>NC_089263.1:39568448-40262198 GCF_963930625.1 Muntiacus reevesi
TCGGCTATGTAATTTCATGGGCTAACAAGTGGAAGAATTAGTCCAAGTGTTTAGGGGAAGGAGTGGGGATTTCAAGGAACTGGCTCAACCTCACTTTTTGGCTTTTTGTGGTTGGCCTAGGAACTGTCATGGCCCCTGTGGGTGAGTCATTTAGCATATACTAATGTATTGCAATGAGCATATAATGAGGCTCAAGGTCTACTGGAAGTTGAATCTTTTACCACCTTGGGCCTAGTTGGTTCCAACCAGTTTATTCAGTCATATTCACAACAGCTGTGTCATTCTTTAAGTGTTGCACCCTGTCCCTTTCCCTCCTGTTTCACTGTTACCTGGTCCTTGTATTTTACTTTTCATGGAAAAAAAAATAATGCCCTTTTCAAAAATGTGCTTTTGTCATCTTTAGAAATTCCTTCTCAAAATTTGCTAGGCTATAAGGTTCAGTAGTTTTTTTATAGTTAACATTGTGGAATATTTCTTTAACAATTTTCAATAGTTGGCTTGACTTGTGACTTATTATGCCTAAAGGAATCGCCTAATGTTATTAACCTCTTCTTGAGGATAGGAAAGCTGTTTTAATTTCCTTCCTGCATGCAAAGCTCAGTAAAAGATGAAGTCTTGCGCTAAAAATGAAGTGTGTAAAACTCTTAAGTAAATGGTAAAGCAGAAGGCCTTTTCATGGCAGCACAAAGACCCAAGTAGTGCATTCATGTGTGGCCTTGCAGTGGAAACAAGGGTGTTAATGGTAGATGGGGAGCAGAAAGGCTGTGTCAGGAGACAAAATGTGTCATGGCACCAGGGTCATGGTCAGCAGTGTCCTTGGAATGAAGGCTGAGCCCTGGGCAGTTGGAGGCAGGCTGGAACTAGATTAGGGGTCAGGAAAGAGTTGCTTCACTCCTGGTAGAAGAGGTTCTCATTGAGTGACCTGTCCCACATTACCTAAAGGGCCATGAAGGAGATGCCAGCTTACTGGAAGCTGGCTGTATGGAATTAAGATGATTAACCTGCTTGGTTTGCCTGGGCCTGAGGGGGCTTCCTGAGATGAAGGACTTTCAGTTTCAAAACTAGGTAGGCCCTGGAAAAACTGAGATGAGTTGGTTACTCTATGAAAGGGTTCTAATAGACCTAGGGTCTTTGGTCCTTGAGTTATCTTAGAAGAAGTAACTTTAGCCTAAAGCAAATAAATCTGCATGACTCACTGTAACCTTCTTAGTAAAAGAACTACTACAACTGCTTTCTATTTTTAATAAATTTAATAATTTATGTTTGTAATAAGTTAGAGATCATTAGAGTGTCTGAATGCTCCAATTTGTCTAGGACAATCCCAATTTATACTTGTTGTCCAACATAATTAATAGGGTCTTCTGCAATCTCAAAAGTGTTCTGATTTGGATGACAAATTGTATGGTCACTATATCTTTAATAAAATGATCATTCTTAAACAGGAGTACTATTTTGTGAATCTTGGCAAAGCATGCCAATTTTTATATAATAATATTTGACAGCATTCCTTTTAAGATGATTCACTATGTACTACTTTTAATAAATACATTTTAAAAATTGAAAGGTTTTCCATTCAGAGGTACTTGACCATAGTTTCACCTCTGAAATCAGAATTCATTACACACGCACACATATTCCCTCTTTATCTCACTCACATCTGACCATCTTATTACTTCAAAAAAGTATCATGGAATTTTAAAATTTACTTCTATTTAAAGAAGCTTTTCATTATACTTTAAAACAAGAAATCAGAAGTTGAAAGGGGAAACATTATGTAATAGCAAGGAGTCAATGCAGATTGTGTGGGGGTGGAGGAAGGATTATCCTATTAAGGAAACATTAAAAGAATTAAAATTATCTAGTAATATGCTTATTACTCAAATATATCAGATAATTTGGTATGAAAACCAAATTATTTCTGGACCTATTTCTGCATAGGAAAGTTATTATACAGAATGTCTAAAAATTATTCGTATAAAATAGAAATAGGTGTTTTTCAAAAAATAAGTATAAAGAATATTTATGTGTGGTATCTAAAGAAACTGTATCCCAAATAAACCTCTTCTAAAGTTATGAAACATCTGTTTGAATAAATTACACATTTACTTACACCAGAATTGAATATTCACCTTCCACTTTTCACCCATGTTTAAGATCACCTGTCTGATTTTCCATGTCAATGAATGTTACTGACCACTAGAGGGAGAAACAAGAAAGGCTTTGAAAATTTTGACAAATCTGAGCGATTAGTAAAATGTACTAATTGTAGTGAAATTCGAATTCAAGAAAGGCACTCACCGGTAAGAGTTGTTGTTAGAAATCAGTCAATTCTGTGGACTCTTATAGAAACAATGTAATAGAAAGATGACGTGACTTCTCTAAAGCTTGACGAACAGCACATGCCATGCTTGACCAGCTCAATTATAGTTTTGTTCAGTTTGTGAGTGTGTGTGTGTGTTCAGTCATGTCCAACTCTTTGTGGCCCCACAGACTGTAGCCCGCCAGTCTCCTCTGTCCATGAGATTTCCCAGACAAGAATACCAGAGTGAGTTGCTGTTTCCTTCTCCTGGGGATTTTCCCGACCCAAGGATCGAACCCATGTCTCATATGTCTCCTGCACTCCAGGCAGGTTCTTTACCACTGAGCCACACTGGGGAAGTCCCCTTGTTCAATTTATGCCTTTACTCAAAGAGTTAGTGCAATAAATAGATATTTAATAAGAATGAAATGATGAAAGGATTAACCGCTTCAGACTTCAAAAGTGGGAAAAGTGGCAATAAAGGAAAAATATCATAATCAAAACAATTCCCCAATACTTTTCAAGTGAATCTGACAATTAATACTTAAAATTACGTTTAAATGTATAGAACATACTTGTTACAAAGTGACTGAAGATTCTAACCAGCTAAAGGTGTGTCTTCTTAGACTACTCAATACATGGATTTATCAAGAGACAGTTTCTTGAACTCTATTACTTTGTAGGAAAATATCTGAATTATTTGTTGTCTAAGAAATTCCTGACTCCTTTGGCTGTAAGGAGAATATATAAATTATATTAGTTCAACAAATAAATGTTGAACAGTTATTCAGTGTAAGATATTCATGAGATTCAAGATTGAATTGGACATGAATTCTTTTCTTAAGAAATTTATAGTCTAAAAAATCCTATTCAGAAATCTGTAAAGCAGGGTATATATGGAACATGCCATTAGAGAGGCAGAGTCAGGGAACTTTGAGAAGGAAAAGTTACTTCTAGTTTGATGTGTGTGGAAGGAGTGGTCTGCATAGGGAGTGTGAAGACAGGAGGAATCAGAAAAGATGTGGCATTCGAGTAGGGCCTAAATGTAATCAGGATTTAGAAATACGGCAATTACAGGGAAAGCGTTTAGACAGAGGGAGCAGAATGAGCAAAGGCATGGAGGTAAAGTCCTGCTGGGCAAATGCAGAATGTATAAACACACAAGCATACAGTAGAGAAAAAAGTACATGATCTAAAATGACATAAATGAGTCTAACGTGTGAAATATATTTGAGTTAGCCTATAACTGTGATGGTTAATTTTATGTCAACTTGACTGAGCCATGGGGTGTCCATATTTGATTAAACATGATTTTGTGTATTTCTTTGAGGTGTTGGGTAAAAGTTAACCAATTTAACAGTTAAAACTGTAGACTGAACAAAAGAGCTTGTGGACTTACCTAGTGGTCCAGGGGCTAAGACTCTGCACTCCCAGTGCAGAGGACCTTGGTTTGACTCCTGGTCAGGGAACTAAATCCCACATGCTGCAAATAAGAGTTTGAATGCTGCAGCAAAGGTAGAAGATTCCATGTGCTGCAACTAAGAACTGGTATGGCCAAATAAGTAAATTAATTGAATAAATAAATATTTTAAAAACACATCATTATTATTTTTTAAAAAAGGAGGTTGCTCTCCATATTGTGTGTGCACCTCATCTAAATAATTGAAGGCCTGACTAGCACATTATGCTGACCCTCCCCCAATAAGAAAGAATTCTCTTGCCTATCAGCCTTTGGACTTGAATGGGGATATCAGCTCTGCAGAATTTGGCCTTGCCAGTTTCCATAATTGTGTGAGCCAATTTCTTATATCTCTTTCTTTTTCATAAATATATCCTATTAGTTCTGTTTCTCTTGAGAATGTGGATTAATGCACTTAATACTGCTTAAGAATAAACATCTAATAATCTGCCAACAAATATCTATTTGGTAACATTTTGATTCTAGTGTTATCTTGAACAATGGGATAATAGTAGAATAATATCAACACACAGAAAATATATCTAATGTATCTGAGAACTACTTCAAAGAATAGATAGATATGCTAATAAAACAGACTGATTTAAAAATAAATATTCTAATTTTAAAAAACATCATTAAAGGAAACAAAATTGTAACTCAGAGGAAAGAAAAATTATAACCACAATGACCTAACACAACCACTGTTAACATTTTGGTATAATTTCTTTCAGTAATTTTTTCCTTTGTGATTTTTAACATATATGTACTTTAGTGCATATAAAATCATGTAGTCAATTTTAAAAATTTAACATTATATCCTAAACATTTCCCCATATTGTCTTAAGAACTATAATTTTTATTGCCTGTACAATATACAATCTGCAAACTAATTTTCATAATTATTTCCTTAATTTTGGTTATTATGGTTATTATACAAATTTCCCCTCTGTTTTTAAGATCATTAATGTAAATATCTTCATAATTATAGCTTTTCATGTTTTGAATTATTTCAGAATAAATTCCTAGGAGCAGTACTATTAGATCACCAGGTATGAATACTTTTACAGTTAATCCAAATTGCTTTCCATAAATGCTGTACCAACTTTTAAGACCACTGAAATAGAATGTTGCTTTTGCCTTCATTCTCATCTTCATTAATAAATGACTTTCTTTGGTAGGAATGTGACATGTTATAGAAACCTCACTTGCTCAAACTCCCTTGCAGCTGGGTATGTCTATATGGCTGTGTTCTGGTTTATAAAGGTAGTTGGGTTGAGTTTCTAGAAACAATTTTGTTTTCCCAATTAAAAGGAAATAACTGGCACACACATTTCCCTTTTTCCCTTCTTTTCTCCTTGACTGACTGGAAGTAGAGCAACCTTCTTGCTACTGAGAGGACGAAATGGCTTCCCTGGTCCACTGGAAGAGGAAATGGCAACCCACTCCAGTTTTCTTGCCTGAAGAATCCCATGAACAGAGGAGTCTGGCAGGCAGCAGTCCATGGGGTTGCAAAGAGCAATCCATAGGGTCACAAAGAGTCAGGACACAACTGAGTGAGTGAGCATGCACTCATGCTACAAGTTAAAATGGTAGAACAAGAAGCTAGAAGGAGCTTGTAACTTTCTTAAACATTGGTACCAGCTGGATTCTTTCCTCTGGAATTCTTGTTACAAGAATAAATTAATCCATATTTAGTTAAGAAACTGTAGTCATATTTCTGTTGCATGAGATCAAAAGAAAATCCAACAGTAATGTATAGTAACTATAGGTACATAATTATTTCCCCATAATAATAGATATTGTCACTAAAACTGGAGAGGTACTATATTGGTGATCTTAATTGCAAATTAAAACTAAACTAGTGTAAGCAAAAAACAAAAAAAAGAGAGACATCTACTGGTTCTTGTACTGGGGGAAACTCAAGGGTTAAACTAGCTTTCGGTTTAACTAAGTGGCATCGGTGATCCTATTAGATCAGGTCTCTTTCTCCCTTCCCCTTCTCTCTCTCTTACGCTGTCTTCCCTCTGTTTTCCTCTACTTGTTGGCCTTTTCTCTCCTATAGAAAATGGACTTCTTCCACGCAACTGGAGAAGTTGGCCAACAAGCAACTCCAGGCTTATGTTGGTCTAAAGTCAGTGAAAATTGTGGAAAGAGATTACTTTCCATGTTTGTCCAAATATCGGTTGTGGGGAAGGACTCTGACTGAGGAGGCATGAGTTAAGTGCTCATTCTGGGGGGGAGGGAGATAGGACAACCGTGATTGTCAATCTCACCAAGATCCCTGGAATAAGGAAAGGGAAATTACTCAAAGAAAAGGTTGAGTGTTGACGCCATAATGTGGTAGAAACCTAAAACAACCTGTCATTAGGACTTCCCTGCTGGTCCAGTGGCTAAGACTCAGTGCTCTAATGCAGAGGGCTTGAGTTTGATCCCTGGTCAGGGAACTAGATCTCACATGCTGCAAATAAGACCTGGTGCAGCCAAATAAGTAAATACTAATAAAACAGCTTATCATCAATAACCATCTTTTACTAATAAAATGATCTTCATTATTTATCTAATTTGGCTTTCTTTGAAGTTGAAGATTTTGTCTGTTTATAAATTTTATTTTGTTTTTTGAAAATTCCCTCTTTTAAAGACATTGGCATGTCATTAATAATAAGTTTATACTTGACAAATCAGAAAGTTGAATATTCTCTTTATTTTGAACATGATGTCAATTTTGTACTTGTAATCTAATATTTTGTTGGCATCTGGAAATGCCATCTTCAAAGAATAAGAAATACCTATTCTTTAAAATGTCTATGTAAACATAATGTAAAGGTCCTAAATCTAGTGAGAAGAGTGGCAATTTGGTGAAACATAAATTTAATCGATAGATGTATGTGAGTCATGTAATATACTATGGAGAGGTTAAACATATAGTAGATTCCTCTAATGGGAGCTTACTGAATTGATTTTAATATATTACTTTGTGATAATGTTTCTTTAGCTCTTACACTGGCTTATTGACTTTATGGGTTGTTTCCCCAAACTCTGAATTATTCAAAATGAGATTTAAAAGCACATTTAGGATTAAACTTTAGATTAAGGCCTCAGTTCAGTTCAGTCACTCAGTCGTGTCTTACTCTTTGCGACCCCATGGACTGCAGCACTCCAGGCTTCCCTGTCCGTCACCAACTCCTGGAGCTTACTCAAACTCATGTCCATCAAGTTGGTGATGCCACCCAGCCATCTCTTCTTCTGTTGTCCCCTTCTCCTCCCGCCTTCAATCTTTCCCAGCATTAGGGTCTTTTCCAAGGAGTCAGTTCTTCGCATCAGGTGGCCAAAGTACTGGAGCTTCAGTTTCAACATCAAACCTTCCAATGAATATTCAGGACTGATTTCCTTTAGGATGGACTGGTTGGATCTACTTGCAGTCCAAAGAACTCTCAAGAGTCTTCTCCAACAGCAAGTTCAAAAGCATCAATTCTTTGGCACTCAACTTTCTTTATAGTCCAACTCACATCCATACATGACTACTGGAAAAACCATAGCTTTAACTAGATGGACCTTTGTTGGCAAAGTAATATCTCTGCTTTTTAATATGCTGTCTAGGTTGGTCATAACTTTTCTCCTATGGGGCAATCATCTTTTAATTTTGTGGGTGCAGTCACCATCTGCAGTGATTTTCGAGCCCAAAAAAGTAGTCTGTCTCTGTTTCCATTGTTTTCCTATCTATTTGCCATGAAGTGATGGGACCAGATGCCATGATCTTAGTTTTCTGAATGTTGAGCTTTAAGCCAACTTTTTCACTCTCCTCTTTCACTTTCATCAAGAGGCTCTTTAGTTCTTCTTCACTTTCTGCCATAAGTGTGGTGTCATCTGCATATCTGAGGTTATTGATAGTTCTCCCGGGAATCTTGATTCCAGCTTGTGCTTCATCAAGCCCAGCGTTTCTCATGATGTACTCTGCATATAAGTTAAATAAGCATGGTGACGATATACAGCCTTGATGTACTCCTTTCCCAATTTGGAACCCGTCTGTTGTTCCATGTCCAGTTCTAACTGTTGCTTCTTGACCTGATACAGATTTCTCAGGAGGCAGGTCAGATGGTCTGATATTCCCATCTCTTGAAGAATTTTCCAGTTTGTTGTGAATCACACAGTCAAAGGCTTTGGCGTAGTTAATAAAACAGAAGTAGATGTTTTTATGGAACTCACTTGCTTTTTCGATGATCCAATGGATGTTGGCAATGTGATCTCTGGTTTCTCTGCCTTTTTTAAATCCAGCTTGAACATCTGGAAGTTCACAGTTCACCTTTTGTTGAAACCTGGCTTGGTGAATTTTAAGTATTATTTTGCTAATGTGTGAGATGAGTGCAATTGTGCAGTAGTTTGAATATTCTTTGGGATTGCCTTTCTTTGGGATTGGAATGAAAACTGACCTTTTCCCCTCCTGTTGCCACTGAGTTTTCCTAATTTGATGGCATATTGAGTGCAGCACTTTCATAGCATCTTCTTTTAGGATTTGAAATAACTCAAGTGGAATTCCATCACCTCCACTAGCTTAGTTCATAATAACGCTTCGTAAGGCCCATTTGATTTTGCATTCCAGGATGTCTGACTCTAGGTGAGAGACACCATCGTGGTTATTTGGGTCATTAAGATCTTTTTTGTATAGTTCTTCTGTGTATTGTTGCTACCTCTTCTTAATATCTTCTGCTTCTGTTAAGTCCATACCATTTCTGCCCTTTATTGTGCTCATCTTTGCATGAAATGAAATTAAGGCCTAAAGTAAAGAAAAAAAATTTATTTAAATTATCCAGAAAGATCTTTTGGCAAACTGTAAATATTTTATTACTTTTTAAATTTACTAAATGTTTATTCAGTGGTGTTTATGGCAATCGTTTCATGTATCATTGCAGCCAAATGAGACCTCCCTGTTGGTGCAGGGGTTAACAATTCGCCAGCCAATGCAGGAGATGCAAGTTTGATCCCTGGGTTGGGAATATCCCCTGTAAAAGGAAATGGCAACCCACTCTAATACTCTTGCCTGGGAAATCCCATGGACAGAGAAGCCAGGAGGGCTGCAGTCTGTGGGGTCACAAAAGAGTGAGACACGACTTAGCAGTTAAATGACAGCAGACATATGAGATCTCGTAATTTTGGAGAATCATTAGATTCTTGGCAGTGGCACAGATTCTCCAGTTCTTTACTTTCAGGCTTTGATGTAAGTGAGCTAGGCCTAGTGTATCCCACAAGGCAAAGGGATGAGAAGCTAAGTCATCACTGTGCACAGGTTAGCCCACATAATCCCGCCCAGCTGGATTTAAATGCCCTTCAAAAGAGGGATGGTTGAGACATAAAAACAAGTGATGTATTGATTGCACCATGTACTAAATCAGCCCGAGGCCCCTCTTTCTTGAAGAAAATGGGCTGGCAGTAGACCTGAGAGAAAATTCTCTTTGCCCTCCTGATCTGCTAATGTGTCTGCTTTTTACCACTTTCAGTCAAGCACTCTGATATGCTGTTTGTGCTGAGAAAGAGCTTTGTTATCTCTCAGAGTATAACAGCAGTAACAGGTTATAATACCTGAGACATACTGGTCTGACCACAAACATTAATTTCATCTGATTTACACAATAAAATCTTCTTCAGGGAAGGTTGCAAACTTGCCCTTCAGGTGACTGCATTTCAGATGGAGCCCAGAGCAAGTGATATTTCACTTATAGCAGTCATCTCAGGTCCTAATTAGGGCTACAGGCAGCTTAGAGCATCTTGATAGCCATGCAGCTTCATATTCATAACTTTGGTTATATTTTCTCTCACCTGCCTGAAGTTCCATATTTTGTCCTTTGGGCGTTATCATGAGTTAGTATTTTCTTAGAAGTTTTCTGATCACATCCATTCTGATGAGAGTTAGGTGCCCCTTGTCCGTACTCACAGAATATCTTGTTAATAATTATACAGTAGAGCTCTAATGTAATTGCTTTTCTTATCAACTTGTCCCACTGTAATTTTAGGGCTGGTTTCTACTCTGTTTTATTCATGTTTGCAACCCTATTGTCTAGCAAAATACCTTGCCCAATGGGTACTCACTATGTATTTATTGAAAGGATGAAAATAGTTGAAGTTTATCCTTGGGGTTCCCTCATCTCCCTTCTTGTTCCCCCTTTTTTCTTTTGTATTGCCCCATGCTGCCTCACCCAGCCTCACCATTTTTCCATCTTCAGTCATCCTCTTCTTGACCTGCTAAGGGCTCTAATTGCAAGATCCCTTTTGGGATTGGAAATAAGTTTACTTATGTCATAAGCTGCAAACCACTAGAGAGTGGAGAAAGTGTTGATCATTCATTCAGGTGTTGAAGCCTTCAGGAATTAGCACAGTAGTTAGCTTTTCACACATCAGGTATTTACAATTGTAGTTTTAAGTGTTTTGTTTTTGTCTACATATAAAAGTAATACATATTTGTTGTAGGGAATTTTTAAAAACATAGAATATTATTAATAGTAGAAGTCGTCCATCACCTATAGAAAAATGCCGTTGATACTTTGGTCCATTTCCTGCGCATTTATACTCTTTCTTTTTGCAAGATTGAGATCATACTGTTTAGACTCTTTAGGTGCACTTTTTCCATTTACCTTTATATCATGGACATTTTATCATGGTATTAAGTATTCTTTTAAAGTGTCACTTATTTAATACTTTTTCTTATTTCTGAACATTCACATCCATCACTTGTTGTGATGAAAAATGATATTCAAATTTTTCATCACAACAAATTTGTGATGAAAAATCTGTGAATAAATCTATACATTTTGAATTATTTCCTTAAGATAAATACCTAGAAGAGTTATTTTATCACTCTGTCAACATTTTAAGATCTTTCCATACTTTTTATCCAAAATTCTAGAAGTGTTATATCACTTTATCATGTATTTGCTTACTTAACAAATATTTATCAAGCCTTTACTAAGTGTTTGGCACTGTGTAGGCTAGGATTATAATGGAGAAAAATGTACTCAAGGTCTTTGCCCTGATGCTCCTAGAGGGAGACGGATAACAAATAAGTAAATGATGAAAAAAGATAAAAGACAACAAGTTGTTAGTAGTGCTCTGGAGGAATCTCTGATAGAGTGGGACCCTGCTTTGACTTGAGTGGTGAGGGAAAGTTTTTCTTAGAGATTGCATTTAATTTAAAAACCTGAAGGATTGAGAAGTCACCAGCCACGGAAGTGGCGGGGAGGGTTTTTTGGGGAGAGTAGAATGGCAGGAAATGAAGTTGAGAAGCGTAAGTAGTGGGTGAAGGACCAAACCATGTTTCTCTGTTAGGTGATGGGGTGCTGTTAAAACAAACCCATCATGATAGTGAATTTATGGGGTACCTGCAGGTCAATGCTTTAACACTTCTACTGCATTTTAACAAAAGTCTCCCAGAGATAATCTTCTTAACTTAAAAGAATGCTCCCACTGGTGGAATATTGGGCATCATAGTAGGTGAGTTTCTGAGTATTTAATTTCAATATATTTGCCACATTTACAGTTTTGCTGTACAAAGATAATGTATATTAGATTTTATATATAAATATATCAGATAATCTATTATTATACAATAGTTATATATTACATATAGTTGATATATTAAATAGATAACTTATGTTGGATCTATAATGTATATTGGAAAATAAGAGTAATCTTTTGTATAGAGAATTAAGAAGGAATTAATTATCTAAAAGTTCCATATTTATCTCTGAGATAGAGATTGAGATTCAACAACAGGAGTTGCTTCAAATTCTAAATCCTTGGCTTTAATTAGTTTGTTTTTATATTAGGTGTCAGGCTGTGTATTCAGCTTTCAGATTTAGTTTTAAGTATTATGCATTGATGTTTACTGAACATTTTCAGATTTATACATATTTATAAATGAAAAGCTTATTTGTTTTTTGGGGTCTGGATTTTATTTATTTCTTACTCATCAAAAAGAAAATGATGGCTTATTAGAATTCAGACTTTTTAAAGACCGTTCCAAAATCAAACAAGATTACAGTGAGGAAAGCATTCTTTCAGTCTTTTGTCTAAAAACAGGTCTATACAATACTATTCAGAGTGTTCAGTTTGACAAGATATATTATGATAAGCAATGAAAACAAAACTGCTTTGCATAAAATCAGTGAAATCAACAAATATTTACTGAGTATCTACAGTGTACCAGGACTTGAGTAGTCATTGTGCGGGCAAGAGAAAAGTATTGTGTGTAATCCTTGCCCTATAGGACCTTACAGGCTAACAGGAAAACAAAACCCAAGGATGTGGGGAAAGGACTAGGTCACTGACATGTATGGACCACCTACTTTGTCTTAGGCATTGTGCTAGGTGCTTCCATATAAATTACCTCATGACAACTGAGGTCAGTATCATCCCCCAAATTCTTTAGTATTCTCTTTCTTACTCTCCACCTATCATCCAGCCTTCAGGTTATCTTCAGTCCGGACCACTCTGGTTCACCTTGCACATCCAGTCATCTCTAACTCCTGTTCCTGGACTCTTCCAATGGTCTCCTGACTGGTTTTATTACCTCCGTTCTCCTCTCTTATTAGTCCATCCTCCTTCTGCATTGTGGACATATTTGCTCTAAAATGTAAATATGATTAGTTGCAAATTTTTGAGATGCAAATAAGGACACGGTAATTGTAACCATGCTGTTGGAAGAGAGGAAAAGCAGTTCTCAGAAAAAGTAAGGCAGATAAATCAGGAGATATTTCTTGGAGAGGCTAAGCATTTGAGTTGATTAGGACATATGACAGAATTAGGGGTAAAAAGAAATAAGGTTGTAAGATGATAGTTTGGAGGGAAATTTTTAAGACTCTATGTAAAACTCAACAGTTTAAGCTGTATAGACATTTGCATGTTGTTGCAGTTTTTTAAAGGGAATGACATAATGCAGCAGTATTTAGGATGATTCTGGTGGCTCAGATAGTAAAGAATCTGTCTGCAATGTGGGAGACCCAGGTTCAATCCTTGGGTAGGAAGATTCCCTAGAGAAGGGAATAGTCACTCACTTCAGTATTCCTGCTTGGAGAATTCCATGGATAGAAGAGCATAGTGGCCTCTAGTCCCTGGGGTCGTAAAAAGTTGAACAAAATTGAGCAATTAGCATTAAAAACAATTTTGCTAAAAAAAACCTTGAAGTAGATTAGGTGGATTAGAAGTGGTAGAAACTGGAGCAGAACCCACTTAGGAAGATGTTGAGGGAGTCAGAATAAAAAGGGCCTTGGAAAGATGTGAATAAGATATTCAAGAAGACACACATTACTTGAACATAGTGGTGAGTTTTTATGATGTGGAATACAACAACAACAACAAAAAAAACACCCCAGACCACATGTTTCATAGTTCATAGGGCTGAATCCATGTGGTTTTGAGAAGTCTATCATGTTTCTGGCAGTTTCAAAATTTCTTTCCTCTAGGATATAAGCGCCAGGTTTTTCCCCCCATTCCCACCCAAGCCTAACATGTATTGGGAGGGTGTTACCAGAAATAGAAATGAAGCTGGGAAACTCTAAGGGGCTAGTAGTACAGAGATATAGGGATAGTGAAAAAAAAAAAAAAAAGATGAATTGTTTTCAATTCAAGGTTGGAATTCCTATAACAAGGAAAAATAGGGAACTACCTGGAAGGTGTGAGGACAGTGGATGGTGGAGAAATGAAGGACTTTAGGAAGTGTTGACATGAATTATAAGTTTTGCCTTGGTATTTGAACAGTACAAGTAAAGGACTTGTCTTTTTTGAACTCCTTTTTTTTTTTTTTTTTCAGTGGGTTTTGTCATACATTGATGTGAATCAGCCATAGAGTTACACGAATTCCCCATGAACTCCTTTTAGTTCTTGAATTGTGTTCTCCCTTGATGATACCATTCTGGGATAGGCTACCTGGGTCACAGCTACCTATGTTTTATATTTATCTAGTGATAATCTGTGGAGAAGGAAATGGCAACCCACTCCAGTGTTCTTGCTTGGAGAATCCCAGGGACGGGGGAGCCTGGTGGGCTGCCGTCTATGGGGTCGCACAGAGTCGGACACGACTGAAGCGACTTAGCAGCAGCAGCAGCAGCAGCAGTGATAATCTGTGAAAGGAAGGAGAAGGAAAAAGAAAGCCAGAGAGAGAAGACGGTGAGGGGAGAGGAAGGAAGGAATGGAGGGACACTTTATTGTCTGATTTCATAAAGAAGTTCCTGAGTATAAGCAAGAGAATTCCAGGAAAATATCTACTTTTGCTTCATTGACTATGCTAAAGCCTTTGTCTGTGTGGATCACAACAAACTGTGGAAAATTCTGAAAGAGATGGGAATACCAGACCACCTGACCTGCCTCCTGAGAAGTCTGTATGCAGGTCAAGATGCAACAGTTAGAATTGGGCATGGAACAATGGACTGGTTCCAAATAGGGAAAGGAGTATGTCAAGGCTGTATATTGTCACCCTGCTTATTTAACTTATATGCAGAGTACATCATGAGAAACGCTGGGCTGGAAGAAGCACAAGCTGGAATCAAGATTGCCGGGATAAATATCAATAACCTCAGATATACAGATGACACCACCCTTATGGTACAAAGCAAAGAGAAACTAAAGAGCCTCCTGATGAAAGTGAGAGGAGAGTGAAAGAACTGGCTTAAAACTGAACATTGAGAAAACTAAGATCATGGTATCCGGTCCCATCACTTCATGGCAAATAGATGGGGAAAAAGTGGAAACAGTGAGAGACTTTACTTTGGAGGGCTCCCAAATTACTGCAGATGGTGACTGCAGCTTTGAAATTAAAAGACACTTGCTCCTTGGAAGAAAAGCTATGACCAACCTAGACAGCATATTAAAAAGCAGACACATTACTTTGCCAACAAAGGTCCAACATAGTCAAAGCTATGGTTTTTCCAGTAGTCATGTGTGGATGTGAGAGTTGGACCATAAAGAAAGTTGAGCGCCAAAGAATTGATGCTTTTGAACTGTGGTGTTGGAGGAGACTCTTGAGAGTTCCTTGGAAAGCAAGGAGATCCAACCAGTCCATCCTAAAGGAAATTAGTCCTGAATATTCTTTGGAAGGACTAATGCTGAAGCTGAGACTCCAATACTTTGGCCACCTGATGCGAAGAACTGACTCATTTTAAAAGACCCTGATGTTGGGAAAGATTGAAGGCGGGAGGAGAAGGGGACAACAGAGGATGAGATGGTTGGATGGCATCACTGAATTGATGGACATGAGTTTGAGCAAGCTCCGGGAGTTGGTGAAGGACAGGGAAGCCTGACGTGTTGCAGTGCTTGGGGTTGCAAAGAGTCAGACACGACTGAATGACTAAACTGAACTGAACTGATGAGTGTCAACTGTGTACCTTGATTTCCATTTTGAAACCAGTTCATCTGAATTATATATTAATTTCCCTGAAATAAGTGACATTTCCACTCAGCTATAAGGATCTGAGTGAGATTCAGTGAGAATTAAAAGCATTAGGAGAAATTTATTTGGCATTAAGAAATTCAACTGGTCTTTTATTATAAAGGAAATGAACAATGACCAGTAAATCTCATTGGAGAAAGGAAGCATTTAATGTGTTAAAAATACTTGAGGTGGGACGGGGAATCGGGATGGGGAATACATGTGAATCCATGGCTGATTCATGTCAATGTATGACAAGAGCCACTACAATATTGTAAAGTAATTAGCCTCCAACTAATAAAAATAAATGGAAAAAAGAAAAATACTTCAGAGACTTCCCTGTTGGTCCAGTGGTTAGGACTCCACACTTCTACTGTAAGGGCTCCGAGTTTGATCTCTGGTCAGGGAACTAAGATCCTACAAGCTGCACTTTGCAGCCCATCAAAAAATAAAAAACTCAAGTTTTAGGTTTAAATATAAATTTTTTTGTAGTATAGGCCAAAACTTTTTTCCCCCAAGGAGATTTCCTCCTTAAAAGCCAGTATTTTTATATAGGAGCATGATTCTTAGAATCAATAAGATATGTTTTTTCCTAAATGACAGACATAATTAGATATTGAAATTAATGTAATATATTATATTGGACTGTACCCTGAGGAACTTGAAAATGGTTAAGGGTCAGGACTTCCTTGGTGGTCTAACAGTTAAGACTTCATGCTTCCACTGCAGGTGGCAAGGGTTCCACCCCTGGTCAGGGACCTGAGACCCTGCATCCCATGTCATACGGCAAACCTACCCCCCCCCAAAAAAAAAGTCAATAAAAATTAAATGAATTTCAGGAATGAATTAGTTTTTTAGCAGCATGTATAACTACCACTGTTATGTAATATAGTTCTGAATGAATATATTATAAGTGTGCATGAATAAGCTAGAAGCTTACTGTTTCTTGATTTTCACACTTTAAAAAGCCAGGATATGGATTATAGAATCATAGAATTTTAAAACAGAAAGGGACATTTGAAATGGTCTTGATCAACCCCCTCATTCTCTAGATGATTAAAATGTACTATTTAGATAGCAGCAAAGTAAAAAGCCTTTAAAAATTGTTCTTCATTGGGATAGCTACTCTGGCCTAACCATTCCTTCCCCAGCAGAGAACAAAAGAGACAACATTGATGAATCTCTGGCATTCATAACATCCCTTCCTGCTGAGCTAACAAAACCTTGAATCAGCAAGGCAGTTGTCTGTATAAACTGGGTTTGCTTCTATGTTGTAATGGTGAATATAGACACACTAGGTGAGAAGTTGAGATGGCCAGAAAAGAATTCTTATCCTCATGAAATATGCCTCAAACACCTCTTACCGGGTGGTTCAGGAGGGGCTTTTGTACAATGTTCTAGTGGAACCATTGCTGTCAAATTAAATTGGATAAGATTGACAGCAGAACAGGCTGCTGGGTCCCACTGACTCATCTATGCACATAATAAGATATATGCTTCTCTCGTGAAATAAATGGGTGAAGGCAGTTTTATGAACAAAGCAGCCTTCAAATATCTGCTAAGGCGTGACTTCCCCTTTCCCTAAGGCTGTCATTGGAATTAGTCAAGCACAATTACAATTGTTCATTTACATGTCTTTCTAGAATACTGAAAATAATTTCCTTGGGAGTAGGAATAGTCTTATTCCTCTTTGTATATGAAGCACCTAGCACGTGGCAGAATATTACACAAATCTTTTGGAATTGAATATGTTACACTGTTATTTTTGGTTTTGTAGAGCCTCAGCATCTACATCTGGATGAGGATATTTGAAGCAAATTTTAAAACAATAATAATAATGACATAAACAATTAACAATGCCTTTAATGTCAATGCTTTGAAAGATACAAACTTGAATATGACATGGATTCTCCTTCAGAGGGTCTCTTAAGATGGGTAAGTATATTAGTGTGCTAGAGCTGCCATAACAAAATCCCACAGACTAGGTGGCTTAAACAACAGAAAATTTATTTCCTCACAGTTCGGTAGGCTAGAAATCTAAGATCAAGGTGTTAGCAGGCCTGGTTCCTTCTGAGACCTCCCCTTGCTGCAGATGGTGACCTTCTCCCTATGTCCTTATATGGTCCTTCTTCTGAGTGTGTTCATCTCTTCATGTGTCCAAATATTCTCTTCATATCAGGACACCAGTCAGATTGGGTTAGAACCCACCCTAAGGTCTTCATTCCAACTTAGCCACCCTTTCAAAGTCCTATCTCTAAATACAGTCACATTCTGAGGTACTGGGGGTTAGAGCTTCAACGTATGAATTTGGAGGAGACACAGTTCAGCTCAGAATGGGAAGAAAAAGATAACAAATAGTTTTAATATTAACCAGCTTTTATGAGAGAGATCTGGGAAGGCATTCTGAAGGAAGGAGACCCTGACAGGATGGAGACCCTGACAGCAAGTAGAATGAAAGTGAGAGTAATGTTGATAAATTAGACAGGACAATCTCCTGTTATTGAATATGAAGTGACTTAGTGAGAGATGAGAAATCTAGTTAATAAATTTGGTCAATCTTTTCTGACTAATTTAATGAACTAATTAACAAATTTAACTAATTAATCTTTTCTTACCAATTTAATTTTCTGTGTTGTTTTCTGAACACAGTTGGTGTTTTAGCAATCTGACCCTAATTCTCCTTAATAAGTTCTATCATCCTTTTTAAGTTGACCATCTACTTAACAGAGTTGAACTATGGTGTTGATGGATCAGGTAGAGTTTTTCCTCCCCCAGTTTTATTGAGATGTTATTGACATATAGCATGTGTAAGTAGGCAGAGTTTTTGTATTTAAATCCAATAAACCTAATAAATCCAAAGGTACCCATTGTTAGAAACAAATCTGTTAAACCATGTGTTACAAATAAACGACTCAGAAGAGCATTTCTACCTTTGCAGTAGAAATCTGAAATGGAAGTTTGAGTCTTGAATTGGGAATAATCAAGACAGTCTCTTGAAGTTGTTTTACAAAAATCAATTTCATTTTTGAACATACTATGGGGAAAGCCATTATCTATCTGAGTGTGATGACCTTGCATGAAATACACTGACTTACATCTTTTAAGACAGAATGTCCTCCATGAATATACAGGGCGGCAGTTCATTAGCACCAGTTTTGGAATTAGACGCTCCTGGTTTGACTCTTGTTTCTGCCAGCTCCTCTCTTCTGTTGTTTATCTTCAAGCAAATGGCTTATTATTAAGTCTCAGTTTCCTTTGTTGTCTGTAAAATAGTGATTCATACCTTATCTTTGTGGTCTCTGGCAAGATATTTAACCATTTGACAACTCATTCATCTATGGAATAGAAACTGTAGTAACATCTAGTTTATAACACTGAAGATTAAACAGATTAAATAAAGGTGTATATGTAAAGCACCTAATATAGTACCTGGCGTGTAGTAGGCATTCAGTAGACATTAATCATCATTAGTATGACACTGGGTTAGCTGTGCTTAATAAACATTTGTTAAGTGACTGGATGACACTAATCCCAAGTAATAAAAAATTGATGACATTCTGTAGCTATGCATATATCCAAAATTGTATGGTGAAGGACCACTGGTAGGGAGCAGTGACTTCTGCTAATAACGTGCTAGCAAAGGTCTAGTAATAACTTTCTGATGACTTCCTAAAATGTATGCTGTGGAACCCCCTTTTCCAGTAAGCAATTGTTGCTTTTTGAGGGGAAAAATTCCTGGAGAAATCGATAGCTCCGGGAGGCCATAAAACTCTTGCCTGGCACAGAATGAAGGGCATAGACCTTATTCTGAGCTGAAGAAGGTACAATGAAGTTTTTATTTCATGTTTCTCTTTTGTCTTTGGTATGATAGAAGCGTCTACTGGTGCCTACCCAACATCCCTTCCCCCTTCTTCCTTGCCGGCAGAGTCCTGATTCTGTTTTGATATCTACTCCTCACCCTCTTGACACAAGTAAATCCTGATTAGTCTAAGTCAATTATACCAACTCACTCCCACCTACCCAAACACCCACACCAAGTCTGATTTAGAGAAGGGGCATGAGACATAATTCTGACCAATGAGGAACGACGGGAAACCTGCAACGCGGGCTTCTGGGAAAGATTTTCTTACTCTTAAAAAGAGGCATACAGAATGAAGCACTCTCTTTTTCTGCTGTGTCCTACCATTATCACATTGGAATATTTGGAATTGTGGCAACCATCTTATAAGCTAGCTATCAAAATGTAAACACGTTTTTCTCCTTAGAATCAAGGAGATTAATCTATGGCAGATACTTAAGCATAGATGTGAAATGACTTCTTTTTTGTCTTATGTAAAGTTTAGCATTATCTGGTGATATTAGTCTAGATTTTTAGACTTTTGGTCCAATGTATTCAAATATGTTGAAGAATTTTAAAGATAAAAATATATAGTGCTGCTTACTTTAAATCTATCACCTTATATTCTCATTTCCAGAAATATCCTTATTCAATCTCTCTTTTTAAAAAAAAAATCACTTTATTGAGATGTAATTCACATACTATACAGTTGGCCAGTTTAAACTATAGAAGTCAATGGTTTTTAGTATATTCACCCAGTAATGAGTCCATCACCACAATGAATTTTAAAACATTTTCATCACTTCAAAAGAAACCTCATAACCATTAGCAGTCATTCCAAATTTCTATCCAAATCCTGCAAACTTAGGAACCACTAATTTACTTTCTGTTTCTATGTGTTTATTCAAATATTTAAAGCTTCATTCTTTTTTCCTGACTGAGTAGTGATTCATATATATCTTATTCATCCATTTATCTGTTGATGGCCATTTAGTTTGTTTCTATACCTTGGCTACTGTAAATAATATGGCTGTGAACAATAGGGTGCATCTACCTTTTTGAATTAGTGTTTTTGTTTTCTTTGAATGTATACCCAGGAGTGGAATTGCTGAATCATATGATAGTTCTATTTTTAGTTTTTTAACCTCCATATTGTTTTCCACAGAGGCTGCACCAATTTACACTCCCACCAGCAGTGTACAAGTGTTCCCTTTTCTCCATATCCTTGCCAACTTTTGTTATTTGTGGTGTTTTTGATGATAGCAATCCTGACAGGTATGAGGTGATTCCTCATGGTAGTTTTAATTTGCATTTATCTGATGATTGCTGCTTTGGGATTGTTTATTACTAATACAGAGAAATATAGTTGATTTTTGTATCTTGAAATCTTATGAATTGTTTTATTGGGTCTAGTAGCTCTTAGTAGATTCACTAGGATTTTCTATGTATGAGATAATATTGTCCTCAAAAAGAGATAGTTTTGCTTTTTTACTTTCCAATCTGGATTGTTTTTCATTTACTTGGCTACATGCCATGTATAGAACCTCCAGGACAGTGTTGAATAGAACTGGTGAGAGCAAACATATTTGTCTTGCTCCTAATTTTAGGGAAAAGGCATTTTGTTTTTCACTGTAGGTAAGATGTTAGCTGTGAGTTTTTCATAAGTGCCCTTTATCAGGGTGCCCTGGTGGCTCAGACGATAAGTGTCTGCCTACAATACAGGAGACCCGTGTTCAATCCCCGGGTCGGGAAGATCTCCTGGAGAAGGAAATGGCAACCCACTCCAGTATTCTTGCCTGGAAAATCCCATGGACGGAGGAACCTGGTAGGCTACAGTCCATGGGTTCGCAGAGTTGGACATGACTGAGCGACTTCACTTTCTTTTTTTGGAAGAAAAAAGACAAAAAGAGAGCAATGGAAAAATAGATGTTGGTGTGTCTCACTTTTGGGCCTTGCCTTTTGGACAAACCGCAAAGAGAGGGTATAAAGTGTGTTAGTCTCTCGGTCATGTCTGAACTCTTTGTGACCCCATGGACTGTAGCCTGCCAGGCTCTTCTGTCCATGGAATTCTCTAGGCAAGAAAACAGGAGTAGGTAGCCATTCCCTTCTCTAGGAGATCTTCCCGACCCAGGGATTGAACCAGGGTCTCCTGCATTGCAGGCAGATTCTTTACCGTCTGAGCTACGAGGTATATATCCATGACTATTTGAGACAGGCACGAATAGGGCCTGACTGTGCCATGCTGCACACAGATAGAAACTAAGTTAAGTTGTAGGAAAATAAAGTTATCTTTCTTGCTTACTGAAATTTTGAACTGACTCATAATCCCTTTATTATTATTGATCAAGTATATTTTTTATATAGGGTCTTGGAGAAGGAAATGGCAACCCACTCCAGTATTCTTGTTGGAGAATCCCATGGACAGAGGAGCCGGGCCACAGTCCATGGGGTTGTAAAGAGTTGGACAGGACTGAGCGACTCACACACTTTTTCACTCATAGCTAGAAGTGAGCATATAAAGTAAATACTTTCAAGTAATATGCTTTTTTCAGATGCCAGTCCTGTTCACTATGAATCAATTGGGTATCTTACTGAATAAAATTTTAAAATGCCAAAACATTTTTTGGAATTAGCATTGATTCGTTAGGGAGTCTCTTGTGGATTATAGCAGGGTATCTTTAATTGATTTGGAGTCAGAGAATAATACTGTTATGGAAAAGACAATCTCCTTTTACACAGAAATCAATGACATTTTAGTGTGTAAAGGCTGTTGGAATGCTGACTGAAGATTTGAATTTTGAAACATTCTCTTTTACACATTCAAAGGAAACATGTATTCATCTGTATAAAGTTAAAAATTACACTTTCTTATTTGTAGGACTGTTGTGTAATCAGAAGCAGGATTTCAGGCAAAATGTGGACACACGTTATAATTTTCCTAGCGAGATAATTACTATACTGCATTTTAATGAAAGGAAAAATCCATCTGAGTTCTAGAATTTGGCACTAGAATTCAAAATAAGAAATACTTGAAGTACTCTTTTTTCCCTACTTTTTCAAATATTTACTCATTTTAAGAAGCCTATATTATCATATCCATTTGAGTACTTACTTCATTTCTCCTTCTTGAAAACTTAGAAGAGCATTGATATTATGTATTGCTCTTTACTTCAAACCGGTGGATCTTAATGCCGGTTGCACATTAGAGGTCAACTGGGTTTGCTTTGGAAAAAAAATATCAACACCTGGGCCTCAGGCATCCCTGTGAGCGAAGGTTTGTCACTAGTATTCATTAGAAACTCCCCAGTGATTTTAATGTACAGCCTGGGTTGAGACTTCCTTTAGATGATTCCTTGAACTGGTGACTTTTATGGTATGCAAATTATACCACAATAAAACTATTTAAAATGATCATTACTAGCAGGTATCAAAACTTTACCAAAATAAAGTGTCATACCCATATGAACATCAGGTGCCAACAGTCCTGGTTTACCTAGGACTGAGGGGTTTCTCCCCATGTAGATGCTAAACCTGGGAGAATCCTGAGCATACTGGGAGAATTGGTCTCCCTATATTATGGAAGAGATGGCCTCCCTGGATGGAGGAGGGCCCTTTCCCCTCCCTAGTCCAGGATATTTGAGGAGAGACAGAGACGGTGCTAGTTTCTTGCCCTTTGAGAAGACAGTCATTGTTGCTACTTCTCTACGACACACTCACTCACTATCATCTTGTTTTCTGGCTTCAAACTCCACATCTCATTGACATTAGCCTTTAAAGGTGACGAATGACTTCTTTGTCTCCAGAGCTGATGTCTCACTAGTGTCTACTGCTGATCCTTGCCACCATTCTTTCTTGCTTCCTGAGGAGTAGTTTCAGACTGCTCTTCCTGTTTTTCCTCAAACTGTTCCCATTTCCTTTGCTGGCTTCATTTCTTCTTGTTTGTAGCCTAGGTGTAAACATTTTCCCTGGTTCTGTTCTTGGCTCTTTCTCTTTGCTTTTTTTTTTTTTTTTAATTTTGGCTGCGCTAGGTCTTTGTGGCTTGTGGGCTGGGCTCTTCACTGTGGCATGTAGGCTTAGATGCCCCGTGGCATGTGGGGGTTTTAGCTGCCCAACCAGGGATTGAATCCATGTCCCCTTCATTGGAAGATGAATTCTTAACCACTGGACCACCAAGAAAGTCCCCTTCACTCTCTTTTCTTGATTTCACTTGTTTCTTTCTGCATATATTCTCTGTTCTCAGTAGCTGTTATCATAACACATGATAACACCCATTTCCCCTCAATACCCTTGGCCTTGTTGGAGTGAAGAGTAGAGATAGGTCTGACTTGTAGAAACTTAGAAAATTTCATCGTTTTTCGTGATGAATCTTGACAATAAGGGGGCCAGGGTGGTGATGTGACATCTAAAATAGATTCACAGGAATTAACTTTGGGAAAGGTTAGTATTTCCTGCTTCAAAACACTGCAAACCCCATATTAGCTCTCTATTACAGTGTATCCCTAGCATTTAGCAGAGTGTCTGGCACATAGTAGGTGCTGAAAAATAAAGAATAACACATCTTCAATATCAATACATTTTCAATTGCTTCTCAGTTCAGCCTCTCACCTCATAAGTCATAAGTCATGTGCCAAAATGAGTAGAAGGGGATGGGAAGGACATGGTTGCAGATTAAGATGTTTTTCCTGAGTGTTTTCTTGAGTTCTTCTGGGATACTATGACATAGCATCTACCCATGAGCCCAGGAAACATACCTGGATGGTTCTAAATACTTTATAGAGGAAGCTATTGCCATTCTATTTCCCATCAAACCTCAAGATTCCATAAATCATAACAATACTATCTAACTATATCCCAGTTCCCCCCAAAACACCTATGTATTAATCTAAGTAAAAAAGGAATGTAAGGAAGAGTCTGTAAGGTGCCTAGAGGAAAAGGGGTCAAAGGGAAAGAGTTGACATCATGTTTCTCCTTCTGTCTGAGAAGTGGTGGACAGATCACCAGGGAGAACAATTACTGTTCAGTTCAAATGGTCCTCTGTGGGGTTAAGGAGTGCATGAGGCTATCACAGCTGTGACCTTGTTCAACCAGTTCTCCTAGCCCTGATTCTGTGATGAGTAAGAAGGAGTCACACTCTAGCTATCTATGTACACTTTTCTACAGATATTAACTAAATAATGTGAAGCCTACAGTTGAGCTGATAGTGGTTTCTCATTTTTAAAATTAAAATTCTGACTTTACATCAGTCTTTGTTGTTGTTGTTATTTTTAGCATGAGTTAGTTTCCTCAAACACAGTCATCTCTGGAGACACTGACAAAATAGAACTTCTTTTGACTTGCAAAACTAGAGGACTTGCAAAACTCGTACTGGGAAATGCAGCAGCTGAATCAGAAAGATGCTACCAAAACAAAACAAAACAAAACAAAACGAAAAGATACTACATTGTGAACAGTGAGCTGACCCTGTATGGCACTTTCTGGCTCTCCCGTTTCTGGCTCTCTCGTTTCTAACTCCAAAATCTCTATTTCACATCTCTACCTCTAAATTCTCTTGAGTTCTGGTCATCTGGGCATCTCCATCTGGATATCCCAGGTCCATCTCAAAATTCATTTCTAAATGCAAATTAATCATCTCAAACTCCCAGTTCCACATTTCTGCTTTGAATTTCTTCCTAGGATCTCTCTAGCTTCCATAGTGCTTATTCGTTTTATTCACTGTCTTCCTCCACCAGAATGTAAGCTCCATGAGGGCAGGAACTTCTGCATGATTTGCTCACTGCTGTTTCCCCATTGTCGACAATAGTGCTTCATGTGTGGTAAATATTCAGTGAGTATTTGTTAAAGCGGTCTTTAGCCCAAACTTGTTCCTGTCATGGATTAATGCCATTATTGATTTTGCCAGTAATGCCCTTTAATGCCAACTATGGTTTTGCAATTTATCTGAACTCAAATCTTTGTAGTTGTTTTTAATTTTTTCCTATCATTCTCTGATATCCACTTAAGTAAGCAATTTCTTACAATGATGTTTCCAAATATCTTTTAGGGCAATGTCATCTTTTCTGTTCTCACTGCCACTGTTATAAGTTAAATACTTGAAAACTCTTAACTGGGACTACAAAATAGAATCTACTAAGTATCATGTTGTCTAGGCTTTTGTTGCTTTAATTAATCCTACATATCACTACCAGATCAACCTTACTTGGAGCTCAGCTCTCATTATGTCACTCCCTTACTTAAAAAGGCTCAATACCGTTTAAATACAGAATCCTCAGCCTGGCATTTGGAAGTGCCAAAATATGACCCCAATCTGTCACTTCAGTTTTATGTCTCACTTTTCCTTTACAGATTCCTTGTGGTGTGAACAAACTGGGACATTTGTTCTTTGACTACTCCTTGAACTTTTTCTTCCTCTGTACTCTTCTCACACAGTATCTTCTTCAGGAATGTTCATTAGCATTTCTTGTAGTGTTTGCTGTTGTGCTGCTCAATAATATCCATATAGTACAGTCTTTTGATTCATCAGTTTTGAAAACTGACTTAGAGTGGTAGATGAGGATTTAGCTCAGGGTCACATTTCGCCTCTGTGCTAGCCGTCTCCTGTCTGTCCCTCCACTTCCACCTTCCATGTGCTCTCTGTCCCAGGAATCTCAGCTGCATGGATCACATCTATGACTCCCATAGTCTCTGGCTTCTTGTTGGATTTGGGCAGTGGGGAGCAGATAGGAAGTGTGACAGAGGGAAGTGAGAGAGGCTAGGCTATTTATTACCCCAACTTTCTCCCAGTATCCCTCAAACAAAGGTCATTGTTCCTTTCAAAAGCGGCTCATGACCTTCTTTTGGGTTTTGGCTGTCGCTCCCTTCCTTCCTCCTTTGAGCCTATGCTGTGTTTAGATGCTCAACCATGTCCAACTGTTTGTGATCTCACAGACTGTAGCCCGCCAGGGTCCTCTGTCCACGGGGATCTTCAGGCAAGAATACTGGAGTCTAGGGGGTCCAATACTGTGATTCTCTTACATACTGCCCACATCTTTGTAAATGATCTCTTTTTAATCATGCCCTCTTTGTTATCATCTACTCACTCTTGGGATCTGACTGGTAGCTATACTTTCCTTCTGTCCTCCCAAATTAGTTAATATTAAAAATTTTTAGTTAATCAAAATTTGTTTAAAATAATATATGAAAAATACCATACTGCTTCCTAAGTATATTTTCTTTCTGGAACAACCTTTTATTTTTTCACAAGTTACCTAATATTTCATTTTTCCTGTTTCTTAGGCTTTTAAAAAAAATGCTAATTCTTTCTAAGAAGACAATGGACACATCAGGTACTGTAAAGTCTATTTCTTCCTGGATACCTCCTTCTTGGGCCCTACACTCTTTCTGTTTAATCATGTTTAGGAATTATTTAGTCTGGCTATCAATCTCTCTAGAATCCTATAACTTCCATGATTTACTTCTTTGCTTTGATGAAGCATATACTCTAGTACTTTCCTAAGAAATGGGAAGTGACCTTTTTGAGGACTTGAATATCTATAAAAAGTCTTTGATAATTTAGTTGGGTATAGCTGTGTCTGGTCTTTCTGACTTTAAAGTATATTGTTGCTTTTCTTCTGACAAAAACAGTTCTGATATTCTGCAAGGAGGTGTTGGAGGATAAAGAGTGATGGCCTAATTGAATGGCTGTAAGTGAGAAAATCTAGGGATCTTCAGCTTGTTGTGGAGACTTTCAACAGATTTCTGTCTTCTCAACTCTGTACCTGACTCTTGCCTTCCAGAGTACCTGATGCCACAAAGTCTTGAGTTCTTTCTGGCTCTGCCAGTACAATAAGCTTCTCTGCAGGCACTTAAGAGAAATACCTCTGTCCTCCTGGGGCCATTGCTGCTATTTCCATCTGCTCTCTATCTTCTCAATGTTGATATCACTGGTCAGTTATTATCATCTCTCCCATTTTCTTTGTCCTTGTGGGCTTATAAATTTTATATTTCCTTTTCACATTAATGAAAGCAGATAAATAAGTTTGTTCAGCTAGATTTGTTTAACTAGAAAGATAGCTCACTAAGGTGTTGCATTTTAAAATTGTTGAATTGACTTAAGATTCCTGGATACTTGCAGTTGCAACTTTGTCAATCAACAGGAACTCATAACTAACTACTGATTTATTTAGTGTAGTATTATGTTCTTGGTCCTTAGATATCCATTTTTCTTTTTTCTCTACATCCTCTGTTTTTAATAAAATTTTTATTTTAGAATAATTTTATATTTACAGAAAAGTTGTGAAGGTTGTACAGAATATTTTCGTATACCCCATATTCACTTTTCCTTGTTATAAATATCATTCCTTAATGTGTTACATTTGTTACAGTTAACAAACCAACATTGATATATCATTATTAGTTAAAGTCTATACTTCATTCAGGTCTCTTAAGTTTTTCCTTTCCAGGATCCTGTCTAGGTTACCACATTAAATTTTTCATCATGTTTCCTTAGGGTCCACTGGTCTGTGACAGTTTCTCACACTTTCCTTGCTTTTGATGACCTTGACAATTTTGAGGAGTACTGATTACATATTTTATAAAACATTCGTTAACTGTGATTTCTTTTATGTTTTTGCTTATGATTAGACTCGGGGTTTTGGAGAGGAAGACCACAGAGATAAAGTGCCATTTTCGTTGCATCACATCAAGGGTACTACAACTTTGCAACATAATTCTGATGTTAACCATCTGGAGTTAGCGCAGACTCCAGATTAAGGGCACAGTTCCCAACAAGACTACCTGTGCTTCAGATACCAGTAGCAAATTTGAGGTTTCCTTTCCCACCTGCAATTTTGGCCAGATGGCTATAAATTCAAGGATTCCCACAAGCCCTGAAGCTTTGATAATTCACTAGAACAACTCACATGACTCAGGAAAGAGGTATACTTAAGATTACAGCTTTATTAGAAAGGATATGAATCAGGATCAGCCAAGTGAGGAGACACATAGGGTGCAGTTGGGGAGGATCTCAAACACTGAGTGGGACTTCCCTGTTGGCTCAGAGGATAAAGCGTCTGCCTGCAATGCAAAAGACCTGGGTTCCATCCCTGGGTTGGGAAGATCCCCTGGAGAAGGAAATGGCAACCCCCTCCAGTATTCTTGCCTGAAGAATCCCATGGACAGAGGAGCCTGATGGGCTACAGTCCACAGGGTCGCAAAGAGTTGGACACAACTGAGCGACTTCACACACACACCAAAATCTAAAAACTCTAAATCAGAACCTGCCTATCTTCTTGCACAGAAGATAAAGGAACAGAAGATAAAAACAGAGCTTTAAGTAAAAATTGCAGTTGCAAAGACTCTGAATGTTCTTTTTTGATAATACTCAGAATCCTTGAAGGGAGGGAATTATCTCATGTGAGATAGGGAATTGCAGCTCAGGGACCTGTAGGATGAAGCTATAGACAAGAGCAAGAGAAAAATATGATTTTGACATCATGTTTTTCTCTCAATTTTTATTTTGGAGATTTAATACTGGAACTCTTTGAAAGGCCTGGGATATGTTTTATTTTTTCCCCCTCACCAACGTTTTATTATAAAAAATTCAAACATATAGCAAAATTGAAAGAATTTTGCAGTGAAATCTATTCATACCACCTAGATTTACTATTAACTTTTTTTTTTTAATCTTTTGGCCATGCTCTGTGGCGTGTGTGATCTTATTCTCCGACCAGGCATCACAGATTTGAACCTGTGCCCCCTGCATCGGCCGTGCAGAATCTTAACCACTGGGTTGCCAGGGAAGTACCTGCTATTAACTTTCTACTCTGCTTGTTCTGTCACATATCCATCTATTCATCCCTCTATCTAAACCATCTAATTTTTTGATGCATTGTAAATTTACTTGCAGATATCAGTGTACTTCTCCCAAAATACTTTGCCCAGTATATGTATTAATAGCTACAGTTCCAAACAATTTTTAAAATGTGCAATTTACTGTAATAAAATGTGCATATCTTAAGTGTATGTTCACTGAGTTTTACACATATGCATGGGTAGCCCAAATCACTATGATATATGGAACAATACCATCACTCCAGATGAGAAAGTTCCCTCATGCCCCCTTTCGAATAACCTCTGCCCTCACCTCCTCTGGAATCACTGTTCTAATTTTTTTCTCCACCATGGATTATTTTTGCCTGTTTTAGAGTTTTATATAAACTGAATTATATAGTATATGCTCTCACATGTAAGATTTCTTTCACTGGCATAATGTTTTTTAGATTTATCTATGTTGTTTCATGTCTGTTCTTTTTCACTACCTGTTATTTACAAATATAAAGCAATTTTAAAGTCCATTCTTCTAATTTATGTGGGTTTCCCAGGTGACGTGAGTAGTAAAGAATCTGCTTGTCAATGCAGGAGATGCCAGAGACGTGGGTTTGATTCCTGGTTGGGAAGATCTACTTGAGGAGGAAATGGCAACCCACTCCAGTAATATTGCTTGAGAAACTGCATGGACGGAGAAGCCTGGTGGGTTCCTGTCCGTGTAGTTGAAAAGAGTCAGACACGACTGAGCACACAATAGCTAGCTTCTATTTATGTACATCTGGGCTATTTCCAGTTTTTAGCTATTATGAATAAAGCTGTTATGAACACTTGCGTTCAAATCTTTGTGGGAAACATGTCTTCATTTTATGCCTAGGAGTGGAATTGCCAAGTCCTAGGATAGGTATATATTTAGATCTTCTAATGCCAGACTGTTTTCCAAAGTGGTGGTTATTGTTCACTCAGTCGTGTCTGACTTTTGTGACCTCATGGACTGCAGCATGCCAGCCTTTGCTGTCCTTCACTGTCTCCTGGAGCTTGCTCACATTCATATCCAAAGTGGTTATACCATTTTAAATTCCAGCCAATGCTGTGAGAAAGTGCCGGTTACCCCACAACCTTGTCAGCGTTTGGTTTTGTCATTTCTTTGCATGTTAGCCATTTTAGTGGGTGTGTTGTAATGATATACCATTGTAATTTTAATTTGCGTTTCTTTGTTAACTAATAATGTTAGTCTTTTTTTCATGTACTTATTGGGTATCCATGTATCTTTGCTTTTATGAAACATATTTTCAAATATTTATTCTTTTTCAATTGGATTGTCTTTTTATTGTCAGTTGTGGTTTTTTTCTTTTCTTTTTTTTTTTTTTTTTTAACATTCTAGACCAGTGCTGTCCCATAGAATTTACTGCATAGTGGAACATATTTATTGTGAAATGCAACTAGTGCAAATGAGGAAGTATATTTTTAATTATATTTCATTTAAATTGAAATAGCTGCATTGGCTACATATTGCACAAGTTCTAGATAACAGTCCTTATTAGATTCATATTTTGTAAGTATCTTTTCCTAATCTGTTGCTCGTGCATGCGTGCTCAGTTGCCTCCAACTCTTTGAGACACCATGAACTGTAGCCTACCAGGCTCCTCTGTCCAAGCAATTTTCAAGACAAGAACACTGGAGCGAGTTGCCATTTCCTACTTCAGGGAATCTTTTCAACCCAGGGATTAAACCCAAATTTCCTGCACCTCCTGCATTGGCAGGTGAATTCTTTACCACAGCACCACCTTGGAAGCCCAATCTGTGGCTTGCCTATTCTTTTTCTTAATGGTATCTTTTGATGAACGGAAGTTTTAAATTTTGATCATTGCTTAATTCTTCAATTTTTTTCTTTAATAGATATTGTGTTGTATGACCCATCTAAAAACTTTGATTACTCTAAAATCACAATTTTTATGTTTAGGTTTATCATCCACCTTGATGGTGTTTGGTGGGAGTCAGGGTTATTCGACTGTCATTGTTGTAACGACTTTCCTAATTGGATACTTCGGTGCTTTTTTTGTAAACCAAAAATCTGTGTAAGTGTGGATCTTTTCTGTTCTCTCTTCTCTTTCATTACTCTATTTACTGAGTCTTATACTCTTAATATACTGTCTTGGTTACTGTAGTTTTGTTTTAAATGTTAAAGTCAGAAGTCCTTCAATTTTGTTCTTTTTCAAGATTATTTTGGATATCTTAGATTCTTCGAATTTCCATATAAATTTTAAAGTCAGCTTGGTAACAGGTGGGATTATGATTGGGATTTTGTTAAATCTATAGATCTGAGATATGATGAAAGACATGTTTGATATTTTTAATTTGACATTTTTAGGAATAGATACCTATATAGGTTGATATATTTAATACCTTGTCACAAAGGAGACAGGGTTTTCTATGATCCAGGCCAGAAGAGAATCTGTAATAGTCTTTATGTCATCCATTTTGTATTGTTTACTCAGAAGGGACTTTGAACACTAATTTCCTTGTAGAACCTGGGGTTAGAGTTGAAGACTCTCTGGAGCATGAAAAATTAAGAATCTAGGTTCCAGAAGACAGAATAGAAAGTACGTCCAAGATGAACTAGTATATGTAAAATGTGAAAAACCTACATATTATTCTTTGATGTATGTCCTATTTAAAGAAGGCAATAACCCTGAAGTTTTTCTGCTCTGTAGCATCTCTAAACTATTTTCCCTTGGTTTCTCTCAACATTATTTTAGGAAAAGTGAAGCTTCACAACTTTGTTTTCTTCAATTCTTAATTCAGTATATACTTGGAAGATACATCTACAGATTATTTAGTTTAATTTCTTCATGTTATATATAAAGAAATAGAATTAAATGATTTGTTCAAGATCAGTAGCTACTTAGGAGCAGAGTTCTGACAATATTCCAGGTTTTCTAACCTCTCTACTGCACTGACATTTCCACTTTGCTTTGTTGTCATAATAACTAACTAGTAGGTAATTCCTGAACCCCTATAATACCTAGCACTGGGCTATGTATAGATGATATAAATTATCATTATGATATGGCTCTGGTCCTCAAATACCATAGAGTTCTGTGACAGAGAAGACATAATTAGAAAATAGTAAAAAGTAATATGTAATAATGTTCCAAATTGGATACAATTTAAGATAAAGTACTATGAATGAATATAGAAGTAATATTGTGCCTCACTTTAAATAAACCTGGCTGTGTTATAGCAATTCAGTTCAGTTCAGTTCAGTTGCTCAGTCGTGTCCGACTCTTTGCGACTCCATGAATCACAGCACGCCAGGCCTCCCTGTCCATCACAAACTCCTGGAGTTCACTCAAACTCATGCCCATCGAGTCAGTGATGCCATCCAGCCATCTCATCCTCTGTCGTCCCCTTCTCCTCCTGTCCCCAACCACTCCCAGCATCAGGGTCTTTTCCAATGAGTCAACTCTTCGAATGAGGTGGCAAAGTATTGGAGTTTCAGCTTCCACATCAGTCCTTCCAATGAACACACAGCACTAAACTCCTTCAGGATGGACTGGTTGGATCTCTTTGCAGTCCAAGGGACTCTCAAGAGTCTTCTCCAACACCACAGTTCAAAAGCATCAATTTTTCGGCACTCAGCTTTCTTCACAGTCCAACTCTCACATCCATACATGACCACTGGAAAAACCATAGCCTTGACCAGACGGACCTTTGTTGGCAAAGTAATGTCTCTGCTTTTTAATATGCTGTCTAGGTTGGTCATAACTTTCCTTCCAAGGAGTAAGCGTCTTTTAAATTCATGGCTGCAGTCACCATCTGCAGTGATTTTGGAGCCCCACAAAATAAAGTCTGCCACTGTTTCCACTGTTTCCCCATCTATTTCCCATGAGGTGATGGTACCAGATGCCATGATCTTAGTTTTCTGAATGTTAAGCTTTAAGCCAACTTTTTCACTCCTTTTCTTATTTGGAACCAGTCTGTTGTTCCATGTCCAGTTCTAACTGTTGCTTCCTGACCTGCATACAGGTTTCTCAACATGCAGGTCAGGTGACCTGGTATTCCCATCTCCTTCAGAATTCTCCACAGTTTATTGTAATCCACACAGTCGAAGGCTTTGGCATAGTCAATAAAGCAGAAATAGATGTTTTTCTGGAACTCTCTTGCTTTTTCAATGATCCGGCAGATATTGGTGATCTGATCTCTGGTTCCTCTGCCTTTTCTAAAATCAGCTTGAACATCTGGAAGTTCTTGGTTCACGTATTGCTGAAGCCTGGCTTGGACAATTTTGAGCATTACTTTACTAGTGTGTGAGATGAGTGCAATTGTGTGGTAGTTTGAGCATTCTTTGGGATTGCCTTTCTTAGGGATTGGAATGAAAATGGACCTTTTCCAGTCCTGTGGCCACTGCTGAGTTTTCCAAATTTGCTGGCATATTGAGTGCAGCACTTTCACAGCATCATCTTTCAGGATTTGATATAGCTCAACTGGAATTCCATCACATCCACTAGCTTTGTTCGTAGTGATGCTTTCTAAGGCCCACTTGACTTCACATTCAAGGATGTCTGGCTCTAGGTGACTGATCACACCACTGTGATTATCTGGGTCATGAAGATACTGAACTGTAATTGAAAGCAGGTTGTATAAGAAAGACCTGAAACAGGCTAGTTTTATTAACTGTTTAAAATGAATACAATAATATTGCACCTTAAATTCATGCTCTGTTAAATAAAATATTAACAACAGTTAAAGAAGGCGAAGATTAATACTTGATGAAATTACCAGAGAAAGCTTTATGGAAGAAATAGTGTTTGAGACCGGACAAGGCAATGGCACCCCACTCCAGTACTCTTGCCTGGAGAATCCCATGGACGGAGGAGCCTGGTAGGCTGCAGTCCATGGGGTCGCTAAGAGTCGGACACGACTGAGCGACTTCACTTTCACTTTTCACTTTCCTGCACTGGAGAAGGAACTGGCAACCCACTCCAGTATTCTTGCCTGGAGAATCCCAGGGACGGGGGAGCCTGGTGGGCTGCTGTCTATGGGGTCGCACAGAGTCGGACATGACTGAAGTGACTTAGCAGCAGCAGCAGCAGCAAGCTTTGAGACATAATTTCAAGGATTGATGGAATTACAAAGAGCAAGTGATCATCACTCGGTCTTGTCCAACTCTTTGCGACCCCGTGGACTGTAGCCTGCCCTCTGGAGTGGGGGATTATAAACTATTGTAATTGGGATGCAAAAAATATTTTAATGAAAATTTGAATATATTATCCATTAAATATGCTTGTGGGTTTCTGAAATAAATTACTTTTAGCTAAAGCTAATGAAGCCTAAATTTATATGTGAAAGTTAAATGTGGAAAATGCTTACTGAATTAAGCACTTGAGTAGGAATTCGGATTTCTTCTTGCAGAGGTGGTACTGTTTTGCCTAGGTGCTTCTTCTATGATAGCTGGTCAAAATGGAATAATGTTTTTTCAACAATATTCCTTAAAGGTAATGAGAGACCTGTATTTCCATTTTGCTTTTAGCAAGTTGACCTAAAACAAATAAACTAACGCCTCTGACTCTTTTTTTCCTTATCTAGAAATGGTATTAGTAATAACTTTACTGACAACCTCATGGTAGTTGTGAAACCTGAACAGGATAATGTGTGTGAAAATGCTTTGGAATCTTTCAGATGTAAGATTCAGTAAATAACAAGAGTTGTACAGATTATGGCCTAAGAAGTTTCTATGCAGATAGTTTTAGGAATAAATACTGCAGAATTCTCTGCAACGTCAACATGGGTTGTCTGCCTTATCAAAGATTCTAATGAACACAATGTATTATATTTTCCCTGGCGTGTGGATAACCTATGTATGTATGCAGCATGATTAGTTGATTGCTTCATATGTACTGAATCATCTTTTATCAAGTTTGGGCTGATTTACAACTATGCAGTTAACTCTTATTTAGAGTGTCATTGGAAAATTCTTGTTTGTGTTATTTTTACTTTATAGATTATGTACAAAAAATCACCTTCTTCATACTTGTATCCAGATTAATTGTGTTATTGAAGAATGATAATGAACTGCTAATGCAGACAGAGAATAGCGCTCCAACTCTAATTTCTTATATAACTGAAGAGATGACTATTTGATCACTGAGGGGAGAGCAGAATTATAGAACTGTAGTACTGTCTAGCTTTTCTTTCACTAAGAAGTAAGTTCAATTGTTACTAAAAGTAGGTTCAATTGTTACTAAGAAAAACAGAACTTGGTTTGTGATGCAAAGAAAGTCATCAATTCACTGTCGCCACATCCCTATTCTCTAACATCTAATGATATAGTATTATTTTATGGGGTTTGATAAAATTAATATAAAATTTAATAAATTGTTAGTACTAAATAACATTTAACTCTCGATAAAGTTTCAAAACACACAAAGGATTTAACAAAATATACATTTTTTTCATATGGTAAAAAAAATTGCCCTTTTATGTCAATTATATTTCAATTAAAAATTGCCTATTATAAATGCTATCTTGATTATATTCTCATTGATATCTGGGTTACTGAGTAGTGTTAGTTATCTATTGCTGCATAATCAATTACCATGGACTTGGTGGCTTAAAACGATACATTTATTATCTCACAGTTTATGTAGGTCAGAATTCCAGGCACAATGCAACGGAGTTCTTTGCTTCATTATCTCTCACAAGGCTTCAATCAAGAGGTCAGCCAGGGCTGGAGTCTCATTTGAAAGTCCAACTGCTAAGGATCAATTTCCAGTCTTATATGGTTGCTGGCAGAATTCATTTCCTTGCCAGCCTGTTTTCCTGAGAACCTCAGTTCTTTTCTGGCTGTTGGCTGTTCCTTGCAAAAAGGCCTTCTCCATAGGCAGTTTATAACATGGCAGCTTGCTTCTTCAGAGCCAGCCAAAGTGAAGTTGCTCAGTCGTGTCCGATTCTTTGCGACCCCATGGAACCCACCAGGATCCTCAGTTCATGGAATTTCCAGGCAAGAGTACTGGAGTGGGTTGCCATTTCCTTCTCCAGGGGATCTTCCCAACCCAAGGATTGAACCTGGGTTTCCCACACTGCAGGCAGACACTTTACTGTCTGAGCCACCGGGGAAGCCCAAGAGGTCTCTAAAAAAGCCGGGAGTTACAATCTTACCTAATGTAATCACAGAAGTGACATCCTATCACCTTTTTTGTATTGGTTAGCACAAGTTGTGTGTCCTGCTCACCAAGGGAGGGGATTACACAAGGGAGTAAATGCCAGGAGACAGGGATCATTTGGGCTACCTTAGAGTCTGTTGGAAAATAACTGATTAGTTTGACATATGACAGTCTACCAAGAGAGATGCCCATTAAGAAATCTTACTCAGGGGAATTCCCTGGATGTTCAGTGGTTAGTACCACTGCACGAGGCACAGGTTCAACCCTGGCCAGGGAACTAAGATCCACATGTCACATGACATTGCCAAAAAAAAAGAAGAAATAGTATTCAATTAATTCTATAATCCAGAAGGAATTGATGGGGATGACTTAATAGAATTTTCTAGTTAACAATACAGTATCACAAGCAAGTAAGTATAAACTACTAAGCACATTATTTTTTCTTCCACTATTCTGCTCTTTATCTACTACTGTCAGCTATGAAATGAGACAGCCTACATCAGACCCTGAAAAAGTAGTAAAGAGTTGTACTTCAGAAAAATGTTAGAGAAAAATAGTCTCACACATATTTGAGTTTTATCAACAAATGGTTTATTTTATCAGCACATGAGATCACTTTTGTTATATTGATAAGCGATATCTACTAAAAATGGCATTCTCAACAGCACAGGCCAGCATGTGCTTGTATGCGTGAGTGCCAAGTCACTTTAGCCATATCCAACTCTTTGTGACCCCATGGACTGTAGCTGCCAGGCTTCTCTGTCCATGGGATTCTCCAAGCAAGAATACTGGAGTGAGTTGCTTTGCTCTCCTCCAGGGGATTTTCCTGACTCAGGAATCAAACCCACATCTCCTGTATCTCCTGCATTGGCAGATGGGTTCTTTACCACTTGGCCATCAGGGAAACCCTACATGCCAACATGTTCCCCCACAGATAAAATAAAGTTAAATAAAATAATAATGCTTGGATATGATTAGAAATTATCAAAAGAGAGTTACTGTGGCATTACTGTAATGAGGTTGTTGACTCTGAGTAATTGCCAAAACTTCATCAGGTAATTAAGAGAGCTCTTTGTATTCTTAACAAGTCAAAACACCAGCTATTAAACAATTGAGAGCAATTATGCACAAAATGATCATTTTCTGTGTGAAAACATTTTTATCTATTTGAAGACTAGCAAAGACTGCAAAACCCTATGATGGGAGAGATTAGTAATTATCACTTCAATAGTGTTTGGATTGTTGAGTTATAGTTAGTGGATGGCCTCTAACAGGATTGAGAATAAGTTCATTAGCCTGAATGGGAAGTCAGGAAAATCCTATTTTGCTTTTATTTTTAAGCTGTAGAAAAATGCCATGGAAAATGGAAATAAGTACTTGTAAGGTTGATTGGTATGAACTGGAGCACTTCCAGCAGCTTAAGAGTTGTGTGGAAGGCTGAAGACAAAGATACACTTCCTATTTTTAAGTTTGCCAGTTTATCTTAGAGCAAATTGATATTATAACCTTTAATGTTGGTATTTCTGCTCTATTGCTCTAAATCAGACTATAGATGTATTTTGAGAGATTATAGTGATTTGGTAGCAGTTCTTCACTCACATAAAAGGACTGAATAAATTTTGTGCCTGCAGTATTTATGACATATCATGTATAATATCTATGGTTCATAAATCCTAAATAGAAAAGGTCAAGAAATGAATTGACAAGATTGGGTACCACCATGCCAAGTAGACTAAGATATTATGTAAGCCACATGATCAAAGAAGACATTCTAATATTGTGGTAGCAGCTTCAAACAGACAAACATCTACGTTTCCTTTTTATTAGCTGAAGTGTAGGTTTGGTATCTTGACAGGGCCCTGCTTTGTCATTGTCCTTGGAACGTTCTCTGAAGTACACAGGAAAATTCTCTTCTGAATACAGAGTGAAGTCAGGTTTTTAGCTAAGTCATATAGAAACTTATGTCTTCTCATTTATAATATAGAACTGAAGGGTAGGAAGGACTTTGCTGAAAAAATACAGGTTTGATGCTTGGAGCAAATGAAACAAAAAAGCAAAAGACTGAGAATACTAAGGCCTTGGGTGTAGCAAGTATTTGCCTGAGGAGAAAAATACTTTTTCTGAATTCTGATAGTGTGGCTTCTGTTTCAGAGTAGGATCTTCTTTGAAGGTCTAAGCATTAAAAAGAGAGTCTATTCAGTTATAATGTGAGCCCTTGACCTTTGCCCAAGGATTCAGTTCAATCATATAAATCAGAAATTCAAATGTCAAATCACCCATGGTTTACCCAGTTTTGTATACTGGCATTTAGAAACCCATCCTGTCTCATCCTAGAGGTGAAGTTTTAGTCACTTGGAGGCATTATCAGAAGCCTATCCAGTCTAAGAACATATAGGTATTTCCCCCTCTTTTCGAAAGTTTGCTTTATGCCACTTTGTTTATATGAAGGACCTACATTAAGTACCTATTTTCACTAAGTGAAATCTGAAGAGGATTTTTACTATTATGAAAAAAAGGTGAAAAGTGAAAATAGTGTTCAGCATTTGTTTTACAGCAAGTGTCTATAGAGGCAGTGCCCTCCCCGCCCCCCCGCCGCGAGCAGCAAGTTGGCACCTCAGGCTCCTTCCCCAGGAACTATATGCAGCATCTCAGCAACAAGTCACCATTTTTGTTGTTGTTTATTGGAGCCTTTGTTGTTGCTCAGTCGGTACACTGTGTCTGATTCTTTGCAGCCCCCTGGACTGCAGCATGCCAGGCTTCCCTGTCTTTCATTATCTCCCTGAATTTGCTCAAATTCATGTCCATTGAGTCAGTAATGTTATCTAATCATCTTATCCTCTGCCGTCCCCTTCTCCTCCTGCCCTCAATCTTTCCCAGCATCAGGGTTTTTTCCAGTGACTCTATATCAGGTGCCCAAAGTATTGGAACTTCAGCTTCAGCATCAGTCTTTCTAATGAACACTCAGGATTGATCTCCTTTAGGATGGACTGGTTGGATCTCCTTGCTGTCCAAGGGACTCTTGAGAGTCTTCTCCAGCACCACAGTTCGAAAGCATTAATTCTTTGGTGCTCAGCCTTCTTTATGGTCCAACTCTCATATCTGTATATGACTACTGGAAAAACCATGGCTTTGACTATACAGACCTTTGTTGGCAAAGTGATATCTCTGCTTTTAATATACTGTCTGGGTTTGTTATAGCTTTCCTTCTAAGTCACCGTAGCTTTGAACTATTTCTGTGAGCATTGGTGCTTTATCTCAATTTATTAATATTTTACGCATCTATTAGTAAGATGTATCCTAAGGTGATTGCTTTTTTGCTTTACACCATTTTCAGCTTTCATATGGTTTCATAGGAGCAGTCTACTTTCAGATACTGTGGGAAACCCTGTACATACATTTGTTTTATGCAATTTTTAAAAATAAGAATGAGGAGCTTCTTTTTTCCCAATTATTTTTATTAGTTGGAGGCTAATTACTTTACAATATTGTAGTGGTTTTTGCCATACATTGACATGAATCAGCCATGGATTTACATGTATTCCCCATCCCGATCCCCCCTCCCACCTCCCTCCCCATCCCATCCCTCTGGGTCTTTCCAGTGTACCAGCCCTGAGCACTTGTCTCATGCATCCAATCTGGACTGGCAATCTGTTTCTCACTTGATAATATACATGTTTCAATGCTATTCTCTCAGAACATCCCACCCTCACCTTCTCCCATAGAGTCCAAAAGTCTGTTCTATACATCTGTGCCTCTTTTTCTGTCTTGTATATAGGATTATCGTTAGCATCTTTCTAAATTCCATATATATGCATTAGTATACTGTATTGGTATTAATCTTTCTGACTTACTTCACTCTGTATAATGGGCTCCAGTTTCATCCATCTCATTAGAACTGATTCAAATGTATTCTTTTTAATGGCTGAGTAATATTCCATTGTGTATATGTACCACAGCTTTCTTATCCATTCGTCTGCTGATGGGCATCTAGATTGCTTCCATGTCCTGGCGGAGCTTCTTTGACAGAACTTTATGTGAGCTAAGGTACTGAAAGGCTAGCAAAGTCTTTGATAACAGGTAACTCCACAAACTTTGTAGACCAGGTTTCCTACAGAGAGCCTGGCTCACTGGGAAGTTATTCTGCTAAGCAGAATTACTCCACATATTTTAATGTGGACATTTGTATTAGATGTAGATAAAAGCCAGTTTCATGATAAGTCATGAATAGAGAGATTCAGAAACAAATCGCACTATGGGGCAAAATAGGGTCAGTTAATGGGGCTGTCATTTAGACAAGTCCATAGATGGGGTAAGGTTTTCATTTTGGTGAGCCCTCTGAACGGGATGAGAGCCTCAGTTGGGGACAGTCACCTTAAACTGAAGGAAGCAGCACTAGTTTGGGGGCTTTATTTAGAAATGGTCCACAAGACCCTACTCTTCTTTAGTGAGTTGAGCAAAGTTGTGCAACCCTGAGGAAGCACCTGAGGTTTATGGGCAGGAAATAAAGCAGGTTTTTTATTTGTGTGCGTACCTGAGCTTTCAGTGAGTTCTTGATCACCTAAGGAGGATATATATATATTTTGAGATAGAGTAATCTAGCAGGTACAGATACTTCCTTTCTGGAAAACAATATATACTATTACCGTATACATAGGAGACATTCAAAATAATTCTCTTTGTTTTGATCAGTATTTGTTAAATTATCTTAGGGTGGTAGAAGCTTAATCTTGATAAGTAAGACCCCCCACCGACTCCATATATATAGTTTCTGTATAGTGTCCAGATGTTCACATGGTGATGTGAATGTAATTCTTGTGGTCTTTATCTACCCATACCATCATCCATTGAAATGCCAGATACTTAACTATGCAGATTATTACCAAGTCTTACTATTTTTCTTTACCTTAAACTCTCTCTCTCTCTCTTGTATTTCATTATGATTTTATTTGGGGCTTCCTAGGTAGTAAAGAATCTGCCTACCAATGCTGGAGCCACAGGAGACATAGCAGGAGATCCCTGGGTCAGAAGTTACCTTGGAGTAGGAGATGGCAACCCACTCCAGTATTCCTGCCTGGGAAATCCAAAGGAAAGAGGAGACTGGACAACTACAGTCCAAGGGGTCACAAAGAGTTGTTCACATCTGATAATGCATGTGTATTTTACTTAAAAATTTTTATTGAATTATAGTTGATTTACAACATTGTGTTTAATTTCTTCTGTGCAGCAAGCTGACTCAGTTACACACACACACACACACACACACATTCTTTTTCATAGTCTTTTCCATTATGGTTTGTCACAGGATATTGAATATAGTTCCCTGTGCTATACAGTAGGACCTTTTTGTTTATCCATCTGGGGATGCTTTGCATCTGCTAATCCCAAACTCCCAGTCCTTCCCTCCCCTGACTCCTCCCCCTTGGTAACCACAAATCAGTATTTGTGAGTCTGTTTTTATTTCACAGATATGTTCATTTGGGTCATATTTTAGAGTCCATATATAAGTGATATAGTATGGTATTAATATTTGTCTTTCTCTTTCTGACTTACTTTGCTTACTATAGTAATCTCTAGGTCCATCCATGTTGCTGTAAATACCATTATTTCATTCTTTTCAGTGGCTGATAATATCCCAATGTGTGTGTGAGTGTATGTGTGTGCATGAGTGTGTGTGCACGTGTGTGAGTGTGTGTGAGTGTGTCTGTGTGTGTGTGCACCACATCTTCTTTATCCTTTAATCTGTCAGTGGACATTTAGATTGTTTCCATATCTTGGCTCTTGTGGATAGAGCAGCTGTGTATGTTGGGGTGCATGTGTCTTTTTTAATTATGATTTTGTCTGGGCATATACCCAGGAGTGGGATTGCTGAATTATATGGCAACTCTGATTTTAGCTTTTTGAGGAACTTCCATACTGTTTTTCATAGTGGCTGTGCTAGTTTACATTCCCAGCAAAGTAGGAGGGTTCCCTTTTCTCCACACCCTCTCCAGCGTATGTTATTTGCAGACTTTTAAATGATGGTCGTTCTGACTGATGTGAGGTGGTACCTCATTGCTGTTTTGATTTGCAGTTCTCTAATAATTAACTATGATGAGCATCTTTTCATGTGCTTATTGGCCATCTGTATATCTTCTTTGGAGAAATGTCTATTTAGTTGATCTTAAGGCCTGGAGGGCTACAGTCCATGGGGGCTCAAGAGTCAGACATGACTGAGAGGTTAAACCACCACCTAGGTCTCTTTACGGATCCGTTTTCTCTCAGCCACTCCTGTGGCTCTTTGTGGGGGGCAAATACAATGAGGCTGCCTCAGACTGTTTGCCTAAACACAACACTCAGCCATTTTTATTCTGTAGTCCCTGCCACTACACTGAGTTCTATCTGGGAATGCGGGCACTGATTCTGTTCTTCTCACATCCCTCTAACTGATCTGAGGCTGTCTCTTCCCCTTTCCTCACTGGGGCTCAATCTTAGCTGAATGAGAAGAGGTAGTCAAAGTTTATGGGGTTCCTTCTTAGGAGCTGTGATAAGAGCAGATAATTTTAGCTTCAAATAAATGAAATCCTAACCAACAGTGGTTTAAACAATTGATTATCTCATACAAGAGGTCCAGAGACACAGGCCAGGACTGGCATAGCAGCTTCACTATATAACCAGGAATTTATCTTCTTGCCATACTTCCATTTGTTACCCTTAGCTGTTAGCTTTTGTTACTGTGTTTATCACCATTGTGCTTGTCATGTTCACTCAATGACTGGCACACCTCAAGGTATCATAATACAATGCCATATAATTGTCCAAATGGGGAAGGGCTATATGAGGTACAAGAAATTATAGGGGGAAGTCCTCTATAAATATTATAAAATTTATCTCACCATAGTTACAAATCACAGAAAGCCATCCATATTAGACCAAGGCAGGAAGAGAATTTGTTAGAAGATATATCTTATGGACCTAAGGATAGGAAGTATAGCTGAACTTTACTGTGGACTAGAAGCAGGAACCAGAAAACTGTTATGAACCAGTACAGCTGTCCTCCCTTCCTTCTCTGGACACATGATCTCTTATTGTCTGCTTTATTTTTCTTTCTTGGCATTGGCTTTTTATATTTCTCTGTGTACAAACTAGAAAATGGTCACTTTAGTCATACCAGTTCAAATGCCAACTAAGATTGAGTAGCATCTCTTATGTTTTAAGTTCTCTGGGGAAAGAATATGATTGGTCCAATCTTGACTGTATGTCAATCTTTAATCCAATTTGTGACCATGGGGATGGGTCAAAGGACTTAGCAGTTCTTAGGAGCTGAACAAGAATACGCTGGAAAAGGGGCCATGGGTGTATATGTGTCTGTGTGGCAGTGGTTATTGAAGAAGAAATAACAGGAGTGAGTTGTCATTCCCTTCTCCAGAGGATCTTCTTGACCCAGGGATCGAACCTCAGTCTCCTGCATTGCAGACAGATTCTTTACTGTCTGAGCCACCAGAAAAGTGGGGGGGGGGGGGGAGCCCAATCTGAGGAAAGATAAATCAAATTAACCATTCATTCATTCTATAGACATTGGTCTCAGTTTTTTTCCTCTTATGTTTTCTTTCAGAGAGTGTCAGTACCATTTATGTAGTTGCCCACATTAATTCTATACCACCAATAAGCATCACAGTAGCTAATATTCACTGAATATTGTACTATGTGATAGGCTTTCTATGTACATTATTTTAAGTTCAATCTCAGAACAACTACAAATAAGTATTATCTATTTTGTAGATAAGCAAAGTGAAATTTAGAGATGTTAAGTCAAGCTTTCAACATCTCTTTTGGATTACTGCAGTAACCTGCCATCTCCCTGCCTCTGTTATGGCCTCTCCAATTCTTTTTCTGCCTGACAGTCATAGTGGTATTTCTAAAACACAACAGATTTGTTATGTTTGATCATGCTACTTTCCTGCTTAAAATCCTTATAAGGTTCCCTCAAGATAAAGTCCAAATTGCTTCACAGGATGTATACAACCTTCTATGATCTGGGATGTATACAACCTTCTATGATCTGGGATGTATACAACCTGGGATGTATACAACAGGATGTATACAACCTTCTATGATCTGGGCAGTCTTTACCTTACCAACCTCTAGCCTCATCTCTTTCAGTCTTGTACCTCACAGTCTATCCCCAAGCCACACAGATTATTTGCAGTTCATAACAATTCATTTCTTTCCTCTGCACATCAACCCTGTAGTCATTATCCCGCAGACTCCTACACATTACCCATAGTCAGGATTCGACTTAGATGTTACCCTATTCAGAGGCCTTTCCTGATTGAATTTGGTACTCCTCCTTTATACTTTTGTATCACTCAGTGATTTTCTCTTATGCTTATCAAACCATGCTGTAATTGTGTGTCAACTTATTCTGTCTCTTGCATTGGATTGTAAAGTCTTTGAGTAGGAAGATGAAGTATAGTTTAGTTTTGAAAACCCTAAGATTAGGGTAGTGCTTGGTGCATATTTGTTGCTCAATAAATATTTGTTAAATGAATGAATCTGGGAGAAGTCTGGAAGAACTTACAAAGTTACCTGGAGAGAAACAGATATTCAGCATTTCTTGTTTAGTAAATGAATTATTCTGACAGCTATTTCTCCTTAACTGTATTCTTTTGGCTTATAATTTATAAAAATTGAGCAGATGCAAATTTAAAAATTGAGAAAATTAACCATAAAAACATATCACAAATAATAAAATAAGAAAGTGATATAAAACAGTAACCTAGGAGTGTTAAACTTAATGTAAGATAAAGAAGACTGAAGGAAGTAACAAAGTTTGAGACTGGGGAAGAAAAAGCAAGGAACTGAATTTTTTTCAGCACCTTCTAAATTGAAAGGATTTTTTCCCGGTAATATCTGATTTAATTCTTAGAATAATTCTTTGAGGTTGCTATGCTACAGCTGCATTAAAACTAAGGAAATTAAAGATCAGAGTAAAATAAACTGAATGATTATACAATAAACTTTCTACAGATAGAAAGCAAATGAAACAAAACTCAACCATAGAAAATATGGGGTATATGTGAGGGTAAATCACCCTACACCCTAAATGATCCTTTTGTTGGTTTTTTTTTTTTCATTTATTTTTATTTTTGTTGGGTTTTTGTATCAGCTTTGCAGCTTTCTTTCCTAAAGTGATTTCCTTCACTCTCATCTGCTTTGACTGTATGGATATATCCTTCCTTTTACCAGGATAAATTACATCTCCTCCTTCAAGCTTTGTCTCACTCAAGTTGCTTCTTGAGTGAAATTTGCTTCATTAGACCTGTTTTTTATTTAGCTAAACTTTTCCGAGCCTAGCAAAGCACCCTGACTTCTCTTTCAGAGAATTATCAGCACACAGCAGTAAAAACCAACACAAAAGAGACTATTACTATAGATCACTCAGGAGAAAAGAAATCCTTAATAGTGGCAGTGTTTAAGTGACTATATTCTGCGCTGTGAGAACACCTGGAGTCATTTTTAACTTCCACCACTCCCTACTTTTTAGTCGGGTCAGTTTTCTAAACTTTCGAAGTCTCAGTTTTCTTATCTACGAAAAGAGGATCGTAGTAAGAGTCTCCTACCTACATACTCCAGAACTTCTGTGAGGAGCAAATCGGAGGACATACGTGAAAATATTTCACAGACATTTGGTAAAACGCTACAAAATGTTTGTACCTGGCTACAGATGAGACAACAAGTTATGTTCGTGGGCTAAAGAAACTCAGAGGCTAATCGCTAGGGAATGGAAGCCGAGCGTTGCTACGTGACGTCATCACTCCGCGCCAGACGCGACGGTTTCCGGCTTGGGCTTCAGGCAGTATTCCGCGTCATGGGGGTTTGGCAGCGTTTGCTGGTGTCTGGTGGAGTGTCGCTTCGGGGCTGCGGCGGGGCCTGTGTCCCGCTTGGGGAAAGCCGACTATTGATTTGTCGGCGCCAGGTCCGTGGTGCTGCAGGGCAGGTGGAGGCGGGCGGGTCGGAGATCTGGGGCGCCAGGGCGGCAGGTTTTCCGCAGGTGCGCTGCAATTGCCTGTTGCCAAGGGCTCACTTTAGTCCCTCTTGGGCCCCCTCCCCTGCTCAGTGAGACCCCAGTTGTCTGGATGTGCCCACTTTCCAGGCAGGCCCCCCGTAGGACCAGGGCGAGGCTGGAGGGATGTGAAATAGACGGTTAGAACATGGATGTGTGACTTGCACATGCTTTCTTAGTGTTAAGTTTATTTAGAAAATAGGTTAAAGAGAAGGAAAACACGTGGGGGATTTAACTCCGTAAAGAGGGAGATTACTTACTTTCCATTTTTAGCGCCTGGCAAATAAATTTCAACTTAAACAATGTGTCTCTGCAGTTGTGATCAACAGCTATTTGTAAATAACACTAAAGGCCTAACTAATGGAAATGAGCAGAATTAAAATAGAAAAGAAAGCCCTGTTAATCGCAAATACCGAAATGTTTAACCGCGGAAAGCTTATTTTAAAACTGTTTTTTCTTCTTCTTCTCAAGTTCTCTGGCGCTGAGAGTGAGACCCTAAAACAAAGAAGATCACAAATCATGGCTCGAGGACTTCCAAAGCAGAAACCGATAGAAGGTGTTAAACAAGTTATAGTTGTGGCTTCTGGAAAGGGTGGAGTTGGAAAGTCTACTACAGCAGGTATTATAGGATATTCTCATTTTGAGTAGAATTTTAGGCCAACTGGCAGGTGCACAATATTAAAATTATAGTTTTGTTCTTGAAAAAGTATTTGTGAAGTTTCTAATAGCTGGTTCCTTAGTATGAGGAGTTGGTAGTGATTGAGGGCTTAGATTTTGGAGTTAGGCAGAACTAGATATGTTGCCAGGTCTTTGACTCCTTAACTGAGGAAAAGGTAGTCAGGTTGCCCATCACATCTTCAGTTTACTTAACTGTAAAGTGACAGTGATGATAATCTTTTTCATAGGGTGATCATGCAAATTAAACAAGTTATCCACTTAGCCCCCTGTCTCCTACATTTAAGTACTCAATGTTTGGTTGTTGTTATTATTTTTAAAACATTTAGTAAGTTTAATATTAAATTTATTTCTGTTTTTTAATACTAAATTTATTTGTTTTATTTGCATTCTTTTCTAGTCTTTTTCAGTGTACATTTAGCTAAGTAGTTGCAATGAAATTGTTTACATTATTGTGACCTATTTTCATTTAATCATAACAGTTTTTCAGCATTTATAAAGTCAAAATAGATCTAATATTTGAAAATATTTTCATTATTTAAAACATTTAATCTTTAGATCTTTATATTAATACTGGAACAGAGATTTTATTTTTGGTGGAGTTTGCAAGTTGATTATAGATTTCATTGTGACTGAAATGCTGCATTCAGAACCCATAAAAGAAGTCCCACTAGAAATGTAAGAGGTACCATCCAGGACTAATGAACAGGTATTCCCAATTTTTTTCAAAAGAAACTTTTTATTTAAAAAAAAAAAATTTCAGTATAATAATGTAAAAAGGTAGCTCCCCTTCTTCCAGTTCAACAGAGGCAACTTGTATTATCAATTTGAAGTCATAAATCTCTCAAGGTTTGTTGCATCACTTAAAATTTTCAGTCATTTTAATAGGAATGGCTTAATTCAGATCTTACCCAATCTATCCTTTTTGTAGTTGATTAAAAAAATAACTATCCTTATTATATTTCATTTTGTTAGTTTTGACATAGTTCCTCACTGTTAAGATCTTGTATATATTCATGTACTTATTTTCAGCTTTTAACTCAAATTTCTGCATTTTTTCAAATTGAAGTGTAGCTGATGTACAGTATTATATAAGTTCCAGGTATATGGCATAGTTCACATTTTTAAAGATTATATTCCATTTACGGTTATTGTAAAATATTGGGTCTAATCCTTCTGTTGTATAATATATCCTTGTAACTTATTTATTTTATAATAGTAGTTTGTACCTCTTAATTCCCTACTCCATCTTGCATCTCCTCCCTAAGATCTGTAAAGTTTTTTTTTTTCTCAGATATCAATCTAAACTTGAGGCACATATGTACCTTAAAATTACTTAATTCCTTTGAAACCAATGACATTTTGAAATAAAAAGGGTCAGGTACAGAGTTCTGTGACTTTCACTAGCGATCCTGTGTCTTGACTCAGAGCCATATTTGGTAATTCCTGGATATAGCAGTTCTGTAGTTGTATAACCAGCTATAGATCCAACTATATAGTGTTATTAGCTTAGTTCCGCCCCCCCCCCCCCCCCCCATTTTGACCTGAATGTATCGTGGAAGAGTTTTTCAGATATTTTGAAGAAATCAAGATTTAACAAGTATTGTAGTTATGATAGGCTCCCACTATACTATTTGGTAGATACCATATTGTTATTAAAAATGGTTAGTGATTGTTCTTAATGAATTTATGCTGTATCCTATACACTCTTGCTTTCTTTCCTAAGGACGTACAATCTACCTATTTAATATTTTGTTTTTAAAATTTGGAAACTCTTAGTTTTCAATTCTAGAATCCACCTCTACTTATGTTTTGAAAATTAAGGTTTCCAAAAAAAAATACCTGTTTTCAGTGGTATGAATCCCTTTGCAAGCTCTGAGTTTACTTGGATTGGTTAAAGATGGAAGGCGTTTTCATGATAATAGCCACAAGTTCTTTGGGTTTTGTGCAATATAATTTGTCAAATCTGTAGGCTAGCACTTGTTTAAAACAAATTTATTTATTGTTTTTGGTTATAAGATCTTCTAATGCCATGGGCTGTGTCAGCATTTAGACAGGAAAATATATGAGAAAGTGTTCAGTGTGTGACATATATGTGCTTTAGTAAGCATCCCTTCCCTGCTTTTCATCTTTGTTAACACCATACAATCTATCTCAAATAATTGATCTATACTTTTTCATAACTGCTCTCTCTGCTTTAGAAATAGATTATTTCTACATAACTCTGTCAGCATTATATTTCTTTCCCTTATACATATTTATTCCAATTCCAAAGTATCTCAAAATATTTCCCATCTGAATATGTGTGCTAGAAATATTTTGGATTAGAATGAGGACATATGATTGATGCAAACATGCTCTTAGATTCTATTGTGTAAATGGAGAAAGATCCTCACATTGAAATGAATCACTCTGCCTCAGAGTTGGATTATGTTTAACCTACAGCATACCTGAAATTCAGAATTACTTTATAATTTATGATTTAATGATTAAATCAAATATTAAATATTAATAATGATTTAATAATGAATTGTCAAGTGCCATTCCCTAGGCTGAGTACTTTACACTTAGAATTTGATTTGATTCTTATAACAGTTATAAAATAGGACCTCATTTTATCGAGGAGGAAACATACTTGGGGTAAAAATACTCAAGATTATAAAACACAGAGTGGGTACACTGGGGTTTGAACCAGGTCTGCCTTGAGAGTTTATGTTCTTAAATACTTCAAAAGAAAGAGTATCGGCATCATCTAGAACATTGTCTGATAAGGAATGGTGATCCACAGTATGAAGGTCTGATTATCAGTTTGGGAATGTATTCCTTTTGGACCTCTTTCTCATCTCAGATGTAGCATATCTCTCCTGCCGGGTTAATGGTGGTTTTGGGGCCTACTGCTTTCCCCGTTTCTGTCTGAGATTCACTATTAATCGGCACTATTGGGAAAATGTTTCACTGTCTTACCTTTTTACCTTTTTCCCTTCCCTCTTCTGACTGGTCCAAGCTTTCATTTATGTGGGTATTTCTGAGTTAGATTATTTGCAATTCCTGTATTACCAGCATTTATTTTTAAAAAACCATAGGATCAGCTCCATTTTTATTTATTAAAAAGTAATTTTTCTGCAAAGTATTTTTTGAAAATAATTGAATGATATATACATTAATATGATTAAAACATTTAATATATTATTTACACTTGATCTTAGCCAAAAGGCCGAGAATAAAACATTTAATATATTATTTAAATACAGTTGTAACATGTGATAAAGGGATTATTTAAAGTTTTGAGACAGGCATCTATTGCTTATGCTGAAATTTACTTTCCTTTTTGTCTTTTTTACTTTCTATAGTCTCTCCATGTCCTTGTTTATTTTTTTAATAAAGGATTTATATTAAAATTTTATTTGCTTTGGTTATTACATTGAAAATATTAAAAGGCAAAATGAATTCTGGTAGAAGGAAAGTTACTAAGTTTAATTACTTTTTTGTTCCTTACAGTGAACCTTGCACTTGCTCTAGCAGCGAATGATTCGGTAGGTATTTATTAATAGAACTACTAATTTATTAACATTTTTAAGTCAGTGATTTAGAGCATACTGATGTTTTCCATTTACTCTATCAGGGACTGTATATTGTAGCTCTAGTTATTTGCATGTCTTTAAGGGGCTAAAAAATCTGCCGTAAGTACTGATTACATTTAATAATGGTGATGAAAATGGAAGGGGATTGCTGGTCAAGGAATTCAGGTAGCCTCTAGAAATTAGGGAAGGCAAGAAATGTTTTTTTTTTTCCTTAGAGCCTCCCAAAGGTATGGCATCATGTCAGCACCTAAATTCCAACTCGTTGAAACCCATTTGAATTTCTGTGATAATTTTTTACAGTAAAAGTAGGAAACTGACACAGGAAGTCAGTTTTCTTAGTCCTTAAATTTCCAAAAGTGTCTTTATTTTACCTTCATATTTGCTAGTTTGACTAGATGTAGAATTCTAGGTTCACAATAATTTACTCTCTGAACCTTGAAAACAGCTTTCCATTTTCTTCTAGCATGCTAATAAGATGTCTGATGATAGTCTGACTCATACTGCTTTGTAATAACCTGTGTTTTTCCCCTTAAGGCTTTTATGAGTTTCCTTTATGTCTTTTTAAGTTTAGAAATGTTACAGATATGTGTCTGGTTGTTGGCATTACATTTTTTTTTTTACCTGTTTGGAAATTGGGCAAGCAGTACAAGACTTGAGTCTTTGTCAGCTTAGGGAAGATTTCCTCATTGATTATTTTTTTGTGATGTGCTTGTTCTCTCTCCAGAAATCTATTAGGTAGATATTGACTGTTTACGCTTGTGAATTTTTCTCTCATATTTTCCATCTCTTTGTCTTTTGCTCTGTGTTTTGAAAGATGTCTTACACTGTTTTCCACACTGCTATATTAGGTTGTGGTTGTTATTTAGCCCTTTTTATTTTTAATTTGGAAATTATATTTTTTCTAGTTTTTCAGAACTATTTCCCTATTTTGCAGTTGCTTTTCCTGATCACTTAAAAATGGTTGTACCATTAGTTTGAGTCTCTCTGAAGATGCTAATTAGAGTTAATAAAAAAGGTTCTGTTTAATGATCTCTATTTATTTAGCATGGTTGTTCTTATAATGTGGTCCTCTAACCAGCAGAATGAGCATCACCTGGGAACTTGTTAAACACATAAAATCTTGAGCCCCAGACCTACTAAATCAGAAATTCTCACGGTGGAGTCCTACAGTTTGTGTTTTAACCAGTCCTCTAGATGATTTTGATTCATGCTAAAGTTTGAGAACCATGTACCTAGAATTTTTTAGAACTCTAAATTGCTAATGCACCCTTTTTGTTTTCTTGTGTGATTGTTTTTAATTTAGTTTAAAACTTTTTTGTTTGTTTCAATGCGAATTTGGAATAGAAGAGAGATACTCTGTATGGTTAGGCAATTTTATTGAAATAAAAGCCAGTACTACTTTTTAAAGAATACTTTTTATTAAAGCACTTGGTTACCTTGAAGAAAGGACCCCATCTTTCTTAAATTAGGGAGGGCTGGTTATACCCTGATTCTTTCCCATGGAGTCTTAATTCCGTGGAGCTTGTGTTGTAAGAGGTGTCTCTGACCTGCTGACCCTTTAAGCCAACTTGGCCCAAGACCTCGATAACTGTTTTCTCCTTTCTTCCTTGGGTTGTCCTTTTCCAGCATCGCAGTGGGAAGATCTAATAAGACTTGTTTGTTGGCCTGGAGGAAACAGATCCAGGAAGTTATTCATTTTACTGACAATGTTGGTCTTAATAATCTCTATAAACAGGGTTATATAAACCCCAGGGGATATGTAAGATAGTCATTGGGATGTGGAATTTTTCTTTATTTGTATTACCTTTTAAAATTTATGTTTTTTGTATACACTTTATAATTTATAGTAAATTAGTATAGTGGCTCTAATAAAGTCAACAGATATATTAACATGTATTGAGGTTGTATACTTGAACATTTTTCACCAAGTGGGGAACGTGGTCAAGACAGTTTGGTTGTCACTGGCCAAGGCAAAAGAAAATTTCTGAGCTGGATCATTTGCCAGTTCAAAAGAAGACTACTTTATAGATGGAAATAAAAGCCTTATAGGAGTAGGGTGTGAATTTTCCCTGCCTTTTCTTTGCCTTTTGTACTTTGCTTTGGGGATGTAGAAGGTAGTGTTACAGGGCAGAATTTGGGATCCTGTCATGTGTACCATGCATTTTAAATACTCAATCCTGTGGTATATTAGAGCTGGCTCATGCTAGTTGTGAGAACTGGCTGTCAAATTTGCAAGAATTTTGCAGTTGATATCCTGTTGTTAGCTCAAAATAGGCCATGGTGGGAGTATTTAATGAAAATTGACAAATACTGAAAGTTAGACTTTCCACCTCACCCTGGGCCACTGTTAAACATCTTCTGGCACAACAGTGATTATACATATTACCAATCATATATTTCAGTCTTTCTTGTTTCTATCTTCTTAACCGCTTTTATTGTGGATCTCATTCTTCCACAGTATAAATTTAGTGACCAGAGAAGCTCTGAAACTGGAGAGGGGAAGGTAAAGGTCACCAGAAACCAGTGATGAGCTCTGTTTCTAAATGATGTTCCTGATGTTCCTAAATCAGTTTACTTCAGTTCATTTTAGTTCAACAGACATTTAGTGAGCCCCTCTAACACTCACTGTCAGACACCATGAGTATGGGTATATAAAGAAAAGTAAACATGCCTACGAAGACTGCATTAACAAAACTGTTTTGTGTGTGTATATATAATTACATAAGTGTATATATGTCTTTTTGTGTATGTGTGTGTCTATTTTGGTGATGGTAATCATTTCTTCTGTGAGTGAGAAAATGTACTTAAACAACACTTAATAAGGTTTTATCGTAATTTGTTTCACAGTAGGCACACTGTGCACTCTTAAAGGTTTTATAATCTAGTGAAGGCAAGAGGAAGATAAATGTCTTAAAATGATGAACTGTGCCCAAGGTCAAATATAATAGTGTTTCTGTCCAAGACAACTAGCTTTTATTTCAGAGAAAAGCCATCTTTTTTTCATAGAGCATTTTTGTTAGCATAATTATATTTGCCTTTCACAGAAACCTATAATGCAGTACACTTAGTATTTATCAGTTTTACAGTCTTATATTGATTCTGCCCTATCCTTGTCACATTTCATCAGCCAGCAAATGTCCTTTTTTGTTTCTGCAATATTTTTCCAGTATGTATCTTTCTCTTTTCACTGTTCCCACTCTAATTGAGCCTCATATTACATCTTTTTGGCTCATTCATTCATGTATACCTCAAACAGTTACAGAGTGCCTACCCTTCCCCAAGAACTTTGCTACTTTGGAGAATATAGAAATGCATGAAATACAGTCCCTGCCTTTAAGGGCCTCCCAGACTAGCAGACTGCTGCAAGCTCCTCTTACCTGCCCAAGCACAAATCCATTCAGCACATAATGCCAGATTATGCTTACTTGAGGACCATTGGAGCCCCATTTAACCCTGCTCAGAGTCACTCCTGAATGCCTTTGGTGAGCTTCAAGATCTATAATCTGGCTCCCATCCACCTTTCTGGGCTTATCTTCAGCTCTTCTAAATGGTCCCTGTGCTCTGGCAAGTCTGGGTTGCTTGCTGTTGCCAGTTTGGGCTTGACTATATTGATATTATGTTCTTAATAGCTTACAGTGTTTCTTCTGTGTTTCTACTGGAGTGTTCTCTACTTTTTCTTCAGCTTTATAGGTCCTCTCCTCCAGGCTGTGATGCATGGCTTGTGCTGGTTATATCCTGCCCCTAGAGTACTTCTCAAGGGAATTGAGTTATGACAGACATCCAGGGTATCCTCCTTTTCGTGTGTACCTGCAGACTGCATTCTGATTCACACCGAGGCACTGTATGAGCCAGCCTGCCCTGAGAGGTACTTAGTGACATGCTTCCTGAATTCAGTCCCAGTGAGTGTCTTTCTTCCATTTGTGAAATCCAGTAGCACTATTTACTGTTACTATTATGTACCCATGTAACCATTCTGGTAATTTTATATAGCAAATAATAAAAATAACATTTATCGAACATTTGTTATATGTCAAGCACTGTTTCTCATGATATGTTTCTTAATTCATTTATTCTTCATAGCAACCATATGGGAATAGATACTGTTATGGTCCCTGTTGTACATAAGAAGCAGAAGCAGCTGGAGGCTAAGTATTTTGCCCAAGCTCACCCAGGAAGTAAATGGCAGAGCCAGGTTTGAAAGATCCTGTGCCCTTAGCCTATTTGTTATACCACTCCTATGATAGCTAGATTCTTATGATTCAGAACTGTGTTGTCTTCATTCTTGGCTGTTGACTTAGGAAATAGACAACAAATGTTTGCTACATGGATGAATCGAGTGTATAAATGGGTTTCATAGTATTTAAGTGCAAAGTTTTGTTTTGCATTGTTTTTTGAGGAATGGTGTGGGATGGGAGGGCTTGTTGTGGCTTAGTGGCCTGCACACTATTCTTTTCCTGGTTCTTAAATGATAGTGTGCTCCATCATTCTACTTGGCTCTCTTCTCATTTTATACTGTCAAGTAATCTCATCTTTTCCCACTACCCCAGTGACTACCCATGTGCCCTGGATTCTAAATGCATCAGCAACCTAGGTATCTCTCCTGGGTGCCAGACCTGGCTGCCTCACCTACTGTAGATGCCCACTTGAGTGCTTTACAGACATTCAGGCTCAACATGTATAAAACCAAACCTTTCTTTCTTGTAATTGTCTTTGTCCTGTGACAGTCATGTGATTCCCTCCCACCTCCAAATCAGATACCTGTTCCTGCTGCTTCTACCACTCAAAGCTTTCTGGAGTATGTCTTCTCATTTCATTCCTTAATGCCATATCTTTTTCAGACCTTTATTATGGATCTTTCATGAGGTGATTCCAGCTGTTTATTTTCTCTGCTATGATGCTTTGATGACGGGACTAGTACTTCCCATATTATTTTAGAGATCTGTTTCCTTGTTTAACTTCTGTGCTAGTTTAGGAACCTTTTTGGGCCAAGGATCTTGGCCTTATTCCCTTTTTTAAAATTCTCAGTCTCTAGTCCAGTGATGGTATATAGTAGGCTCTTGGTAAATGTTGGTAATGACAGTGGAACACGTTAAGTGAAGAATGGTTGTGAATATATATACTAATATATTTCACATATGTAGATTCTAAGTGTTGGATAAGCTATCTATCATTTGTTTAATGCTAAATTATGCCCTTTTCCCCCCTGAGCAAATGAAATTGAAATCTAAGTGGGATAATGTGAAATGCTTAGCACAATGGCTGATACATAGTAAGCTTTAAATTACTTCTTAGTATTGTAACTAAATAAAATTTTTTTGCAAGTAATGTCTCAAAATAAAAATTGATATGCATTTTACTTACTTGACTATTTTAACAAAAACTTATTTTAAGTTTTTACTTATTTTCCATTGCTACAATGAATCATTAAGTAGAATTTTAATTGGACTGAAAGATGGAACAGGAAGCAGTATAATCTTCAAAGAGTTTGTGTTTCTTTGGTTATTTTTTTCCATTGATTTTTATCTCAAAATATTTATTTTTTTCCCAAGATTACATAATATCTTCACTCTTATTCTTTGCAGCTGTACTGCTCTATTTCACAAAATTACTATGAGAGGCACTTAAACATAATTAAGATTGTCTTAAGTCTTTGAAGTTCTGTGATTATGTTGGGAAAAATTGGGAAGTTTTAGTTCAAGATTTAGGTTTTGGTTTTTGAAAAGTTCATTGATCTTGGAAACAGAACATGATATGTAGTGCCACTTAAAACACTACGATTTTCTTCATTAATAGTTATGTATATAGCAGTTAACAGTCCAGCTTTTTGGTGGCAAATAGACCTGGGTGTGATTCTGACTCTGCTTCTTGCAACCTGTATAACTTTTGCCTGTACCTACCTCTTAAGGCTGTGGGTATTAAAGGAGATAATACATATACTGCACTTAGCACAGTGTCTGGCACATTGTTGTTGCCATTGAGTCGCCTCTGACTCTTTGCAACCCCGTGGTCTGGCATACAGTAAATGCCAGTAAGAGCATTAGCTGTTCTAGTATTCTAAATGCCAGCCTGGACACATTAACTATAATATTAGTTATAATGTGAATTTGGATTAAATAGGAATGAAACTTTTTGACAATTCATAGGAAATCCTGATGTATACTACTTAGCTCATATTGGGGATTATCTTCTCTTTAATGCCAGTGTTGTAAAGAAATTACAGTATATTAAAGCAACCTGTTCTTAATTTTTTTAAATCATTGCTTGGTAGTATATTCAACATACATATTTCCTATAAAATATTGCTTTGTTAATGGTTAGCCATTTTGGAGGAAGGGTACACTGTTAGTGTTCAACGTATAGATATTTTAAAGCTGGAGAGGAAACTCGGACAAGAGATCCAGAAGGAGCAATTGCAAAATCATTTTTCCTCCTTTTTGTTCTTCAATTCAAAAGTAATTCTTGGCAAGAAGAGTGTTTTTTAAGTGAATTTGAACTCACATTTTGACATTTACTGAGGAGAGACTCAGAAGATCTATTTGTAACTAGAGCAAAAATCTTAATTAAAACTAAAAATTTGTCTTAGGATAAGAAATATATTTATTTTAGTAGTTATAAATAAATTTATAATGACTTTCTTACAAATATTTGATAATTGTTATCACTACACATATCCATACATATTACATTCATAGGGGATTATCAGTTTATAATCAATGAAAAGAATGAATAGATTTCCAGTGAAGCCCTTTTGTCTTCCCTGATAACTCAGCTGGTAAAGAATCCACCTGCAATGCGGGAGACCTGTTCAATCCCTGGGTTGAGAAGATCCCCTGGAGGAGGGCATGGCAACCCACTCCAGTATTCTTGCCTGGAGAGTCCCCAGGGACAGAGGAGCCTGGCGGGCTGCACTGCATGGGGTCGCAAAGAGTCGGACACGAATGAGTGACTAACCTTAGCAGAGTGCTTTTGTCTTATTCCTTCATATATAGGTTTGTTCATTCATTCTTTTATAAAAACTTGTGTTGAGGGCCTGTCATCTCCTAGGTTCTGTGCTTGACATGGGAATTCAGAGCTGAAAAAGCCCTACCGCTGTCCTCATCTTAGTTAATTTACAGCCTGAGTGCCTGTTTGGGAGATTGTTATTTCAGTTGGAGCCAGGATCTCTGTGTGACTAGATGCTTTTTGACTTGTCTCTGGTCTAATTCTCTTCTCATTTGCCACAGATGCTCTTCCAAATCTTTCCCATTTTCAATCTGTCTGTCACATTCCACATTTCTTCCCCTCTAGCATGCGATCTTGCCTCCTATTCAATTTGAGAACTGGACTTTTCCTTGGTAACTTGTTTGCCTCTCCCTCTATCATCTGTATCTTTCTGTGATCATCATGACTACCTTCCTCTCCTTCCTTAGGGAAAGAGATTTCAGACCCGATACCTCTACCTGGACTCTTGATCCTTCATTTCCTGCCTTTTCTAGGATTTGACTCATACATTCCTTTTGGTTATCTTCAGTTTATCTTTACTCATTCCTTCCCTTTGGTCTAGAGAGCTCCTCATCTCACTCACACACATTGAAAAGTATAAATGTGTATTTGTTGGGTGAGTGAATGAATCAGCAGGTCTTCTTTAGCCCCTGGGTCCCCTCAAGCTTCTGCCCCCTCTGACTTTCCAGTTATAGCCATACTTGAGAGAGTTGTCTGCACGTGCTGTGTTGGTTTACCCAATTCTCATTTATTTCTCAACTTCTGGAATTTGACTTATTACTATGCTGTTGAATTTCCTCTTGTAGTTATCAGCTCTCCGCCAAATATATATTCTCTGTCCAAATTGCTTGATTCTACTTGCTACTCTGCTACATTTGATACTGCTGACCACAGTGTCTCACGTGGTAGAGAATCTTTATTTATTTGACTTTTTTTATCATTCTATCTTGATTCTTCTGTCTTTCTCCAACACTTTGTTTCCTCTCTAACTTTTCATATTGCTCCATTCCTGTATTTTAACATTTTTCTCCCTTATACTTACTTGCCTTCCATTTGTCTTTATATAACTGCTTCTTTGTCATCTGTCTTTTTTTAAAAATCCAGACCTTTCTTTTCAGTAGTTTGTTCAACATCTCCATTTGGTGTTCTACAGATCTGTCAGATTTAAATGATTGAAGTGGAACTACCATAATATTCTTCCTCTCCTAAACCTCCTGTTCCTGTATTCTTTGATAATTCACTCATATGCTACCATTACTCATGTCAGTTTTCTATTGATGTGTAACAAACCACCCTAAACTTAGTTATATAAAGCAATGACTATTTTATTTCGCTCATGATTTCTGTGGGACAGGACTTCCCTGGTGGCTCAGATGGTAAAGCTTCTGCCTACAATGCAGGAGACACGGGTTCAATCCCTGGGTTGGGAAGATCTTCTGGAGAAGGAAATGGCAACTCACTCCAGTACTCTTGCCTGGAAAATCCCATGGACAGAGGAGCCTGGTAGTCTACAGTCCGTGGGGTTGCAAAGATTTGGACACGACTGAGCAACTTCACTTTACTTTTTCTATGGTACAAAAATCGGGCTAAAGCATAGGTGGGATGGCTTGTCCTATTCTACAACATTTGGAGCTTCACCAGGGAAGATTCAAATGACTGCAGACTGAAATTATCTGGGACTCTTCATTCATATGCTTGGTCCTTGGACCGGGATGATCTGAAGGCTGAGCTTAGCTGGGATTGTTGATTGGAGTACCTTTACCTGGCCTTTCCGTTATCACAAGGGCTTCATCACAGCGTGGCAGCTTCAGTGCAGTTGGACTTCTTATATAATGGCTCAGAGCTTTGAGAGTTAATGCCCCAGTGAATGAGGAGGAAGGTGTATGGCCTTTTGTGACCTAGTCTTGGTCGTCAGGCTGGGTTCTGGACTGAAGTACTCATGTGCTTCCCGGATTCAAGGGGGAGGAGGCATAGACCTCACTTCATAATGGGTGGAGTACTAGTAAATATGTGGCCATGTTTTAAAAATATCACACCACATCTATTGGTGTCCTATGTAGAAACCTTGATATTATCCTGTCTTTCATTTCTCCAGTCCCACTCCACTTTTATATATCTGTTCCTAAGTGCTGGCCTTTTTAAATTTGGAAGTATCTCCTTTTCTCCATTATCATGAACATAAGTAAGACTTTTATTACCTTTCACTTAGGAGTTTTCATAACCTCTTAATTAGTCTTTATTATCTCTCCCACCTTGAATTAAATAGTGATTCCTTACATTGACTGTAGGATAGTTCTTACTGCATAGAGGTCTATGTCCAAATTGCTTAACTTCCTCTTAAAGGTTGTTGGTGGTGGTTTAGTCGCTAAGTCATGTCCGACTCTCATGATTCCATGGACTGTGAGCCCGCCAGGCTCACAGTCCATGGGATTTCCCAGGCAAGAATACAGGAGTGGTTTGCCATTTCCCTCTCCAGGGGATCTTTCTGACCCAGGGATCGGACCCAGGTCTCTTGGCACTGCAGGCAGTTTCTTAAAGGTTGTGTCTACCTGGATTTCCACTCTGTGGTTGACTGCTTCAGCTGCTCCTTTGCATTAGCTGTCTTCCTTGTTTTCTTTGCCCAATTCCTTTCATTCTTCAGGTCTCATGTTGGCAGTTTTACTCCTCTTCTAAACCTCCTTCCTCTCTGAAGCCTTTTTAGTGGCTTCACATAATGTCAACGTCACTTCTTCCTCATTGGTTCATACAGTTATCTCCTGCCATTAGGATGACCATAACTTTCACAAGGTCAGGGACTGTGTCTTAAATTAGCTGCTACTATTGCCTGTCCTGTTATATACTCAGTAAATGCTTGCTAGGTGACTGAAAACAAATTTCACTTTGGCTGAATTCTCTAAAGATTTGAATGAGTTACTGGGCTTTCTAAAATGTCTATAAAATTACCAAGGAGTCATATTGGGAGATGAAGGAGGAAGTAAGGACACAGTAAGAGGTTCAAGCTTAAAATTATTTTGTCTTATTTGTCTTGGGAGAGTTATGCTCAGAGAAGCTTTGAAGTTAGGGAGTTTACATTCTGTGTGTCAACATTTTAGTTCAGTTAAATAATATACAACAAAACCAAAAACCTTATACTTGAAATATTATCATTGTGTGCCAGAATTTAGGAAAGTGAGCAAGGATTAGATTTAAAAGAAGCTTTGATAAGATTAAAGCCTGTGAGAATAAAGTTGAAACCAGAATAGTGTTGTTTTCATTTGTAGCATTTTAAAGTTTCAGTTTTGGCCTTGAAAGAGTTCACGTTACAGATTTTGTTCCAGCCTATTTCTTTTTGGTCAGGAACATGTGATAGTTCACTTTTGGCAGCTGCAGTGTGTGAAAGGGCTGGGGTCAGCACTGCTCTGCAGAAATGGGTCAATGGGCGTTCAGATGAAAGCGAAGAAAACTTTTAAAGAGGCTTTATTTATTGTTGGTGTAATAAGACAAAATAATTTTAAGCTTGAACCTCTTACTGTGTCCTTACTTCCTCCTTCATCTCTCAAATGCCTTGCCAAATTAACCACATCAACAAATTTTACAGAAAATGGATTGCTGTTTTAAATAGTTCTTTAGCTATTATTCTTAAGAAGCTTCTTCAGAAAGTCTTTTTCTGTTGTCCTCCAAAAGGACATAAGTCTCCTTTGTATGTCTATAAAAGTCTGAAATGGCCATTTATGAGAGCAGGCAGCATGTTCTGCTTGAGTGAGTGATAAAGTACAGTAACCACCTATTTTTCAGCTGAGCTGGAAGGAAGAACTCTATCCTACTGTTTCTTTAAAAGATGATTTTATCACGGTCAGGACAGATAACAAGCTAGGATTTTGTAAGAGCAATAAATGACAAGTTGGTTTATTACTTGTGGCTTTTAAACAATGTAACATTCTTAAATTAAAGAGAAAAAGTACTCAGGTAATCTTGGAAAGCAGTTTCCATGCCCTGCATGGAGATATGGTTGCTCTATGTTTAGATTTTTCCTGAGTAAGATAAGACACATATGGTTTCTCCAAACCCTGGAACAGCCTTGCTCTCAAATTTGTGCTGGAATGTTATCTGGAATGTGATGGGGCTCTTTGTCAGTTGCCATGGAAACTGACCAAAGCTCTATCTAGTCCTATCCTTTGGGCTATTTGGGGTGACTTAAATAAAAGATGACCAGCAAATGTAATCCTATTCCCCACATATGTATTTTCTTTAAAAATTATTAAAAATACAGCTTACTAAGAGAGAAAAGGGTATCTGTATCCTATTTTTATTAGGCTATTTAAAACATTCTGTGCAGCTGAAGACTATTCTGGCCAAGAAACATTAATGAAAATTCTCATTTTGGATGGGCATAATTCCATTGGTTTGTGATTTTGTCTTTTGGCCTCTGTGCTTATATATGCAATAGAATAACAAATGCTGAATTTCCATTTACTGCTTAGTGATGGAGAGGGACTTGACATAGATTTTAAGTCATGTGTATTATACCGTTGCCAAGTGAAATGTGGTTTATGTTGTACAGAGATGGACGAGTTAAAGGCATCTGTGAGCAATTAAGATAATTAAGTATTCAGGTATTATAGACATATAATAGTACATCTTCTAAAATGACCAGTTTGTAACTAAAGTTAGGGAGGACTTTATATTTATGGTAATCCTTAGAAGTCTGAGCTTTGACAGACTCTTCTGTTTCCTCAGTGGGAAACTGGTGAACAGAGGAGGATGGTCTGAGCAGAGACTATGGGGATTTGCCTGATGCTGATAGAAGAGCCTTCTAAAATTTTTACTTATTTTTTAAATTAATTTTTATTGGCTGTAGTTGCTTTGCAGCATTGTGTTCAAAGTCTTTTATAAATAGTTAATTTTAGAAATTGAGGTGATATTTACACTAATAGAGTTTTGTGTTGTGAGCCACACTGCCTGCATTTTTTCATATTCAAAGGTTTATTCTGTTTTCAAGGTCAGACTCTGAAAAGGTAAAAATGGAAACTTGGATTGTTGAGGCTCCTCTTGGTTATTTCAAATAACGTGATTTCCTTTAATGTTCAATAAAGTCTATCTGTAAGAAATGAAAATTCTCAGTGCTTCTACAGATAGAGATACTTTGATTCATTCATTCAAGTACTTACTAAGTACTTACGTACTGAGTACTTTTCTGGGTCCTGGAGATACAATGATAAAAAAGTTCACATTCCTGTTTTAAAGGAGTTTACGGTCTGGTGGAAGAGATACAATAAATAAATATATACTTTTAGGTAGTAGCAAGAGTTATGAAAGATGATAAAGCAGTGTAAGGAAACAGAAAGTGATGGGAGGTGCTGTTTTAGATTGGGTTGTCAGGAAGGGACTGTTGAAAGATGTCAGAGCAGAGACCTAAGTAATTTGAAAAACTGGGCCTAGGGAAGAACAGAAACCCTGACGTGGACTCCATTCAAATTGTTTAAAGAATACCAGGAAGGCCAGTGTGACTAGAGTGGACCAGGGGAGAGGTTGGCAGGGCCTCATCATGCAGCTTTATAAGCCATGGTGGAACTCGGAACTTTTTTTCTGAGTACGATGTGAATTTTTAAACCAGGGCAGTGACATGATCTTATTTACTTTTTAGAAGGATGCAGCTGCATTGTAGAGCATAGACTGTAGGGGAGTAAGAATGAAAGCAGAGAGACTTGCTAGTAGCAGTTGCAGGAGTTTAGGCAAAGATGATAGCTTGCACGGTCATCTGCCTTGGTGGTGGCTATGTGCTGTGCTTAGTCACTCAGTCGTGTCCGACTCTTTGCGACCTCACAGACTGTAGCCCGCCAGGCTCCTCTGTCCATGGGGATTCTCCAAGCAAGAATACTGGAGTGGTTTGCTATGCCCTCCTCCAGGGGATCTTCCCAACCCAGGGATTGAACCCAGATCTCCCTCATTGTAGGCTGATTCTTTACCATCTGAGCCACCAGGGTAGCCCCCAAATATTGAAGTGGGTAGCCTATCCCTTCTCTAAGGGATCTTCCCAACCCAGGAATTGAACCAGGGTTTCCTGAACTGCATGTGAATTCTTTACCAGCTGAGCTACCAGGTAAGCCCTTGGTGGTAGAGGTAGTGTTAATTAAGTACTTAGGTACCAAATCCATCACTCAAACTATTTCATCATCCCGAACTGAAACTTGGGATTTGGGAAAATGGTCTTATATCAAGTAGTACATTTTTAAGGTTGTGATAATGGAATGCATGTATTTTAAGACTTTTCCAAGTTGCTAAACCCGTAGAGAGGTAAAAAAAAGACATTGGTTTTAAATGTTCTAATTGGTATAGCACATTGGTTTGAAGCAATTGTCTGCTTGTTACTTTATTAGCCAATTCCCCATACTTTCTTTGGCTTAAAATAGTGGAAAGCTTCGTTCTTTTAGAAGTTCTCTAAGGAATTAAAAAAAAAAAAATCATGTCAGGATGAATTGGGTACTGACTAGAATGGTTAATTTCCAAAAGCTACATAGCATAGAAATTCTATCATGGCAGGGACAATTTGAAAATTAATAGATGCCAGTGATAATAGGATAGAGGGGGCTTGTTTATGAACAGAGTATTTTAGTGAGCAAGCACCAGCTGTGTGTGACTAAGGGTGGCATTCATCCAGGCAAAGGATGTTTTGGGGGAAATTTGTGTATTTTTTTTTTTTTAACAGCAGAGAGACTGTTTTTTAGTTAGACCACTGGTCTCTTTTCTTTTACAGAGGATTAAGTTTCAAAGGAAGGATCAGACCACTCTGGTGGGATGAGATGGTGGTGGAGGACATATGTGGAATAAGAGGGATGTTTGCAACAATACTGGGCTGGAATTCCCCTAAACACTATGGTTCATGGGCATTTGACCAAATACTCAAGGGCCAAATCTTCATATTACTTGTTTTCTTCCATTTAATGAGAATGATTGAGCTTAATTAGCTCCCAATTTTGTATTTGCAGTGGTCACACCACAGAGCTTGTGAATACTTAAAAAAAATTTTTTCCCCACGTTATAGTAATAAATAATACATGTTTTGAGCATCAGATCTTTGCAAAAGTAGTTTGGTAGTAGAAATTGTTTTCGTAATGGAGAAAAAAGGACCGAAGATTGTTATAAGTACTCAAAAGAAAAAGGGAAATTTAAGAGTCTGTGATACGTCTTCTTAAAACTTTTTTGACTGTGCCACCCAGGAGCTTGTTAATAGTTCCCTGACCAGGGATTGAACCCATGCTTCTTGCAGTGGAAGTGCAGTCTTAACCTCTGGACCACCAGGGGAGTCCCTGACATGTCATTTCTTTTACAGAAAGTATTTATTTATTTTTTGGCCACTCCATGCAGCTTGTGGAATTTTAGTTCCCTGACCAGGAATCAAACCTGTGCCCTGTGCAGTGGAAGCTCGGAGTCCTAACCCTGGACCTCCAGGGAATGCCCCTGAAATGTCGTTTTTAAAGGAGGAAATTGAATTCAGGAAAGAAGAGACCTGCCTGGAAACAAGTCCTGTAATTGGAACTTGAGTAACATCCGCCTTTGACAGAATTCCCTGCAAAGCTGGTACTTTTACTTGGGGTCCTTGAATTAGGGCTCTGACATTTTCATATTTGCCATGGATATGATTGTGATAATATAAATGATGCTTTATTTTTATACTTGATTATATAGAGAAGATGGAAGCCAGATGTTTAAGTGTGTATCTTCTGAGACTGCAGGGACTGTAACATAGGCAATAGTAAACTGAAGGCAGCAGAGTGGGTGTTGCTGAAGCTTGCAGGGCAGGGGTGGGACAGATAACCTCTGGTTTTTCTTGGTAACTCTTGGTTTTGGTTCTGGCATAGTTGGCTAGGTTAACTGATTACATCACATGGTCTGTGGTTTTATGATTCATGTTGTGAAACTGGAGAACCCAAGGCATTCCTTTAAAGTGTGTTTAACTGTCTGCTTTACGTCAGACACTATGATAGGTATTTTGAATAGAGTGGTGAATAAGACAGTTCAAGTTGTTTATTTATGTCTGTGCTAAGTACTGCAAAGGAGAAATCCTGTTGTCAGGAAAGCTGTAACAGGGTGCTGATCCTAATCTGGGGGCTCAGGGAAGACTTCCCTGAGGCAGTAACAGCGGTTACATCTTCTTTCCAACAGCCACCATTGCTGTCTTTCCCAGTACTCTGTTCTTTTTTTTTTTTTTCCAGTTTAATACCTGTTATTGCTCCAAATTCTTCACTTTTCTTCTTCCTTCGTGTCTCTTCTCCAACTCCCCTACCCTGTCACCCCCATTAGAATGAAAACTCCTGGAAAGCAAGGACCTTTATGCCAGAAAACCCTAAGTTGAAAGGAACGTGGGGAGGTGGACGAATGTAAAAAAGGTCAGTGAGGTGGCAGTCAGCATGAGAGGGAGACTAGCAGCCTTGGAGACCATGTCAGGGATTTTAGAAGTTTAGAACTTATCCTGAGGGCGGTGGGAAGCAGTTATAAGCAGGGGATAGAAATGTTCAGATTCGCTTAAACATTACTTCATTGTTGCATGAACAATGCTAGAGATGTTAGAATGGGCCCAAGAGACCAATTCAGGCTATCATAGTAACCTAAGTACCAGAACATGGGTGATGTCTTAGAATCAGATTTTAGCAGTGGAAATGGAGAAGAAAGTAAAATTGGTAGGTCTTGATGATGGATTGGATACAAGAGAGGAGGTGAAGAAGTCAGGGGTGCCCTCCATCCCAGACTTCTTTATTGTACAACTGAGTTGATGTCAGATACATTTTCCTGATGCCTTTGAAAAATAACGTGCACATTGTCAAGTTTTATATATAGTAGAATTGTTCTTGATTGTGAAATATCAGCAAATGTATCCAAAATATCCAGTCAACTTTTGGTCAAGACAGAAGTGCATCTTTTAGTCTATACTCTTTTACCTACTAATAAGTAATCTATATCTTTGCTTAAGGCTTGTTAATTGTTATGTCTGACTAGGGTTTGAACATTTCTTTTTTTAATGGTTTTGAGATATGATTCACATACAGTTACATACAGTTAGATTCACATACAAATAGATACAGTTTATCTATTTTAAGTGTACAGTTCACTGACTCTTAGTATATTCACAGACTAGTATATCTATCAGTTTTATAACATTTTCATTACCCCAAAAGAAACCCTATATGGCTTAGCCATTATTCTTCAATCTCCTTCTGTACTCCAGCCTTAGGCAACCATTAATTTACTTTCTTGTTTCTATTGTTGTTATTCGGTGGCTAAGTTGTGTCTGGCTCTTTGTGACCCCATGGACTGCTGTAGGCCAGGCTTCCCTGTCCTTCACTATCTCCTAGAATTTGCTCATATTCATGTTCATTGAGTTGGTGATGCCATCCAACCATCTTTTCCTCTGTTGCCCCCTTCTCCTCCTGCCTTCTGTCTTTCCCAGCATCAGGATCTTTTCCAGTGAGTTAGCGCTTCCAGCTCACTGATTCATTCTTCTGCTTCAGATATTCTGCTATTGATTCCTTCTAGAGTATTTTTAATGTCAGTAATTGTGTTGTTTTTCTCTGTATGTTTATTCTTTAATTCTTCTAGGTCTTTGTTAATTGATGCTTGCATTTTCTCCATTTTTTTTTTTCAAGGTCTTTGATCATCTTTACTATTGTTATTCTGAATTCTTTTTCAGGTAGTTTGCCTATTTTCTCTTCATTTATTTGGACTTCTGTGTTTCTAGTTTGTTCCTTCATTTGTGTAGTATATTTCTCTCCCTTTTCTTTTTAACTTATTGTGTTTCAGGTCTCCTTTTCCCAGGCTTCAGGGTTGAATTCTTTCTTCCTTTTGGTTCCTGCCCTCCTAAGGCTGATCCAGTGGTTTGTGTAAGCTTTATATAGGGTAAGGTTTGTGCTGAGTTTTTGTTTATTTGTTTGTTTTCATCTGATGGGCAAGGCTGAGTGAGGGGGTATTCCTGTCTGTTGATGACTGGGTTTGTATTTTTTTTTTAATGTGCTTTTTTTTTTTTTTTATTAGTTGGAGGCTAATTACTTCACAACATTTCAGTGTTTTTGTTTTGTTTGTTGTTTAGATGAGGCACCCTGCACAGGGTGCTACTGGTGGTTGGGTGGTGCCGTTTCCTTTGTGTGAGTTCTCACTGTTTGATACTCCCTAGGGTTAGTTCTCTGGTAGTCTAGGGTCTTGGAGTCAATGCTCCCACTTCAAAGGCTCAGGGCTTGATCTCTGGTCAGGAATGAAGATTCCACAAGTGGTTTGTTATGGCATTTAAGTGAGATCAAAACAAATATCCAAAAACAAGAAACAAAAGATGAACCCCAGACAAACAGCAGTTACAAAATCAGGCAAATAATAATTAAAATAATGGAATATACACATATATATATACACCCATGAGCAAAGTCAAAACAGCCCAACAAAAGTAAAGTACAGTAGATTGACCCAGCAAACAAAGGAAATAAAAAATTATATTTACACGCTAAGAACAAAACTAAAAGCACAAACTGGAAAACAAAACTAAAGCAAGATGCCAAGTGGGGAATAAAGCAATGAAAATAAAACTAACAAATATGTTGAGTGGAAAGGAAAGAAAAGAAAGAATAGATATGCATAGTTAAATAGACATAGATGAAGAAGATTTATATATAGTAAAGATTAACTGCAAGGGGAAAAGAACAGTAGGAAAGGCAAACAAAGGAATAAATATAGGAAAAATATAATAGGTTAAAAAATTAAAAATTAAATTTAAAAAAAGAAAAAAAGGAAAACTCCACAGAACTGCAAAAGCCAAATGTAGAGGCAGAGGTTTATAACAACAATAAAAAATGTGACTGAGAAAAAAAAGCCCAAAAGCTTAGTTAGATTTCATAGTGCCAATAAAATTGACAACTACAGCAGAGGGTGAAAGAAAAAGAAAAGGCCACAGTCTACAGGGTCGGAAAGTTAGACACTACTGAAGTGACCCTGCATGCATAGGCGCAAGGCTTTTTTTGCCTGTGGCAGCTCTGCCCCAGTGAGAGTTGAGCGTGAAGGCGGCGCAGCTGCTTGGCTTGCGGGGACCCTAACATCTCCACGTGTGCGGGGACATGGACTGCCTCCACTGTAGGAGTCATGGCCCGGTTAGAGTCTTCTTCCAGGCACTTAAAGGAGCACCCTGGGTGGGATCCTGCTCTTTAGTTCAGCGCATCAGGTGTTTGATGGGCCAACCTCTCTATTGTTCAGTCCCTGGGATTCTCCAGGCAAGAATACTGGAGCAGGTTGCCATTTCCTTCTCCAGTGCATGCATGCATGCAAAGTTGCTTCAGTCGTGTCCGACTCTGTGCGACCACATAGACGGCAGGCTCCTCTGTCCACAGGATTCTCTAGGCAAGAATACTGTTGTTGGTTGCCATTTCCTTCTCCACCTCTGACTCAAACGATTGCCCCAAAACGGGGATTGGTCCCCTGCTTCAGTTCCCCCACCATCCAGTCCTACTAATGCTCCCTGTTTTTCCGCCTAGGTCCTTTGTCCTACTGAGTTTTGCGTGGCTTTATATATTCTTTTCCTCTGGTCAGGTACTCCTTTCTGCTCTCAGCTGGTGTTCTGCATGCACTTCTGTGTCTGAAGATGTATTCCTGATGTATCCATGGAGAGAGTTGTACTCTATGTACACCTACTCCTCTGCCATCTTGTTCTCTGAATGTTGAGTTTTAAGCCAGCTTTTTCATTCTCTTTCATTGTTGTCAAGAGACTCTTTAGTTCCTCTTCAGTTTCTGCCATTAGAGTGGTATCATATCTGCATATCTGAGGTTGTTGATATTTCTCCCAGCAATCTTCATTGCAGCTTATGCTTCATCCAGCCTGGAATTTTACATGATGTACTCTGCATATAAGTTAAATAAACAGGGTGATGGTATACAGCCTTGTTTTAACTCCTTTCCCAATTTGGAACCAGGCAGTTGTACCATGTCCAGTTCTAACTGTTGCTTCTTGACCTGCATACAGGTTTCTCAGGAGACAGGTAAGGTGGTCTGGTAAATTTTCCACAGTTTGTTGTGATCCACGCAAAGGCTTTAGCATAGTTGTTGTAGCAGAAGTAGATGTTTTATTGGAATTTCCTTGCCTTCTCTATGATCCAACAAATATTCAGTTTGATCTCTGGTTCTTCTGCCTCTTCTAAAGCCAGCTTGTGCATCTGGAAGTTTTCAGTTCATGTACTGCTGAAGCCTAACTTGAAGGATTTTGAGCATTACCTTACTAGCATGCAACTTGAGTGCAGCTATATGGTAATTTGAACATTCTTTGGCATTGTCCTTCTTTAAGATTGGAATGAAAACTGATCTTTTCTGGTGGCCACTGCTGAGTTTTCCAGATTTGCTGACATATTGAATGCTGCAGTTTAACAGCATCATCTTTTAGGATTTTAAACAGTTTAGCTGGTATTCCATCACCTGCACTAGCTTGGTTTGTAGTAATGTTTCCTAAGGCCCAGTTGACTTAACACTCTAGGATATCTGGCTCTACGTGAGTGACCATATCATTATGATTATTCAGGCCATTAAGACCTTTTGTGTATAGTTCTTCTGTCTGTTCTTCTCACTTCTTCTTAATCTCTTCTATTTCTGTTAGGTCTTTGCCATTTCTGTTGTTTATTGTGCCCCTCTTTACATGAACTATTCCCTTGGTATCTCCAGTTTTCTTGAAGTGATCTCTAGTCTTTCCCATTCTATTGTTTTCCTCTACTTCTCTGCACTGTTCATTGAAGAAGACCTTATCTCTCCTTGCAATAGCAAGGAACTGTGCATTCAGTTGGTTATATCTTTCCCTTTCTCCCCTGCTTTTCGCTTCTCTTCTTTCCTTAGCTATTGAGGAGTAAAGCCTCCTCAGACAACAATTTCCCCTTCTTGCCTTTCTTTTTTGGGGGGTGGTTTTGGTCACTGCCTCCTGTACAATGTTATGAACCTCCATCCACAGTTATTCAGGCACTCTGTCTACCAGATCTAATCCCTTGAATCTAGTTGTCACTTCCCCTGTATGATCATAAGGGATTTGATTTAGGTCATACCTGAATGGTCTAGTGGTTTACCCTACTTTCTGCAATTTGAGCCTGAATTTTGCAATAAGGAGCCGATGATCTGAGCCACAGTCAGCTCCAGGTCTTGTTTTTGCTGACTGTATAGAGCTTCTCCATCTTTGGCCACAAAGAACAGATTGATTAATCTGATTTTGGTATTGACCATTTGTTGATGTCCATATGTAGAATCGTCTCTTATGTTGTTGGAAAAGGGTGTTTGTTATGACCAGTGTGATATCTTGGCAAAACTCTGTTAACCTTTGCCCTGCTTCATTTTGTACTCCAAGGCCAAACTTGCCTTTACTCCAGGTCTCTTGATTTCCTGTTTTTGCATTCCAGTCACCTGTGATAAAAAGGACACCTCTTTTTTTTGGTGTTAGTTCTACAAGGTGTGGTAGATCTTCACAGAACCGGTCAGGTTCACCTCCTTTGGCATCAGCGTTGGGGAATGAACTTGGATTATGTAATTTTGAATGGTTTGCATTGGAAACTGACCAAGATCATTCTGTCTTTTTTGAGATTGCACTCGAGTACTGCATTTCAGACTCTTTTATTGACTATGAGGACTACTGTCTCATTTTCTGTCTCTATAGGTTTGCCTGTTTTGGACGTTGCATATAAGGAGAATCATTCAATACATGATCTTTTGTGCCTGGCTTCTTTCACTTAGCATAATATTGTCAAGGTTTATCCATGTCATAGCATGTTTCGTTTCCTCATTTCTTTTTATTTCTGAGTAGTAATCCATTGTATAGTTATAACACATTTATCTGTTTCATCCAGTTGATGGACGTTTGGGTTGTTCCCACTCTGGCTATTATGGATAATGCTGTTGTGAATATTTGTGTGTAAGTTTTTGTATGCACATATTTTCAGTTCTCTTGAGGGTATACCAAGCAGAGGAATTGCTGGGTATACCATTTTACATTCCTACCAGCATTATATGAAGGTTCCAGGTTCTATGTCTTCAACAGTGCTTTACTTATTTTCTCTTTTTGATTATAGTCATCCTCGTGGGTGTTAAGTGGTTTCTCATAGTTTTGAAAATGAGTTTCCCAACAGTGTTTCTGTTGGACTAAAGTAATAATAAGATAGAGGAAGGACAGTTTACTGGCTGACAGAATATGTTAATCATAAGAGAGTAGAAATGAATTGGCATATGCAAGTAAGTATTTTAATCATTTTCTAAGACTTTGCATTATCTTTAGGATTTTTTTTTAAGGATTCTTATTTATCAATTAACAATGAAGACATTTTATTTTGTACCTTAAAATCAAAATAATTTTGAGGTTCCAAAATACTTTTTTCAAATTCCCTGAATATTTTTGTTACAGTTTTTCTTTCCCTTTAAAATATAGTCTTCATCCCTTTGGCTGCTAAGAGACATAGTTGAGAACATCTACTGATTTTGGACAAGTTCAGTTGAACAATCCAAGGACCATCTTGTACCAGTCACTCTTTTTACTGTGTTTACATGGGGGCTACCTTCACAAATCCTCCAATCTTGTGGGTGAGACAGATACACATTTATTTATATATAAGGAAGAATGTGGCAAGTGTAGCAGTTGGCGGGTATAAACAGAGTGTGTTACTATCAGAGTTATTAACTAGAAATTAATTCCAGTTTTTAGCAGAGTCAGTAACTTATAGACTAGGTAGAATTTTGGCTGGTAGAAAGCAGAATAGAAGAGAATTTTAGGGTGAAGGAACTATGTAAGCCAAGTCCTAGAAACAGGAAATTATAAGGTGTTTGGAATGAGAAGTAGTCTGTGTGATTATAGTTTCTGCTGTATTGGGACAAGATGGCTCCTGGGCGATGCAGCTGAAAATAGCCTGGATGCATACGACACGTAAAGGACTCTGAATTTTGTCCTGTAATCAGTGGGATACTTTAGAAAATTATCTTCTAGTGTGCAGTTCATGATAAAATCTGTGCTTTTCAAAGGTAAAATGCATAGTGATGGTGAAGAACAAATTAGAGATAGATGGGGAGACAAGGGAGGCATTTGTAATGAGAAGGGTGAGAAATGACTTATCAACTAAAATTCACTGAAGATAGGGGTTTATTATTTCACGTGAAAGAAATCTGGAAGTTAAAGAGTTGGTTAAAAGAAACCCAATTATATCAGGGCTCTAGGATGGCATTGCTGCATGTTTCTTGGTTTAATCTTTATGATCACAAGATGACTCTCATTCAATCACAAACAGGAGCTAAAAGGTTGGGCTGTCTTGTTGTTAAGAGAAGAAAACTGACTAAGCACTCTTAGCTTGACTGACCAAGATTGGATCTCATGACAGTGACTTAACTGCAAAGGAAGCTGGGAAAATGGGGGATCTGATTTTTTTCCCACCTTTATAGTGGGAGGTGAGCTCTGCTGATGAAAAGAACAGGTGGGAGTAGGTGTTCTCAGAGGCTAGAAATTAGTAGTGTTAGGAGATGCTAATACCCTCTAGTAGTAAAAAGGCAAAAGAACAGACAGATTTAAGAGATAAATTCGAAGTAAAGGAGAAATTAAGATTGACTCCTGTTTCGGTGGTGAGTGAAGAGATGGTAATGCTATTTACCAAAGTGTATTTCCTGATCTAAAATTGAGTTGGGTCCTTAACCTGTTAATACCACTTATAAGGTGAATACCGTCCTAGGCCTGCTGCTGCTGCTAAGTCACTCAGTCGTGTCTGACTCTGTGCGACCCCCTAGATGGCAGCCCACCAGGCTAATCCGTCCATGGGATTTTCGAGGCAAGAGTACTGGAGTGGGCTGCCATTGCCTTCTCCAGTCCCAGGCCTAGGACCCTATTATTGTACCTTCTAACCACCAACCTAATGGAACTTGGAGGAGACTGTTGGAGGTAGTTCAGTCTTTTCTTTTTTAATTGTTTGTTTTACAGTATTGGTTTGATTTCTGTCATACATCAACATGAATTATCCACAGGTGTATGTATGTCCGCTTTTCATTTTTAAGGACTACTTCTTGGACCAGTGTCAGTTTGCTGCATAATAATCACCTGGGGAGCTTGTTAAATAAATCAGAATCTTTGGGAATTTGATTATTTTTAGATCTTGGATTTGACCATCAATTTTGTTAACAAGCTCCCCAGGTAATTCTGATGCACAGCTTGGTTTAGGTATATTTGGTAGGAAAAATGTGGACTTTGGTTTTAGGCAAACCTGACTTTAGATTCCAATTCTTCACTTATTAACTGTGTGAACTTGGTCAAAGCCCTTGACTCACAGAGCTCAGGTCCCTCATCTGTGAAATGTGTAATAACAACAACATCACCGATAAATAGCTACTTTACATAGCTTTTTGAAACACATAGTATTAATGTAGTATGTCTAGCTTAATGACTGCCATATTGTAAGGATTCAGTAACTGGTTATTTTCATGTACCTTAATAAGTACTGGGTGTTTAATTTAGGAAAGAAACACATTTCTGTAAAGCTACAATAAAAAGAAAGTAAAAAGCCAAATATAATAAATTGCTTTTCTTGTTACTTGGTATCCACTGTAATCAATAATTGATTTTTTTGGCCCAGCCGAACATCTTCTAAGCTTGAGCATATAAGCTCTGTTTATTTTCCAAACTGCATTTTTGGCTGTGTCTGTTCTGCATAATATATATAAGTATATAACCTAAAAATCAGTCAGTGTACAGAATTACTAATCCAATTTCTGTGAAATACATTATTTAATATTCAGTAGAGGCTATTTTTCACCATACTCTCATATAAAACCTTAAACTAGGCAGGATTCTTGCTCTTATAAAACAAAAACCAGACAATTCTGATAAAAGTAGTAAGTGCACATTTAGGATCATTTTGTTATTCTAGGGGCTTATGCAGTTGCTTGGGTTAATAATTGGAATGTTATTGTGGATGACTGTCTAGTGATAAATAACTACTCACTGAGAGTGAATGCTTGTTTTTCCTGTTTCAGTGCGTAAGGAGGTCTTGGTGTAAGGGAGAAGATGCTTACATTGGCTATTTACTTTGTGCTAGGGAATTTGACTTAATGTGTCTTGTAGGAGAGAGGCAGCCTGCTGTAGTGTGTACCTGTGGACTCTGAAGGCATGCTGTCTGGGTTCCTTTCTCAGCTCCTGCACTTACAGATGTGACTTTAGGTAAATTACTAATCTTTGCATGCCTTGACATTATACTGTACACCTACCTCATGAAGTTGTTGTGAGGATTACATAAGCTAACATACCTAGAGTATTTACGAAGTGCCTGGCTTATAGTTCTGTATAACTGTTGGCTATTCTTAGTTTCACAAATTTCACAAATTTACGCTGTTCTGCAGTCTCTCAAAAATCCTGTAAAGTTATGTATCTTCTTAATCTTTTTTTATAGGTAAGAAAACTGAGGTTTGAAGTGGTTAGTAACTTAACCACAATGCCATCTATTTGGTGATGCAAATCCTAGGTAGCTTCTTTCTGCAATCTACTATGCCTTTAATAATTTAGTTATTTTTAAAAAATTCTAAAAATAATTACTCATGTGATTCATATGGTATTAAGTAATATTGATTTCAATTTATAAAAAATATTTTTGCTAATTGGCAATAGAATGGATTAACTTTCTTTGAACTTTGAGTAAGCTGGTAATATTTTGAAAAACATTTTTTATTGATCCTCCCTTAAAAATATTGCATCACAGGATATGGAGGAAAGATAACCCTTGCACTTTGTTGGTGGAATGTAAATTGGTGCAGCCACTGTGGAAAACAGTATGGAGTTTGCTCAAAAAACTAAAAATAAAGTTGTCATATAATCTAGCAATTCTACTGCTGGGTATATATTTGAAGAAAACAAAAACAATAATTTGAAAAAAAACACATGCACCCCAGTGTTCATAGAAACATTATTTAAAAAAGCTAAGAAATGGAAGCAACCTAAATATCCATTAATAGATGAATAGATAGATGAAGATATATTTACAACGGAATACTACTTAGCCACAAAAAATAATGAAATTTTGCCATTTGCAAAAACATGGATGAATGTGGAGGGTATTATGCTTAGTGAGATAAGTCATTCAGAGAAAGAAAATACTGTGTGTTATCCTTTATATGTAGAATCCAAAAAATATAACAAAGTAGCAAATGTACTCACAGATGTAGAGAACAATTGTGGTTACCAATAGGGGAAAATTAAGGGGGAAAGCAAAATAGGGGTAGGGAATTAAGTACAACTATGTCCCATCACCTCATGGGAAATAAATGGGGAGATAGTGGAAACAGTGTCAGACTTTATTTTTTTGGGCTCCCAAATCATTGCAGATGGTGACTGCAGCCATGAAATTAAAAGACGCTTACTCCTTGGAAGAAAAGTTATGCCAACCTAGATAGCATATTAAAAAGCAGAGACATCACTTTGCCAACAAAGGCCCATCTGGTCAAGGCTATGGTTTTTCCAGTGGTCATGTATGAATGTGAGAGTTGGACTGTGAAGAAAGCTAAATGCCAAAAAATTGATGGTTTTGAACTGTGGTGTTGGAGAAGACTCTTGAGAGTCCCTTGGACTGCAAGGAGATCCAACCAGTCCATCCTAAAGGAGATCAGTACTAGATGTTCATTGGAAGGACTGATGTTGAAGCTGAAACTCCAATATTTTGGCCACCTCATGCGAAGAGTTGACTCATTGGAAAAGACCCTGATGCTGGGAGGGATTGGGGGCAGGAGGAGAAGGGGACAACAGAGGATGAGATGGCTGGATGGCATCACCGACTCGATGGGCATGAGTATGAGTAAACTCCGGGAGTTTGTGATGGACAGGGAGGCCTAGCGTGCTGCGATTCATAGGGTTGCAAAGAGTCGGACACGACTGAGCGACTGTACTGCACTGAACTGAACTATGTATGAAATAAATGCACTACAAGAATATATTGTGTAGCACAGGGAATATAGCCAGCATTTTTTAACAGCAGTTAGTGGAGCATAATCTTAAAAAATTGTGAATCACTATGTTATAACCTGAAACTTACATAATATTATAAATCAACTATATTTCAGTAAAAATTAAATATTGTATCAAGGTGTATTGAGATATTTTAAAGTATGGTGTAATTGCAGTAGGCATTTAATTGAAATTAATTACATAAATATAATTTACTTGGGTTTAGGTAATGATATTTTTATAACATCATTTTATACTTGATGATCATAATAGTTCAATTCAGTTCAGTTGCTCAGTTGTGTCCGACTCTTTGCAACCATAATAGTACCTTGAGGTTTTTGTACTTTATTTTTGTTTGTTGTGTAGTTATATAAATATTTGAATACAGTACTATTATTAATTTCATTTATAATATGGATGCATTTGTGATGCATCTAAATCTAAATCCTGAATTATCTAACCCTAAATACATTTTACAGAATATATACACAGTTTTGCTTGCTAACAGATAGCCACTAATGTGTATGCATAGTATTGACTTGAGACATTTGTGTCTACCTATCTGTATCTTTTATATGAATAATTGTATACTGAATAAGAAACTTAATTTAAAATATTAAAATGAAAGATAGACTGGTTTTTTTTGTTTTTAATTAATTCTGTAACAGGGGGGTGGAAGTATGTTAAACTAGAATCTAAAGCCAATCTTGCATTAGAAATTTTTCTTTACTTACTCTTCCTCTTTCTCTCTAAGCACACAGTTACATGAACCACACTTACCAAACAATAAAATAAAAATATTGTTTTATAAGGTAATTTTCAGAAGGTAAAAAGCCCCAGACAGCTTTTCCCCTTTATAGTTTTAGGTGGAAAGCATTATGCACAACTTGCTTTGAAATTTCCCATTAGAAGCAATAGGGATTTTGTTTTGAATAGCTCTAAAGAAGCTATGTGTTTCCTCCTCAGCACTCTTTGGCCTACCTTATAAATTTCTTTTGGTAAAGTGCAGCGTGTGGCCAGAAATTCATTTTCTCTCTTTGGAATGGAATGGAAGTTGCTGGATTTGATTATGGGTTAGAAAGAGAACAGTTACCCAAATTTTACATTCAATATATTTTTCCTTAGTTTCATTTAGTCTATAACATATTGGTGGCAGAACTGTTCCACATCCTTTGAATTTCATAATCTGATTCTGTACAATAAGAAGTTATCCAGATCTTTCTCACGTAACAGTCTGTCTTTTTTCTTTTTCTTAATTATTCTCCCCTTCCTCCCTAACTTGGCTCTCACCAATTCCTGTCTTCACTCTCAGTTTTTTTCTTCTCAGTAGTTTGTTTCCATCTTTTCTCCTTGAGGAATAAAGGAGGACCCTAAATCTGCAGTAGGGCAGCGTTGAAACAATTGGTGAAAGGAGAGCAGAGGACACGTGAAGACATGGATTGTAAAACCAGCTGCTTGGCTCCTATGATTTTGAATCTGGAGGGTGGATCAGGTGCTCTGTTTACATCTGATTCCTGCATTGCTGCATTGCTTTTCTTTGCAAGAGCTGCTGTCAGAATTGTAAATGTTCTCCCCTGCATTGCAGTTTAGTTAAGAACATTTTGAAGGAATTGATGTTGGTTTTCAGTGTTTTTGCTGCAGTACCTTATCTGATTTGGGAAAGAAGGTTCTTATTTGGTTATGTTTGTAGTTCTGTAGGCTTAGATTCTGTCAAAAAAGTGGCTGGTTGATGTCACAGATAAGATGATTATTATTTTTAGACGTTAGTATCTAGAAGTATCTTTTTCTGCATCTGTATTACCATGGTGATAGAAGGCTTCCTAATTTTTCTCTGATTTTGAAGACTCTACTAAGAGCATCGATACTTTTTTTTTTTTAACTATAAAGACCAAAAATGCAAGGTTTTTCTTAATCTTAATTGTTTTATTCCTAATTTACTTTCTCTGTTACTTGCTAGATGAAAATGTAGAACTTAAGGCAATTACTTTTTGTTAAAGAAGATAAGATGTTGCCTGTCTCTGTGGTGTGTATGTGTACTCTGGAAACGAACTCCACACACACACACACACACACACACACACACACACTTCTGTGTTTTTTATGTTAAAAAGAAAAACACCCTTTTTATGTTTAAAACTCTGGGTTGAACCTAATCTTGGTAGTGAACAGGTATAAAAATTGCCTTCTTTTTAATGAGCCCTTTCGCACTATATTGTGGGTTTAGTTTTTAAAAATTTAGATAGTGTGCTTTTTTTTTTAAAGATAGTATATTCTTATTATATATATATATATATATATATATATATACACACACATACATACATGCATGTATTTTACAGCAGCCCACTATAACCAGTATTTGCACTAGATTTTCTTCTATGAAGTCCCGTTTTTCTGGAGTTGAGATCAGTAGAAAAATGAAGATAACATTGAATTTTCTTGGGAAAAAGTGGTGGTTAAGAATAGACTGCAAGGAAATGTATGATCCCCTCCTTTTCTTAATACTAGATATTTTAAACTTTACCTACATTAGTTAATTTTGAATTCTCTAACTTAAACTGTTAGTGCAGAGGTATTAGGAGAGGGAATTTCATGAACTCATATAGAGTATTAGATCTTAAGGGATCATATCGTAACCAATCCTGATACTCTGTAGAGGAACACTGGAGGTTTATTCATTGATTCATCCGCCCGTTCACTCAATGAATATTTATTTTACTATTGCTATTTTAGGTTCTTGGGAATATCCTTAGCCTATGGAGTTCACAATAAATAGATATTAGACATCTTAAGTAGGTAAATAGCATATTGGAAAGTGATAAAAGTAGTCTAAGATAAGGGGGAGAGAAGTGCTTATGTGAGTGTGGGTTTCATTTGCACTTCAAAATAGAGTAGGTCCCAATGAAAACATGACTGAGCAGAAACTTGAAGATGAGAGTGTAATCTGTGTGACATCTGTGGGAAGATTGTGTCAGACAAAAGGGATAGCCAATTCAAAGGCTGATACATGGGGCCATGTCTAGCTTATTGTTCACTGAATAGTAAAAACATCACTTTGGCTTCTGGAGTAAAAGTGGACTGAAGTTAACAGGTGATGAAAGTTAACAGGACTGTAAGGCAAGGGTGTGAGAAACTGAATAGATTATGTGGTGTCTGGTGAGCTGTAGGGACTTTGGCTTTTCATGAATGAAATGTAAGAAGGGGTGTCAGTGAAGGGTTTTGAGTAGACATCATCTGACTTATGTTTCAACTCTGAATCATTCTGACTGCCCTGTTGAGAAGAGATGCTGGAGTAGGGTTACTAGATTTAGAAAATAAAAATATGCTCACTAAATTAAATTTGAATTTTAGATAAACAATTTTTTATATACATTTGTTCCATGCCATGTGACTATTTACCTATATGGCAGAATGTAAACTACTATCTTATAGTTCAAAAAAGAAAAAAAACACTCTTCATTGTTACTGTCGTTTACTGTAGATGACTGTTACTCTGATCCTGCTGATCCCAAGGCATGGGCCTTAGAGCAAATTTTCATCTTTGCTTTCCATACTATCCAAATTACTGTTTTTCACATTGTGGTCATCTTATACCTGAGAGTGTTACAAATGCAGTTTGTTGAACTCTGGCCCAGACCTACTGAATCAAAATTTCTTGAGATAGCACGGAGTATCTTCATGACTGCTCACTGTTCTAGATTCTATTTACAGTAGTGAATAAAACATACAAAATTCTTTACCCTAATGAAATTAGTATTCTAGTGGGTGAGACAAATAAACAAGATAAATAAGTAACTATATAGTAAGTTAAATATTTGTATAGGTGCTAAGAAGAAAGAAAAAACACGATGGGGAAAGGACATATGCCATGTAACGATGAGGGAGTTGTAGTTTTAAACAGCGTGTGCCCAGTGAAGACCTCACCATTTAGTGATGTTTGAATTGAGACTTGAAGAAAGTGACAGAAAAAGGTAGATCCCTGGAGGTATGCATTCTTCACTGAAGAAATAAGAACTACAGAAGTCCTAAAGTGAAAGTGAAAGTGAAGTTGCTCAGTCGTGTCCGACTCTTTGCGACCCTGTGGGCTGTAGCCCACCAGGCTCCTCTGTCTATGGGATTCTCCAGGCGAGAATTACTGGAGTGGGTTGCCATTTCCTTCTCCAGGGGCAAATCTGGTGTGTTCAATACACTGCCAGGGGCCGTATGTCTGGAATGGAGTGAAAGGGGAAAAATAGTAGGGGAAGAGATGAGAGGGGAAGAAAAGAAAGAGGAGTGGTGAGTGAGTGTTAGTAATTAGACCTTATGGTATGTTGGAAAGAGACTTGGAAGCTAGACCCAGCTATGACATTATCTCTGGACTGGTTTCTTCTTGGCTAAAAAGCAGTCAGAAGATTAAGATGATCTCTTTTGGTGTTTTTTTGTTTTGTTTTGTTTTTAATCTTAAATAGTCTTTAATTTGATGCTCCTCCATTTCTAGCTTATTTATAAACAGTTCATCATTTGAGATTCTTTTGTCCTTTTCACGAGCTCATCTCTGCCCTCTGTCTAGCCATGTGAACTTTTCCCTTTATGTTGACCTTGTTCCTCTTTCTTTCTTGGTTGAACTTGAAGATTTAGACAGTCCTTTGAAAAATATAGTAGGAAATTGTTCTCCTATCACTTTGAGTGTCAGAAGTAGTAATGGTTGGACAAAGTTATTTAATGTTAACTAAGAATTAAGAACCTCTTCATGGATCACAGCCTTGTTGCGGGGAAGGAACTTGCATAACTCAGTGAAGCTATGAGTAATGCCATGCAGGGCCACCAAAGGCAGACAGGTCATGGTGGAGAATTGTGACAAAACATGGTCCACTGGAAGAGGGAATGGCAAACTACTCCAGTATTCTTGCCTGGAGAACCCCATGAACAGTATAAAAAGGCAAAAAGCTATGACACTGAAAGATGAGCATCCCTTCCGCCCCCACCCAAGTCAGAAGTATCCAATATGCTACTGGGGAAGGGTGAAGGGCAATTATTAATAGCTCCAGAAAGAATGAAGCGGCTTGGCCAAAGGGGAAATTGATGCTTAGTTGTGGATGTGTCTGGTGGTGAAAGTAAAATCTGATACTGTAAAGAAAGATACTGCATAAGAACCTGGAATGTTAGGTCCATGAATCCAGGTAAATTGGACTTGGTCAAGCAAGAGAAGGCAAGATTAAACATTGACATCGTAGGAACCAGTGAGCTAAAGTGGATGAGAATGGGCGAATTTAATTCAGATGACCATTGTATCTACTTCTGTGGGCAAGAATTCCTTAGAAGAAATGGAGTAGCTCTCATAGTCAACAAAAGAGTCTGAAATGCAGCACTTGGGTGCAACCTCAAAAACAACAGCATGATCTCAGTTTGTTTCCAAGGCAAATCATTCAACATAACAGTAATCCATGTCTGTGCCCTAACTGCTAATGTCAAAGAAGCTGAAGCTGACTATTTCTATGAAGACCTCCAGCATCTTCTACAACTAACACTCAAAAAAGATGTCCTTTTCATCATGCAGAAGTAGAAAGTCAAAAGATACCTGGAGTAACAGATAAGTTTGGCCTTGAAGTACAAAATGAAGCAGGGCAAAGGCTAACAGAGTTTTGCCAAGAAAATGCACTGGTCATGGCAAACTCTTTTTCCAACAACACAAGAGACGACTCTACACATGGACATCAACAAATGGTCAATACCAAAATCAGATTGATTATGTTCTTTGCAGCCAAAGATGGAGAAGCTCTATACAGGCAGCAAAAGCAAGACCTGGAGCTGACTGTAGCTCAGATCATTGGTTCCTTATTACAAAATTCAGGCTTAAATTGAAGAAAGCAGGGAAAACCATTAGACGATTCAGTTATGATCTAAATCAAATCCCTTATGATCATACGGGGAAGTGACAACTAGATTCAAGGGATTAGATCTGGTAGACAGAGTGCCTGAATAGCTGTGGATGGAGGTGTGTAACATTGTACAGGAGGCAGTGACCAAAACCATTCCCCAAAAAAGAAAGGCAAGAAGGGGAAATTGTCTGAGGAGGCTTTACTCCTCAATAGCTAAGGAAAGAAGAGAAGTGGAAGGCAAGGGAGAGAGGGAAAGGTTATATCCAACTGAATGCACAGTTCCTTGCTATTGCAAGGAGAGATAAGGTCTTCTTCAATGAACAGTGCAAAGAAGTAGAGGAAAACAATAGAATGGGAAAGACTAGAGATCTCTTCGAGGAAATTGGAGATATCAAGGGAACATTTTGTGTAAGAATGGGCATGATAAAGGACAGAAACGGTAAGGACCTAACAGAGGTAGAAGAGATTAAGAAGTGGCAAGAACATACAGAAGAACTATATACAAAAGGTCTTAATGACCTGGATAACTATGATGGTGTGGTCACTAACCTAAAGCCAGATATCCCAGAGTGTGAAGTCAAGTGGGCCTTAGGGAGCATTACTACAAATAAAGCTAGCTGATGGAATTCCAGCTGAGCTATTTAAAATCCTAAAAGTTGATGCTATTAAATTGCTGCACTCAGTATGCCAGCAAATCTGGAAAACTCAGCAGTGGTCACAGGACTGGTCACAGGACTGGAAAGGGTCAGTTTTCATTCCAGTCCCAAAGAAGGGCCATGTCAAAGAATGTTCAAACTACCATACAATTGCATTCATTTCACATACTAGTAAGGTTATGCTCAAAATCCTTCAAGCTCAGCTTTAGCAGTACATGAACTGAAAAATTCCAGATGTGCAAGCTGGGTTTAGAAAAGGCATAAGAGCCAGAGATCAATTTGTCAGCATTTTTTGGATCATAGAGAAAGCAAGAGAATTCCAGAAAAACATCTATCTCTGCTTCATTGACTATGCTAAAGCTTTTGACTGTGGATCACAACAAACTGTGGAAAATTCTTCAAGAGCTGGAATACCAGACCACGTTACCTGTCTCTTGAGAAACCTGTATGTAGGACAAGAAGCAACAGTTAGAATTGGACATGAACCAATTGACTGGTTCCAAATTGGGAAAGGAGTACGTCAAAGCTGTATATTGTCACTGTATACTATTTAACTTCTATACAGAATACTTCATGTGAAGTGCTGGACTGGATGAATAACAGGCTGGAATCAAGATTGCTGGAGAAATGTCAACAACCTCTGTTATGCAGATGTGATACCACTCTAATGGCAGAAAGTAAAGAGAAACTAAAGAGCCTTTTGATGAGGGTGAAAGAGAAGAGTGAAAAAGCTTTTGAAACCCAACATGAAAAAATCCTAAGATCATGGCATCCATCACTTCATGGCTTATAGATGGGAAAAAGTGGAAGCAGTGACAGATTCATTTTCTTGGGCTCCAATATCCCTGTAGTTGGTGACTGTAGCCATGAAATTAAAAGACAGTTGCTCCTTGGAAGGAAAGCTATGACAAACCTAGACAGCATATTAAAAAGCAGAGACCTCATTTTGCCAGCAAAGGTCCGTATAGTCAAATCTATGGTTTTTCCAGTAGTCATATATGGATGTGAGAGTTAAACCATAGAGAAGGATGAGCACCGAAGAACTGAAGCTTTCAAATTGTGGTGCTGGAGAAGACTCTTGAGAATCCCTCAAGAGTCTCAAGACTCCTGAGAATGTGCAAGATCACACCAGTCAGTCCTAGTGGAAAACAATTCGGAATATTCATTTCAAGGACTGCTGCTGAAGTTGAAGCTCCAGTATGTTGGCTACCTCACGTGAAGTGCCAACCCATTAGAATAGGCCCTAATGCTGGGAAAGATTGAAGGCAGAAAGAGAAGAGGGCAGCATAGGATGAGATGACTAGATATCTTCACTGACTCAATGGACATGAATTTGAGCAGACTGTAGGAAATAGTCGAGGTCAGAGGAGTCTGGCGTGCTGCAGTCTATGGGGTTGCAAAGAGTTGGACATGACAGTGACTGAAGAACAAGAACAAGATAAGAAGCATTTTTCTCTACTAAGAGATTTAAATTCTTTGAATGACAGCTTGACTTAAAGCTTAACAGAGAGAGGAAAAAGAGGCTTGACTAAGCTTCAAATTGAATAAATCCCAAATTCTAGTCCAAGGTTAAATGTAATATAATGTATAGGTAATCATGGGATTCTTAACTGGACACCTCTATGGAAAGGACACTTTTGAGTAGGTCTTAATCTTAAATGAATGTTTACTTACAAATAATCAGGTAGACCACTCTAAGATGTTGTTTTGATGGGTTCTATTAGCAGATGTCATGGATAAAAAGAACATCATGAAGCTTTGCAGTCTTTTTTAGTAATAATTCTGTTGGAAGAACAAAGCACTATCAAATTTGTTGCTGGAGGCTTTGAAATCCAACACACATAAAAAACAGGACTTGTAGGCTCTCAAATTGCAGCTTTCATGCAGCGGTAATGAAACATTATAATCACTCTGAATAATTCTGCCACCTTGTCTAGCTCTCACAGGGTATTGTGAATTATAGAGAAACAAATACAGAAATCTAAGTAGTATCTTGGGGTTTATCTGTAGTGTTTTTGTTGTCTGCTAGAGTTTGAGTACTGCAGGAGAGTCAGAGAAAGGGTATAATATTAGGTACCAATATATTAGGTTAAGTTTATGATGGCAGTTCTACTTTGCAATAGTTGTTGTTTAGCCACTAAGTTGTGTTCAGTTCTTTTGTGACCCCATGGACTGTAGTCCATCAGGCTCCTCTGTCCATTAGATTTCCTAGGCAGGAATGCTGGAGTGAGTTGCCATTTCCTTCTCCAGGGGATCTTCCGGAGCTAGGCAGCAAGCTCACATCTCCTGCTTGGCAGGCAGGTTTCTTTACCACTGAACCACCTGGAAAGCCCACCTTACAACGGTGCATTTACAAGGTTTTTTTTTTTGCTAATAATCATTTTCTTTGTCTGTTGTGTATTTGATGAGGCTTTTGTAGTGATTATTCTTTTGGACTTGACTAAAATGAGAGAAATCTTAATTGGACCTTTCTTGACTAAATATAATTATTTTAGGAGGAATGAGGCGGAAGGGCATCATAAAACTTAGTTGAACAATCAGCTGCATATATATATTTGTAACCTCTACCTTGCTCATTTATTTTCCTACAGTGTAAAATTGTTGAAAGTTTAAATTGAAACTGTTCATAAACTTAAAATAGGAGCCTATTGAAAAATAATGGTGTAAATTTTGAAAAACAAAGTTTATTTTGCATCTTTTGAATATTATTGAATTCTAGACTTGAAGATATGTTTCAGCTGATTTTTGTAGCTGTGGAAATTTTATCAGGTTGGTAGCTGTGCCACAATCAAAGTACAATATACTTTAATTAATACAGGCTTTGGAGTTTCTATTTAATGAACACTGATGTATTTGAATTTTATAAAATCAAAACAAGACATACTAAGTTCCAATGAAACAGCCTAAAAAATGTGCACCTTATTATTTTTTTAAAACTAGCCAATTAAGGATGAGGAAGTAAATCTTTACTGAGATAGCTCCTCTGACACCAAAGGGATGACTGTGTTCTGCCTGCTCTTGGCTTCACCAAAATTAGGTTGTTGGGCAGCTGAATAACTTTGTCATGAAAAAGTGTATTTTTAAAATCCCTGTTGGCAAACTGTGACCTGTGGACTAGATCCTGTCTGTTTTTGTAAATGAAGTATGGTACAGAGACATGCTCATTTGTGTTCACATGTTGTTTATAGCTGCTTTGGTGCTACAGTGGCACTGTTCAATAGTTTCGGATCAAATGGTCCACAAGGCTTAAAATATTTTCTATTATTTGGCCCTGTCGGGAGAATCGTGCTGACTCCTGTTTTTTAATCTAAGTCTTCTGTAGATAGGTCATGTTTAAGTTATGGTGGAGTTTTATGTGGTTGGCATTTTTGTGTTCAATTTTCCATTCAGTTTCATTCTAAGGAGGAAATAGTTTAAAAAAATCATTTGGAGTGTTAGTTTCTAGTTTCCTCATCAACAGTAGGTATAATACCACTTTACACAGTTGCCATGAGGAGTCAATGAGAACTGTAAATAAAATCTTTAAAGTGCCTGGCACCCAGCAGGAATTCAGGTGGTGGGGAGATATCATCAGGGAAAGTCTGGGTGTTTCTTTGGGTGATTTAGGATGGCATGTTTTTAGAGATTCTGATTTGTCCACAGAGCTGGCTGTGGAAGCCTAGTTTATACAGTTTCTTAGTACAACATTGTTGATTAACTTTCCTCCATCCTTTCCTTCCTGCTTCCCTGTGCCCCTCTTTCTCTTTCCTCTCTTCCTACTGACCATTGTATATTGCAGGAAAAATGGGGTATGAGAGGATGGTCATGTCCCAGGTCTTGACTGAGTATCTGGGATGGGCTGCCAGTTGAGGGTCCTTGACCTTATTTCAGAAAAGAGTTCAAGAGCTAGCCATAGTAAAATGAAAGAAGGTTCATTTAGAGAGATACACTTTTGAGGGGCTTCTCTGGTGGCTCAGATGGTAAAGAATCTGCCTGCAATGCAGGAGATCCAGGTTTGATCCCTAGGTCGGGAAGATCCCCTGGAGAAGGGAATGGCTACCTATTCCCCTGGAGAATCCCATGGACAGAGGAACCTGGTGGGCTACTGTCCATGGGATCTCAAAGAGTCTGAGATGACTGATCTACTAATACACACACACACACACACACACACACACACACACACACACACACACACACACACACACACACACACACACACACACACACACACACACACACACACACACACACACACACACACACACACACACACACTCTTTTTAGAAGGTAAGAGCTGACCCCAGGGCATGGAATCCCATGGACAGAGGAACCTGGTGGGCTACTGTCCATGGGATCTCAAAGAGTCTGAGATGACTGATCTACTAATACACACACACACACACACACACACACACACACACACACACACACACACACACACACACACACACACACACACTCTTTTTAGAAGGTAAGAGCTGACCCCAGGGCATGGAATCCCATGGACAGAGGAACCTGGTGGGCTACTGTCCATGGGATCTCAAAGAGTCTGAGATGACTGATCTACTAATACACACACACACACACACACACACACACACACACACACACACACACACACACACACACACACACACACACACACACACACACACACACACACACACACACACACACACACACACACACACTCTTTTTAGAAGGTAAGAGCTGACCCCAGGGCATGGAATCCTTTTGAAAAGTGAGAGCAGAGCTTGGCTGTGGCTGAAAAGTGAGAGCAGAGCTTGGCTGTGGCTGGTATTTAGTGGTCTATGTAATTTAGTTTTTATGGGCTTCCATGGTGGCTCAGAGGTAGAGAATCCGCCTGATCTCAAAGAGTCTGAGATGACTGATCTACTAATACACACACACACACACACACACACACACACACACACACACACACACACTCTTTTTAGAAGGTAAGAGCTGACCCCAGGGCATGGAATCCTTTTGAAAAGTGAGAGCAGAGCTTGGCTGTGGCTGGTATTTAGTGGTCTATGTAATTTAGTTTTTATGGGCTTCCATGGTGGCTCAGAGGTAGAGAATCCGCCTGCCAATGCAGGAGACAGGGATTTGATCCCTGGCTCAGGAACGTCCCCTGGAGAAGGAAATGGTAACCCACTCCAGTATCCTTGCATGGAAAATCCCACTGACAGAGGAGCCCCGTGGGCTATAGTCCCTGTGGTTGCAAAGAGTCAGAGAGGATTTAGCAACTAAACAACAAACAAGGAGTAGCAGGAATAGTCTAACCATCTTAGAGAAGGAGTGGGGATTTTCAGGAGATGGGGCACCACCCACTTTTCAATTCAGTTCAGTTCAGTCTCTCAGTTGTGTCCAACTCTTTGTGACCCCATGAATCGCAGCACACCAGGCCTCCCTGTCTATCACCAATTCCTGGAGTTTACTCAAACTCAATGTCCATCAAGTCGGTGATGCCATCCAGCCATCTCATCCTCTGTCGTCCCCTTCTCCTCCTGCCCCCAATCCCTCCCAGCATCAGGGTCTTTTCCAGTGAGTCAACTCTTCGCATGAGGTGGCCAAAGTATTGGAGTTTCAGCTTCAGCAACAGTCCTTCCAATGAACACCTAGCACTGATCTCCTTTTGGATGGACTGGTTGGATCTCCTTGCAGTCCTAGGGACTCTCAAGAGTCTTCTCCAACACCACAGTTCAAAAGCATCAATTTTTCAGCACTCAGCTTTCTTCACAGTCCAACTCTCACATCCATACATGACCACTGGAAAAACCATAGCCTTGACTAGATGGACCTCTGTTGGCGAAGTAATGTTTCTGCCTTTTAATATGCTGTCTAGGTTGGTCATAACTTTCCCCCACTTTTAGGCCCTTTTTAATTGGCTTCTGAACTGTCATGGCACCTGTGGGTATATATTTAGCATATGCAAATATATTACAGTGAACATATAGTGTGGCTCAAGGTCTACTGGAAGTCGAATCTTCCTCCATCTTGAGCCTAGTAGGTTCTAACCTGTTTTGGTCTTATCCTCTTGTTTTTCGTGGTTGTGTCATTCTTTTAACAGTTATGTCCTGCCCTCTTCCTTCCCGTCTCAATACCTTTGCTTCTCTGTTTCCTTTTTGATATATGTAAGCATTAATACTAAATTTAGTCAGTCAGTAGAGACTTGTAGAGGATTTTCCATTATTCTTGGTTCCATCCTCTAGGATGCAGAAGAAATTAGCTTCTTGTGATCTCCCTCCCTACCCTCTTTATTCTTATGTGATAATGTATACTAGCAGATATCTAGGTATATATGCAAAATCCATTTCTACCACAGCAAATTTTAGAACAGGTCTTCAGTTTTGTTTTAACCCATGATGCCAAGGGCTCACTTGTAGACAAGCATAGTTTTCTTCTAGAAGACAGGACAGGTAGATGATAAATAGATTCTCCCTAACATTTTGAAGTGTCAGGCGAGTGTATGCTCCTCGGTTCTTTGTCTCGTCACACAACAAGAATTTGGAGTGGCGGACATCAAAGCCCCCTTGGCGGGTCACAGCTCTGGAGGACAGACCGTGTTTATAGCTCTCAGGTCTCGAATGGACCGTATGATAGCTCTTAAATAAATCAGTGTTACGGCTCAGTGTTACAGCTCTATTTTATTTAGATAATAGCAGGAAAATCCATCCTCGAGGCATGAGAGCATGTCGACCCAAAGACGCGAGGAGAAGAGCGCCCCATCGCTTGGGAGGGAGAGAGAGAAGAGGGCTTTGGCTCCTCTTTTTATATGTTTCTCTGTCCCTGGGCCTGTCTTATGTAAATTGGACCAGCCAGGAGTGTTGTTTGTTTTACCCGAGGTTCTCACTCCCGGTCTTCAGACCTTCCTTTGTTCTGTTTTCGCAGGGTTTTCCCTTCCAGGTCTTTTTTTTTTTTTTTTTTTTTTAAATTTTATTTTATTAGTTGGAGGCCAACCACTTCACAACATTTCAGTGGGTTTTGTCATACATTGACACGAATCAGCCATTGAGTTACACGTATTCCCCATCCCGATCCCCCCTCCCACCTCCCTCTCCACCCGACTCCTCTGGGTCCTCCCATTGCACCAGGCCCGAGCACTCGTCTCATGCATCCCACCTGGGCTAGTGATCTGATTCACCATAGATAATATACATGCTGTTCTTTTGAAACATCCCACCCTCACCTTCTCCCACGGAGTTCAAAAGTCTGTTCTGTACTTCTGTGTTTCTTTTTCTGTTTTGCATATAGGGTTATCGTTACCATCTTTCTAAATTCCGTATATATGTGTTAGTATGCTGTAATGTTCTTTATCTTTCTGGCTTACTTCACTCTGTATAATGGGCTCCAGTTTCGTCCATCTCATTAGAACTGATTCAAATGAATTATTTTTAACGGCTGAGTAATATTCCATGGTGTATATGTACCACAGCTTCCTTATCCATTCATCTGCGGATGGGCATCTAGGCTGCTTCCATGTCCTGGCTATTATAAACAGTGCTGCGATGAACATTGGGGTGCACGTGTCTCTTTCAGATCTGGTTTCCTCAGTGTGTATGCCCAGAAGTGGTATTGCTGGGTCATATGGCAGTTCTATTTCCAGTTTTTTAAGGAATCTCCACACTGTTCTCCATAGTGGCTGTACTAGTTTGCATTCCCACCAACAGTGTAAGAGGGTTCCCTTTTCTCCACACCCTCTCCAGCATTTATTGCTTGTAGACTTTTGGATAGCAGCCATCCTGACTGGCGTGTAATGGTATCTCATTGTGGTTTTGATTTGCATTTCTCTAATAATGAGTGATGTTGAGCATCTTTTCGTGTGTTTGTTAGCCATCTGTATGTCTTCTTTGGAGAAATGTCTGTTTAGTTCTTTGGCCCATTTTTTGATTGGGTCATTTATTTTTCTGGAATTGAGCTTCAGGAGTTGCTTGTATATTTTTGAGATTAATCCTTTGTCTGTTTCTTCATTTGCTATTATTTTCTCCCAATCTGAGGGCTGTCTTTTCACCTTACTTATAGTTTCCTTTGTTGTGCAAAAGCTTTTAAGTTTCATTAGGTCCCATTTGTTTAGTTTTGCTTTTATTTCCAATATTCTGGGAGGTGGGTCATAGAGGATCCTGCTGAGATTTATGTCAGAGAGTGTTTTGCCTATGTTCTCCTCTAGGAGTTTTATAGTTTCTGGTCTTACATTTAGATCTTTAATCCATACATACATAGAAAACTATAAAACACTGATGAAAGAAATCAAAGAGGACACAAACAGATGGAGAAACATTCCGTGTTCATGGATTGGAAGAATCAATATTGTCAAAATGGCTATTCTACCCAAAGCAATCTATAGATTCAATGCAATCCCTATCAAGCTACCAACGGTATTTTTCACAGAACTAGAACAAATAATTTCACAATTTGTATGGAAATACAGAAAACCATGAATAGCCAAAGTAATCTTGAGAAAGAAGAATGGAACTGGAGGAATCACCCTCCCTGACTTCAGACTCTACTACAAAGCCACAGTCATCAAGACAGTATGGTACTGGCACAAAGACAGAAATATAGATCAATGGAACAGAATAGAAAGCCCAGAGATAAATCCACGAACCTATGGACACCTTATCTTTGACAAAGGAGGCAAGGATATACAATGGAAAAAAGACAACCTCTTTAACAAGTGGTGCTGGGAAAACTGGTCAACCACTTGTAAAAGAATGAAACTAGAACACTTTCTAACACCATACCCTTCCAGGTCTTTTAGCCCCCGCCATTCTGGACTCCTTTCCCCTATTCTGACTACCTAACAGAAAGAAACTTAAAGATCTAGTGATGATAAAATTGAGCTGGCAATCTTATATTGCAAGTACCCACTTAGTTGTTTTCTTGTTTCATGAAAACATAAACTTAGAAAACTAAGTTATTTTACTTGACAGGTACTTTTAGAAGATTAATTTGAAACCTGGGACCTAACCCTTTCAAGTTACTTTAAAGGCAATGTTAAAATAAATGAGAGCAAGGACAAAGAATCTTAGAATGTTTTTTGTTTTAATTGGCATTATTATTATTTTATGATAGCATTTAGTTTTGTAGGTGTCATGGAAAAGATATGGAAAAGAGGTGATAGTTACAATATTAGCAGACTCATAGATAATAGTTAACAGTTATCCACGATAGCATTTAGTTTTGTAGGTATCATGGAAAAGATATGGAAAAGAGGTAATAGTTATAATATTAGCAGACCCATAGATAATAGTTAACAGTTATCCACGTTTGTTAGGTTTGAAAATCTTTTTATCCATAGTGAATTTACTCCTATTTTCAATTCAACTGAATTCTTTTGTTTGTGGTTTGAAAAGGAGTTAAATTGGGTCAGAATTTCTCGTTGAATGTTCTACCTTTTTAAAGCTACTGACTGACCTGAATTTAGTACCGGTGCTTATATACATCAAAAAGGAAACAGAGGAGAGAAAGGTACAAAGACCAGTAGGAAGAGAGGAAAGTGAAAGGGAGAGAGGGACACAGGGAAGGAAGGAGGAGAGGGAAGGACAGAAGAAGGTTAATCAGAAATGTTATGTCAAGAACCTGGAAAAACTAGACTTCCACGGCCAGCTCTGTGGAGAAATCAGAATCTGTAAACACATGCCATGCTAAATCACCCAAAGAACCTCCTAGACTTTTCCTGATTATTTCTTCCTACCACTTGAATTCCTTCTGGGTCCTGGCACTCTGCTAAGGATTTTATTTACAGTTCTCATTGACTCCTCATAGCAACTGTGTAAGGTGGTATTATACCTACTTTTGATGAGAAAGCTAGAAACTAACACTCAAAATGAATTTTTAAAGTATTAAACCCAGTTTTTATATATCACCATTCTATTAAAGGTAATGTATTCTTCCTCCTTTTTCATTTATTTTACAGTAAACTGAGAGATAGATAGTAATCTTGAGCCCTTTAGCTTCTGTGAGTCACAGAGGGACATTAAATGATTTTCTTAGAACTGCCATTTGAGTCAAAGTTAGGGTCATAAATTTGAATGTACCTTATTTTGTCTATTTATAGGAACCAGACAGGTTTAAAAAGTAATTTTGTGTCTGGAAACAGGTAGATAACAGAAAATGAGAGATTGTTTAGTGTTAAAAAGTTTTGAGAGTTGTAAAAAATTTTATCTTGCCAGCATACAGGGAGAGAACCGGGTGAGTTGTATGTCCTGGGGAAACAGAACTCAAAAGCACGTGTTAGTATTAGCATTCTGTTTGCTTGTATATGAGAAAAACCAGTAACAAATTGATTTAATCTGTGAAAGGAGAAAGAGCAGGGAGGTGGTGGGGGGAGAAGAAAAAAAGACCTACTTAGAGATAGTGAATTTTGTTTGTCTTTCTTTGTTAATCTGCTGATTAACTGTCAGCTAGTGAAGAGACCAGTCAGATATTCTGCTCTTGGGCAGCTGCATAAATCATCAAAGAAAACAGTTTTGGTTGTTTATGAATTCTCTGGAAGACTTTGGGTGTTCTACTGTGACTTGCACATAAGAGGTTGCCTCTGTATTATGTCTGCCACTATCCTCATTAGCATTTCCATGCCAGATTTGCATCAGAATTCCTCACTTGCTTTAATTATGGTCTTGTTTCCATGATTTTCTCCCCTTATTTTGTATTCTTTGGTGTGTTAGATAGTCTTTCCAAAAGTTAATGCTCCATCTTCCTGGGGTTATGTTTGCTGTTGTAAACCATTATTTTAACATTGTGTGCATGTAATTTGTTAGTTTTCAGATCAAAAAAATCTTAGTCTGTTTGTTACTGTATGGGAGATCTGAACCACAATGTTTAAAGTGTGTGCAGTGGATTTCTTTGGTCAGTTATCTGGAAGAGATTAGGAAACCAACAAAAAATATTTACACTGAGCAGTTTATGTTCTTTTACCTTACTGTTGCTTTAAAAGTTTAGGTTATGATTTTGAAGTATTTTACAAATTAGCTTCTCTGTAGTTCGACTTACTGTTGCTGTACACTTTATCTCTGATGAAGAGTGGGGAAATTTTATGGTAAATTCTGTTTTCTTACAGTCGAAGGCTGTTGGATTGTTAGATGTGGATGTGTATGGCCCTTCAATTCCAAAGATGATGAATCTGAAAGGCAATCCCGAATTATCACAGAGTAAGTAGAGAAGAGATAAAGAGTACGACAGTGTAGCTCCACTTTTATTTAGTACCTGCTGGGTGTCAGGCGTTGTGCCTTATGCCGTGTATACCTCATGCACACTGCAATATAAGGTGTGGAGCCCGACTGTCTGGGTTTGAATTCTGGCTCTGTCACTGATAAACAGTGTAGCTTTGAATGACTTGTTCAGTCTCTTTGTGCCTCAAGGTCCCCATGTGTAAAACAGGGTTAAACGCTTGTACTTACCAGATAGAATTGCTATATTTAATTGCTTAACTACAAAATTGCGGTAAGTGCAGTGCATATGAAGCACAGTGCTTGGTGCACTGTACATGGTCAAATTTAGCTCATCATCGTCTTTGTATATAAAATGTGTGGGTGTGTGGGGGTATTTGAATAGAAAGTATCTGACTGAGCGACTTAACTAATATATTTGTTAGAAGAGCTGAAAATTATTTTCTCTAATCAGATTTTTGTTATATTTATTTTAAATTGTTTTTGAAAAAACCATACAACATTAATTTCTCTCTCCAGCCTTCATTGCCATCAATAATAGGACAGAGTAATTTTTTTGATAAATCTTTAATATTTATAACTGTTGTTATTATATTTTCTTACAAAACTATTAAATATAAAGCTTTAAGAATAAGGAAATTCTATGCTCAAAAAAAGGAAAAATTGAAACAACTGGTAACTTTCCTTGAAAAATAGTTTTGAGTGAAGACACTTTATTAAAATTTATTTGTAACTATAGTAAGCATATGAGATTGAATAATTTCTTTTATTTCTTATTGGACCTTTTATTTTCCATGAATCTAGGGCAAAATGCCTGTATTTACTGAAGAGTTTCTATTGAATTTTCTGTGTACATAACAGAAGGTGTTATTTTTGTCGTTGTGATTAAATGTTAGGTAGTAAGACATTATCTGCTATTTAAGGTGCCTTTGTTTGTGCTGAGATGGGCTTCCCTCATTGCTCTGTCGTTAAAGAATCTGCCTGGAATGCTGGAGACCCAAGTTTGATTCCTGGGTAAGAAAGATCCCTCGGAGAAGGAAATGGCAACCCACTCCAATATTCTTGCCTAGAGAATCCCATGGACAGAGGAGCCTGGCAGGTTACATTCCATGGGGTTGCAAGAGTTGGACACAGTCTAGTGGCTAAACCACCACCAAGGTGGATTTGTTTGTGCTGTAGTTGTTGAAATCAGTTACAGCATTAAGTTCTGAATAACCTCTTATCAGATAATAAGGATTCTTCCTATTATTTTGAAGGAATTTAAGGCTCTAGTGGTGATAAAAGTGACCCTAGCCGTCCTACATTACAAGCATCCACTTAAGTTGTTTTCTTGTTTTGTGAGTATAGAGACTTAAAAGAAAGCTAATTTATTCTAGTTTCTTTGTTCTTTGCCCTTTTAGTGGAATGCGTACTTATTTTACAAATATGTGCCATGAGCCAAAATGTCAAACTTACACAAAGAAGTAATGAATTTGTGTACTTTAAATGATAGACTCTTTATGTCTGTCTCTTGATTAAGTAGCATGAAAACTAGTGCATGTAGCACTTGAGTAATGGCAAAATGAAGTCCTTGGTGTCAATTTTTTCTTAAGTAGTCTGTTTAGTCTATGCCAGTATAAATACTTGAAGTGAACTTTAATTTCTTTCTTGTTTTCCTGAAGCTGTACTCTTAACTTTGATGTTTGCAAATTGGCTGCCATTAAATAGACTTTCTGGTAAAAATTAGCTACTGGAAATCTTGGAAAGCCTGAAAAGAATGTGTGTTGACAAGCAGATCTCAAGTCCCATAAGAAATAAACTGAACGATTAAGGCATTCACTTAGAAGAGTGTGGATTCTTGAAAGCCCATCTTTTAAATTGGTTTTTGAATCTTAGATAAACCTGCTCCCATTGTGCTAATTGGCATCATTTTGACTTTTCTATGTTTTTGTCATTTTAATTTATTCTGTATTACTGTTTATTAAAGAAAGCACAGTGCAACATGAAATTATCTTATTAACAGTAAGAAAAAAGATTTGTTTTCAGCAGTTCAGATTTTGGGGAGGTAGAACTGTGAACAGAATCTTAGCTTTATAAATGTTTCCCCTGTTCTTGCACTTAGCTACACAACCATAGGGGGAATGGGACTTCAGGATTGTCTTTTTTTGTTCATTATTTAAGCAGACATATGGTAATGTAGTTTTGATCAATTTTTTAATTTTAAAACTCCATGTTAAAGTTGGCAAATTCATTCTCTTATGTTTTTTCTTTTTGAGGGGATTATAGAAAAACCACGCTTCTTGTACTTAGATGTTTTAGTCTTGATCACCAAGGGAAATTTTACATTTGATTCTAGAGAAGTGAATTCAGTAATTGAGGAAAAATTTGTTTATAATAGTTTTGGATTTCTTAAGCTGAAAATGTTGCTATCAGTTTAAAATGACAACAGTGATTTTCTATGTTGGTATGCAGTATGCAAAATTATGGTAATGGAAAGTCTAGCCAGTTTGTAGAGAGAGTATTGTACAAAAACCTCACCAGGTTGACATTATAATGGCTGCAAATGACCAGTTGCTTTGGGAACCTAATGGAATTTAGAATAAAATCCATGTGTAGTTTGAGAAATTATCATCTTAGCATGAGTTAAACTTTTTTTTTTTTGTCTAAAGAACAAATACCAGTCATTTCTCTCTTTTTTAAGTTTGTAAATAACATAATATGCAGATTTCATATTATAGTATAGCCAAACTATAGTCCTAGAAATTATTGACTAGGAAGGTTTTCAGTTGAAATTGTAAGAAAATATTACATGGTAGTTACACACAGAAATGTGTTATTAATTCACTAATGTAACTCTTTTTTGTTGAAGATTTTCACTAAACTTTCTCAACTAACTTTTATTGGTAGAAATCTGCTTTCTTTCACAGTTTTATGATGATGAATTCACACTTTATCACACTTGTGAATTTATCACTACTTAGTTTTACTAAAGAATGTGTTAAAGTATATTTAGCTAATAAAGTAGGAAAATTTTTAAGGCCTGTGGAGAAAGGTTACTAAAATTGAAATGTCAAGTAATTTTATTGAGGATGAAACAGTGATTATTAATAATGATTAACTATGAGCCTTTTTTTTCAAGTAGGATTCACTTTTCTTTTGTTGGGGGATAGATTTTCTACTCATGTCACAATATTCTGCTCTCTCTGTCTTAATAAGCATTTTCCAAGTTTATGAAATGAATGTGTGTACAGAAGAGACAGAGAAAATGTGGAAAATCAGCTTGGGGAAATGACTTTTTATAATAGCAGTCATCTCCAGCAAGAACTGCCAAGAGGTGACTAAATTTTTTTAAGGTAATTTAAGTGCATAAAGAATGAGAGTGAATTCTATTTATTTCTGAAATTACCTTTTTTCTTCCAAGCCAGAGAGTTAGGGGTGTTACTGAAGTTACTGACTTGAATAATTAAATTCTGATGCAGTAGTTACAGCTCCGAAAGTTTCTCAATTATAATTTGCTTCTTCTGATCATTGTCTTGTGGACTCTTGGGTTTCATCTGATGCTAAAGTTCCTCTGATTATCTTTGGAAAGGGTTCTGGGATGTATTGCATAAACAAAGTTTTATAGAAATGACTTTTTTTCTTGCTGCCTTCCTGGATTTTGTTTACAATCTGTTTTATACCTACAGTATTAAATTGTTGTTGTTTAGTCACTGAATTGTGTCCAACTCTTTTGCAACCCCATGGGCTGTGTAGCCTGTTAGGCTCCTCTGTCTATGGGATTTCCCAGGCAAGAATACAGAGGTAAGTTGCCATTTCCTTCTCCAAGGGATCTTCCCTACCCTGGGATAGAACCCATGTCTCCTGCATTGGCAGGTGAATTCTTTACCACTGAGCCACAAGGGAAGCCCAGAATATTAAGGCAGAGTGCAAATCAGGAGTTGAAGGAATCAAGGAGATCCAACCAGTCTATCCTAAAGATCAGTCCTGGGTGTTCATTGGAAGGACTGATGCTGAAGCTGAAACTCTAGTACTTTGGCCACCTCATGCGAAGAGTTGACTCATTGGAAAAGACCCTGATGCTGGGAGGGATTGGGGGCAGGAGGAGAAGGGGACGACAGAGGATGAGATGGCTGGATGGCATCACCGACTCGGTGGACATGAGTTTGAGTAAACTCCGGGAGTTGGTGATGGACAGGGAGGCCTGGCGTGCTGCGATTCATGGGGTGGCAAAGAGTTGGACACGACTGAACTGAATTGAAATCTTATTAATTTGATCTTGTTAAATCTGGCTTTAGGCACTTTTATCTTTAAAATCTTTAAAATACCTCAGAGATGAGATTTGTGTTCTTTGAAGAATCCTGTCACCCTACTTTATCAAGACAAAAGTCTACCCTTCACTTGACTTATTGTTTCTTACACAGGTCATTGAATAGTCTGAACTAAATACTTGTTTTAGTATGGTAAAACCCTTTTCCTTTTTTCTTTGCCAGTTCTGAGCTGCAGAATAGGCAGCCTCTTTTTTGGAGTTCTACTTGTTCTGCTGCAAATCATCTTAGCCAAACGTTGTAGCATATAAAGTCAATGAAGAATGCTTTATTTATCTACAGAACAACCAAGTGTATTTTAGTAGCTGTGTGTGCATAGTCAGGCACTTGTTCATATCTGACTTTTTGTGATGCTATGGACTCTAGCCCTTCAGGCTCCTCTCTCCATGGATTTCTCCAGGCAAGAATACCAGTGGTGGTTTAGCAGTTAAGTTGTGTCTGACTCTTGCGACCACATGGACTGTAGCCTGCCAGGCTCCTCTGTCCGTGGGCTTCTCCAGGCAAGAATACTGGAGTGGGTTGCCATTTCCCTTCTCCAGGGGATCTTCCTGATCCAGGAATCGAACCCAGGTCTCCTGCATTGCAGGCAGGTTCTTTACTGACTGAGCTACAAGAGAAGCCTAAGAATATTGGAGGAAAAGCAAACAAACAAACAAACAAAAGAATATTGGAGGAAGCTGAAGAATATCGGCGTGGGTGCCATTTCCACCTCCAGGGAAATCTTCCTGACCCAGGAGTCAAACTCACACCTCCCGTGTCTCCTGCCTTCTCAGGTGGATTCTTTACTGCTGAGCCACCTGGGATGCCATTTTTTAGTAGTTACTACCTGTTAATTTTTGCTTTCTTTCACAGGATGACAGCAAATAGTGTTGACCAGATGTGTCTGCTTATATGTCGAATAGTCCTTACATCTTTGTGTTTACAATTAGCACCTGCCCCAAGACAAGATTGGTGTCCTATTATGCCTCTTTTGCTTTCTGAGTTATATCAGAGGGCTACCCTTAAGATATGTAGATTGATAGGAGGGTACATTTGTAATATAGCCATACATTTAAAAGCTATTTGTAGTTCTGAGACAGGAATCTGAGTTCTTGTCCATGGAGCTGAAGAATGGAATCTACGAACATTCTAACATTCATGGTAGCAAGCGAATAGGATTTATTAAAGAGGAGGTAAGTACAAAGTTCTCAGCATAGACACTGAGAGAGTAGAGTCCCCCCATCGTGGGACTTACAGCTATTTTTATATCCTTCCTTAAGTCACATTTTTTCTAACCAATCAATTTAAAGGTCAAGATACTTAACGTACATAACACACACATGATGGTGTGATCACTCACCTAGAGCCAGACATCCTGGAATACGAAGTCAGGTGGGCCTTAGGAAGCATCACTATGAACAAAGCTATTGGAGGTGATGGAATTCAAGTTGAGCTATTTCAAATCCTAAAAGATGATGCTGTGAAAGTGCTGTACTGAATATGCCAGCAGAATTGGAAAACTCAGCAGTGGCCACAGGACTGGAAAAGGTCAGTTTTGATTCCAGTCCCAGAGAAAGGCAGTGCCAAAAAATGGTCAAACTACCACACAATTGTACTCATCACACTCGCTAGCAAAGTAATGCTCAAAATTCTCCAAGCAAGGCTTCAATAGTACTTAAACTGTGAACTTCCAGATGTTCAAGCTGGATTTAGAAAAGACAGAAGAACCAGATAACATTGCCAACATCCGTTGGATCATCGAAAAAGCAAGAGAGTTCCAGAAAACATCTACTTCTGCTTTATTGACTACACCAAAGTCTTTGGCTGTGTGGATCGCAAGAAGCTATAGAAAATTCTTCAAGAGATGGGAATACCAGACCACCTGACCTGCCTCCTGAGAAATCTGTATGCAGGTCAAGAAGCAACAGTTAGAACTGGACATGGAACAACACACTGGTTCCAAATCGGGAAAGGAGTACATAAAGGCTGTATATTGTCACCCTGCTTATTTAACTTGTATGCAGAGTATATCATGTGAAATGCTGGGCAGAATGAAGCACAAGTTGGAATCAAGATTGCTGGGAGAAATATCAATAACCTCAGATATGCAGATGACACCACCGTTTCGGCAGAAAGCAAAGAACTAAAGAGCCTCTTGATGAAAGTGAAGGAGAGAGTGAAAAAGTTGGCTTAAAGCTCAACATTCAGAAAACTAAGATCGTGGCATCCATTCCCATCACTTCATGGCAAGTAGATGGGGAATCAGTGTAAACAGTGACAGACTAGTTTTTTCGGCTCCAGAATCACTGCAGATGGTGACTGCAGCCATAATGTTAAAAGACACTTACTCCTTGGAAGAAAAGTTATGACCAACCTAGATAGCATAGTAAAAAGCAGAGACATTCCTTTGCCAACAAAGGTCCATCTAGTCAAGGCTGTAGTTTCTCCAGTAGTCATCTATGGATGTGAGAGTTGGACTATAAAGAAAGCTGAGCGCTGAAGAGTTGATGCTTTTGAACTGTGATGCTGGAGAAGACTCTTGAGAGTCCCTTGGAGTGCAAGGAGATCCATCCAGTCCATCGTAAAGGAAATCAGTCCTGAATATTCATTGGAAGGACTCATGTTGAAGCTGAAATTCCAATACTTTGGCCACCTGATTCGAAGCACTGAGTCATTTGAAAAGACCCTGATACTGGGAAAGATTGAAGGTGGGAGGAAAAGGGGATGAGATTGTTGGATGGCATCACCCACTCAATGGACATAAGTTTGAGCAAGCTCCAGGAGTTGGTGATGGACAGGGAGGCCTGGCATGGGGCAGTCCATGGGGTCGCAAAGAGTCGGACAGGACTGAGCAACTGACCTGAACTCAGTATGAAACTGATGTTAATTACTACCCTTCCCTGGATCTAAGTGCTAATAATTTATCAGACTAAAGATACATTCCAGGAATTCAGGACAATGGAGTGGAATGTTTACTGAAAACAAGAGGTCTCAGAGTTCTACACTATCTGCGTAGTAATTTCTACCTCAGTTCATATTCTCTTTTCTAGTCTAACCCCAGACTGGAAAAAAATGTGGGTTTTTTTTTTCCCCTTATTTCCTAATCTTTGATCATTTTCAGTGTTTCTCAACATTATGAGGACATTTTCAGTGTCTTCTCTGAAATGAGGAAAATTAAAAGAAACTTACTATTATTAGGTATTGTGGAGGGATAGTTTGCAATTTTGTTTGTAATACTCTAGTTTTTATGTATGTATTCTCTGAATTTTTGCTTTTTAAAACAGAACACATTATTGCTGATTCATAGTTACTTTAATAATTCAGTGAGTACTTTAGAAACCTTTGAGGAATATTTTAACAAAACATATGCTTCTCTCCTCCTTTTTTTTTTTTTCTTTTTGGGCTAACAGAAAGTAAAGCATTTAAGACAGAAAAAGAGTTTGGTGAAAGCAGAATGTAAAATGAGTCTTGAAGTGGAAGATAAGGGAAATAATTCATCCATGAATTGGGGACTCCAGGGCAAAAGGCAAGCGGCCATTAATAATGAAATTATACTAAGAGGCATGAAAAGTTTTGATGGTCTGGATTTGGAGGCTATCAAGAGAGAAGAGAAATTAGGCATGCTGTTCCTGGTAGCTCAGCTGGTAAAGAATCTGCCTGCAATGTGGGAGACCTGGGTTTGATCCCTGGGTTGGGAAGATACCTTGGAGAAGGGACCCACTTCAGTATTCTGGCCTGAAGAATTCCATGCACTGTATAACTCTTGGGGTCACAAGAGTCAGACATGACTGACCGACTTTCACACACACACAAAAATAATGAAATAAGGCATCTTTTTCATTTTCTTTCTGCACTTCCACTCTAGATTTTTGTCTATGTGGCATACATCTATATCGGGCAATGGATTGAAATGCCATCTTGTTCTTTAAGATTGGATAGATTTTGTATACCCATGTTCATAGTGTTATCCACAGTAGATAAGATGCAGAAGCTACCCACATGTCCATCAGTTAATGAATGGTTAAGCAAAATATGGTATATACATACAATGTAGTATTAGTGGTAGTGAAGTTGCTCAGTCGTGTCTGACTCTTTGCGACGCCATGGAGTGTAGCCTGCCAGGCTCCTCTGTCCATGGGATTCTCCAGGCAAGAATACTGTAGCGGGTTGCCATTTCCTTCTCCAGGAATGTAGTATTAGTCAGCCTTAAAGAGATAATTCTGACATAACCTGAAACATGGATGAATCATGAGGATGTTATGCTAAGTGAAGTAAAACCAGTCATAAAAAGAGAAATAGTGTGTGATTCCCCTTACATAAGGTACTTAGTCAATTTTTTAAGGACAGAATGTGGAACGGTAATTGCCAGGAGCTGGGGGAAAGGGAAATGGGGAATTATTGTTTGGTAGATATATAGTTTCAGTTTTTTAAGATGAAAAGAATTCTGGAGAGGGATGGTAGTGATGGTTGGACAACATTATATTTAGCATCATTCTCTTGTATACTTAATGATTAAGATGGTGAATTTTATGTTATGAATGTTTTACCACCATTACAAAAGGGAAAAAGCTTGGTGTATTTTTTGACAGTGTTAACTGTACTAGGCTTAACAGTATAGGGTATCTTCAGTGTGTTTATGCTCTCAACCCAGTGAATCAGCGTGCTCTGTAAAAGAGCCATCGTTACAGAACTGGGAGAAAATAGAATAGTGAGGTTTCCTTGAGCGACTCACTTCCCTGGTGGCTCAGACAGTAAAGCGACTGCCAACGATTCGGGAGACCCGCGTTTAATCCCTGGGTTGGGAAGATTCCCTGGAGAAGGAAATGGCAACCCACTCCAGTACTCTTGCCTGGAAAATCCCTTGGATAGAGAATTCTGGCAGGTTAGTCCATGGTCACAATAACCTGTGGAAAATTCCAAAAGAGATGGGAATACCAGACCACCTGACCTGCCTCTTGAGAAACCTGTATGCAGGTCAGGAAGCAACAGTTAGAACTGAACATGGACCAATAGACTGGTTCCAAATAGGAAAAGGAGTACGTCAAGGCTGTATATTGTCACCCTGCTTGTTTAACTTATATGCAGAGTACATCACGAGAAATGCTGGGCTGGAAGAAGCACAAGCTGAAATCAAGATTGCCAGGAGAAATGTCAATAACCTCAGATACACAGATGACACCACCCTTATAGCAGAAAGTGAAGAGGAACTAAAAAGCCTCTTCATGAAAGTGAAAGAGGAGAGTGAAAAATTTGGCTTAAAGCTGAACATTCAGAAAACTAAGATCACGGCATCCGGTCCCATCACTTCATGGGAAATAGATGGGGAAACAGTGGAAACAGTGTCAGACTATGTTTTTGGCTCCAAAATCACTGCAGATGGTGTCTGCAGCCATGAAATTAAAAGACGCTTACTCCTTGGAAGGAAAGTTATGACCAACCTAGATAGCATATTAAAAAGCAGAGACATTCCTTTACCAACAAAGATCCATCTAGTCAAGGCTGTGGTTTTTCCAGTGGTCATGTATGGATGTGAGAGTGGACTGTGAAGCCACTGAGCGCCAAAAAATTGTTGCTTTTGAACTGTGGTGTTGCAGAAGACTCTTGAGAGTCCCTTGGACTGCAAGGAGATCCAACCAGTCCATCCTAAAGGAGATCAGTCCTGGGTGTTCATTGGAAGGATTGATGCTGAAGCTGAAACTCCAGTTCTTTGGCCACCTCATGCGAAGAGTTGACTCATTGGAAAAGACCCTGATGCTGGGAGGGATTGGGGGCAGGAGAAGGAGACGACAGAGGATGAGATGGCTGGATGGCATCACCGACTCAATGGACATGAGTTTGAGTAAACTCTGGGAGTTGGTGATGGACAGGGAGGCCTGGCGTGCTGTGATTCATGGGGTCGCAAAGAGTCAGACACGACTGAGCCACTGAACTGAACTGAACTGAAGTCCATGCGGTCGCAGAGTTGTACAGGACTGAGCGAGTTTACTTTCAGTTTCACTTTGGGAGACTTAGTAAGCTTAGCTGTAAACTTTTTCTGTTGTTTAGTTTGGAAACTTCACTAGTGTACAAGTTGTTATGAATTATAGCCAAAAACTATATTTTTGTGTTACAAAAAGTGACAGAGCTTATTATATTTAAAATTCTTATTGTTATTGCTACCTGTATTACCATTTGTAACATTATCAGTGTTACAGACACCTCTGTCATTTGGCCCCTGTCTTCTATTTACCTCCACTGCCTCAACTCCAATAAGCTTGTTCTGTTATTCAATGAGTACCACTCTCCGTGGCCTCTTTTTCTCAAAAATGCCATGTTCTGTGCTGGGGATCCTCACATAGTATATTCTCTCTGCCTGAGACACCTTACATTTGTATTGTCTTCTGCCCCTCCTCCACAACTAATTTCTACTATCAAATCTCAATTTTAATGATTCTCTTCTTTGACTCCTTCTCTCACTCCTCACTCTCCTTATTGCAATTGCAAGGGTAAGTTATCTGTTTAATGTTTTCAGTCTCCTCTATCAGACAGTAGAACATCACAGAGCAGAGGCTTTCTGGCTTAGTTTCATTTAGACTTGGTTATATAGTAGATGCTCAGTCAATCTTAGTTGAATAAAAGAAGAAGTTTTCTGTTAAGTTTCTTGTACATTAGATGCATACTTTATTTTCTACTTTGGGCATATGATTAACTTAATTTGCAATCATAATATTTATTTTTTTAATGAATAATATAGACAGTTTTAAGATATTTTCTTAGCCATTAGTCTTTGTGGTAGATGAATGACTAATACCACTTTTTTCCATTTTAGGAAAAGAGAAAGAACCTATATGGTTAGTAATTTGACATTTGAGAATTATGTTACATGGAGTGAAATGGCTGTTCACATTGTTTCAGTGTGGTAGGACAGTTGCCACTCTTGCCTCATATTTTAACTTTAAAATGTTGAGTATAGATCTGGTTACCTATAAAGATAGAGGCTTGTGGGGCCTGAATTTGGGCCATAATGGAAAGGGCAGAGTTCATAATCCCTGCTCTGAGACAGAACAACCTAGAAAATGTAAAGGAACTAGAATCTCAGCATGCATTATCATTCTTTTCCTCTGACCATCCTCATTTCAGTCTAAAACAGTACATGGACAAAGATTATTATGTGAAGGCATTAGTATAAAGATGTTATTTGAGACTGTTTATACTGGAACTTGTTATTTGTAATAGGTTTGGAGACATGGTGAGTGAGGAAGCAGTGACAGTAAGTTTTGATTTTATTCTGCTGCCACTGAGGTATTTCAGTTAAGGAAAAGAAAGCAGAAATAGCAGCTTGCAGTTTGATGGGCTTTGGGATCTCCCTTGCAATATACAAACCACAGACTTTTCTTGGAAAAACTGGATTCCCCAGAAAGCAGAGCCCTGCACACTAATAGTTTATTAGGGAGTAAAACTGGACTGAGGAAGGAGACAAGGATGGAGAGCCAATATGAAAATGTGCTGTCAAAAATAACTAGAGATGTTTTTGATTGTCGTAACTGGGGGGAATGTAGTGGGTAGACACCAGAGATGCTGCTAGATATCCTGCAATGCACAAGCCATCCACAATAAATTATTGGTGGTGGTGGTTTAATTGCTAAGTTGAGTCTGACTCTTGTGACCCCATGGACTGTAGCCCACCAGGCTCCTCTGTCCATGGCGTTCTCTAGGCAAGAATACTGGAGTGGGTTGCCATTTCCTTCTCCAGGGGATGGAATTGAATCTGGCTCTCCTGCATTGCAGGCAAATACTTTATCAACTGAGCCACTAGGGAAGTCAACAAATTATTGTCTGGTCCAAAATGTCACTTCTGCTGAAGCTGGGAATTCCTGATTTAGATAGTGTAACCCAAAAGAATTTCAGAGAGATTGCAGTACTGTATGGGGCTGAGAATAGAATTTTGGGGAAATAACCTAAGGTGATCAGAGAAAGACTGAGAAGGAGTGACCAGAGAACTAAGAAGACAAGAAGAAATGGCATCCTGGAAGCCAAGGGGGAGCTTTAGGATGAAGTGGTCAACATTTTTGGGCTTCCCTGGTGGCTCAGAAGGTAAAGCATCTGTCTGCAATGTGGGAGACCTGGGTTCAGTCCCTGGGTCAGGAAGATCCCCTGGAGAAGGAAATGGCAACCCACTCCAGTACTCTTGCCTAGAAAACCCCATGGACGGAGGAGCCTGGTAGGCTACAGTCCTTGGCTTGCAAGTCCATCTGGTTGCATGGGGTCAACATTTTTAGAGAGGCTAAATTAGGTAAGAATTAAATATTATGTATTTTAAATTTGATAATATTTCTGTTTTCAGTTTATGAAACTACTGTTTTGTAAATGTGCACAACTTGTGCTTCTTGAAGAAATGTATTTTATAAAATATTTACATTTGGCCTCTGGGAGATCAATCGTTTGGAAACTGAGCAAGACTATAATGGTACTGTGCTGTGCTCTAGGGGAAAAAGATGAGTAAGATGTAAACTCTGTTCTTGAGGAGCTTACAGTGGGAGAGACGGGAAATGTCAGCACACAATGTAATGTACGAAGAGGTATGAACAGAGAACCGTGGAGGTGGAGTGGACCTTCTAATCTTCCTGTGATGTAGTACATACAGCCAGCCCTGGATCCGGATAAGGCTTGAAAGAGCAAAAGACTTGGGCATGTTGAAAACAAATAATGGAAAGATTATGGTGTTTTTATTTTTTTTTTTAATTTTAGTGTTAAAAATGGCCATTGGGACTATGGCTGATATGTTCTGTCATGAGCAGTATGTATGGGATGTTTCACTTATAAATCAGAATGTAAACTACCACGTCCTAGGTCCACCCCAAGACAGCCCTTTGTTTAAAATGTGCCTGAGGCTTGTCTCATTTCTGTAACCTTTCTCTTTCCTCTCTACACACTTCTGTTTCTTTGTAATTCCAAGCAGAGATAGGAAATGGTAGTTATAACTGAGGGCTGTGGGGAGTTGGGAATTTTTCTGGAGAATCTATTAGTTTATCCTAGAGTTGGCTTTTCCTCTTATCTACCCATTTCCTGCAAAATAAACGGTAGTCATCTCCTCACATCCCAACCCTGGGTGCGACCAGACGTGAAGTGAGATTTTTTTCTCACAAATTTGTATTTTTTCATTTTTAATATTTAGATTATAAGCTGTTTACTTATCTTCATATTCTTCTGAGTGTTGGTCGCAAAGAGTCGGATGCGACTGAGCGACTGAGCACAACCACAGCACACCCTATAGAGCTTCTCAGACTTTCTGCTCTGTGGGGCCTCTTATGCTCTTAAACATGGCTGAGGACCCCACACAGCTTTTGCTAACTAGCTGTGCTGCGCTTAGTCGCTGTCATGTCCGACTCTTTGCGACCCCATGGACTGTAGCCTGCCAGGCTCTTCTGTCCATGGGGATTCTCCAGGCAGAAACACTGGAGTGGGTTGCCATGCCCTCCTCCAGGGGAATCTTCCTGACCCCCAGGGATCGAATCCAGGTCCCCTGCATTGCAGGCAGATTCTTTACCATCTGAGCCACCAGGGAAGCCCAAGAATGTGGGAGTGGGTAGCCTGTCCCTTCTCCAGGGGATCTTTCTGACCCAGCAGTTAAACTGGGGTCTCCTGCATTGCAGGTGGATTCTTTACCAGCTGAGCTACACGGGAGATTATATTTACTGATATTTATCAAGTTAGAGTTAAGACTGAGAAATTAAAAAAAAAGTTTATTCATTAAAAATAACATCAAGCTCATACTTATTAACATAAAAAAGCATTTTAATGAAAAGTATTTTCTGAAGTAAAAAATCAGTGAGAAAAGTGGCATTGTTTTATACTTTTGTAAATCATTTATATGCTGACTTAATAGAAAACTGCTTGACTTTCACAACTAGCTTTTCCGTCTATCTGTTGCAATATTTCGGTTGAAATATATGAAGAAATTCCAGCCTCACACAAACATGTAGTTAGCAAAAGAGAATGATATTTTAGTAATTTCAAATAAGTGTCGGTTTTCTTTGATGCTACACCAAAATTTGACAAGTAGTAGTTTCATTTTAAAAATTTATGTACTGAAGTATAGTTGATTTATAATGTTGCGTTTCTACTGTACATCAAAGTGATTCAGATATGTTTATATATATGTGTGTGTGTGTGTATACCTATACACTTCTCCATAATGGTTTGTCACAGGATATTGAATATAGTTCCTTGTGCTCACAGTGGGACCTTGCTGTTTATTAGTTTTATATATGATAGTTTGTTAATCCCCAATTTCCATTCCTTCCCTCCCTACCCTTCTGCCCCTTGGCAACCACAGGTTTATCCTCTATGTGGTCTTTAAGTTTGTCTTTCAAGTAAAAATGGTGGTCCATGAAAAATATAGCCAATTAGCTTACAGCTCAAACGATTATGCAAGTGCTTTCCCTTGAGGATTGTAATTGTGTGCTGCAGAGATGCTTTATATGTATTCTCTGTGTTGTCACACAGAATTTTAAAAAGATGTGTACTCAAGGGTCAAGATTTAATAAACAAATTTCACTATGTCATCCAGGGCTGGCCTTTATTTTGACTGCAGTTCATGGTGGGGGAGAGTCTGATGACTGCTAGTACATTTGGTGCAATTGCCTTGATTTGTGCTAAGGCATCATTAGTTCTAGTTCCCATCGTTGCTTTTGGACCATCAGTGCAAAAGTTGACTGAGTGGAAAGCCAAATGATATCTTAGTACTTTTATGTAAATAGTCTTACCAGTATTGTACTGGCACAAAGACAGAAATATAGATCAATGGAACAAAATAGAAAGCCCAGAGATAAATCCACGTACTTATGGACACCTTATCTTCGACAAAGGAGACAAGGATATACAATGGAAAAAAGACAACCTCTTTAACAAGTGGTGCTGGGAAAACTGGTCAACCACTTGTAAAAGAATGAAACTAGAACATTTTCTAACACCATACACAAAAATAAACTCAAAATGGATTAAAGATCTAAATGTAAGACCAGAAACTATAAAACTCCTAGAGGAGAACATGGGCAAAACACTCTCCGACATAAATCACAGCAGGATTCTCTATGACCCACCTCCCAGAATATTGGAAATAAAAGCAAAAGTAAACAAATGGGACCTAATTAAACTTAAAAGCTTTTGCACAACAAAGGAAACTATAAGCAAGGTGAAAAGACAGCCTTCAGAATGGGAGAAAATAATAGCAAACGAAGCAACAGACAGAGGATTAATCTCAAAAATATACAAGCAACTCCTGCAGCTCAATTCCAGAAAAATAAATGACCCAATCAAAAATTGGGCCAAAGATCTAAACAGACATTTCTCCAAAGAAGACATACAGATGGCGAACAGACACATGAAAAGATGCTCAACCTCACTCATTATCAGAGAAATGCAAATCAAAACCTCAGTGAGGTGCCATTACACGCCAGTCAGGATGGCTGCTATCCAAAAGTCTACAAGCAATAAATGCTGGAGAGTGTGTGGAGAAATGAGAACCCTCTTATACTGTTGGTGGGAATGCAAACTAGTATAGCCACTATGGAGAACAGTGTGGAGATTCCTTAAAAACTGAAAATAGAACTACCATATGACCCAGCAATCTCACTCCTGGGCATACACACCGAGGAAACCAGATCTGAAAGAGACACGTGTACCCCAGTGTTCATCGCAGCACTGTTTATAATAGCCAGAACATGGAAGCAACCTAGATAAGAAAGCTGTGGTACATATACACCATGGAATATGACTCAGCCATTAAAAAATTCATTTGAATCAGTTCTAATGAGATGGATGAAACTGGAGCCCATTATACAGAGTGAAGTAAGCCAGAAAGAAAAACACCAACACAGTATACTTACACATATATATGGAATTTAGAAAGATGGTAACGATAACCCTATATGCGAGACAGAAAAAGAGGCACAGATGAACAGAACAGACTTTTGGACTCTGTGGGAGAAGGCGAGGGTGGGATGTTTTGAGAGAACAGCATCAAAACATGTATATTATCAAGGGTGAAACAGATCACCAGCCCAGGTTGGATGCATGAGTCAAGTGCTTGGGGCTGGTGCACTGGGAAGACCCAGAGGGATGGAGTGGAGAGGGAGGTGGGAGGGGGGATCGGGATGGGGAACACATGTAAATCCACGGCTGATTCATGTCAATGTATGGCAAAAATCACTACAATATTGTAAAGTAATTAGCCTCCAACTAATAAAAATAAATGGAAAAAAAAAATAATCTTACCCTCTTGGATCATCTGAAAGGTTTTTTGGGATCTCTAGAGGACCAGAGAGTGTACTTGGAGACCTAGTTGTTTAGTAGGACATTTTTCAACCAGAAGTCAGAATTCTGGTTTAGTAATGTTTGTTATGGATTTCAGGGAATTATTGACCTCATTTTTTTCTTCCTTTTTTAAAGTAATGTGGAAGCGAGTGCTTTGTAAATGAATTAGTTTGTGTCGGAAGCCTGGAAATATTATTTAAAGGCGGCTCTTTGTAAAGAAGTCCTGTAGAGTTGCACTGGGACTTTTCTCTCCATTTATTTTGTTTACTATTTTGGCATTAAGGTACCTGGAGTTGATAACCTATTTTTTAAAAATTTCTAATTAATTTTTCAAAAGTATAATACTTGAATATGATCTTTATTAACACAGACAGTGCAGTGATGTTAGAATGTAGACTATAAGATACAAACGATGTCCTCAAAGCTGCTTGTAATCTGATTAATATACACTCAGAAATAGCAATATAATGTATTTTATGCTATTACATGATTGCTTTGGAGAATATAGGAGACTAGAGAGGGCAAGGAGAAGTAGAAAATGTCTTTATGAATTTGATAGAATTAAACTGGACCTTAATGGAAATGGAAATGATAGTAAGCCAAGAAGCACAGAGAATGCATCATACTTCACAGTGAAGCTTTTCCCCTCCCAAATAGCTGTTCAGTTTCCCCCTTGCATTCCTTCTTCCCTTTCTGTGGTTTGGGACATAGTTTTTCTTACACTTCTCAGTTTTGGACCACTCTGAGACCTGTGATTTGTGCTGCTGTTAAGACAGTGTGCTGTGGTGGAAAGATATTAGGCTTTGGGATCTCACTAATCCAACCCTCATTTCTGATGTCACTGTTTACTGCCCATGGGCAAGGTTTACAACTTTGAAGTCTGTATAAAAAATAAGTAAAAAAATAAGTATAAAGGTTCCCAGTAAATGCTCACTGCCTTTCACTGTTATTACAAGTAGTTGATAGTGACAGAGGATGCGTCAATTAAGATGACAGCATCAGTTGGTAAAGAATCTGCCTGCAATGCGGGAGACCCTGGTTTGATTCCTGGGTCGGGAAGATTTGCTGGAGAAGGGATAGGCTACTCACTCCAGTATTCTTGGGCTTCCCTGGTTGCTCTGCTGGTAAAGAATCTACCTGCAATGCAGGAGACCTGGGCCTGATCCCTGGGTTGGGAAGATCTGGAGAAGGGAACGGCTACCTACTCCAGTATTCTGGCCAGGAGAATTCCATGGACTGTATAGTCCATGGGATTTCAAAGAGTCAGACACGACGGAGCAACTTTCATGCTATGATTAAATTTATCTGTTAGACTGGGATAGCAAAGGGCTTATTACAAGGGGGTAGTAATACAGAATTGTTATCATGGATTTCACAGTCTGAGAGACTTGGAGTCAGATCTTGACTGCAGGCTATATTATTATCTTCATTTACTTTGAGCAAGTTGACTTAAACTCTCCAAGCCTTAGTTTATTTATACAATAAATGGGAATGGTTTTAGGAAGATAGTCAGCTTCAATTGTCATGGATATCTTGACACACATTGCCCAGTTCAAGAGGTCCAACCATATAAAAGACTAAAATATTTACTGTCTGGTTCTTTACAAAAAAAGTTTGCCAGTTCCTGTTATATGTAATTAAGTTATTTGAAATCAGTTTGATTCTCTGAGGATAACTTTTAAACTTAGAGTGGTTCCAGAACTGACTTCAGTCCAGGGCTAGTTTACCCCAATACTACTGTGATTACTTCCAGAGGACTCTGCCATGTATTGGTAAATCTTTCTTCTCTGGCTGGTGGGAACATAGCAAATGTTCCCAGCCATATGTGATCTTGGGAAATTGTATAGTTTGCAGCTTTCTGCTGATTCTTTCCTCAGTCCCAGGGAATTTCCTCTTACTCATGTGCAGATGAATACTCAACAGCGACTCCTCTGGTCCCCTTGCAGTTCCCTGGAGTTCTCTGTGTTGCTTCCTCCTCTCTGATATTCTGCCCCATAAATTCTTGCTGCCTTTGGTTCACTTAACTCTGATTATTTTTTTCTCAATTCACCATGTTACTGGGCTTTGTTTGGATTCCCCCTTCCTGTGCCACAGTCAGGAAACTACCTCAAGGGCAGTAAACGGGGGCTCATCTTCTGCTTTCTGTTCTTTCAAGGACTGTGGGCTTCCTGCCTGTTGTCCTGTGTCTGAAAATGTAGTTTTTCCAAGTTTGTATGTGTTAGTGGGGTGGAGTCCTGGGGCTAGGGGTATTTATAAGGTAAATACTGCTTTTACGTTTTTATGGCCAGAAGCAAAGATATGTTAATAGCTTTTCTTTTTCCTTCCTATGTGCTCTCTAGTAAGTCAGATGAGTCCACAATCTTTACAATCACCTCTTTTCTTTTTTCATAGCAGTTAAGTTCCATAGCCATTTGTATTAGTCTGGGTTCTTTAGAGAAACAGAACCAATAGGAGATATAGATAGATGGATAATAGGGAATTGACTTATGTGGTTAAGAAGGCCAGGAAGTCCCAAGATGTGCAGTCAGCAAGCTGGAGACACAGAAGAGCTGATGGTATAGTTTCAGTCTAAGTCCACACGTTTGAGAACTAGGAGAGCTGATGGTGTGAATTCCAGTCTGAGTCTGGAGGCAGGAGAAGACTGATGTTCTGGCTTGAGGACTGGCAGAGAGAGGATATTCTCCCTAACTCTGCGTTTTTATTCTATTGAGGCCTTCAGTGGATTGGATGAGGCCCACCTGCATTGCCCTACAGGGGCTTCCCAGATAGCTCAGCTGGCAAAGAATCCACCTGCAGTGCAGGAGACCCCAGTTCGATTCCTGGGTTGGGAAGATCCACTGGAGAAGGGGTAGGCTACTCATTCCAATATTCTTGGGCTTCCCTTGTAGCTCAGCTGGTAAAGAATCCACCTGCAATGCGGGAGACCTGGGTTTGATCCCTCGAACCCTGGGTTGGGAAGATCCCCTGGAGAAGGGAAAGGCTAGCCATCCAGTATGCTGGCCTAGAGAATTCCACATACTGTTTGTATAGTCCATGGGGTCGCAAAGAGTTGGACACAACTAAGCGACTTTCACCTCACTTCACCTACATTGGGGAGGGTAATTTGCTATATTCAGTCTGTTGATTCAAATGTTAATCCCACCCAGAAGCACCCTCACAGGCACACCCAGAATAATGTTAAACCAAGTATCTGGATACCCTGTGATTCTGGCTAATTCCCATAAAATTATATATCACACCACAGTATCTCCCAGTTTGCCCTTCATCTGATTTATGTAATCATTAATGTTGATAACGTTAAATGCATTACCTTTGGCCCCATTTTCTCTCACTATGGAGATTACTCCTGAGTTTCTAGAGTAATCTCAATCTCATTTCAAAGAAAAGCTGTGATAAACTTAGCGTATTAAGAAGCAGAGACAGCACTTTGCAGACAAAGGTCCATATAGTCAAAGCTATGGTTTTTCCAGTAGTCATGTACAGATGTGAGAGTTGGACCATAAAGAAGGCTGAGTGCTAAAGAATCAATACTTTCAAACTCTGGTGCTAGAGAATACTCTTGAGAGTCCCTTGGACAGCAGGGAGATCAAACCAGTCAATCCTAAAGGAAATCAACCCTGAATATTTATTGGAAGGACTGATGCAGAAGCTGAAGCTCCAATACTTTGACCACCTGATGCGAAGAGCCAACTAGTAATTGGAAAAGACACTGATGCTGAGAAAGATTGGCAGGAGGAAAAGGGGGCAACAGAGGATGAGATGGATGGATGGCATCACTGGCTCAGTGGATATGAATTTGAGCAAACTCCAGAAGATAATGAAGGACAGGGAAGCCTGGCATGCTATAGTCCATGGGATTGCAAAGAGTCGGACATGACTGAAAGACTGAACAACAGCAAAATCAACATTTCAAGCAACTGTTTCCTGGGATCACTTTTCACCAGAAGCACAGAAGTGTGCTTTTCAAATTATCTGAGAGGGACTATTTGTAAATATGTAGAAGAAGTGTGGGCGGGGAAACCACAAGAGGTAGGATAATAACTGTTGATAACAGCTGAAGTAGTAACTGTTGATAGAGGTTAGTACTTCTAGGCCTGAAGAGGTTAGAAGAGGGAGCATATTAAGCCTAGAAGGAGACTGTTCTTGTACAGATGGCTGCTTTGGGAGAAGCATTGACAGTCGGTGGAGGTACCCAGCTAGCTGAAGATCATCCTACAGAGGGAAAGTCAGGAAATGAAATGCCCTAACCACTCCCCACTTCCTCTTTCTGATCTGCTTTTGATGTGGTCCATGGAAAAACAAAGAAAGGCAATGCCAAAGAATGCTCAAAATACCACACAATCGCATTCATCTCACATGCTAGTAAAGTAATGCTAAAAATTCTACAAGCCAGAGTTCAGCAATACATGAACCATGAAGTTCCAAATGTTCAAGCTGGTTTTAGAAAAGGCAGAGGAACCAGAGATCACATTGCCAACATCTGCTGGATCATCAAAAAAGCAAGAGGGTTCCAGAAAAACATCTATTTCTGCTTTATTGACTACGCCAAAGCCTTCGACTGTGTGCATCACAATAAACTGTGGAAAATTCTTCATAAACTGACCTGCCTCTTGAGAAACCTGTATGCAGGTCAGGAAGCAACAGTTAGAACTGGACATGGAACAACAGACTAGTTCCAAATAGGAAAAGGAGTATGTCAAGGCTGTATATTGTTACCCTGTTTATTAAACTTATATGCAGAGTACATCACGAGAAACGCTGGGCTGGAAGAAGCACAAGCTGGAATCAAGATTGCTGGGAGAAATATCAATAACCTCAGATACGCAGATGACACCACCCTTATGGCAGAAAGTGAAGAAGAACTAAAGAGCCTCTTGATGAGGGTGAAAAAAAGGAGAGTGAATAAGCTGGCTAAAACTCAACATTCAATAAACTAAGATCATGGCTTCCGATCCCATCACTTCATGGCAAATAGATGGGGATACAGTGGCTGACTTTATTTTCTTGGGTTCTAAAATCACTGCAGATGGTGACTTCAGCCATGAAATTGAAAGATACTTGCTCCTTGGAAGAGAAGCTATGACCAACCTAGACAGCATATTAAAAAGCAAAGATATTGCTTTGCCGACAAAGGTCCATCTAGTGAAAGTTATGATTTTTCCAGTAGTCATGTATGGATGTGAGAGTTGGACTATAAAGAACGCTGAGCACCAAAAATATTGATGCTTTCGAATTATGGTGTTGGAGAAGACTGTTGAGAGTCCCTTGGACTGCAAGGAGATCCAGTCAGTCCAACCTAAAGGAAATCAGTCCTGAATATTCATTGGAAGGACTCATGCTGAAGCTGAAGCTCCAATACTTTGGCCACCTGATGCAAAGAACCAACTTATTGGAAAAGACCCTGATACTGGGAAAGATTGAAGGTGGGAGGAGAAAGGGACGACAGAGGATGAGATGGTTGGGTGACATCACTGACTTGATGAACATGAGTTTGAGCAAGCTTTGTGAGTTGGTGATGGGCAGCGAAGCCTGGTGTGCTGCAGTCCATGGGGTTGCAAAGAGTCATACACAACTGAGTGACTGAAGTGAACTGAACTTTATGGTTAGACTGTATAAGTAGCTAGCTGTGAAAGTCAAGTGATCAATAACGGTAGACATGTAAGCTTCTGTTTTAAAGAGTTGATTTCTGTCATACATAATTTTTGATCATCATTTGTAAAAGCAACAGCAATAAGCTAAAATTTCTCTATTGTGTCTCAGCTGCCAGTAAAATGAATGTAAATGAATGTAGCATTGTGGCATTGAGCCAGGTGAGAAAGATGAGGAAAGAAGGCAGAATCCAGTCAGTCACTAAAGATATTGGTTGAATATGAGTATAGTATACAGAATGTTGTTGTTGTTGTTTGGTCACTAGATTGTGCTGAACTCTTATGACCCAGTGGACTGTAACCCACCCACCAGGCTCCTCTGTCCATGGAATTCTCCAGGCAGGAATACTGGGGTGGGTTGCCATTCCCTTCTCCAAGGGATCTTCCCATGAGATACTACTGAACTCATATCTCCTGCATTGGCAGGTGGGTTCTTTACCAGCCTGAGCCACCGTACAGACTATTACCAAATCAAAGAGGCAACTAAATGATGTGTTGGGAAGTTGCTTAAAAAAAATTGAAGAAACATGATATATTGAGTTGTAAGAAAAGCCATTGGCCTGAAAAGTCCTAGAACTATTAAAACAACAAAAACAACACGACAAAACTTAGCATGCTAGCCAAGTAGAACTCTCCTGGAAGAAGACCCTAGGTTCTGTAACCCTGTTTGATGCTGACTGATAAACTATACTCCTAAACCATATCGTGGTAAATGTGCTATCTTATGAAACAAATCAAATCCATTAGTAATAACATTTCTGTATTGTTTAAGAAAAAGTTTTATAATCATTGTGATACTGTGTATGTATATTTGTTTTTAAAGGTTTTTGAAGCATTTAAGAGAATTAAACATATTAGAGAATCTCATGTTAGCTTTGTAATTTTAATTTGAAATGTTTCATTGATATTAAACATGTATTAATTTGTATTATTTTTTATTGTGGGTGAAAGGAAACATAGCACAATATTGGCTTAAACAAGGTAGTTTATTTCTCTTTCACATAAGAATTTGTATGCAATCCATACAGGGTTGATAAGACAGTTTTATTCCACAAGGTGTTTAGGAATCAGGTTTTTTTTTTTTTTTTTTTTTCCCCTCAGTTTGCTGCTACAGCACATTTAGGAAGATTTTAACTTGAAAAATTTAAAATAATTTGGTTAAATTTCTAAAGTGTTAGAGCATTCAAGATACTTGGATTTATTTCATTTATTATTTCTGTTTATTAAATTTACAAGAGTCGCTTGGGTATTTAGAGTAATTTTCATAGTTTGTAAGGCTACCCTGTCAGGCATTTGTAAGGTTTGAGAGTGTCAGGTTTATCTGATTTCTAAATATAGTTTTAAATATTTTAGACAACTTAATTTACCTAACTGTATAATTGGAGATAATGAGGAGGTAACATGCTATGCACCTGGAGTTGAGACTGCTGACATTATTTTTTTAAATGCTTTTAAGTGTACATTTTACATTGTCAAAGGGGAGTAAATAATTGCTTTAATATTTGCATATCTTTCATGAGACTTTGACAAGTTTAGCTCTTTGCTGTTAGGAGCCTCAATCAGTTTTGTGTCCAACTCTTTTGTGACCCATTGGACTATATGCCACACTCCTCTGTCCCTGGGATTTCCCAGGCAGGTGTACTGGATTGGTTTGCCATTTCTTTCTCCAGAGGATCTTCCCAACCCGTGTCTCCTGCATTGGCAAGTGGATTCTTTACCACTGAGCAACCAGGGAAGGCCCTTGGTATATGGCAGATGCTCACTAATATGTTGAATGAGAGTGTGAATGGAAAGAAATCTCTTTAAGTGGTAAGTGTTCATTGATACCTTAAAATAAAACTCATTTTTACAGAAATGTAATTTATATTTAGTCTTTTGTAGTGTTACAACTTGTATTTAAGCTAATTGCCTATAATTTTAAGTGGCAGAGAATAGAATTTTTAAATCAGCTACTATTTTATAAATGCTTTAATGGTAGCCCATAACCAAAATAAAAAACTATCTAATACTGCAAAGTTTCATTACCTTTCTGAATAGTTTTCAGATTACTGTGGGGTCACGGGCATTAGTGACTCTGCTTCCTGTTAATCCTTTTTTTTTTTTTTCTGTTTTCTTATCTATATACTCTGATATATGGACCATTCATATAAGTTCCCAGATATCTAGTATAACTTAATGGGTAATGTTAAGGCTTTTATTGTATACGGAAAAATGCTTATTGAAAGGAATTTGCCTCTGAGTATTTGTAAATGTATTATTTCTTTTATTCCCTAGTTTTTAATGTTTTTATTGTAATTTATGTTTATTTACATTTCTTAGCTATACCTTTGGTCTTTCTTGGTGGCTCAAATAATAAAGAATGCAATGCAGGAGACCCGGGTTTGATCCCTGGGTTGGGAAGATCCCCTGTAGTAGTGAATGACTACCCATTCCAGTATTCTTGCCTGGAGAATTCTCTGGACAGAGGAGTTTGTCAGACTGTAGTCTACGGGATCGCAAAGAGTTGAACACAACTGAAAGACTAACATTTTTAGCTATGTCTTTATTATGGCTTATTTTTGTTGCTGTCATGTTAGGTCTTTTTTTTTTTTTTTTCAGTAGTCTTCTTAAGATGATTTTTCATTTTTATGCCTTGTATCTTTTCCTTTCCTCTTCACTTGAGTTTAATATATCGTTTTAACTGCACTGGTGTAAAGAGTGCACTGTAACCAGAGTTTTGTCTTTGGCTGTACATCTACTTATTTTCTCTATTGTATTTTGTATTCTTGTGTTTTTTAAATGTTGGCAGTCATAATTTTGTCTAACTTTTTTATGTTTTGTTGCTTCACAGTATACACATCAATAGGTGTTTTAGTTACTGTATGCAGCTCAGTTTTGTGTTAAGCCCTTGTCATATGGCTAAGGTAGCTTTTGTCCCAGAATGTCACTCCTGTTTTGCTAATTTGCTGCTGTGGCTACTGCTGCTAAGTCACTTCAGATGTGTCCGACTGTGTGTGATCCCATAGACGGCAGCCCACCAGGCTCCCCCCTCCCTGGGATTCTCCAGGCAAGAACACTGGAGTGGGTTGCCATTTCCCTCTCCAATGTGTGAAAGTGGAAAATGAAAGTGAAGTTGCTCAGTCGTGTCCGACTCTTAGCGACCCCATGGACCGCAGCCTACCAGACTCCTCCATCCATGGGATTTTCCAGGCAAGAGTACTGGAGTGGGGTGCCATTGCCTTTTTGCTGCTAAATTCTCTTATTTTTGCCTTGTTGGCATGTATTGCTAGTATGTTTCAAATTCTAGCTCCTGAATCCCCTTTACTTGGAGCTTGCTGTAGCTGCTCAAAAATGAATTTGAGATTTTTAAAAGCTCGGTGGGTTAATAAAGCCAGTTTTATATGTCATATAAATTTGATAAGGAGGCCGGAAATGTCACCATATAAACAGAAAGATAGGGATTACAGAAATTTATATAAAAGATAGAAGATATATCAAAATAGCCAAACATAGTCAATTATAATTTTACAGCCATAACCCTAGTTAAGACTTTTCTGTTGACTTAAAAGATGATACACATTAACTATAGAATAACTTGGTCTTTCAGAGTTAAATCATTTCAGGAAACTCGTCTGGGCATCATCAAGCAATAGAAAGAAAACATGCTCCTGTATTTGCTACTCTTTCAACTGTGTGTTATCTTCTGATCTCATGTATGTTGGCATGACCTTAATTAAACCTTCTGCTTCTTTGGAGATGTGTGTGGTAAGAATATGAGTCTTAGTATGAAACAAGCCTAGACTCAAATCCTTATTCGTTTTGTTGCTAGCTGTTTATCTTTGAGCAATTTAGTTTTCTGATCCTCGACTATGTTATAAGAAGTATGACATATAAATACTTCATGTGTCATATGAAGGAAACTTTTCAAGGCCACAGCTAGAAGTGGCTAATTTCTTATAATAAATTGGCTTTCCTGGGGCTTTCCCTAGTGGTCCAGTGGCTGGGACTCTGCAGTCTCAAAGCAGGGGGCCCAGATTCAATAAGTGGTTGGGGGAACTAGATACCACATGCCACAAAGAAGTGTTCACATGCTACAACTTAAAAAGAAACTAATAATCATAATAATAAATAATGGTAATAATATTTTACTGTACTGAAAATGCCTGAGTGACCAAATATAGGGTGTGCAGGTTTACTTTACATCTATTTACTTTTGACTGTTTTATCTATTTACAAAACTGTTTTGGCCATTATGTCAACATGTAGTTTTGAGTACCAGGTTTACTGAACAAGAAGAATATGGTATTGGTTGGAGAGGTAAGAAAGAGGCATGAAAAAGATAAATAATCATAAAGGGTAACATTTAAAAAAAATAAATTTGTTTACTTTTTAATTGGAGGAAAATTACTTCACAATATTGTGATGGTTTCTGCCAAACGTCAACATGAATCGGCCATAGGTATACCTATGTCCACTTCTTGAACGTCCCTCCCACCTCCCACCCCATCCTAGAGCCGTGGTTTGAGTTTACTGAGTCATACGGCAAATTCCCATTGGCTGTTTATTCTGCATATGGTAATGTATGTTTCCATGTCACTCTCTCCATGCCTCCCACCCATTTGTTAAGTGTTCGATGCTGGAGGAGATTAGAAGAGGGGATGGCTATGTAGAGCTGGTTTGGAGGCTGCCATGCAATAAAGGGATTAGAGACTGGGATAGCCTTCCACTTTCCTCAACTGTAACATGGAAATAGTCCTGCCTCATAGGATTGTTATAAGGATTCAGTGAACTATGGTATCTGTAAAGTATCTATTCAGTGCTATATGACACATAACTGCTATTTTTGTTATTCTTCTACACTGAATGTAAGTGGTTCCTTCTGTCATCTTAAAAAATTTTTCCTTTGCAGATGCCCAACTACTCCATTAACTTGGAGATAACACATAGTTTTCAACTTAAATACTAACTGGTTATCTGGAACAAAATGTTGAAAAAATTCTGATCTATATCTGGCTGCAGCAAGAAAAAATGTGATCAGTTAGTGATCAGTTAGTGCTCAGTTAGTGATGCCAAAGCAGGTGTAAAGTAGGCTGGAGGCCAGGAATTGTGGTATATGGGTTGTTGGAGTATGTGAAGCAAGTATTTATCCTCCTTACCTATCATCCTGTTATCACCTATTTTTTTCTAGTCCTCCTTTTACTTCTTGTTAAACTCTGCAGTATAAATTGACAAGATTCAGATGTAGGATGCCAAGTTTGTCCTTGTATTTCTAGTTACTCAGTAAATATTTGCTAAGTAGTTAGGTGGTGCGGTGGTAAAGAATCTGCCTGCCAGTGCGGGAGACGCAAGAGATGTGGGTTCAGTCCCTGGATTGGGAAGATCCCTGGAGGAGGAAATGGCAACCTGCTCCAGTATTCTTGCCTGGAAAAGTCCATGGACAGAGGAGCCTGATAGGCTGCAGTCCACGGGGAAGGAAGAGTTGGACACAACTGAGTGAGTGAGCACACACATACACACATGCACATACACACATGCACATACACACACACACACACACACACACACACTCATTAAATGAAGAAAATCAGAAAATCATAGCTCTAGATTGATAAGAATTTGAGATAGTAATCCTTCCTCCAAAATATCTCTTTATGTATCATCTTATTTATATTATTCTAGAGAGCAGCTTCTATTTAAAAAATATTTATATCCTGTATAAAACTTAAGTTCTCAATGTGGCTTACTCATATCAGATTCTTTTCCTAAGGGGAACACCCTACTTGAGAAAATAAGAGTTTTAAATTGAGGGAAGGAATGGGTTGGAAAAGAAAGAGGCAGCATTTTAATTGGGAAAAGGGTTAGATTTTGAGCAAGATTTGCTTGAATGGCTTTCAGTTCTTAGATGAGTGGATTCCTGGGATGGTATAGTATGGTTCTAAGGTGGTACAAAAATGAAAAGTATGCTGAAGATAAATGCAATTGTAATGTTGATTAATAGGTGTATTAGTTGCTCAGTGTGTCTGACTCTTTGTGACCCCATGGACTGTAGCCCACCAGGCTCCTCTGTTCATGGGATTTCCCAGGCAAGAACACTGGAGTGGATTGCCATTTCCTTCTCCATGATTAATAAGTATACAATAAAAGCATTGAAGAATTTGCTTTGTGTTCATACTTTTTGCTCCCTTCTCTAATATCCTAGATCTCTTTCCTTTCCCCTTCTATTAATATGTACAGTATTATTACTTTTGGGCCATCCAGGTTTGCACTTGAATTTTGACCCATTTTATTTTCACCTTTACTCATCTTCTCTCTAAATTCTTCTTCTTTTCTTCTAGGTGAGCTAGTAGGTATCCTTTCCTAGGCACTATTAATTGGTGGAACTACTTTGTTTCACCAAACCACTTGAAGTTCTCCTGAAAGAACAATAGTGGATACAACTCCTTGCATCTTATTTCTCCTAAGAAAGGTTATTCGTTTTAGAAAGAAAAGTGGATGGTGAGAAAGTGAAATTGTAAGATTTGCACTGGCAGTCCTTTCTTACTTTTTGAAGGTTCTTATACCTTTGAGTGTCTTCTCATTAATATGTTGGTAAAGGCTTGTTTTTATAAAACTGTTTTATTATTTACTTGATTCTATGTTTAAATACTTCTTAAAATTCACAAGATGAAGTTCTATATTCTTGACTGCACTCTGTCTGCATTTTAAAAATAGATTTAATACCTTTAATTATATGATATCAAGCTATAATTTTTTTCAAGACATATATTCCTGACCTTGGCATTCAACTGTGTTTAAAATACTTTATTTTTGGAGCTAAGGGACAGAGTAGAAGGTACAGATTTTTCAGGCTTATTGCTAATACCAAGTAAATGGGAATGTCTACTATTTAGCTGATTCATGAACAGTGGGATTGCTACAGAAAAAGATTTGATTCTAGATCAGAGTTATCTTTGGAACATTTAATGATGTCAACTTTAATAGAAAGGTTTAAAACAGCCTTTCTTATGCCCATTTCCTTTTTATCTAGTTTTTAATCTTGACATGGTCACAGTGTCTATTCTAGCTTGACAATTAATTTATAATATGAAAGTAGTCTCTAAATCTGTTTGAAATCCACTGGTGACATATAATCCGTTAATTAAATTCACACCTGTTAGAAATGATGGAACTTTGTTGTAACAGAATGAGGAGGATACGACAGTGTGTCTTTCATTCTGTGAGTGGCATTGTGGCAATTGAGATAGTTTGACTTACAGTAAGAATCTTTTGTGCTTAAATGCATGAGCTATTGTGAAGATAATGAGGAAGTGGGAAATAATGATCTGTGTCATGGTATGTTCTGCTAATGATAGTCTCTTCAAAATGCTATTATTCATGGGACAGTGGATTCCAAAGTATCTATGCAAGCTTGCAGTAGTACTGTGTTAGTTTTCCTGTTAGGTTTATGTGGGGAAATGGCCGTACACATTTTCTTTAAATAAAAGTGTAGGGCAGAGAAACTAATTTGTACATGTAATTGTGAGTTATTTTTCAGAGTCTTTCTCTGTTAATTTAAATGCATGGCTTCAGCCTGTGCCAGCAATATATTTTGGTAGTCATATTAATTAAACTAAAATGCTTTTAGGCAGTATCAATTTTGTTTACTCCAACTTACATAGGAGAAGATAGTGAAGGATGTGCCTTTTTCTTTAATGTGTATGCAATAGATGTTTGAGTTTCAGTCTACCTTTTTTACAGTTAAATTTGAAAAAACATTTAACATGGTGATGAATCTGCTCACATTGCTGAGCTTTCGGTTTATAATTGATTATTCACTAAAGTACAAGCGATACTTAAAAGTATGCATTTTCTCTGGATTAGGAATTAACATACTAATAAAGTAGATTAAAGATTGTTCCTTTATCGTGTTGCTGTTCAGTCACTCAGTCGTGTCTGACTCTCTGCGACCCCATGGACTGCAGCACTCCAAGCTTCCTGGTGTCCTTCACCATCTCCCAGAGCTTGCTCAAACTCTTGTTCATTGAGTTTATAGTGTTAGACATTTTAATTTTCAGTTTTGTGAAAAGACTTTGATTGACCCAATGTCTTAGTCTCTTCAGGCTACTGTTAACGAAAATACCATATATTGGGTCGCTTATATCACAGACATTTATTTCTGTCATCAAAGTACTAACCAGGCCCCACCCTGTTTAGTTTCCGAGATCAGACGCAATCAGGTGTGTTCAGGGTAGTATGGCTGTAGACAGACATTTATTTCTCACAGTTCTTGAGTCTGGAAGTCGACAAGCACAGTGCCAGCAGCTTTTGGTCTGGTGAGGACCTGCCTCCTGATTCACAGATCTTTTCATTATGTGCTCTCATGGTAGAAAGGGCCAGAGAACTCTCTGGGGTCTCTTTTAGGTCACTCATCCCATTCATGAGAACTCCACTCTCATGACCTAGTCGCCTCACAGGCCCTACCTCCTAGTACGATCAGATTGGGGGTTAGGTTTGCAACCTAAGTTTTGATGGTGGAGGTGGGGGACAGAAATCGCAAACATTTAGTCCTCAGGCCCTACCTCCTAGTACCATCAGATTGGGGGTTAGGTTTGCAACCTAAGTTTTGATGGTGGAGGTGGGGGGGTGGAAATCGCAAGCATTTAGTCCATAACACCTAGTTTGAATTTCTAATTCCAGTTTGAACTTCACTCCCATGTTTTGAGCAAACTACTCAGACCATCTATATTTCAAATGGAGGAGTAAGGGAATAGATGATACTCATATTTTCTTAATTTACTTTAGTGTAATCTTTTTCCTGTTACATTAAAAACAAGATGAGGCTGCCATTACTATTGCAGGTTTTAGCTGATGCACTGAAACAAGAAAAGGAAGTAACTATTATTAATAATGGAGAGGAAAAGATCGAATTGTCATGAATTTGATGTAATATGTCTACCTTGAAAATTCAAAGATATAAGTAGAAGACTAGTTGAAAAATAGAGTTCCACAAGGTATTTTGGGGGATTATAAGATCACTGAATAAAAATCAGCAGCTTTCCACTTTTAGTTGTCAGGTAGGCTGAGAGTGTTTAGAAAAACTCTGCCTATAATGGCATACCTTAAAATATTATGTGGGATTTTAACAAAAAGTACTTTTCAATGCATGCCTGAGGTAGTAGGAAAGGAAGAAAGTTGCTGAGAACTTAGAAATAATAAGAAAGTGTGAGCTAATTAGTATTGGTTAGCATTGGATTGATATCTACCCAGGTATTACCTGCTGATCCTTGTTGGCTTAGGACCTATACTTTTATAGATCTGTGTATGAGAGAATGGAGATGAAGTTTGGCACCTTAGGTGGTGGGGAGGGGAAGAAGTTTCAGTGGAGAATCATCATGTAAAAAGCTGGGATGCCTGAAGGATGACATCCTTAATAAATGATGAGTGAAATATCTCTTCCTTACATTGGTGGTTATAGGGATGTATGTTGAACTTGTCTTTGGGTAGAATGCAAATCAAAGAAGGAGGGGAGGGGGGGAGGAAGACAGATAAAACAAAAGATTAGACACAACTAAAGAAGAAATCAGTTAACTAGAATGTAGATGAAAAGAAAATACTCAGAATATAGCCTATAGAGAAGACTGGGGGAAAATAAAGAAATTTGAAGGGCATGGAACATAGCATGAAAAGGTCGTCATAGGTCTAATAAGACCTCCTAGAAGGAGATGATGGAGAAAATGTGACTGAGGCATTATTTAAAGAGATAGATAATGGTTGAGAGATTTCCAGATAGAACTAAAATTTAGGAAAACAATAGCATATAATTTGGCCTGGGAGAGAGGATCATTAGATTTTAAGCATTCAGATGGCAAAAGGTAGCAGTATTGATTAACTTTATACTTTAAATGTTTGTTTACATGTTTTAGAGTAGAACTGGACCATGTAATTTCTATTTTAAAAGGGGGAAATCAGGGAAAGAATCACAATAAAAAATAAATAAGGCTACTCCTCAAAAAAGTTAGGCAAAGAGAAAGTACAATACAGAATAGTTGATATGAATTGAAATGTACCAATAATATAAATATTAATATTATGCAACTCTCCAGTTAAAAGAATAATATTGTAAGACAGGATAAAACAAAACCTAAAACCATAATTACAGCAAGAGCAAAATCCAGATAGGTTAAAGCTATTTAGAAGAGTTGTTCCTTAAAACATAAAAATGTATATAGGTTAAAAGTTAAAGGATTGAAAATGATAAATCAGGCAAAATGAAAGTGGGTATAATATTAATAGACAAAATAGACTTTGAAGACTTTTAAAGCAAAAATATTACTGAAAGTGAGGAATTGCTACCTGTAAACAAGCTTCCTCTAATGGCTATCTATAGATTCTTCTTTTCAAATATAAGTGAATATTTGCAAAAATTGACTGTGTACTAGCCACTGACACAGGTTTCAGTGAATTTCAAAGATTATACACTCAGACCACATTCTCTAATTGTCACACAATTAATTTAGAAGTTTATAACAAAATAGTAACTTAAAACATCTACACATTTGGAAATTAAGTTGATTAATAACATATGGTTGAAAGAAGAAATAATGAAAATGAAAACATGGGATAGTGCTAAAATAATATTTAGAGATAGTCATGTTATATTTAAAAAGAAGAAATTGAAAATAAATCTGGTAACTATTTAACTGAAGAAGTTAGAATAATGCAGTCAACCCAGAGGTAGTAGAAGGAATAAAGTGATTAAGAGTGAAAATTAATGAACTTGAAAGCAAAGATACAGTAGAGAGGACTAACAGAACAAAAAAAAAATGAATAATTTAGACAAATTTCTGGTAATGTAGAATTAAATAAATGCAAATTAAAAGACGCTTACTCCTTGGAAGGAAAGTTATGACCAACCTAGATAGCATATTAAAAAACAGAGACATTACTTTGCCAACAAAGGTCCGTCTGGTCAAGGCTATGGTTTTTCCAATGGTCACGTATGGATGTGAGAGTTGAACTTTAAAGAAAGCTGAGCACAGAAGAATTGATGGTTTTGAACTGTGGTGTTGGAGAAGACTCTTGAGAGTCCCTTGGACTGCAAGGAGATCCAGCCAGTCCATCCTAAAGGAGATCAGTCCTGGGTGTTCATTGGAAGGACTGATGCTGAAGCTGAAACTCCAATCCTTTGGCCACCTCATATGAAGAGTTGACTCATTGGAAAAGACCCTGATGCTGGGAGGGATTGGGGGCAGGAGGAGAAGGGGACGACAGAGGATGAGATGGCTGGATGGCATCACCGACTCGATGGGCATGAGTTTGAGTAAACTTCAGGAGCTGGTGATGGACGGGGAGGCCTGGTGTGCTGTGATTCATGGGGTTGCAAAGAGTCGGACACGACTGAGCAACTGAACTGAACTGAATAAACAAAAATGGGCTCAATAAAGGACAGAAATGGTATGGACCTAACAGAAGCAGAAGATATTAAGAAGAGGTGACAAGAATACACAGAAGAAATGTACAAAAAAGATCTTTACGACCCAGATAATCACAGTGGTGTGATCACTCAACTAGAGCCAGACATCCTTGAATGTGAAGTCAAGTGGGCCTTAGAAAACATCACTATGAACAAAGCTAGTGGATCTGATGGAATTCCAGTTGAGCTATTTCAAATCCTGAAAGATGATGCTGTGAAAGTGCTGCACTCAGTATGCCAGCAAATTTGGAAAACTCAGCAGTGGCCGTGGGACTGGAAAAGGTCAGTTTTCATTCCAATCCCTAAGAAAGGCAATCCCAAAGAATGCTCAAATTACCGCACAATTGCACTCATCTCAACGCTAGTAAAGTAATGCTCAAAATTCTCCAAGCCAGGCTTCAGCAATACATAAACCGAGAACTTCCAGATGTTCAACCTGGTTTTAGAAAAGGGAGAGGAACCAGAGATCAAATTACCAATATACTCTGAATCATCGAAAAAGAAAGAGAATTCCAGAAAAACATCTTATTTCTGCTTTATTGACTACGCCAAAACCTTTGACTGTGTGGATCACAATAAACTGTGGAAAATTCTGAAAGAGATGGGAATACCAGACCACCTGACCTGCCTCTTGAGAAACCTGTATGCAGGTCAGGAAGCAACAGTTAGAACTGGACATGGAACAACAGACTGGTTCCAAATAGGAAAAGGAGTACGTCAAGGCTGTATATTGTCACCCTGCTTATTTAACTTATATGCAGAGTACATCATGAGAAACGCTGGGCTGGAAGAAGCACAAGTTGGAATCAAGATTGCCAGGAGAAATATCAATAACCTCAGATATGCAGATGACACCACCCTTATAGCAGAAAGTGAAGAGGAACTAAAAAGCCTCTTGATGAAAGTGAAAGAGGAGAGTGAAGAAGTTGGCTTAAAGCGTAATATTCAAAATACTAAGATCATGGCATCTGGTCCCATCACCTCATGGGAAATAGGTGGGGGGACAGTGGAAACAGTGTCAGACTTTATTTTTTTGGGCTCCAAAATCACTGCAGATGGTGACTGCAGCCATGAAATTAAAAGACGCATACTCCTTGGAAGGAAAGTGATGACCAACCTAGATAGCATATTAAAAAGTAGAGACATCACTTTGCCAACAAAGGTCCGTCTGGTCAAGGCTATGGTTTTTCCAGTGGTCATGTGTGGATGTGAAAGTTGGACTGTGAAGAAAGCTGAGAGCCAAAAAATCGATGCTTTTGAAGTATGGTGTTGGAGAAGACTCTTGAGAGTCTCTTGGACCGCAAGGAGATCCAACCAGTTCATCCTAAAGGAGATCAGTCCTGGGTGTTCATTGGAAGGACTGATGCTGAAGCTGAAACTCCAATCCTTTGGCCACCTCATGTGAAGAGTTGACTCATTGGAAAAGACCCTGATGCTGGGAGTGGCTGGGGGCATGAGGAGAAGGGGATGACAGAGGATGAGATGACTAGATGGCATCACCGACTCGATGGGCATGAGTTTCAGTAAACTTCAGGAGCTGGTGATGGACGGGGAGGCCTGGTGTGCTGTGATTCATGGGGTCGCAAAGAGTCAGACACGACTGAGTGATTGAACTGAACTGAACTGATAAATAAATTGGAAATAAAGAAGGGAATTGACAGATGCAGCCATTAGTTTTAATTATGAGAAAATATTTTAAACATTTTCTGAAATAGAAAATTCCTGAAAAAATATGTATCACTAAAACAGGTTAAGAAATAAATAAAACATGTAGTTCATTCCATAGTTATTTTAAAAAATGGAATCAGTAAAAAAATCTTACTATGATGAAAATAGCAAGCCAGTACTCAGAAAATCGGTAATTCCAGTCTTACACAAACTCACTCATGGAATAGAAAAGTATATAATACTTTACAACTTAAGAGGCTTATCTGTGAGGCTAGTTAATCCTTAGAAAGCTGGGATGAAAAGAGAAAAATTATGGAACAGTCTCCCTAAGTGATGTATGTAAAAAGACTGAAGCAAATGTTAGCAAACCAATTTCAACATTATACAAAGCAACTATATAATGATTAAATTGTATTTAATACAGAAAAACACATTTGATTCAGTGTCAGTAAAATTTTGTTAATTTAGCTTACTATTTTAGCAGATTAAAGTAGAAAAAATATAATTCAGAAAGATGCTGAAAAAGCATTCTACAAAACCCAGCAACCATTTATGATCAAAACTCTTCTCGAACAAGGGACAAAATTATCGGAACTTTCTTTAACCTGATACAGTGTATCTCTAAAAAATATATAGCAAGAATCATACTCATTGGTGAACTATTAAAAGCATTCCTTTTAAAATTATGAGTAAGAGAAAAAGACTGGTATCACAGCTTTATTTAACATTATACAGGCACTCCTAACCTGCAAAATAAGTTCCAACACATACTAACACAGATGAATAAGGAATTAAATAAAAGAAGCAAACTGTCAGTATTTGCAGAAAATATCATTATTTAAGTAGAAATAAATTTAAATCTATAGAAGAATTATTGAAATGGACACAAATTTAATTGGGTGGTTAGATATAAAATTAATATATGAGAAAATCAAACTTCTATTTAGTACCAATAAAGAATTAGAAAGTTCAGTTTCAAAAAAGATACAAACAACTTCAGAAATACAGGATACCTGGGAACAAATCTAGCAAATGTACAAATTTTATGTGGAAAATTTTTTTTTAAGTTTTATTGAAATAGAAAGGTGGTAACGATGACCCTATATCCTGGACAGCAAGAGACACATGTAAAGAACAGACTTTTGGACTATGGGAGAAGGCAAGGGTGGGATGATTTGAGAGAATAACATTAAAATATGTATATTACCATATATGAAATAGATGACCAGCCCAAGTTCAATGCATGGGACAGGGCACTCAAAGCCGATGCATTGGGACAACCCAGAGGGATGGGTTGGGTAGGGAGGTGGGAGGTGGGGTTTGGGATGGGGGGGACACACGTACACCCATGGCTGATTCATGTCAATATATGGCAAAAACTACCACAATATTGTAAAGTAATTAGCCTCCAATTAAAATAAATAAATTTTTAAAAATGTCAATAAATGGAGAACAAATGATGATCATGGATAGGAAGACTAAATTTTATAAAAATCTCAGTCTTCCTAATAGTCTTGCAAATTTAATCAAAACTCCACTTGTCAAGAGTGATGACCAAGTTGAATTTACGTATTATAGAAATGAGCAAAGGGTCTATGAACAGATAAGAGAATAGTGGTTGACTTGCTGTGCCAGATAAGAGGACTTACTATAAAGCTGAGCTATATATATAAGAGGGCTTACTATAGAGCTGAGCTATCTGCCCTGTTTGGTGTGGATTCAAGTGTAGACAGATAAACAACTAGAACTGAATAGGTAGTCTAGAAACAGACTTATACATTTATGGAAACCTGATTTATGACAAGGCTAGCACTGCAGATTATTGATGATGGGACAGTTTATTATCCACATGAAAATAAAAAAGTGAATCCTCACACTACACACCAAAATTAATTTTAGATGGCTTAATGACTGAGATGGCTCAGATGGTAAAGCATCTGCCTGCAATGTGGGAGACCCAGGTTCAACACTGGGTTGGGAAGATCCCCTGGAGAAGGAAATGGCAACCCACTCCAGTACTTTTGCCTGGAAAAATCCCATGGATGGAGGAGCCTGGTGGGCTACAGTTCATGGGGTTGCAGAGTCGGACACGACTGAGCGCCTTCACTTGCACTAATGACCTAGATGTGAAATTCAAAGCCGTGGAGGTTCAGAAGATAATATGAGACTGTCTCAATGACTGTATTACTAAGGGCTTTCTTAAAGAAGACCCAAAAAGGATAGAGTATAATAGAAAAAAATCGGTTAGTTTGGTTACATAAAAAGAACTTCTGTTATTCAAAAGACATTATAGAGGATTCAGCAGAGCCTAGTTCAAGATGATGAACTCAAATACCTAATGCATTTGATTAATCAATTTGATACTTGTGCAACTGGAAAATAGTTTAGGAACAAGTAGCTAATAAATACATAGAAAATGAAGGAAACACATATACACATTCTCCACAAAGATCTTATCTGTTCAGAGAGACAAAGGAAAAATAATATTGTGTGCTGTATTGCTCAGCTGTTACTAACATTTACATGATTTATATAATGAAAATTGTGTGATATAATTGCATTGGGAAGATGGGTGCATGAAAAGTGTGTCAGTGTTTGTGGAAAAGAGCTAAATAATATATCATAACTAAAAACTGTCAGACTTTTGGTTTGGTAGATTAGCTAATTGTATAGTATCAATATTAATTTTCTGGTTGTGACTAATTGCACTATGGTTATATAAATTATTAACATTAGGGAAAGCTAGGTGAAGGGCATATGAGGACTTTGGCTATATTTGCAGCTTTCTGTAAGTGTAGGGTTAATTAATCATAAGAAGTTTAAAAAGTCAGTTAATTAACCATCTGTATGTCTTTTCAGAAATGTTTGTTTCGGTGGGTGGGGTGAATTGAAAAAGTAGCATTGAGACATAAATTACCATATGTAATCTAGATAGCCAGTGGGTATTCACTATATGATGCAGAGAGTTCCTACCCGGTGCGCTGTGACCGCCTAGAGCTGGTGGGGTGGGTTGGGAGATGGAAGGGCAGGCTCAAGAGGGAGGGGACATAGGTATACCTGTGGTACGGCAGAAACCAGTACAGTGTTGTAAAGCAATTATCCTCCAATTAAAAATAAATAAAATAAATTAGAAAACAGGAAACAGCAACAGCAAAAAAGTTAAGAGTTCTTGGCTCTGGAGAGTAATAGAGAGTTGGGGATTATTGACATTTAGTGATAATTTTTATTGTACTACTTGACTCTTTAATCATTATGCATATGTTATTGAAGAAAACAGAAAGTAGAATGAAGTCCAAAGCAGAATGAAAGAAAGTTGTTATTCTGAAAATTTAACTTGGATGCTTTGGAAAGAATTGATGAAGTTATGTGGGAAAGAGTCCTATTACCAAATTAGCTGTGGGGAATATTGAGCTTGTTAGTTTAGTCAGAAGTTATAGAGGGAAGCCGTAAAGAAATATATGCATTCTTAAACATTTTAGCTTTGAACAGTAAAATGCATTCTTATTCACCATTCTTTTAATGAAGGGCCATAGCTTTTTCTTTGTGTGAAGTGAAGTCGCTCAGTTGTGTCCGACTCCTTGCGACCCAATGGACTATACAGTTCATGGAATTCTCCAGACCAGAATACTGGAGTGGGTAGCTTTTCCCTTCTCCAGGGAATCTTCCCAACCCAGGGATCAGACCCAGGTCTCCCATATTGCAGGCGGATTCTTTACCAGCTGAACTATCAGGGAAGCCCTTTTCTTTGTGTAGGGATCCAATGAATAGAGTTCAGTAATGGATTTCTTATATAAACCATGCCTATATGTTTTATACATTATTTTAAATTTCAACCTCTTTAAAGAGGAGAAAGAACTGAAGACTATATGATAAAATCTGAATATGTAATTCTGCTAGATTTTTATGATTTTGTCCTAAACTTTTAGCCCAGTACTTGTCTAAGGTATATAAGGTAAGAGGGCTTCTTATATACTTTGCTATGGTGAAGAAGTAGGATATGATAGCAAGAATGACTGAAGGCATGACTGCACAGATGGTTTGATAAAAGAGACTATATAATAGTCTTTTGCCACATGAAGTGTATTTTCTTTGTTTTGTTGTGAGCATAAGTAGTACATTGGTTTTCTCTTGAGATTAATACAATTTCTTGTCTCAGATTAGAGAGTCAAGTTTTTTTTTTCCTTTCTTTTATTGTGGTAAAAAACACATAACTTAAAATTTACCCTCTTAACCATTTTTAAGTGTACGTTGTTCAGTCACTCCGTCGTGTCCGACTCTGTGACCCTATCGACTGCAGCACGCCAGGCTTCCCTGTCCGTCTTCATGTCCCGGAGCTTGCTCAAACTCATGTCCGTTGAGTCGGTGATGCCATCCAGCCATCTCGTCCTCTGTCGTCCCCTTCTCCTCCTGCCTTCAATCTTTCCCAGCATCAGGGTCTTTTCCAGTGAGTCAGCTTTTTGCATCAGGTGGCCAAAGTATTGGAGCTTCAGCTTCAGCATCCATCCTTCCAATGAATATTCAGGACTGATTTCCTTTAGGATGGACTGGTTGGATCTCCTTGCAGTCCAAGGAACTTTCAAGAGTCTTCTCTAACACTGCAATTCAGTGGTATTAAATATATTTATAATATTGTTCAACCATCACCACCAACTATCTCCATAGTTCTATTCATCTTGTAAAACTGAAACACTCTGCCCATTAAACAGTAGCTCTCTATTGCCACTTCCCCATGCCTTTGTCAACCATCATTCTACTTTCTATCATTTCGACTACTTTTCAGTATCTCGTTTAAGAGGAATCATACAGTATTTCTCTTTTTTTGTGACAAACTTACTTTACTCAGCATGATGTTCTCATGGTTCATCCTTGTTGTAGCATATGTCAGAATTTTCTTCCTTTTTTGAGGCTGAATAATACTCCATGTGTACCTATAGCACATTTAGCTTATCCATTTATTCATTAATGGGCACTTGGTTTGTTTCCACATTTTAACTATTGTGAATACTGTTGCTATGAACACAAGTGTACAAAAATCTCTTCAGGACACTGAGGCCCTGCTTTCAATCCTTTTTTGGGTATATACTAGGAAGTAGAATTCCTGGATTGTATGGTAATTCTATTTTAATTTTTTGAGGAACTCATATTATTTTCTGTAGCATTTCCATTTTACATTCCTGTGAATAGTGCACAAGGGTTCCCATTTGTCTGTATTCTTGCCAATTGTTGTTATTTCCTGTAGGGTTTTATTTTTTATATTTTGATGGCAGCCATTCTAATATTGTGAGGTGATCTCTCATTGTCATTTTTTTTTTCAAGTTTGATGTTTTTTAATGAGATAACAAGTTACAGATACTCAATCCATTTTCCTCTTACCTCTCCAGAGGTAAACAAGCCAGATTTGGGGGTTTATCAATCTCATACAGGTTTTTAATATGTATATACATCAGACTTTGTTTTCATGTTCTCAAACTACTAAATCTCACACAATACATATCAGTTGGCCATTTTTAAGTCTTTTTTTTGAGATGTAAAGTTAATACACATACCTTATATTAATTCATTTTAACAGCCATATTCCACAAACCACAATTTATTTATTCATTCTTCTAATAGACATTGGTTCCAGGTTTTTACAACTAAAAATATTTTACTGCAATAAACTTTCTGTGCCCATTTCCTTGAGTATACATGTTAAGAACTCCTTAAGAATACCCAACGATTGGGTATAATCATCTTAAAAAAAAAATGATGTTGCCAAACCTTCTCCAAAGTAATAAATTAATTTCACTGCTACCAGCAACTCCAGCCTTGGCAACATGTTTAAGTGTCAGAGTTCATTTGTTCTGTTTTGATTTTTGCCCATCTGATGGCAGTGAAATGGAATCTCAGTGTTGTTTTAATGTAAAGTTATTTTATCAGTCGTTAGATTAAGCATCTTTTCATGTGAATGACTACTCAACGATCCTCATCTATGAATTGCCCATTTATATCCTTTGATCATTTTCTTGATTTAAATGGAGCCTTTGTCAGTTACATAGCATGCAAACTTAAGTTTGAATTTTAGTGTATACAAATGTATCAGTCTTGCTTTTGCCTTGTGGCTAATCCAATATCACAGTGCCATAGTCTTTGCTTTTATATAGGCTTGAAGTTTTGCTTTCCATTTACAGATCTTTAATCCATTCTTCTTAACATAAAAAGCCTGGATAAACTCTGACAGCACAATTTGTGCATTCATTGTCATATACCATTTAACTGGTATTTTACCATGAAGTTTGATTTTGATCTTGTTTAGATATTATAAGTACTTACTGGGTATATTATGTACCACATTTCTCTAAGAGCTTCAGAAATAATAATTTTCCTAGTTGTGTTTCAATCTGAGATAGTCAGCATCATCTACTCTAAATCTAATTTGATATTTATATTTGCTTTAACAGAAGAATCTTAATCTAGAGAACAGGTTTCATATTATAACAGAAGTTATTATCAAGACACATTGCTATCCAGGTAGTTTATCAAGTAAAAATTTAAGTCCCAAATATTCCATGTAATCTTGTTGAAATGCCATTAAAATGGTTGTCATTTCCAGAGATTCAAAAAAAAAAAAACAAAAAACAAAATTCTACAGATATTTTAATTAACTTCAAGAATTTCTTGAGTATCTATTCTGGGTCAGGCATTACAGAGCAGCAAGTTATCCTGCTTTCATGGAGTTTACAATCTAGCAAAGAATCAAAGAATGATAGAAGAAAATATTTTACTCTTTCTTTTACTGCCTCTTAAATTTTTGCAAGTTGATTCTTATAAACAATTTCTGGTGAGAAAAGTCAGTGTCCATCTTTAATTTGAAGAATCATCCACCTTCATGCATAAAACAAAAATGCTATTATTATCTACTGTATATCCAGGATTACAGCTCCCAAGAGTTCCGGGCTGGAAAAGAAGTGAGACTCCAGTCTAGTTTCCTGAAATTTCATTTTTCTGGTATCATATGAACAGCTTCTCTCTCGGAATCAGGATCTGTCAAGCATCCGGCATCTCTCTATGGTCCCATTAGCCTTTAACCATTCCTACTGAGAATGTCCAAATCAAAGTCTCCTTAATTTTTAGGGGTCTGCAGATGTTATAGAGGTTTTCACACTGCTGCTTCTGGGCTGGCACATGTGGTGCTGAAGACCCAGGCTTTCCTTCCTCAGTGGACTCCATCTTCAACCAGCCCACCACCAAAATGAAAAGAGAGCTCTCATTGTAATTTTGATTCACATTTTAATAACAGTCAGTGATGTTGAACTTTTTTTCATGTGTTTATTGTCCATTTGTAGATCTTCCTTGAAGAAATGTCTGTTCACTTCCTTTGCCCATTTTTGAATTTTGTTGTTTTATTGAGTTTTAAGAATTTTCTCTATGTTCTGGGTATTAATCTCTAAAATAAATGATTTACAAATATTTTCTCCCGTTTTGTGGATTGCCTTTTCACCCTATTGATTTTGTCTCCCAATGCACAACATTTACAAACTTTCATGAACTCCATCCAGTTTGTCTGTTGTTTCTTTTGTTGCCCTCGTTTGGTGTTGTATCCAAGAAAGCCTCACCAAATCCAATGGCATGAAACTCTTGCCCTGTGTTTTCTAAGAGCTTTATAATTAATAGCTCTTCCATTTAGGGCTTTGACCCATTTTGAGTTCATTTTTTGTGTTAGATAATGGTCCAATTTCATTCTTTTGCATTTGGATATCCCAATTTTCCCAGTTTTTCCCCATTGAATGATTTTGGTCTCCTTGTGAAAAAATCGTTTAACTATATAAGTGAGAGTGTATTTTTGGAGTCTCTATTCTGTTCCATTGGTTTATATGTCTGCCTTTATGCCAGTACCCCACTGTTTTGATTGCTGTAGCTGTGTAGTAAGTTTTGAAATAAGGAAGTATCAGTCCTCAAGCTGTGTTCTTCTTTTTCAAGATTGATTTTCATATTGGGGATCCCTTGAGATTCCATCTGAATATTAGGATGGATTTATTTCTGCAAAAATGTTAACCGCATTTTGATAAGGATTGCATTGAATCTGTAGGTGACTTTGGGTAGTATTGCCATCTTAATGTTAAGTCTTCCAGCTGATGAACACGGGATGTGTTTTTATTTTTGTCTTCTTTCATTTCTTTCAGCAATATTTTAGTTTTAATTTAACAAGTCTTTTATCTCCTTGACTAAGTTAATTCCAAAGTATTTATTCTTTTTGATGCTGTTATAAATGGGATTTTCATAATTTCCTTTTAAAATTGTTCATGTGTATAAGAAAGAAAGTGATTTTTTAATTTTAACTTTGTATCTTCTACTAGATTTACTTATTAGCTCCAATAGTTTTCTTTGTGGAATCTTTAGGGTCTTATATATAAGATCATAATATCTGTGAAATGAGGAAACTTTACTTCCTCCTTTGCAGTTTGGATGCTATTTATTTCTTTGTCTTGCCTCATTGCTCTGACTGTAACTTTCAGTATTATGTTGAGTAGTAGTGGCAAAAGTGGGCATCCTTGTCTTACTCCTGATCCTAGAGGAGAAACATTCATTCTTGTATTATTGAATACTATTTTGTTTTATGTTTTTCACATTTGGCTTGTATTATGTTGAGATTTGAAGTAAGAAATTGATGGACAGAATTACTTATTGAGGCTATTTTTTAGAACACCTGAAAATGATAGATGAAGTGTTTCTGAAACTATATCACACCTGTTTTTAGATGTTGCATCTGTTGGGTGTGTTAGTTGTATGCTTGGTATGATGTTTGCAAATTGAGGTGTGTTAATTTAACAATAGCAATATGAGTAGTTTTGTTGTTTTTCAGTTGCTAAGTCCTGTCTGACTCTTCAGGACCCCATGGACTGCAGCACACCAGGCTTTCCTGTCCTTCACTCTCTCCTAGAGTTTGCTCAGACTCATGTCCATTGAGTCAGTGATGACATCCAGCTAATCTCATCCTGTCACTTCATTCTTCTTCTGCCTTCAATCTTTCCCAACATCAGGGTATTTTCTAATGAGTCAGCTCTTCACATCAAGTGGCCAAAGTATTGGAGCTTCATCTTCAGTGTCAGTCCTTCCAGTGAATATTCAGGGTTGATTTCCTTTAAGATTGACTGGTTTGATCTTACAGTCCATAGGACCCTCAAGAGTCTTCTTCAGCACCACAGTTGAAAGTATCAATTCTTTGGCACTCAGCGTTCTTTATGGTTCAACTCTCACATCCATTCATGACTGCTGGAAAAACCATAGCTTTGACTATACAGACCTTTGTCAGCACAGTGATGTCTCTGCTTTTTAATACATTGTCTAGGTTCATCATAGCTTTTCTTCCAATAGCTTAGTTATATTTTTAACTTGACACTGTTTGATGATTATATTTATGTATAGTGACTTACTCTTCTAAAAGATGTTTTTTTTCTATTTCAGGCAACTTAATGCGGCCTCTTTTGAATTATGGTATTGCTTGGTGAGCATATTTTTTTTTTACTTTATGTTAGTTTTCAGAATAATATTGATTACCTTATGTAATTTAGTTGTATTTTTGATTTCCTTCTGCAGCATGTCCATGGGCTTCCTGGTTGAAGAGACTGCCCCCCTTGTTTGGAGAGGTCTTATGGTAATGTCAGCCATTGAGAAACTGTTGAGGCAGGTAATAAAATTGCTTTAAGTAGAATTTTATTATGGGTACACTGTGGTAAATATTTGCTGATTGAGGGGTCATTAAAGTTTCGTCATGTTTGAGGTGTTTTGCAAAAGAATCCAGTTGATAGACTGAGTTTATAATGAGTTATGTGGCGCCAAGACCAAATTCCACTGTCATGTGGTTGAATCTTTCCCATTGCTTATTAGTGCTAATCTCTAATGTCTTATTTTATATTGTTCTGTTTCTCTCTTCAGACTCTGTTGAGTCTGCAGTACAATGAGGATGTCTATTTTATAAGTAATCTGTCTTCTTTAGATTTATGGTTAATTTCATTGTGGCCATATTGAGTTACAAGGGCATTGTAGAAATTCCTCAAATGTAGAAAAAATTATTTAAACCACCGTGTTTATGATTTAAAATTGCTTCAGAAGAAAATGAAATTTTATTTTACTCTGAGTACATGTGGCTATATATTTATATATATAGTAACTGTCCAATCAACTTTAATTTATCCTTAAGGAAGAGAACATTTGATTGGATTATCTAAAAATATCAGATGGGCTCTGTGTTATTTATAGAAATAAATTTCATTTTTTTCTTAGTTGCTGTACATTTATAGTTAATTATCTTCTAGGTTATAAGTATTTTGCATTTTCTCCACTGACTCACAACAGTTACCCCTTATTTATTCACGTTTTACTTTAGGTCAGGTACCATGCCATAGGTTAACAGTTCTAATCATAGGTACTCCTATATTAATTTCCAGTTGTTAAAGTAAGTAGATATTTCTTGAACTCTGAAACTCTTCTTCTTCCCCTGTAACATCTTGTCTTATTTTTCTGCTACTTGAGTTCTGATAAATTTGCTTTCTGATCTTTGTTCCCACAATCTTTCTATTTTCTCAGCACATTTAAGTCTCTTGGCTACATTTCTTTCTCTTTTACACTCAGATCCCATAGTTGGTTATTTCAGTTATACTCCTAACAACATCCTGTCCATTCTGTGATCTTGACCTTTATTTTTGTGGATTAAACCAGCTTTTTTTTTCCCCTTTAAGGAAATTTTATAACAATTTTTATTCAGTTTATAATTAGAGTCAATGAAAATTTGGAAACACAGAAGGAGAATTCTGATTTAATATTGTTGACTGATAAAAAGTACAAGCTATAAGTTGAGAATTATGTTTTATTTGGTGGGCAAAACTGAGGACTTAATCCTGGGATGCAATCTCTCAGATAACTCTAAGCGACTGCTTCGAAGCGGTAAGGGAGTGTTGTAGCCACGAGTTCTGGGAAACAAACTCACTCAGAAGGACAATGCAGATAGTGAAGTGCAGTTTATTACACCAGTGGACCCAAGGCAGAGTCTCCTCTTAGCCAAGGACCCCAACCAGCATTTGTGAAAATCTCTTATACCCCTTGTGTATGTGTCCGAACCCACCACCCCAAATTCCTTGGGAGTTACATAAACTAAGGAAGGGTAAATACAATCCCAATAACCCCATCACTTATGTGCCATGTGCTCAGACAGTTAAACAATTAGCCAATAATCAATAAGCACGAGGTTACACTCCAATAGGTACAGAAAAATTTATGGCCTGTCTGGAGGAAGGGGTGATTAGTGTATGTTCTCTTAGGCGATGAGTAACCTGGATATGATCTTCAAGATTCCCCTGTCTGGAGGGAGACTTGTCCTTCTGTTGTGGTTTCCATAGACACTAAACACAGCGTTCAGAGTCCATTGGAGAGGTGGCCGAGCATGATCTGCATGAACAGGCCTGAGATGGAGTCCAGGCCCTATGAATTCCTTCTTCAGGAGGAGCCAAGATATATGAGGTTTTGCAGCAAAGTTTTCCAGGTAGTCAGAACATCAAAAGATTACCGTTAATTTGGGGAGAATGGATACATGTATATTTATGGCTTAGTTCCTTTGCTGTCCTCCTGAAACTCAACACTGTTAATTGGCTATACTCCAGTATAAAATACAAAAGTTAAAGAAAAAAATTACTATTACTAAGGAAAACCACATATCTCAAGTTAAGGAATTTAGTGCTTGTTTATGTACAGGAAGATGCCAGAGTTTGGGCTCACTGAAATCATCCCTCAGTTCTCTGGGGCCCTCAGTTCTCTGCGGCCAGTATCCTGTGCTTTCTCCTTCTGAGGTTGCTCAGGGTGCACCGTCCGGGTGGCTGCAGCAGTTGACAGATTGCTAGATGACAGGCATCCTGTTTCTATCCTGAGTTCCCTCAGGGCTAACTGTCAGGGAGGCTACCATGCAATGGCTTGATGGCTGTAAATCCTTGGTTTACTGATATGGTAGGCAACATTTTTTCACTGTCATTATCAGTTTTCTCCCTCCTATGTTAGGGTTAGAAATCTCAACAGGAAATGATTCAGAATTCCTCCTAAAGCTTTATGGATGGCCACAAGAAGGTGGAAATTCTTCCACTTTCTACAGTAATCAGACACTTAGAGATTCAAGTCAGTGAGAAGAGACACAGAACTACAGGCCAAAGGTTGGTGTTCTGAGGAGCATGCTTTGTGAAAATACAGTAGCTGGTTAGATGCTCTGTGCAGGAGACACAGGAGACTCAGGTTTGATCGCTGGGTTGGGAAGATCCTCTCGAAAAGGAAATGGCAACCACTCCAGTATTCTTACCTGAAAAATCCCATGGACAGAGGAGCCTTGAAGGCTACCGTCAGCAATAAATTTCCTTCATTTCTTGATGCTCTATTTAGCAGTGAATTGTGGAGGGTACCTGGTTCATTGGCCAATTAAAAAAAAATTGAATGTAACACATGTACAGAATATAGCATGTATACATGTACAGAATATAGCATGTATACATGTACATAATGGTCCAGATAGATGGTTTATCCCAAAGAGAAAATACCTTTATATTCATCACTTAGGACAAAATAAATAGAATACCAATGTTTCAGATGCTCTTCTCCTATCTCATCTCAGATACTAATTTGTGGGGAGATGATAAGTACTTGTGGTCAGTCTGCCATCTTGAGCTAAAATCTGTTTTAAAAGTTCTTTTTCCTGTCTTTCAGTGTTTTACTGAGTTAAGCTTACAGATATAGTAGGATGCACATATCTTATGTATGGAGTTCAATGATTTTTTAATAAACATATATAAGTATGTAACCACACCCCAGTCAAGATAGAGAACATTTTTATCCCTCCCTAGAAAGTTTCCTTGGGCTCCCGTAGGCCATCACTGTTGTGATTTCTGTCATTCTAAGTGAGTTTTGTGTGTTCTTATACTTCATAGAAAGGGAACCTTATAGTATAATTCCCTTTTGCATCTCATTTGTTTTTTTAGCCTAACGCTTTAAAAATCATCCTTGTAGCATGTATCAGTAGCTGAGGCCTTTTTATTGCTGAGTAGTAATTCCCTTGCATGAATATAACCCAATTTTGTTTATTTATTCTTCTGATGATAGACAATTGTATAGTCTCCAGTTTTTGGCTATTATGAATAATGCTGCTGTAAATACTTATACAAGTATTCATAAAGATTCCAATTGTTTCACATCTTTTTTGTGTGTGTTATCATTCTCTTCACTGGTGGCTATAAAAATGATGTCTTCTGATGGTTTCAGTTTGTGCTTCCCTGATGGTCAATGATGTTAAGCCCCTTTTCATGTGCATGTTAGATATTGCTGTATCTTCTTTCATAAAGTGTATGTTCAAGTCCTTCACTTTTTTGGGCTCATTTCTCTTCTTACAATTGAGTATTCTGGCTATGAGTCCATTGCCAGATACATATATTGGGAATATTTCTCCCAGTCTGTGGCTTGCCTTTTGATGAGCTGAAGTTTTAAATTTTCATGAAATCCAATTTATCAAAAATTTTTGTTTAATGCTTAGTGCTGTTTGTGTTCTCTGTAGGAAATCTTTGCCTGTCTACCCCAAGGTTGTAAAGATACTTGTGTATATTTCTTTTCTCTTAAAATTTATAGGTCTGGCTTGTATATATTAATTTTCATGTGTAAAGTGAGATAATGATCAAGGTTTATATTTTTCGTTGTTATGTGATAACAGGAAATACATTTATTCTTTATCCTTTGGTTCTGACACAAAGCTCCCTAAACCCTTGGAATTTCCTGAGTGGTAGATTTGTCCTTTGTCTTTCTTAAGGAGCCCCTTGTTGACCACACCGGCTGGTTCATGCTAGGGAGATGTCTTAGGGTGGAATCTCTAGATAGCCTCAGATGGGACTGGTCACCAGAAGATCAAGTATTTAGAGAGTTAGAATTTTCCACCTCACCTGCCTACCTCTGGGAAGGGGATGTGGGGTGGATTGCAGATTAAATGCTGTAAAAACTCTTGAACAAGATTTGATGAGCTTCTGGGTTGTAAAACACATCCATGTGCTGGGTGGGTTGTATACCCTAACTCCAGGGGACAGAAGGTGCTCAGAGCCCTTCTGAGCCTTGCCCTGTGTACTTACCACCTCTTCATCTGCCCTTTCATCTGCATCCTATACCCTTTATAATAAACTGGGAAATGTAAGTAAACATTTCTCTGAGTTCTGTGAGCTGCTCAAGTACAATACAGGCACACCTCAGATATTTTAAGTTTGGTTCCAGTCCAGTACAATGAAGAGAGTATCACAATAAAGCCATTACACAAACTTCTTTGTTTCCCAGTGCACAAAGAGTTGTGTTTCATTGTACTTTAGTCTGTTAAGTATACAGTAGCATTATGTCTAAAAAAAAATTATACGTTATCTTAATTAAGAAATACTTTATTGCTGGAAAGCATTAACCATCATCTGAGCCTTCAGCAAGTCATAATCTTTTTACAATAGTGACATCAAAGGTCAGTGATCACAGGTCACAGTGACAAATACAGTAATAATGAAAAAGTTTGAAATATTGTAAAGATTATCAAAATGTGATGTAGAGACACAAAGTGAGTAAATGCTCACGTGGAAAAACGGTCCTGGTAGACTTGCTTGATGCAGGTTTGCCACATAACTTCAATTTGTAAAAAATGCAGTATCTGTGAAGCATAATAAAATGAGATGTGCTTGTAATTGAACTTAAGGAGAGGGATCTTGAGAACCTCTGATTAATACCCAGTTAGCCCAAAAGCACATGTAACAGCCTGGATTTGTGATTGGCATCTGAATTGGGTGCAGTCTTGTGGGACTAAGCCCTTAGTATGGAATCTAATGCTATCTCCAGGTAGATAGTGTCAGAGTTAACTTAATTGCTTGGTGGTATTGGAAAATACACATTATAATAGTTTATCTAATTTTTCTAGCATTATTTGTTTAGAAGACTTCCCTTTCCCCATTGAATTGACTTGTTACATTAGACAAAAATCAATTAAGCTTATGTATAAGGGTCTATCTCTGGACACTGTTGTGTTCCAGTAATAGTTGAATCCTTACAGTAAAACTATATTGTCTTAATGATTGTAGCTCTTTAGAAGGCTTATTAATATCAGAAAGTGAGAGTCCCCCAGCTTTGTTCTTTCTTAAGATTACTTTGACTACTTTAGGTTTTTTCACATTTCTATATAATTTTCATATTCAACTTATCAATTTTGTGGAAAAGCATACTACTATTTTCATTAGGATTTGTTGTTCTTCAGCTGCTAAGTCGTGTCCAACTCTTTGTGACCCAGTGGACTGCAGCACACCAGGCTTCTCTGTCCTCCTTTATCCCCTGGAGTTTGCTTAAATTTATGTCCATTGAGTCGATGATGCTGTCTAACTGGGTTGGTGATGCTGTCTAACCCTTTCATCCTCTGCCACTACCTTTTGCCTTTAATCTTTCCCAGCATCAAGGTCTTTCCCAATGACCCAGCTCTTCCTAATCAGGTAGCCAAAGTACTGGAGCTTCAGCTTCAGCATCATCCTTCTAATAAGTATTCAGGGTTGATTTTCTTTAAGATTGACTGGTTTGATTACCTTGCAGTCCGTGGTACTCCAAAAGCATCAGTTCTTTGGTGCTCACCCTTCTTTATGGTCCAATTCTCACATCTGTATGTGACTACTGGAAAAACCAGAGCTTTGATTATATGGACCTTTGTTGGCAAAGTGATATATCTGATTTTTAATATGCTATCTAGGTTTGTCATAGCTTTCCTTCCAAGGAGCAAGTGTCTTTTAATTTCATGGCTGCAGTCAACGTCCACAGTGCTTTTGGAGCCCAAGAAAATAAAATCTGTCACTGCTTCCACTTTTTCCACTTCTATTTGCTATGAAGTGATGGGACCAGATGCCGTATCTTAAGTTTTTTGAATGTGGAGTTTTAAGCCAGTTTTTTCAGTCTCTTCTTTCACCCTCATCAAGAGGCTCTTTAGTTCCTCTTCAATTTCTGCCTTTAGAGTGGTATCATCTGCATATCTGAGGTTGTTGATATTTCTTCCGGCAATATTGATTTCAAGTTGTGATTCATCCCACCTGGCATTCACACGATGTACTCTGCATGTAAGTTAGATAAGCAGGATGACAATATGCAGCCTTGTGGTACTCCTTGCTCAATTTTGAACCCGTCCATTGTTCTGTACCCAGTTCTAGCTGTTGCTTCTTGAACCACATACAGGTTTCTCAGGAGACAGGTAAGATAGTCTGGTATTCCCATCTCTAAGAATTTTAGTCAGTGAAATAGAAGTAGATATATTTTCTTGAATTTTCTTGCTTTCTTGATGATCCAGCAAATGTTGGCAATTTTTATCTCTGGTTCCTCTGCCTTTTCTAAACCCAGTTTGTACATCTGGAAGTTCTTGGTTCGTGTACTACTGAAGCCTAGCTTGAAGGATATTGAGCATAACCTTGTTAACATGTGAAATGAGTGCAGTTGTACAGTAGTTTGAATATTCTTTGGCATTGCCCTTCTTTGGGATTGGTATGAAAACTGACTTTTTCCAATCCCATGGCCACTGCTGAGTTTTCCAAATTTGCTGACATATTGAGCACAGCACTTTAATAGCATCACCTTTAAAAATTTTAAATAGCTCAGCTGGAATTCCATCACCTCCACTAGCTTTGTTTGTAGTAATGCTTCTCTCAAGTAATGCTCCAGGATTTCTAGCTCTAGGTGAGCGACCACACCATCATGGTTATCCAGATCATTAAGACTTTTTTTGTATAATTCTTCTGTGTGTTCTTGCCACTTCTTAATCTCCTCTGCTTGTTTTAGTTCTTTACTGTTTTTGTCCTTTATTGTGCCCATCCTCGTGTGAAATAGTCCCTTGAAATCTCCAATTTTCTTGAATAGATCTGTAGTCTTTATCATTCTATTGTTTTCCTCTTATTTCTATGCATTGTTCACTTAAGAAGGCTTTCTTATCTCTCCTTGCTATTCTCTGGAACTCTTCCTTCAGTTGGGTATATCTTTCTCTTTCTCCCTTGCATTTTGTTTCCCTTCTTTTCTCCATTTTATGTAAAGCCTCCTTAGACAACCACTTTGCCTTTTTCTATTTCTTTTTCTTTTGGATGGTTTTGGTCACGGCCTCCTGTACAACATTACAAACCTCTGTCCATAGTTCTTCAGGCACTCTACCAGATCTAATTCCTTGAATCTATTTGTCACCTCCACTGTATAATCATAAGGGATTTGGTTTAGGTCACCTGAATGGCCTAGTGTTTCCCCCTATTTTCTTCAATTTAAGAAATTTTGCAATTTTGAGCATTTTGCAATTAGGAGCATATAGAACTGCTCCATCTTTGACTCCTAAGAATATAATCAGTTTGATTTCCATATTGACTATCTGGTGCTGTTTCATTGTCTTCTGCTTTTCATTATTTCCAATAAGAAATCTGCCCTAATTTGTCTAATTGATGTCCATAGCTCAGTACCTAAGGGCATGGACGATGGAGCCTCAACTGCCTGACTTACCACACATGTAAAAACTGTATATCCTTGGGCAGAAAGCTCTCTGGGCTTTAGTTTCCTTACCAGTATAATGGGTTAATAGTATCTACCACATTATGAAAATTAAGTGAGTTTATATGTGTAATATGCTTAGAAAGCATAGTAATTGTTATATAAGTGTGCCATGTTATTACTGTATTTTGTCAACCTTAATACAAATTAGATTTTCTCTAGATTTTAACATTTTCTAATCAGAATGCATCTTATGAGTGATAACTTCTCAGAATTCCTTTATCTGTGGCTTGAATTCTGGTTCTTCCAGAGATATTTTGTGTTGTTTCTTCATTCATCTGGGGCGTTTTCAGAGGCAACTATTTGTTTTTAAAATTTAGTTTTAATTGGAGGATAATTGCTTTATAATGTTGTGTTCGTTTCTGCCGTTCATCAACAGGAACCACCCATAGTTATACACACATCCTCTCCCTCTTGAGCCTCCCTCCCACCTCCACCCCTTGAGGCAACTTTAAGTAGAATTATCTGTTAAAGGTTTTTGGGACCAGTCTGGTGGTCAGAATTCAGATGGAAAGCTCCATGGGTACCAATTTTGATTCATTGTCTTTAGGAGGTATTTTTTTGCCTTCTGCCACAGCCTGGAGAGGTGCATATTTCCTTGAAATTTATTTCTCACTTGAGGATTTATGTTTTATTTACCTTTAGTTGAAGAGAGTTTAGTCTTTTAGGGCCCCAACTTTATGAAAGTTTCTTCTATTGAGACTCCTCATCGTAGGTGTTTCCCCTCTTTTCTTCTGACGTAAAATAATAATATATCTTTTAATAAGTAGGGTATTAGATTTGTTGATATTAGGTTCATTATTATTGTCATAATCACCACCATCCTCCCTGAGACATCTCTTCTAATTTCATGACTTCAGTTATATCAATTATAGTAGCAGAATTCTCTTTGGTTAATATTCCTAGTTTGAGGTGGTGATTTTGTGAGGAAAAGGAATTAGTCAAGAAGAAAAGTAGTTCAAATAGGAAAAGAACTAAGGATACTAATGTCATAAAGTGTTTGCAGCCATGGTTTTTCAACATATCTGCATAGTAGAGTCATTTGGGAATTTTTAAAAATTTTCAAATTTCAGGTCACACCCAAGACAGAGTAAATCATAGACTCTTGGGGTGTTACCTAGGCATCAGTGTTTTTGGAACCTTCCATCTGATTACACTGTGTAGATAAGTTTGGGAACCACTAGTTTCAAGAAAAATAGATCAGTGAGAGTGAGGATTGAAAAAGGGCAAGAAATAATAGATGGTAGGTAACCATTTATGATCTTTTAGTAGTATAGTGAATGAAAAATGTCAGATGATAGATGTTTAAGAATGAATTTATAACAGGATCTTGGAGGTAGAGTTGTATAAAGCCCATAATATAAAATAGGCCATTCAGCAGTGGTGGGGAAAAGGAAAGAAAAACAGGGTGGAAGCTTAAGGAGGAATGGTATCAAATGAAAACCCTTTACATTTGTTTTCCAAGTAGGGCAGGCATACCTTTTCCAAAGTGCAGAATATAGTGTAGAAGGACTGAAGATGAGAAAATGAGAGGATTCTTGAAAGAGGTATATTATGAAAGAGAGGGAAGGGGATTAAAAGGTTATGGATTATTTATGGAAAATAAGTTTTCAGTCCAAGTTTGGTGAGTAGAATGAAAAGAAGAACAGATGAGGGAACCCCATCATAACTGACACTAAAAAGAGGTTAACCAAAATTGTTATTTCCTGGATCTTCTCAGTGGAAGGAGAAAGATAGTGAGTTCACTCAGGTGAGCAAATTTGGTTCACAAATTTCTGTATTTATAAAAATCGTCTGGGGAGCTAGTTGAAAATTCAAATTTGTAGCCTTCCCATCCCACTTCCCCACTTGAACATGTTCCTCACTAGGTCCAAAGGAGGGTCAAGGAGTTTACATTTTTGATAGATTATCCCAGGTGAGTTTTATTAATGCTGGTGGTTCTGAAATCAAACTTGGTTATACCTTGGGCTAGAGGCAGTGCTTTTGAACTGCTTTCAGAGGAATAAAAGATGAGAGAAATGAGCCCTGTGCAACAGCCGAGGCCCCCTGGATGCTAAATATGATTTTTTAGGTTTGGTGAGTTTTTGTGACTGTCTTTAGCAACTCTTCAAAGCCTGAAAGCTGACATAGGCGAAGCCTGTTGTTGGATCCAGGATCAGCATGGCCGAAAGTCCAGACAGGAAACACATCCAGGGCATTAATGAAGGAAACATTAAATTCAAGGCCTGGTTTCCTGGAAGACAGCAGTCAGGAGTGATCAGGAGGCTGAGTGTAAAATTGGAGGCATCACATAATTGAGAATCATACTTTATGGGAAAGAAGTGGTTCAGTAGCTTGGGAGGAACAAGTGTAGAAAATTTCAAATAATTTTGTTAGGGAAGGGAGGGGCATTAGCAGGGTTGGGCCTTCCTTCCTTCCTTATTTGAAAATTTGGTGTTGTTGAAGAAAGGCACATTTCTCTCAAAGTGAGAAAAACATCAAGGATCAAGTTATCTCATGGTTGGATGGTAATAGGGTTGCTAGATAAAATGCAAGGTATACCTAGTTAAGTTTGGGTGTCAGATACACAGTGAATAAGTTTTCAGTATGGATATGTCCCAAATATTGCTTGGGTCATGTTCACACTAAAAAAGTATTCATTGTATTTCTGATATTCATACTTAACTGAGTTAGTGTCCTCTATCTTTTTTTTGCTAAGTCTGGCAACCTTTAGTAGAAATGACGTTTCATAAGATATAGGTAAGAGCCAGGCTGGGAGAAGGTTGTCATGGTGGTGGAGTGGAACTGAGTTGTTTGAGAATAAAAGTATGAAGTAGTATCAGGGGAATATTATTTAGCCAAGAGTGTCAGGTATAAATAATCAAAATAAGATGAGCATTAGAGTGGGAGATGGGACAAAGAATTATTGTATATTAAAGTAGGGGAGCTCTGCCAGGATCATTCTTTGTAATTTTGTAAAGAAAGATGGTTTGTCAACTTATTTTCCCAACGTCTGCAGCTTCTTCTGAATCATAACTTATTTTTCTGGATACAGAAGCAGTTGTATAGGGAGTGTCTCATGGTTTCAGTTGCCAGTGTCTAGTTAATTTATCTGCATAATATCTCCCTACCTTCTTTCAACCTCATCTGCTAAAAGGATGGGAAGAGATTGATGAATAAATGTTGTGTGTTCATGAATGCATTTTGTGATGAGTTGCAGGAAAGCATGCCAGCCCATAAAAATAGGAGTTAAACTTTATGATCAATTAGGAACACTAGGCAGATAAATGCTAGAATGTCATTTTGAATAGTAGATTTATCTTTATGTTTTTCTTTTTATTCTCCTGATTTTGGAAATAATTTCCTTTTATTTTCCATTTTGACTTTAAATAATTAAAGGCTCAGACATTTAGTATCATTTCACTCAATGAATAACTGATAGTTTAAAATTTTTCTATTATTTGTTGATTCTGGAGTAATGTTTTTTTTCCTCTTAAGTGGTGCTCAACATAGATATGATTAGTTTAACTCAAACAAAAGTCTTGTCTTAGAATCTTTGACTTTAAAAACGTGGGATGTTGGAAAAATAATTTTAGTTAGTGGAAGACTATGGGAAGGAAAACTTCAAAGGCTAGTCTGGTGTGAGCACCTGCTGTGGTCACAGTGTAAACCCTGGGGACCAGGGATTTTGGCAGCAATCTCGGTGCTTTTAGTTCATTCTCCAGTATCCCCAAATGTGAAGCGGATGCCAGTTTCTTCTCTAGGGCTCTGATAATGGCATATAATGAGTTGGTTGTTTCCTAGCAACTAAAGAAGCAGTTTCACTTTAGCTGATCCTGCAATAGGAATGAGACATTTTCCCTTGATAGCTGGTATTAGTGATTTCCCTGACAATGGAATTTCACTTCTGAATAAGGAATGTTCTCAGCCTTTGGTTTCCTAAAGAATTTTGCTTTTGAGTGTGGGCTAAGCTCTGCTTAATCCTGTATAAAATGAAAAAAATTTCTTGAGCCCCCTAAGTACCTCTCATGGGAAGAGCCAAAGGAGTTTGATACATCATTTCTCAAATGGCAAGTGATTATACAAGAAGCTATAATGGGTGTATTTTTCCCAGTGTTTAACAGGATAATTAACAGCCAGATTCTTTTCTGTATTTAAAGTTTAAGGCAACCAAGGTTTATTAAGTATTGGCCAATGTGCGGTAGGAAGAATATATATGAAACTTTATTAACATTTCAACATACAGACAGTGTAACAAGAACATCTTCTAATCTATAATCTACTTGATTTCAAACAGTATTCTATAAACAAAATTATTATTATACCAGTTATTACAGTAGTTCATTTTATAGTAAACTGTTGAACAATTTAATGTTTAACTTTCAATAATTGCTAATATTTAGTTGTACTTAATTATAGCATATCTAAATCCTTATTTGGCAGTGGTAATAGATCAGAGGTCTTCTGATTATTAAGATATATGGAGGCATGAAAATATTACTTTAAATGATTTTCTTTTAGTCATTCATAGTTTAAACAATTTCTAAGGAAATTATCTGTTTGTCTTCCTTTGACATTATATAACTAATAATCATTAAGAATTATAATACAGTATATTAAATTTCAGAAGTTCCTAGCTACTTAGTCAAGGAAATAAAGTGTTAAATGATGTTCTTAAGATAATTAAGTTAGTCATGTCTAAATAGACCAAAGAAATTTATTGCCTTGCATGGAAAAGTTTCTCAGACTATGCATTAAATGTAGATCAAGTTATTGAATGTTTTCCTTGTCACTTTTGGGCATCTGACCTTATTCATTTCTATGATTTTTGCATCATCAGATACTTAGCAAGTCTCATATTTAAAAACACTTTATTAGGCTTCCATGAAGTGTTAAAGAACAGAGAACATTAATGAATTCAGTTACACAGGACAGTAGTCTTTCTGGCACCTAAAGACATAAATTTTCCTTAAAAACTCTTTAAACATGAGGCACAGTTTCTGTGTAATATCTCAATTACTACTCTTAGATTTCTTTGGGACTTCTGAGGTGACAGAATCAAGCATGTTAAGCCTAGTTTTTAATTATCCTTTCCCTTTTAAAACTACAGATTAGTCAACAAGGAAACAGAGATACAATATAACTAAAGTCTAGTTCTTTGAAATACTTTTCTGAGGCAGTATTAGCTAAGAAATAGCTCAATTTGATTAACCTGGCAGGGGTTTCTTTTGATCACTGCATTTATTCATTCATTTCACAACCAGATACTTGTACAGTATCAGATACTTGTACTTCTACAAATACAGTACAATTCTGTACTTTAAAAATATCATCATACTTTTTGTCATTGTCAGCAGCACATATTTAAGTGGCTACTTAGTGTGTTTGGGGGGGCATTGTTTAGATGCCGAGGACACAAGGATTATGTAAGATGTATTTCCACCTTTGAAAATACCAAAGCTTTTAGTTGCAGACCTACTTTTGACTTTTGGTCATAAGCAAGATGTTTAGAACGTTAGACATTTTGATAATGATACTGTTTTACAGTGTTTTGTTTAAGACAGTCAAGGCTGGTACTTAGAGGACAAAGCTGAATATTATATAGTGTTGACCATTCAAGTTGGTGGTATTGTTATGAGACCAGGCTTCCCAGATTCATTTAGGCTCCATGTCATAGAGGAAACCGTGCAGTCACATTGAAAGGGAATGAGTTCTCAGGAGTTGGAAATAGCTTATGAATATAAATTGCTGGTTATTTCTTCCAACTTAAAATACCCTTTTTAAAATACTAGTTGTCAGAGATGACTTACATGAGTTCCTCCAGCTTACCATGATGACTATTCTTATATATGCAGCTTTGAATACAGGCTATTACAGTGTTCTAGGCTCGCACCGACTTCCCTATTCCCCCAGCCCAAGCCATTTATGCTAAATTTCTCAAGAATCAGAGTGGATCTAACGTGCCATTACTTCACCAGTTTTCTCATGTGTGCTGATCCCTGTTAACACAGGCACAGAGATACTTTGTCACCTGATAGAACTACTTAAGGACCAGAATGTTTAAGTGGGTAATTTTATGAAGAAAACAATAGAAGTAAAGCAACCAAAGTATATATATAAAAGAAGGGTTCTTGTTTTGTCCAGTGTCAGCCACTGATATTCTCTGCCTAGCACTGCTATTCTTCTGTCTAGTTTTGGGTTGGAGCAATTTCTAAGTTTGGGAGGGCCCTGCTTCTCAGAGCTTCATTTCTAACCTGACACCCACAGAAGGCCTCCTGCTCCAGCCCTCTGACCATATACACCTGAGTCAGATTATTCTCTGCTGTCTATCAGTGACTGGCCTTCTTGGATCAGCCCTACTCCTAGTACCTTTGGAAGATGAATTTTCCTATTTGTGGTCATGAATTCCTTTCTCAGGTTTTAGGTCTTTCAGTCATATCTTGCTCTGGTCTGGATGCAGGAACCAGCATGTCGTCTCATATCCTTTCTCATTTGGTACACCATTAGCTATTTCTTCACATGGCTTACCCCTTTGGCAAGGATAGGCTTTGTCACCTGTCTAGTTAAATGTCCTTCTTCCCTAGAACTTTTCAGTAGTGTATTCAGTTTCTCATTTCTGGTCTTCCCTTTTCTTCTCAGCTCAAAGCCCTTGTTCACTTTGGATAGATCTTTTTGCCTGAGTGAAAAGCATGTTATCAGCCTATTTGTAGGCTCGCCCACCCTCTAGGAGTGATAGAAGCTGTGGACTCAGATTACCAGTTTTACTTCCTGACAGTGGTTCTGGTGCTTCCCAATGAGAGAGATGGGGCCTTCCTGGTTCTGTCCCATCATATCAATTTTTCATTCTCAGTAGTGAACATAGAGAATCAGGATTCATATTTTCAGGACATAGAATGGGAGGGGAGGCACAGTATGACTATTCAGTCCCAGTGAAATACAGCAGCAGATTTCATTTATGACTTTTCTGACACCTAAATCGGGAAGTAAGGACAAATAAAGAAAAACAGAGCATCTGGCTTGACTCCAGGCCTTGCATCTGGAAAGAGAGCAGGAAAGGAAGTAACAAGAAAGGATAGAAAGGTACCAGGAAGTTGAGGTCATTTTTGTGGTTTCAACTTGGTCAGTGTTTCATTGATCAGGCAGAGATGCTTTAGTATTCTTTTGTGTCTAACAGTACAGGAAGCTTTCCCCATTTCCTTCTTTGTGTAACTACCAGGGGGAAGTAATAGGGGTCCTTGGACAGTCATTTCATATTAAAGATGGCTCTCACTGTAACTCTGACATAAGTAGGAAGCATACAGAATCCTGTCGTGTATTTAAGAGAATTGACAAAATGGGGTGTCTCATTTAAGTTGAAGTCAGCAATCAAAATTAGTGCAAAAGGAATCACTACTAGAAAATTGTGCCAAGCCAGTGAAATACATTAATCAAAGGGTGATGGAATGATGTCAAATACAAATCATTAGCAGCAAAAACCAATGAGGCTAAAATAATTGCCTTAGGAAATGAATAAGTTAAAAGTAGACTAATTACCCAAACCTTATAATTTCCCATCTCTACCTTGAACACTTCAGAATTCCTGACTTTCTGATTCTTTTATGTTGTTGATCCAGACTTTTAAGGATAAGCTACAATGATTTGAGCCGAGTCTAGGATAGAGGATAATTATAAAAGGTAGGACCTTGTCTGCTGCAGTTATAATTAAGCCTTAATAAAGATCAAGATTAATAAAGTAAGTTTACCTTAGGAGAATTTCTTAGAGCTGTAGCCATTTTGGATGGACAGGGCTTTTTCTATTTCCTTAGGTCCAGAGGGAGAATCATGGGTCAGAATCATAAGTTAGAAGCCTGTTAGAGCTGTTCAAATTCCAAAAAGGTTTGACTAGATCCCAAACAGGCTATAAGGAGAGTTATGGTTGTTACTGGGGACTTTATAGGATTTTGACCCCTTTTTATTATTTAAATAGATACTGTACCTAATTGATTTTAAGATACCTATTTTTTCAAATTTCAGTATCTCTGAAATTGGAGTATATTTTATAATCATGAAATCTTGACATCACATTTAATTATTAACTTTTTAATCTTTTTGTGGTATATAAAATAATGGTATATCTTACAATCTATAATGTCTTCTATATGGAAAATATAGTAATTATTTTAACTGTGACTGCTTTGGGGCTGATTGAATTATATTCTCATCTTTTTCGCATTCACTGTAGAATGATTCTATGTCATTCATTTTGGTCAGGTATTTTTATTGTTGAAAGACTGTTTTAAACTGCTGGTGACAGCTTTGGCAACCTGTTCATCCTCTTTCATCTCCTCATCCTCTTTCATCTCCTCATCACTAACTTAATTTTCCTCCTTATTGCTTAGCCAAAGACTGCCAGATTATTCTTCCCAGTGTCTAATTTTTGGGATGTCAGTCATTGTGTCTCCCTATTACTTTTTACAGCAACCTATCCTCTGACATTTTTCATTTATTCGGTGGTTAGATTTAGAGAAATTGTAGATAAGAAAGGCGTGAAACTCGATGGCATAGTTTCTTTTTGTTTCTGTGAACCTTTACTTAACGTTTATTTGATGTTGATAAAAAGTGCACTGAATGAAATGACTCATGGTGAATTAAAGCATCCTTTTTAAAGAAAATTTATTTTTGTATTTATGCCAAGCGTGTGTGTGTGTGTGTGTGTGTGTGTGTGTGTGTGTGTCCAAAGCAAGAGATATGTCAGATCCTCAATGTAGAAAGCATCAGATTAGATAGGTTGAGTTAATGTATTATCACTGGATAATTTTAAACTACTAAAAATAGCTAATATTGAGTTTTTACTATATACTGAGCCTTATGCTGTTTGCTTTGATTATCTCATTTAATAGATAATTATCTGTGTAATAGATACTATTATTCTTATTTTTACATATGAGGAAACTGAGGCCTAAAGACATTATATAAGTAAAGCAGGTCCTACAAGTAATCTTTCTGATTCCCTAGGCTGAGCTTTTAACTAAACTGTACAACTGAAATCTCAAAGGTTTAAGTTTTCACTTAAAAGAATGAAAACACACCTTTTGCTATCATCTCTGAAATACTAATAGGTATTAGTATATTGAGACCTTTCCTTTGTCATTTGACTGTATATTATGTATTTTATGCTTTGTACCATGTAAGACATATGTGAGAGAATGTCTTGATAAATCTCTTTACAGTAACATTCATTAGTTAAATACCCTTTTTCATTCCACTTCAATTGCATTTTTAAAAATTTAGCCAATATGTTATTTTGATACAGTTTTTATATGAAGGTGAGTTATAAAGTCTTTTCAGCAGTGTTTGATAATAGGAAATTTGACAAACCATTTATAAAGTGTAGTAGTTATAGAATGCCTTTTTAAAAAATTAAAATAGTTTTATAGGGATTCATTATTTGGGTTTGATCACACTTCACTGAGATGCTATGGCATTTCTCAGTTACCCAGAATAAGCTGCGATTCAGTAAAGGGAAATGACTTTCTGTCTCAGTGATATAGTGAGTGTCTATTATATCTAGATGAATCCTCAACCCTACTTTTCTTAGTGGTTATTTGTTGAGACTTCTTCACAGTTCAGAGGAATTTATGGGAGCAAAGAGTCACCGATAGCAGAATAGACTAGTTACTATTCAGTGACAAATTTCAGCTAACCTCATATATTGAGTTCTTTTCAAATCATTTTTTTTGGCAAACGTACTGATTTAGAGAGAACAGATACTGTAGTTTAGACCAAATATAAATTTAGAGGGGTCCCACAAGACTGCCTTCGCTCTGACACTAGTTACAAATCCAGGGATTCCCAAGACCATCCTTAGATTCAGTAATTTGCTAAAAGGACTCGCAGAACTCACTGAGAACAACTGCACTCATGGGTATGGTTTGTTACAGGAAAAAGAGATTAAAATCAGCCAAAGGAAGAAGTGCCTAATGCAGTATCTGAGGGATTATTATGGAGTATGGAGCTTCCATCGTCTTCTCCCGGTGGAGCTGGGACACAGTACTTCCCTGGCATTGATGTGCGACTCTGTGCATGGAGTATTGCCAAACAAGGAAGCTCACCTGAGCGCTGGTATTCGCAGAGCTTTTGCTGGGACTCTGTGACATGGTCATCGTTGACTCTCTGAGGCTGGTCTCAATCTTTAGTCTCTAGCTCCTCTGAGCTTGACCGAAAAGAGAAAGCCCGCATTCTAAATCACATTGTTACTACCTGGCTATCCCATCAGCCCAGGAAAACAGAGACCTTAGAGATGACTTCCCAGAAGCTGAAGTCAAAGGTCAGTGTTTAGGGGTCTTTTTGAGCAAGGTTAGATTATTCACTGCACACATACAATGTGAATAAAACTGGCTTCCAGAATGAATGTATGCCTAAGCTAAACTTGAGTGTTCACCTCAGTTCAGTTCAGTTCAGTTCAGTCGCTCAGTCGTGTCCAACTCTTTGCGACCCCATGAATCACAGCACGCCAGGCCTCCCTGTCCATCACCAACTCCCGGAGTTTACTCAAACTCATGCCCATCGAGTCAGTGATGCCATCCAGTTATCTCATCCTCTGTCGTTGCCTTCTCCTCCTGCCCCCAATCCCTCCCAGCATCAGGGTTTTTTCCATTGAGTCAACTCTTCACATGAGGTGGCCAAAGTACTGGAGTTTCAGCTTCAGCATCAGTCCTTCCAGTGAACACCCAGGACTGATCTCCATTAGGATGAACTGGTTGGATCTCCTTGCAGTCCAAGAGACTCTCAAGAGTCTTCTGCAACACCACAGTTCAAAAGCATCAATTTTTCGGTGCTCAGCTTTCTTCACAGTCCAACTTTCACATCCACACATGACCACTGGAAAAAGCATAGCCTTGACCAGATGGACCTTTGTTGGCAAAGTGATGTCTCTACTTTTTAATATGCTGTCTAGGTTGGTCATAACTTTCCTTCCAAGGAGTAAGCGTCTTTTAATTTCATGGCTGCAGTCACCATCCGCAGTGATTTTGGAGCCCCAAAAAATAAAGTCTGAAACCGTTTCCACTCTCTCCCCATCTATTTCCCATGAGGTGATGGGACCAGACGCCATGATCTTAGTTTTCTGAATGTTGAGCTTTAAGCCAACTTTTTCACTCTCCTCTTTTACTTTCATCAAGAGGCTTTTCAGTTCCTTTTCACTCTCTGCCATAAGGGTGGTGTCATCTGCATATCTGAGGTTATTGATATTTCTCCCAGCAATCTTGATTCCAGCTTGTGCTTCTTCCAGCCCAGCGTTTCTCATGATGTACTCTGCATATAAGTTAAATAAGCAGGGTGACAATATCCAGCCTTGACGTACTCCTTTTCCTATTTGGAACCAGTCTGTTGGTCCATGTCCAGTTCTAACTGTTGCTTTCTGACCTGCATATAGGTTTCTCAAGAGGCAGGTCAGGTGGTCTGGTATTCCCATCTCTTTCAGAATTTTCCACAGTGTTCACCTAGTACACTAAAAACATTGTTGCTGAGAGTTTCTAGGTATTGTCACTCAATATGGGAATTCCTTGAAAGTACAGTTTTTTTCAGTTGTAGAAAGGCTACTTAGACTGCTTCTTTTGGAAACCTTGAGGTCTGCTAATTCCATTACACCTCATAATACCTGCCATTTTGGTAATTACCCCAATATAATCTTCTCTGGTCATTACAAATTTTTTCTCATCTTTTTATGTGCTTGGGACTTCTTCTCTCCTAAACTTGAATTTACTTTCCTCTTCCCAAAGCTTTGTTTCGATGATCTCTGGAGCCCCTACTTGTATTAAATGTATTCTCCTTAATATCTTTAACTGAGAACTCCTCTCTGTCTCTTTGCCCTTATTGAAAACTGCAGTTCCTCATAGACAGCACTTTGCATGAAGTCTTCTTAAGTGGATGCATCTCTTCTTTCACTTACTGTGTACCAGTGGATTTAGGATAAGGTCTGACACATTGTTTCCTAGAGCAGCTTCTGCTCTGGTACGCCTCCATACTTACATTCTCTTTTGATAGTCATGGTTACAAAAAGTACAGTCGGTGGTTGACGTCTCCTGTTCTTCTTTGGTCATTCTTTTTTTTTTTTTTTTTTTAAATACTTAAGTAATTAAACTTATTTGACTGTGCTGGGTCTTTGTAGAAAGCAAGATCTTCAGCCTTCATTACAGCAAGGTGGGATCTTTAGTTTTGGCATGTGGGCTCTAAGTACCTGAGCAGGGACTGAACCTGTGTCCCCTGCATTGGAAGCTTGGAGTCTTAGCCACTGGACCACCACAAAAATCCCATCATTCTTTTTTAGTTGCTAAAGATATTGGCATTTCCTTCTACTCCCGTTCCAGCCACCATCTTGGATCACTTCAGAGTCCATATGGACAATCCAGTTAATATCCTGGTCTTTGAATTTCTTTGCCTTCTTTTTTTTTTTTTTTTAACAGAGCTTAAAAAATTTTTTTTGATTGTGGTGTAACTCACATACTATAAAACATACTATTTAACCATATTTAACTGTACAATTCAGTGGCACCAAGTACATTCACATTGTTATGCAGCTTGTACTATCATCCATTTCTTGAATTTTTCACCTTCCTAAACTGAAGCTCTGTCCCCATTAAATACTAACTCTCTGTTCCCCCTCCCCACACCATCCCCAGCCCCTGGCATCTACCAGTGTACTTTCTGATCCTATAAATTTGGCTGTTGTGGGTACCTTGTAAAAGCAGAATCAAGCAGTATTTGTTTGCATCTACTGCATATGCCTAGTGGCTCAATTGTGTCAGACTCTGTCCAACTCCATGGACTGTAGCCTACCAGGCTCCTCTGTCCATGAGGTTTTCCCAGCAAGAATACTGGAGTGCATCACCATTTCCTTCTCCAGGGGAACTTTCCAACCCAGGAATTGAACCTGCGTTTTCTGCTTTGGCAGGTGAATTCTCTACCCCTGAGCCACCTGGAAAGCACCCACTGTATATTGCAGTGCATTTTTAAGGTTAACTTAATATGTGTCTCTAAGCAGGTTGTGCCTTCCCCTACCCTCCTCCCAGTGCTATACAGTAAGTTCTCATTAGTTATCTGTTTTATACCTAGTAGTGTATACATGTCAATCCCAATTTCTCAGTTCATCCCACCTACCCCTTTCCCTCCTTGGTGTCCATATATTTGTTCTCTATGGCTGTGTCTGTTGTATTACTGTTTAACACAAGCCTCAGCACATTCTCTGGGGGTTCTGGAGATGGAGTGACTTCTTGGGGATCACCCCTTTGGCCAGGCCTTTATCCTCCATCATGGGCTGGTTGTTGCATGTGGGTTATCCCCAGGTGGGATGCACGATCTTAGGCTTGGGATGCCTTTGTGACTCAACTGAGTGACATCCTCTGCCAGCACTCCCAGTAGTTGGAAGAAAGAGTGACTCAGTCCTGAAGGGGGCCCCAGTGGCACACATTACCATTCAGCTGAAGCTCAGCGATGAGAGGAAGCCAGTCTTATGTGTGTGTTCTATCCATCATGTTTTGCGCGACTTCTGACAGCTCGTGGCTGTTGTTCAGTAGCTCAGTTGTGTCTGACTCTTTATGACACAAAGAGTGCCATGGACTGCAGCCCGCCAGGTCCCTCTGTCCATGGGATTTCCCAGGCAAGAATACTGGAGTGGGTTGCCGTTTTCTTCTCCAGGTTTTCGCCTTCTTAATGTGAGTGTCTTTAACTTCCATTCTATGTCAGCCACCCATTCTCATGGTATACCCTCAATCTTGTCCTCTGGAAGTGCTCATTTTGCTCATCTTGCCAGTCTAATTTTTCTTCTCTTCTGCAGGCAGGCTTCTTGAAGGAATTTTCTAAATCTGTCTCACTCCTTCATTTATCATCTACTTCTGTCACCTTCACCCTACTTTAGCCAGGATCCCCAGAAATGTCTATTAAAAAATCCTTTGTATACTTTTCTCATTTTAATTGATTTGTTTGCAGTAAGTTAACACATCTCTTTGATGTATTAACTTTACTTTTGAATACCCTTTTCAAAATGGTTTTCATAATACTACATTTTCCTATGATATCTACTTTTTAATCTTCTTTTTTTCTTTCTCCTTTAGAGTTTCTTCTTTCTCTACTCATTTAAAAAATATTAGTCCTTAGCACAGGTATAATTATCCCAACTCACAGGCTTGAAAACTAAGTGACCCTACTTAGTAGATGGTGCAGCCAACATTTGAACTGAGTCTAAAGCCTTTACAGTTCATCTCTTGGAATCCTGTCTGATCTTGTGCTTTCCCTGGACAATAGCATCCAGCCCTGAAGGTCAGATACTATGTTCACCCCATGTATCTCTCCTGAGTGGTAAACACACCCAATCCCATGGGCAGATGCCTGCTGGATTGATCATCACCCATCAATATCTCAAAGTCATGGAGTCCAGATGAGAGCTCGTCATTGTCTCCCACACCTGAAACTCCTCCTTCTGTGCTGGTGACGGAGACTCAGTGATTGACACTACCATACATGTACCTGTTCTGGCCAAAATCCTGGTTGTCATCTTTGATTCGTCCTTCTCCCCTCCACCCCTCATATTCATTGTGTCCTAGTCTTCCATCTCTGTGGCTGCCCCTCCCGCACTCCCCCTTCTGTCTCTCCTGGGAAAGCTGTAACAGACTTCTACATCTATATCCCTCTGTAATCTGAGATAGTCTGACTAATCTTTTTAAAATGCAGATCTCATCATGTACTTTCCTGATTTAGACTCTTTAGTGACAATTTGTTATTTTCTGGACAAAAGTTCAAAAATCCAAGTTGGGAAAAAAAGCCCTTCTTGATCTGCTCACAGCTCATTCCCCTACTCCCACTCTCTGCTTCAACTGTCCTAAACTATTTGCTATTCCTGGATTCATTTTGCTCTCTTGCCTCCAGGACTTCCCTCGTGCTCTTTCTTCTTGCCAAAATGCTCTCTTCTGTTACTCCATCTCGTCCTTGAGGTCTTGGCTTAGGTGTTAGCTCCTTTGGGAAAGCCTTCTGTGATGCTTGCAGTGCCTTGAAAGGCGCACACACTCTCTTGTCTCAGGGCCTTTGTACTTGCTGCCTCCTCTGCCTTCTGTCTCTTCCCTGCCTCTGTCGTCTTGCTGTTCATTACAGATAATGGTCTGTGGTGAGCTTACATTTCCCCCCCATTACAGTTAAGAAATCCTCCTCTTCATTTTGTGAAATCTGAAACAATTCTATGGTATTCTTATATATTAGGAATGTAGAATTTTGAACCATTTGCTTCTAATTTGCATCTCCTTCTCCCTTAATCCAGACCTTCAAAAACAAAACAAAAAACCTAAGCCTGTTCTTCAGCTTTATGCTTCTCCAAGCAAGCTGACATTGCCTAACTTGAGAATCGATTATGTGCCAGAAGTCAGCTGATGCTGTTTGTTTAAAAAAAAAAAAAAAAAAGGCATTTATAGCTTTCAGCTCTAGTCACTGAACCTGACAAGTTCCGACATCTCTTCTCTTGGCTACCTCTCACTTCTTTTTCTGTTTCCATGGAAATGGACATCAGATCACAGAAACATAGTAAGATACTGGTGGCTAATTGCTGTTGCAGATTTCTGGATTCTCTTTGTCTATGGAGTGATTATTTTAGTGACTCCTGCCCACTGTGTAGTATGTGGTAGTTAGCTAAAACATCTGAGGCAGTTTCTGAGTTTGGAAGCTAGTTGATGTTTCCCAGTTGTCACTAACTAGTTTTGTAAAAGCTTATTCCCTGTTTCAACTCTGAGGGAAAATATGTTTTAATTTTAGAACTGCAATCTTGTCTGATTTCAAGCCAGGATACCTGGCCTTGGGCCCAGGTCTGTTACTGTCTCACTGTCTGACCTCAGTCAGTTTCATCAGATTTATTGGATGAGCCCATTGCTACCACCTAGCCCTGAGGCTTATTTCCAAATGTCCCAGAGAAAAGCCTGCTTCTCTACAAGTGTGTTTTCATAGAAAACATAGAAATAAGATACACAACTAATTTTAGTTAAGGAGAACAAACCAGGTTTCTTTTTTTTTTTTTTAATTTTTTTATTAGTTGGAGGCTAATTACTTCACAACGTTTCAGTGGGTTTTGTCATACATTGACATGAATCAGCCATAGAGTTACACGTATTCCCCATCCCGATCCCCCCTCCCACCTCCCTCTCCACCCGATTCCTCTGAGTCCTCCCAGTGCACCAGGCCTGAGCACTTGTCTCGTGCATCCCATCTGGGCTGGTGATCTGTTTCACTATAGATAATATACATGCTGTTCTTTCGAAACATCCCACCCTCACCTTCTCCCACAGAGTCCAAAAGTCTGTTCTGTACTTCCGTGTCTCTTTTTGTTTTGCATATAGGGTTATCATTACCATCTTTCTAAATTCCATATATATGTGTTAGTATGCTGTAATGTTCTTTATCTTTCTGACTTACTTCGCTCTGTATAATGGGCTCCAGTTTCATCCATCTCATTAGAACTGATTCATCTGAAATAGAAAAATGCTTTTAATTTTAACCCTTTACTTTCTTTTTCTATAAAATGATGAGAATAAGACCTGGCATGTGGCTAGAAATATTAGGCTAAGATTCCCTTTTAAAGTACATGTGGTTTCCCAAGACAAAAAAAAAAACACAAAAAACCCTATCATGTGGCAGAGTGATTAACATTATAGTTGAAAAAAACTATTCATTTCCTAGTTAGTGAAGGAAGAGTTATTACATTGCTTATCTAATTGTGTTTTATTCACATCCAGAATGTAGGAGGATTTGTCATAGCCATATGCCTCTCTGGTAGGCTTATCTATACCAGATTAGGATTTCCTTGTAAATCTAAATGTAGTGCTTGGAAAGCTGGGCTTTTGCTAAATGCAAAAAGGACTGGATGTACCTATAAAAGAAATTAGTATTTGCTGAACCACTTCTTGAGCATACAGTGTCTGCTGTATATCAAGTGAGCCTGAGTAATTGAAATTTAGTATGAGCAGAATAAATCTTTTTTTTGCATGACTACACAGAATAAAAGATAGGTTTGTAGCAAATTCCCACTTGTAGTCGCAACTATGTAGACATAAACTATACATGATAAGACATTATAAATAAATTTAATGGGGAAGAATCCATTTTATACTTTGTAATTGTGGTAAATTTTTCAAATGGAGAAAAACTGCTTTTTTCAATTTGTCATGAATTTAGTCTCCCATAACAAGCCTGCAGTAGACTTTGGGGAATGGTCATGTCATATTCCCTCTGTCAATAAATGGGAAGGATGTGGAGAAAAGGGAACCCTCTTACACTATTGGTGGGAGGGTAAATTGATACAGCCACTATGGAGAGCAGTATGGAGGAGGGTCCTTAAAAAATAAAAATAGAGCTACCATATGACCCAGCAATCCCACTATTGGGCATATACCTAGAGAAAAACCATAGTTCAAAAAGTTAATTGCCCACCAGTGTTCATTGCAACAGTGTTTACAATAGTCAGGACATGGAAGCAACCTACATGCCCATCAACAGAGAAATGGATAAAGATGATGTGACACACATATATCACAGTGGAATATTACTCAGCTATAAAGAACAGAATTGGGTCATTTGCAGAGATGTGGATGGACCTAGAGACTGTCATACAAAGTGAAGTAAGTCAGAAAGAGAAAAACAGATATTGTATATTAATGCGTATATGTGGATTCTAGAAAAATGGTAAAGATGATTTTGTCTGCAAAGCAGAAATAGAGACACAGACATAGTGGACAAACGTATGGATACCAAGGGGAAAGGAGGCAGTGGGATGAACTGGGAGATTGGGATTGACATATATATACTGCTGTGTATACAATCGATAACTAATGCGGATCTACTGTATAGTACAGGGAACTCGACTCAGTGTTCTGTGGTGACCTAAATGGGAAGGAAATAAAAAGAGAGGATATACTACACATACGGTTGATTGACTTTTCTGTACAGCAGATACTGACACTGTACTGTAAAGCAAATATACTCCAGTAAGACATCCCTCCGTTTGAGCCACAGCTGCACACTTCAGTAGGCTTTCCACAGGTGCTCTAAGTACCGTGCATGCATGCCTAGTCGCTCAGCTGTGTCCAACTCTTTGCAACCCCGTGGACTGAAGCCCGCAAGGCTCCTCTGTCCGTGGGATTCTTCAGGCAGGAATACTGGAGTGGGCTGCCATTTCCTCCTTGAGCAGGCCTTCCCGACACAGGGATAGAACCCATGTCTCTGGTATCCCCTGCATTGGCAGGCGGGTTCTTCACCACTGAGCCACTGTGCCCGTAAAGTACAGTGCTTTAGAGCGAAAGTTTATTTTTAGAGAAAATAGATTCTGTAATTGTTGGAATAAGACAATAAGAAAAAAAAATGTTCAAGACAGAAGGTAGTGGCCCATTACCTCACTATCAAAGTAAGCTACTATTGACTTTTGGCATATTCCTTCAATTAAAAAATATTCTACCAATATACAGAACATAATTGGTGTCAGGCTGTATATGGTGCTTTGTAGTCTACTTATTTCTTTTATCATGTCATGATATTTTACCCTGGTATTATATATTCTTTAAAAATAATTTTAGTGATTATACTATCTCAAACAATTACAAAATTTATTTAACTTTTAAGATATTAATGGATATTTAGAATGTTTTCTGACAAGCAACTGTAAGCAAGAGCCTTTAAATTTTCTTTATCCCTTAAGTCATTGTAGAAAGTGACTAAATTATCTGGTTTTCCAAGCTGATACCCCAGCATCTTTCACTTTGATTTCTTTCTTGTGTGCCATATCTCAGTTTTCTAAATCTTACTCATTTTATCTCCAAAATGTCTCTTGAATTTGTTTCTTCATCTTTGTTCTCCCTGTGATTGTGGTCATCAGAATCATTGAAACTACTTTGAGAACTGCAGTAGTTTCATCCATAGCTGAAGCTACCTCTCTGGTCTCCTCTTTCTTTCAATGTATGGCTCCTCTTATGGTCAAAATTGTCTTTCTAAGCTGTGGATATGGTCATATTCATATGTTCCCTGACTTTGAAGTTTTTAATGTGTTCCCCTTTCTGGTGCATAAAGTTTAACTCCTTAGCTTGATATTCATAGGTGTCATATTTTGGCTCTATCTAACCCTCTGACCTCACTTCTATTTTCCACATTTTACATATCCCAGGCAGCCTTCTCTAAACATGTTAGGAAATCCTTCTCACAGCCCTTTGTCTCATCTGTGCCCTCATTTCCTGGGAATGGGATTATGCTGTCCTCTACCCCCATCAGTTCCTTACTCCCTTCTTTTAAGATTCCAGCTCAGTTATTACCTATCCTGTAAAGCCCTACTGCTATTCAGTAAAGTAACCACTAGCTACCTGTAGCTATTAAAGTTAATTAAAATTAAAAATTCCATTTTACAGTTATATTAGCCACATGTGGTTAGTGGCTGTTGTATTGGACAATACATATTATAAGAACATTTTCATCCTTGCAGAAACCTCTATTGGAGAACATTTCTATAAAGCCGTTCCTAAAATAATTGATTCCTTCCTCAGAGCTTCCATAACCCTTAAGATGAGCTATTTTTAAAAGCCCTTGCATTCCTTTAAGGGTTGATGATAGACCAAGACTTATTCTTTTTATCTCTAGCACCTAGAATAATAGGTGGCATGCATTTGAATTTCAGGATGTGTTGGCTTGAACAAATGAGTAAAAACATGACATGATTTTTGGGGAGTCATATGAATAATGACAGTGTTAGGGGTTTTTCAAGTCTAGAGAAATGCTGATTCCATCTTGTAAAGAGCATGGTTATCAGTTTCTCTTCATTAGTGACTCACAAAACCTTGGACAGATCTTGGTTTCTGATGCTTTTAACATTTAAACTGTATAATTAGGTATGTTTCCCCTATATAATGTAATGTAAGGTCAGTATTTACTGAATCTGTGCCAGATATTGTGGACATTACACAAAGCATAAAGCATTGCCAAATTCCACACTTCTGCTTGAACTTACATTCCATGAGCTGTGAGAGTAGACATTTAGTGTCTGTGTGTGCCTGAAATCTCACCTCTTTTATTTCATTTCCATAATATCTTTATGAGGTAGTTTTTTTTCTTCTTCTGTTTTGCAGTTAAGGAAACAGAAGCATAGGGAAGCTAAGTAGCTTGCATGAGGTCATATATAGCTGGGAAGGGACTTTACTATTATACCATAGCTGCCTCACCTGTAACCTCATTTGAATTGTTAATATAATCAGTGCCTCTGGGTAGCTTTGGTGATTCATATATTTTATAATTGTTGATGGCTGGAGTATGTCTTAGGTTTTGGTTTTAAGAAAAGTCAATAGCCTGGAAAAATGTTAAAAAAGGAACTGATAATGCCCCCACTGTTAACTTTTTGTTATTGATTGCTATTGCCTGGTACTATGCCTGGACTAATGGGATGTACAGATCAAGTTAAAGGAAAAACCATAAATTCTGGAAGTAGTAGAATTCTAGAAGCCTTTTCGAGGTATTTTAATTACTTTGTGAATTGCAACTATCATCCTATGCCAGTGGCTTTCTAGCTAGTTTTCAAAAACTTTCCAAAGCCCCAAATCAACATGTAAAAAATTACACAGTACAATGCCTGGCACAAAGTTAGTGTTTAGAGGTAGTTTGTTTCATGAATGTATGAAAAATAACAGAAATACTGGTATTGGTAGTAATAGTAGTAGTTATTATTGTTGTTAACACTGTTTGAATGTTTTATGTTACCCAGACAGTTGTCCTAAGCTCTTTATTTGCATTATTTCATGGATTAACTATTAAGCACCTACAATGTGCTAGGCACAATGCTTAGTACTGGAGATACAGTGGTGAGACACATAAAGACCCTGTTCTCATGGGTTAGTTAATATTTTTTGGTAGGAGAGACAGAAATTAACAAATAAATAAAAACATAATATAGTAGAGGTTACTGATCAGTGCTGCTGGAAATAAGTAGAGGAAACTAGGCAAAGCTTATATGAGGAGGTGACATTTAAAGCAGACTTGAATGGAAGGAAGGAGATTGAGCCATCCGGGCATCCGGGGAAGAACATTCATAGAGGAGGGAATAAGTGAGCAAGGAAGCCAAGGATTGGATCATTTAGGGTTTTACAGACTCTGGTAAGGATTTTGGACTTTGTTCCAAAAATGGCACAAACGACTGGAGGTTTTGTATAGTGGAATCATGTGATAGGATTTTTGTTTTAAACTTTGGCTGCTTGTGTATAGAAGTAGGTGGAATGGGAAGGAACGAATGAGAATGGTGGAAGTAGGGAGACCCATTCAGGACCAGTTACAGTATCCCAACAGCCCTGTAAGTTAGGTTTTATTATTTTCTCCATTTTTAGGTTAGAGCAGAGAAGCCCAAAGAGATTAAGAGGTTATTCAGTGTTGCATATCCAGTCTGTCATTAATTGCTGCCATTATATTATTCTTCCTGATTTCCATGAATGAGCTTTAAGAATTTTTGACATTGTATTTCAGTATAGCTAATAGTGTATAGATTTCAAATGAATGTTATCTTACTTAATTAGATTGTTTTCTTAAGTTATAGCAACTTGTGAACTCATGTATTACATAGGATTTGTTAATCAAGCAGAATTCAATTTAAAATAGGGAGAATTGTATAGGTAGAGTGAAATTTATGTATATTCTTATTAAAAGGCACTTAATGTTACAATCCTTTTATATTAGAACAAGTTTCTTATTTATGCAGGCATAAAGTACTCTGAGATTTAGCTTCATTGAAACTCTGGTTCATGGAAATAATGAAAACTCAGTGATTTAATTAAAATGTAACACAAGCACCATTTTTAGATAACATGGTATAGTGAAAAGAGCATGGGCTTAGGAAAGGCCTATGATCTCAAAAAATTGCTTGAATCTTTCTTTTTATTTTTAATGAAAGGAATGTTTATTGCTGTGTAACTGAATTGTTCTTTACTAATCCTTTCCCCAGATACCTTTTTTTTTGTTAAATTTATTTTTAATTGAGGGATAATTGCTTTAAAATATTGGTTTGATTTCTACCATACATCAACATGAATTAGCCACAGGTGTACATATGTCCCCTCCCTCTTGAACCTCCCTCTCACCTCCCACCCTTTCCTACCCATCTAGGTTGTTACAGAACCCCAGTTTGAGTTCCCTGATTCCCATTCATGATCTGTTTTACATATGGTAGTGTATTTGCTTCCATGCTACTCTCTCCATTCATCTCACCCTCTCATTCCTCCCCTTCCACCCTTGTCCATAAGTCTGTTCTCTGTGTTTGTGTCTTCACTGCTGCCTTGCAAATAGGTTCATCAGTGCCACCTTTCTTGATTCCATATATTTACATTAATGTATGATACTTGTTTTTCTCTTTCTGACTTACTTGACTCTGTATAAATGGCTCTAGGTTCGTTCACCTCATTAGAGCTGACTCAAATGCGTTCCTTTTTATGATTGAGTAGTATTCCATTGTGTATATGTACCACAATTTCTTTCCTTTTATCTTCCTGAGCATGAATTCTTCATGTCTTAAGTGAAGATAGAATTATGTTCTTCACTGGATTGTTGTGATAGTTAAATATGATGATGTGTATAAAATGTCACGTATATTGTACATGGAGGTAGTAAATATATTCTTTCTTTTTAAAAACAGCTTTGTGGGTTTGAGAAGGATAGCTCAAGAAAATTTATCAATTACTAATTAATAGCCAAAATTCTTGCAAAATCTTAGTGTTTTTATTCATTTCCATTCAGTTTTAAGAATCATGTCTTATGAAGAACTGTCAGAGTAGTGGAGGAATTGTTTTAGCCTCTGGGAGACAAAATTCAGAGATGTATGAGATCTGTCTTTAAATGTGTAAAGGGCTGTCATGTGGAACAGAGCTTTGTTCTTTATGATTCAGGAGAGCAGAACAGAGGGTGAAAACTACAGGGAAGGTTATTTTGTCTCATTAAAATGAAGATACTTCCAAAAATAGAATGAGTGCTCTATCGGGAACTGTGTGCATAGCTACACCAGTTTTCCAGAATGTGTCAGCAATGAAAGGTTTTTTAATTTAGTTTGAATATTTCTTCAACCTGGAATCATTGGGACATAAGCTAGATGAAAGCAGAGTTCTTGTCTTAGCACCATGATGTCCTCAATGCCTAGTACTGTGATCAGATTGTGATCTGATCACAATACGGTCATATGTTGAATGAGTGAGTCAGTTGCATACTTCAAGTACGATTGTCTGCATTCTTCACTCCTCTTTTAAAGAGTATGATTATCTGCATTTTTTCACTCCTCTTCACTCTCCTTAATTAAGTTTAGTTCTTAGTTTTTGGTTGATGTTTTGATATGTTTGTTTGGGCTAAAAATAAGGGAAACTGTGAATTGCCACTTGGTAAGAAAAGAAATGAGTTAGTGGAACGTTTCTCAAGAGCAGCACTATTGACGCTTTGGGCCGGATGGCTATTTTGGAAGAGGTTATCTTGTACGTTGTAAAATTTTTAGCAACATCGCTAGCTGTTGGATACTCATCAGATATCCATAGCATCACCTCCTGTACAGTGTTACAGACCTCCATCCATAGTTCTTCAGGCACTTTGCCTACCAGATCTAGTTCCTTGAATCTATCGTCACCTTCACTGTATAATCATAAGGGATTTGATTTAGATCATATCTGAATGGCCTAATGGTCTTCCCTAATTTCTTCGGTTTAAGCCTGAATTTTGCAAAAAGGAGCCGATGATCTGAGCCATAATTAGCTCCAGTTCTTATTTTTAGAGCTTCTCCATCTTTGGCTGCAAATATAATCAATCTGATTTCGGTACTGACCATCTAGTGATGTACATGCATAGAGTCGTCTTGTGTTATTGGAAGAGTTTGCTATGACCAGTGCCTTCTCTTGGCAAAACTCTGTTAGCCTTTGTCCTGCTTCATTTTGTACTCCAAGGCCAAACTTGCCTGTTATTCCAGGTATCTCTTGACTTCCTACTTTTGCATTGCAGTTCCCTATGATGAAAAGGACATCTTTTTTTGTTGTTAGTTCTAGAAGGTCTTGTAGGTCATCATAGAACCATTCAGCTTCTTCGGCATTAGTGGTTGGGGCATAGACTTGGATTATTGTGATGTTAAATGGTTTGTCTTGGACACAAACTGAGATCTTTCTGTCATTTTTGAGATCACAACCAAGTACCTCATTTCAAACTCTTTTGTTGACTGTGAGGGCTACTCCATTCCTTCTAAGGGATTCTTGCCCAGAGTAGTAGATAAAATGGTCATCTGAATTAAAATTGTACATTCCAGTCCATTTTAGTTCACTGATTCCTAAAATGTCGCTGTTCACTCTTGGCACCTCCTATTTGACCACATCTAATTTACCTTGATTTATGGACCTAATATTCCAGGTTCCTATGCAGTATTGTTCTTCACAGCATTGGACTTTACTTTGACCACTAGATACAACCAAAGAATGTTCAAATTACTACACAATCACACTCATTTCACATGTTAGCAAAATTATGCTCAAAATCCTTCAAGCTAGGCTTCAGCAGTATGTGAACCATGAACTACCAGATTTACAAACTGGATTTAGAAAAGGCAGAGGAACCAGAAGAGCCAGAGATCAAACTGCCAACATCCGCTGGATCATAGAAAAAGCAAGAGAATTCCAGAAAAACATCTGCTTTATTGACTATGCTAAAACCTTTGACTGTGTGGATAAAAACAAATTATGGAATATTCTTAATGAGATTAGAATACCAGACCACATTACCTGCTTCCTGAGAAATCTGTATGCAGGACAAGAAGCAACATTTAGAATTTGACATGGAACAACAGACTGTTTTAAAATTGGGAAAAGAGTACGTCAAGGCTGTAAATTGTCACCCTGCTTATTTAACTTATATGCAGAGTATATCATACGAAATGCTGGGCTGGATGAATCACAAACCGGAATCAAGATTGCCAGGAGGAATATCAACAACCTCAAATATGCAGATAATACCACTTTAATGGCAAAGAGGAACTAAAGAGCCTTGATGAAGGTGAAAAAGGAGAGTGAAAAAGCTGGCTTAAAACTCACCATTCAGAAAATGAAGATCATGGCCTTTGGTCCCATCACTGCATGGCAAATAGATGGGGAAAATGTGGAAACAGTGTCAGATTTCATTTTGGGGGACTCCAAAATCAATGCAGATGTTGACTGCAGCCACAAAATCAAAAGTCAGTTGCTCCTTAGAAGAAAAGCTATGAGAAACCTAAACAGCATATTAAAAGCAGACATATCACTTTGCCAACAAAGGTCCATATAGTCAAAGCTGTGTTTTTTTTCAATAGTCATGTATAAATGTGAGAGTTGAACCATAAAGAAGTCTGAGCACTGAAGAATTGATGCTTTCAAACTGTGGTGTTGGAGAAGACTCTTGAGAGGCCCTTGGACTGCAGGGAGATGAAACCAGTCAATCCTAAAGGAAATCAGCCCTTTATATTCATTGAAGGACTGCTGCTGAAGCTGAAGCTCCAATACTTTGGCCACCTGATGCAAAAAACTGACTCACTGGAAAAGACCCTGATGCTGGGAACGATTGAAGGCAAGAGGAGAAGGGGATGACAGAGGAGGAGAGATGATTGGATGGCATCACTGACTCATTGGAACATGAGTTTGAGCAAATTCTGGGAGACAGTGAAAGACAGGGAAGTCTGGCTTTCTACAGTTCATGGGGTTCCAAAGAGTCCAAATAAATGTAGTGACTAAATAACAACAATAAATCAGTAGCATCCCTCTCCTCACTCATTACAGTGAAAAATGTCTCCAGACTTTGCCAGATATCTCTTGGGGAACAAATTGTCCCTTGTTGAGAACCTCTGAGTCAGTGAATAACTCAGTAGGACACACCAATGCAAGTAGACAAATACAGTATTTTCATTAGATGAAAATAGAAAAAATGGTATCCTTTAAGAAAACTCTTTGTAAATTATTTGTTTTAAGATGAACTATGTGTTGGTATCATGAAATGTATGTTGTTATCTGCATACAGCTTTATAATGAAGTTGTCTGTGTAATACTTCTGGGTTTCTACTTTGCTTTGAAACATGAAGTTGATTCTTTAGTTTTAGCTTCTTAGTAAATGAAGGTTTACCATATTTCTTTGGTAGTGGTAGAATTGCTTATTCTGGGTCTTTGGATCCAAATTGCTTTGAATGAAAAAAACTGAAAGTGTTAGTCTCTCAGTTGAGTCTGACTCTTTGCGACCTCATGGAGTGTAGCCCACCAGGCTCCTCTGTCCATGGAATTCCTCCAGGCGAGAGTATTGGAATGAGGTGCCATTTCCTTCTCCAGGGGATCTTCCTAACCTAGGGATTGAACTTGGATCTCTTGCATTGCAGGCAGATTCTTTACCATATAAGCCACCAGGGAATTGCTTTGACTACCATTATATATTGCAGTATAGGTGTGGAGAGTTCTAAACAAGGTTACTGGAGATGGTGGCTTATAACTGTCAAAATCAAAGACAGCTGAGGTATAATGGCAGGAAATGTTGCAAGAGCAGAGTGCAACATTCCTTCTAGAAGAAGGAATACTGAGGTTTTTTTTTTTTTACTTATATCTGTGTTTTAAGTTTATACTTTGGTCTTAGTCTAGGGATATGATCATCTCAAAAACGGATATGATTTTGTAAGTTACTATGGTGTATACTGGTCACCATAGAACTAAACTATCTTAGACTATATGGGCTTCCCTTGTGGCTCAGACGGTTAAGTCTGCCTGCAGTGTAGAAGACCTGGGTTGATCCCTGGGTCGGGAAGATCCCCTGGAGAAGGAGATGGCAACCCACTCCAGTGTTCTTGTGTGGAAAATCCCATGGATGGAAGAGCCTAGCAGGCTACAGTCCATGGGGTTGCAAAGAGTTAGAGATGACTGAGCAACTTCACTTCATTTTAGACTGTGCTGAGTTTATTTTCTCTTGTTTAAATCTTCTAAATAGTAAGTTCTAAGAAGTCCTTATTTGCATTATATTTTAACTTCATATAAATTCTTGTCACATCACACTTTCTTTATAACATGTTCTACTGAAGTTTTCATGGTTTTGATTTAATTATAAGCTAGGCATTGTTGCATTTTAATATACAACACTTGCATACATATTGTGATGTAGTCATTTGTAAGATAGTCTCACCAGGCATTATTGTAGAGAAGCATCTGTCAGCATTTCCATTATAGGCCCTAATGCATTTTTAAGGAGTTTCTGACTTGTCTATTTCTAAATTGCTTTGCACTGAAACTGGTATAGAAATTGTCAGATGAAATCCAAGTTTCCCTGTAGAGGAAAAAATTGACACTAGTAGTTTCTACTACTTTGTGTCACAGCATTTAATATCCTCATATTTTTACCAGATTCAGATGTTTTTACTTGATATTTAATTCCCATGAACCCGAGTGAGGAAACTGACAACCTCTTAAATTGACTTATTTCTTTTCCTGTGTTTTGTTATAACATTTCTGATAGATTTATTTGAAAAGTATTTACTGAGTTTATTAGTATGATATTGTACTTAGTAATCTCTTATAATATCAAATCTCTTCTAATTCCTTAGTGAGACTTGTTAAAGTGTTGTTTATTTTATTGGTCTTTTTTGAGGAAAAAATGCTTTTGGTTTTGCTGATTGAATTTATTGATTATTTTTGTTTTATTGAAGTATAACTTACATATAATAAGATACAAGGATGATAGGTGAACATTTTGGTGAGATTTTTATATTGGGTTCAGCCATGCTGTGTCCAATATACAAAACAAAATAAAGAGCATTCTCATGACAACAGAAACTTCCCTTGTGCCCCTTTTCAGTCATCTCCTCTCCCCATACCCCACAGGAAGCCACTTTATGAATTTTTATGATCATAGAATAGTTTTGCCTTTGTTCAGCATTAAGTCTTTGAGATGATCAATGTTGCATGTATTAGTAATTTGTTCTTTTTTCTGAATAATATTTAATCATATGAATATGCCACAATTTATTTACTTTATGTTGAGGGACAGTTGGTTTGTCTCTGTTTTTTGGCTATTATGAATAGAGTTTCTGTTATGAACATTTAAAAGGTATTTTCTATATGTTGATACCTAGGAATAGAGTTGCTGAGTTATAGATTAGATATACATTTAACCTTATGACAAGCTACCAAAGAGTTCTCTGAAGTGATTTTATGCTGCCACCAGCGGTGTATGAGAATACCATTTGCCATGTATTGTTGCCAACATTTGGTGCTGTCATTGTTCTTGATTTAGCCATTCTGCTTAGAGTGTAGTGGTATCTTACTGTGTTTTACATTTGCATTTCTCTGCTGGCCGAAAAGTGTGAGGACCTTTTCATATGGTTATTAGCTGCTGGAATATCTTCTTTTGCAAAGAATCTGTTCAGTCTTTTGCTCATTTTTAGATGGTTGTTTTCTGTTGATTTGTAATATTTCTATTAACAGTCACATATTGGTTATATAATTAGATGTGATTTCATCGATCTATCTAGAGCTAGCAAGATATTGTATGTGCACATGTGACAGAGGAGAGGTAAAGAGAAAGAAAGAAAAATATTTTCTCACATTTGTCAGTCATTTTTAAATGGTGTCTTTTGGGGGACAAATTCTTTTTTAATTTTGGTTGTCTTTTGTGTTTAGACATGTGCTTCATCTCAAATTATTTTTTGTGTATAGTGTTAAACTTCATTTTTTTAATACATGTGTCCAGTTTTCTAGCACTAAATTTAAGAAGACACTTTCCTCCATTTAACTGACTTGAAGCCTTGGTTGAAAGAAAAATACGTGTGTGTATATATGTATAGAAAGGTAGATAGATATTTGTGTATGTGTGTGGGGAGTCTCTTTTTAGATTATGTATTCTGTTATCTGCCTCATGCCAGTACGACTTAGTCTAATAGCTGTAGGGTAAGACTTCTGGATTTGTTTTCTTTTTAAAGAATTGTTTTGGGAATTTTAGATTGTGTGCTATTTCCATGGAAATTTTGGAATCAACCTGTCAGTTTCTTCAAAATGTTTGCTGGACTTTTGCTGGGGGGTTTGTGAAATTGATACCTCAATTTGGAGAGAATTGCTGTCATAGCAGTATTGAGTCTTCTGATCCATGAACATTATTTATCTTGCCATTTATGTAGGTCTTTTGAAATTTCTTACAGTAGCATTTTGTAGTGTAATAAACTTGTACATCTTTGTTAGGCTTATTTTTTAGATACCTTTTTGTTTTGATTTTAACTTCATTTGGAATTGTGTATTGCTAGTATATAGAGATACGATTGAGTTTTGTATATTGATCTTACATCTTCCTCTATTCCTAGAATCATTTATTATTGCGATTTTTATAGAGCCCATTGAGTTTTCTGCATACGATGCAGTCATATCATCTAGGAATAAAGAAGCTTTCCATTTTCAATATTTATGTCTTTTATTTCTTTGCCTTGGCTTGCTGCACTGACCAGCTTTTTCAGTATAATGTAGCAGCAGTAAGAATGGATTTCTTCATCTTTTTCCTGACTTTTTGAAAAGCATTTAATATTTCATCATTAAGTAAATACATTACATAAGTAAGCTGTAGTTTTTTTTATGGATTCCATCTCTTAACTTCAGATACTTCGCTTCCTACTTTGCTGATGGGGATTGAATCTTGTTTAATCTTTTTCTATATATGTTGAGATGATCATACAGTTTTTGTCTTTTATTTTACTAATTAATAAATTGCATGAGTTTATATGAATTAGATCTAATATGTATTCATGAGGTTAAATCCCTTTGTCATGATGTTTAATTATTTTTATATTTTGATAAATTCGTTTTTTCTAATACATTTATAGGTTTTAAAAATCTGTGTTCATAAAGGATGTTGGGTTATAATTTTCTTCTCTTAGAATGTCTTTGTAGTGATTTATTGTCAAGGTTGTCTTCAGCTCTTTGGTACTCTAAGAGCATAAATTTCTTCAGTTTTAAATTGCTTTTCTCTTCTGTTTTCTCAAAGTTTATTATTATTTTTCTATTTTTTAATTGAATCTTCTTTTGAACCATAGATGTAAGTACAGTCTATAAATATTTCCCTGAGTATTGCTTTGGCTACCTCATTTTAAATAGATGTTGCATATTATTTTAATCAAATATATTAAATATTACAGCAGGAATACTGTATACCTTGTCACAAGATAAGGTTTCAGAAAATGGTTTAGTACATCCTCAGGTTTCTGCTGAGAAAAGAAGAGAAGTGAAAGACAAAGGAGAAAAGGAAAGACCCATCTGAATGCAGAGTTCCAAAGAACAGCAAGGAGAGATAAGAAAGCCTTCCTCAGTGATCAATGAGAAGAAATAGAGGAAAACAATAGAATGGAAAAGATTAGAGATCTCATCAAGAAAATTAGAGATACCAAGGGGACATTTCATGCAAAGATGGGCACAATGAAGGACAGGACCTAACAGAAGCAGAAGATATTAAGAAAATGTGGCAAGAATACACAGAAGAACTATACAAAAAAGATCTTAATGACTCAGATAACCACGACAGTGTGATCACTCACCTAGAGCCAGGCATCCTGGAGTGTGAAGTCAAGTGGGCCTTAGGAAGCATCACTACAAACAAAGCTAGTGGAAGTGATGGGATGCCAGCTGAGCTCTTTCAAATCCTCAAAGATGATACTGTGAAAATGCTGCACTCAATATACCAGCAGATATGGAAAACTCAGCAGTGACCACAGGACTGAAAAAGGTCAGTTTTCATTCCAGTCCCAAAAAAAGGCAATAACAAGGAATATCTAAATTACTGCACAATTGCATTCATCTCACAGGCTAGCAAAGTAATGCTCAAAATTCTCCAAGCTGCGCTTCAACAGTACATGAACTGAGAACTTCCAGATGTTCAAGCTGGTTTTAGAAAAGGCAGAGGAACCAGACATCACATTGCCAACATCCGCTGGATCATTGAAAAAGCAAGAGAATTCCAGAAAAACATCTGCTTTATTGACTATGCAAAAGCCTTTGACTGTGTAGATCACAACAAACTGTGGAAAATTCTTCAAGAGATGGGAACACCAGACCACCTGACCTGCCTTCTGAGAAATCTGTATGCAGGTCAAGAAGTAACAGAACTGGACATGGAACAAGGGACTGGTTCCAAATTGGGAAAGGAGTTCATCAAGGCTGTATATTGTCACTCTGTTTATTTAACTTATTTGCAAAGTACATCATGTGAAATGCCAGGTTGGATGAAGCACAAGCTGGAATCAAGATTGCCAGAAGAAATATCAATAACCCCAGATATACAGATGACACTACCCTTACAGCAGAAAGTGAAGAACTAAAGAGCCTCGTAAAAGAGGAGAGTGAAAAGTTGGCTTAAAGCTCAACATTCAGAAAACTAAGATCATGACATCTGGTCCCATCACTTCATGGCAAATAGATGGGGAGACTGTGGAAACAGTGACAGACTTTATTTTCTGGGGCTCCAAGATCACTGTAGTTGGTGACTGCAGCCATGAAATTAAAAGACACTTACTCCTTGAAAGAAAAACTATGACCACCCTAGACAGCATATTAAAAAGCAGAGCCATTACTTTGCCAACAAAAGTCCATCTAGTCAAAGCTCTGGTTTTTCCAGTAGTCATGTATGGATATGAAAATTGGACCATAAGGAAGGCTGAGTATCGAAGAATTGATGCTTTTGAACTGTGATGTTGGAGAAGACTCTTGAAAATTCCTTGGATTGCAGGGAGTTCAAACCAGTCAATCCTAAAGGAAATCAGTCCTGAATGTTCATTGGAAGGACTGCTGCTGAAACTGAAGCTTTAGTATGTTGGCCACCTGATACAAAGAGCTGACTCTTTAGAAAAGACCCTGATGCTGGGAAAGATTGAAGGCAGGAGGAGAAGGGGACAAAAGAGGACGAGATGGTTTGGTGGCATCGCCAACTCAATGGACATGAGTTTGAGCAAGCTCCAGAAGATGGTGAAAGACAGCGAAGCCTGGCATGCTGCAGTCCATGGGGTCGCGAAGAATCGGACATGACTGAATGACTGAACAGCAACCACCTGTCTTCTATGAATGCTGTATAGTCTCTGTGGATCTGGGCTTTTGGGCTCCAGATTATAGTCAAAAAGATAAATCAGAGGAGTTGTTCTGATGACATGAGATTTTTTAGTCCCTGTCATGGGAGCTCTAGGTTTGGACTGGGTAATTTCTTTGTTGGCAGGGGAAGGTTGGCTGTCTTGTACACTGGAGGATATTTAGTGTATCTGGCTTTTATCTACTAGTGCCCACAGGAGCTCCACTTGTGACAATTTAAATCTTCTCTAGACCTTGGCAATGTTCTCGTTTGAGGATGAGGTCAGAATTGTACCTGGTTGAGAACTATCACTCTAGGCTAGTATCTTTGTGTCATTTTTGTTATTCCTGTAGATATAGTAAATTTCCATGCAAAAATGGATATATATTAAATTGCTTTTTTCAATTGATAGCAAACCGGGAAGAATGTGGCAAAAACAACTATTAGCTGTTTCAAACAGTAGGAAAATTATAGATTAGATGCTATCATTCCTACCTTATTTGGTTATACAACTGATATCTGGATCAGGGACTACAGACATTTGAATGTATGGTTCAAATAGCAGAATAGTCCCGGGGAACAGTATCTCTCTCTTCTGTGTTTGTTGCTTAGATGTCTCACACTAATCTTAGCTGAGAAGCAGAACTGCTTCCCTGGTTTTAAAAATCAGGGTAGATATGCATTCATAATCTTGGACAGTGAGAAAGGCACAGTTCTTGTTTATATTTCATTTTTGTGATAAATATCTGAAGGATGCTTCACAAACTACTGCAGTGGCACATAAAATCTTCTCTTAATAAAGGTAGCTCCTGACAAAAGCTATACACTTTAGAATGAGTATATATAACTCAATCTTCTCAAGTTTTCCCCATTGTTAGAAATTCAGTGTCTTTGTTTCCCTCCCATTATAAATATTTGTACGAAAAATATCTTCTCTGCATTTCAAAGAGTTTATATTATAAAGCCAGATTGCTTCCCAAGGGTCTGGGCAGCCATTTGTAATGTTACTTTTTGCTTTAGATTTTTCTTGACTTTTTTTGCCTTTTTTTCTACCACTCTAACTTTAAAAATACTTTCAAAAGTATTTAATAGTTAAGTATGGTGCACCAATCTTAATATATTATACACTCCTGCATAATTGCTACCCAGACCAAGATCTAGAATGTTTTCAATTCCTGAAGGTTCCCTCATATTTCTTCCCACTCAGTGCTCACTCTCAAAGGTAACCAGTATATGACTGACTGATTGATTGATATTTATTTATACATTCATGTATGTTTGTTTATTTTTCAGCTGCATTGAGGTATATTGAGAAATAATATTAAAATATGTTTCAAAGTATAACATGATGATTTGAAAGGATTCCAACATGATTAGCACTTTCACCACCTCACATATTTTGGGTGGTTTTTTTTTTTTTTTTCTTTTTTCTTTTAAAAGTTTTTGCTTTTAACACTGAAGTTCCACTCTGTTAACAAATTCTGATTAGATTACCATCAGTAGTCATCATGTTATACATAAGATGTGTGTGTGTGTTAGTCTCTCAGTTGTGTCCAACTGTGACCCCATGGACTTGAAGCCTGACAGGCTCCTCTGTCCATGGGATTCTCCAGGAAAGAATACTGGAGTGGGTTGCTGTTCCCTTCTCCAGTATATATTAGATACTCAGACCTTATTAATCTTGTAACTGAAAGTTTGTACCTTTTTCACCAGACTCTCCCTATTTCTTCTACCCCCTTAATCCCTGGCAACCACCATTCTGCTCTGCTCATGAGTTCAACTTCTTTTTTAGATTCTACATATAAGTGGTACCATGCAGTATTTCTCTGTCTCTGTCTGGCTCATTTCACTTAGAGCATGACACCCTCCAGGTTCATCCATGTTGTTGCAAATGGCAGGATTTCCGTCCATTTTGAGACTGAACAATATTCCATTGTATGTATACACCACATCCTTGGGGCTTCCCGTGTGGTTGGTGGGTCAGTGGTAAAGAATCCCCCTGCCAGTGCAGGAGATGCAGGAGACGAAGGTTGGATCCCTGGATCGGGAAGATCCCCTGGAGTAGTAAGTGGCAAGCCACTCCAGTGTTCTTGCTTAGAAAATTCCATGGAAAGAGGAGCCTCTTGGGCTGCAGCCCATGAGGTCACAAAGAGTCAGAACATGACTGAGTGGCTGAGGACACGTGCCCGTCTTCATTCGTTTATTTATCTGTGGCACTTAGGTTGTTTCTGTACCGCGGCTGTTGTGAGTCGCACTGCAGTGAATATGGGAGTACAAGTATGTATGTCTTTGAGGCAGTGATTTTGTTTCCTTTAAATGTTTACCTAGAGGTGGGATTTCTGGATCATACGGTAGTTCTGTTTTTAATTTCTTGAGGAACTTTCATACTGTTTGCCATCACAGCTGTCCCAATTTATATTCCCACCAGTAGTCTGCAAGTTTTCCCTTTTCTCTACATTCTTGCCACCATTTATCTCTTATCTTTTTGATGGTAACCATTCTAACAAGTATAAAGTGACATCTCATTATAATTTTGATTTGCATTTGCATGGTGATTAGGTGATGCTGGGAACCTAATCTTGTATCTGTTGGCCTTTTTAATGTCTTCTTTGGGAGAGTGTCTATTCAAGAACTTTGCCTATATTTTAATTGAATTTTTTTAATTGAATTATATGAATTCCTTATATATTTTGGATGTTGTTGTTGTTCAGTTGCTAAACTGTGACCGACTCTCTGTGACCCCATGGATTGTAGCATGCCAGGCTCCTCTGCCCTCCACTGTCTCCTGGAGTTTGCTCAGATTTTATAGTTTTCATGGTACAGATCTTACAGCTTCTTGGTTAAATTTATTCCAAAGTATTTTATAGGGAGAAAATATTTTTGAGGAGATTTTTGTGTGAGAGTTCATATAGAAAAGAAAGATGAAGTTTCCCTGAAAATAGAAACTGTTGTTTTTGTCACATTATTTAACAAATGATAGAACTCAGACTTTTCAGATGCCTCAGTGATGCTGTTCCTCAGGGTGTGCAGAACTTCAGGAGTTTGAATGGCAGAACATTCCTTGTTTCCCTTACCCACTTCAGCTCTTGCCTGCGTATCTGCAGTACTTCTCAATTCCTGGTTCCTTTCCCTATTCAAGACTCTATATTTTTGTGTACTTTCATCATTTCCTTTCTTCCTGATTTCTCCAAAATCGTCTAGAGTTGATAACTTTCCTTCACTGCTATGACATTAAGAAAGGGAAAAAGATATGAGAACGAAAAGCAAGAGGAAGAGTCATTGTCTTAAGTTTAATAAAACTTCATTCTTGAAGTGAGAATTGCTGTATCCAAAATGCCTCTCTTCCTCAAATCTAATTTGCACATTCATTATTGATTACAGTGATACCTCTATAAGTGCCATCAAGAAATTGTTACTTAAGTATAATTGATATAATTTAGGTCTATATTTAGAAATCATAAACTATTGTGAAAATGTTCTGAATAAAGTAAAAACCAAAGGTATTCATACCTTGTGAAAGGAGATTTGGCAGGTAAAAATTTCAGTGATTCTTAGAGTGGCTGTGTCCTAAATAGTTGTTAGTTGGTGAATGTGTTATATGACTATAACATATGTTATATATTAAAAGCCACAGTAACTCTAAATACTGCTTATTACAATTTATAGTGGTATTCTCTATAAAGGCATCTTCTTTATTTCAATTTTGTTTTTTTCCCCCAATTATTTTTATTAGTTGGAGGCTAATTACTTTACAATATTGTAGTGGTTTTTGCCATACATTGACATGAATCTGTCATGGATTTACATGTGTTCCCCATCCTGAACCCCCCTCCCACCTCCCTCCCCATCCCATCCCTCTGGGTCATCCCAGTGCACCAGCCCTGAGCACTTGTCTCATGCATCCAACCTGGACTGGCGATCTGTTTCACACTTGATAATATACATGTTTCGATGCTGTTCTCTCAGATCGTCCCACCCTCGCCTTCTCCCATAGAGTCCAAAATTCTGTTCTATACATCTGTGTCTCTTTCTCTGTCTTGCATATAGGGTTATCGTTACCATCTTTCTAAATTCCATATATATGCGTTAGTATACTGTATTGGTGTTTATCTTTCTGGCTTACTTCACTCTGTATAATGGGCTCCAGTTTCATCCACCTCATTAGAACGGATTCAAATGAATTCTTTTTAATGGCTGAGTAATATTCCATTGTGTATATGTACCACAGCTTTCTTATCCATTTGTCTGCTGATGGGCATCTATGTTGCTTCCATGTCCTGGCTATTATAAACAGTGCTGCGATGAACATTGAGGTGCACGTGTCTCTTTCAGATCTGGTTTCCTCGGTGTGTATGCCCAGGAGTGGGATTGCTGGGTCTGTTCTGTTTCCAGTTTTTTAAGAAATCTCCACACTGTTCTCCATAGCAGCTGTACTAGTCTGCATTCCCACCAACAGTGTAAGAGGGTTCCCTTTTCTCCACACCCTCTCCAGCATTTATTGCTTGTAGACTTTTGGATAGCAGCCATCCTGACTGGCGTGTAATGGTACCTCATTGAGGTTTTAATTTGCATTTCTCTGATAATGAGTGATGTTGAGCATCTTTTCATGTGTTTGTTAGCCATCTGTATGTCTTCTTTGGAGAAATGTCTGTTTAGTTCTTTGGCCCATTTTTTGATTGGGTCATTTATTTTTCTGGAATTGAGCTTCAGGAGTTGCTTGTATATTTTTGAGATTAATCCTTTGTCTGTTGCTTCATTTGCTATTATTTTCTCCCATTCTGGAGGCTGTCTTTTCACCTTGCTTATAGTTTCCTTTGTTGTGCAAGAGCTTTTAAGTTTAATTAGGTCCCATTTGTTTATTTTTGCTTTTATTTCCAATATTCTTTGTTTCAATTTTGAATTTCCTATATAATTTAAGATTCTAAATATTTCTGATGAGGGAGCCTATTTTGTTGTGAATCCAATTCTGTCTGGTTTACTTGATGAAACCAAATCTGTCTGGTTTGCTTGGAAAACATACATCTCATGGTGGTACTGCCTTTTCGTCCTGGTGCTAATCAACCTAAAACAAGAGAACAGTTTTCCCTCAGGATCAGATAATCTTTAAAATTCTGGATCTGCATCTCTGCTTATTTCAAGTAATTAGGATGACATTCTAACCAATTCCTCAGAAACTATGTTGCACTATTTCTTTATAATTAAGGGTAGGACTAAGCAGAGTCCTTTTGAGAGGAAATCAAGGAAATAGCCTGGTGGCTCAGATAAAGCATCTGTGTGCAATGCGGAAGATCTGGGTTCCATCCCTGGGTTGGGAAGATCCCCTGAAGACGGAAATGGAAATCTACTCCAGTACTCCCGCCTAGAAAATCCCATGGACGGAGGAGCCTGGTAGGCTACAGTCCATGGGGTTGCAAAGAGTCGGACACAACTAAGTGACTTCACTTCACTTCTTCAAAGAAATAGTAATCAGAAAGGTTAAAGGAATGAAAATATGTGGCTTGCTTATTTTCAAGCTAGCCCATAACCCTGTTTCTCACCTTACTCAGATTAAGGATAATGTATTAGGAAGCTAATGAAGAAACAAACTGTCAGTAATTTACATTGGGGAAGTCTTAGCATCTAGATAAGGAGAATGAAAAAAGAGGGAGCCAGTGGGAATGAAATAGATATGGGAAAAAATGTGATCTTTTACATGGAGAAGGTAGAGCAGTAAAGAAATTTAAGACTAAGTAAGTTAGTCTTATGTCACATACATAAATAAAAGGATCTATTTTGTATTACAGATAATGAATAGATACATTGTCTGAAATTTGTGCATTCTATATTTAAACAAGCTGTTTAGAAATCTTCTGACTATGCATTTTTGAATAATTTATATTCAAAATACAATTTGTCATCTATAAAGATGTTGATGGAACTGATTTGCATTAAAACATTCATCATGATTCTGAGTAAGAAAAATACACAGAATCACAGAGCACTTAATTATATTTCTTTAAAAATAAGTGTCAAGAAAAGCATTTAAAAGTAAGATAAAATGTAGTACCTAAGGGAAAATTTTATCTCAGAATTCACAATATTTTATAGCTGTGCATGGGATAATTTTATGTATTTTAATGTATACATTGGGCCTCCCTTGTGGCTCAGCTGGTAAAGAATGTGCCTGCAATGTGGGAGACCTAGGTTTGATCCCTGGGTTGGGAAGATGCCCTGAAGAACGGAAAGGCTACCCACTCCAGCATTCTGGCCTGGAGAACTCCATGAACTGTATAGTCCGTGGGGTCACGAAGAGTTGGACACAACTGAGCCACTTTCAGTGTATACATTATGTTGAAGGTTTTTTATTATTTACTTTAATGGCTTTGCTTTTCTAAATGAACTCAGACTCCTTCCTTCTTTTCTTGTTTAAAGTATGATAACACATTTATAGGATACTTGGAAAAATACTGAACAAGGTTACATACAGTTTCAGTATATATTGCAATTATTTTTTTAAAAAGATAAAGATTTCTTGTTGGAGTTTCGATATCAAACTCTCAAAAATTAATAGAATGAATAGACAGAAAAGTAGAAAGATGTATTAGACTAAAAAGCACAATGAATCAGTTCAACATAGTTGAGATTTATATAGTTTTCACGCAATAGCAGGATACAAATTCTATTCAAGTTCCCCTGAACTGTAAACCAGGAGACATTGGAACATATCTAGGGATATAAAACAGGTACAAAAATGTCATGGGCAGACTTCTTTCTTTCATCAGTTCCCTGTAGGTTTAGGATATCTCTCTTTCTAATTAAGAGGTATTTGATCTGCATTGGTAATTTTTGGAATTGTATTTGTGCTTATACTATTTTCTATCTTTATACTTTGATTTGTAGCTGGAAAAACTGTTTCTTTTACTTTTTCTGAGTAATCCAGTAGAGTCCAATTAACAAGACACTGGTTGAGGCTGGAAACTATAACCCAGAGCTATTATTTGCATATTAAAAAGAAAGACATTCTATTCTGGAACCCAGTTCCTATTAAAAAAGCTGTATTTACACGTAGTTATAAGACCTAATGCAGATCAAAAGCGTTGGTAAACTATTATCGAGAAATACAATATGTATATGAATAACACATTATGAAAGGAGTTATTTGTTAACTCACTAGGTAATCAGGTATTTTGTAGATGTGTATTATCGAAATGGAATAATATTCTAAAAGTTCTATATATAGAAATAGTTTGTGACACATCTGATATTCCTTTCTTGTGTGAAAATTTAGATAATATATCTTTAGAAATCTTGTCATTTAGAAGATAATTTTAATTATTTTTGTTGTTATTGATGATATGTTAATGTTAGACTCTTTTCTTTCTCTTCTCTCTTGAACATTCCACATCTTCCTTTGTAGAAACAATTATTATTATTACTCACATAGAATTATTATTACTCACATAGAAATGGGAGATTGAAAAATTAGAATCTAAAAAGTGAAATATTCCCCCAAGATTAATTCATTAATACTTATTAAATGGTAATGTTTTTAATCTGTTTCTCCTTTTTTCTGTATCCTGACTCTGTATATTCCTTATTTGTGGTGACCTATGCAGATGACACCACCGTTATGGCAGAAAGTGAAGAGGAACTAAAAAGCCTCTTGATGAAAGTAACAGAGGAGAGTGAAAAAGTTGGCTTAAAGCTCAACATTCAGAAAACTAAGATCATGGCATCTGGTCCCATCGCTTCATGGCAAATAGATGGGGAAACAGTGGAAATAGTGTCAGACTTTATTTTCCTGGGCTCCAAAATCACTGCAGATAGTGATTGCAGCCATAAAATTAAAAGACTCTTACTCCTTGGAAGGAAAGTTATGACCAACCTAGATAGCATATTAAAAAGCAGAGACATTACTTTGCCAACAAAGTCCATCTAGTCAAGACTATGGTTTTTCCAGTGGTCATGTATGGATGTGAGAGCTGGACTATGAAGAAAGCTGAACGCCAAAGAATTGATGCTTTTGAACTATGGTGTTGGAGAAGACTCTTGAGAGTCCTTGGACTGAAAGGAGATCCAACCAGTCCATCCTAAAGGAGATCAGTTCTGGGTCTTCATTAGAAGGATGGATACTGAAGCTGAAACTCCAATACTTTGGCCACTTCATGCGAAGAGTTGACTCATTGGAAAAGACCCTGATGCTGGGAGGGATTGGGGGTAGGAGGAGAAGGGGACGACGGAGGATGAGATGGCTGGATGGCATCACCCAGTCGATGGACACGAGTTTGAGTAAACTCTGGGAGTTGGTGATGGACAGGGAGGCCTGGTGTGCTGCAGTTCATGGGGACGCAAAGAGTCAGATATGACTAACCGACTGAACTGAACTGATTAGATGATATGGGCTTCCCAGATGGCGTTGGTGGTAAAGAATTCAATGCAGGAGACTAAAGAGACATAGTTTTAATCCCTGGGTCAGGGAGATCTCCTGGAGGAGGGCATGGGAACCCACTCTGTTCTTGTCTGGAGAGTCCCATGGACAGAGGAGCCAGGCAGTCTACGGTCCATGGAGTTGCCAAGAGTTGGACAGGACTGAAATGACTTAGTACAGCATAGCATACACATTAGAAAATATAAAAGATTGATAATAAATGTGGGTTAAAATAATATTTAATACTATTCTTTGAAATTTTTAACACAGTATTCTTTGTTGATGTATGTATGAAGGGATATGGTAAGAAAATGAATTTTCTAAGAAAAAAAGTAGGAATTTATATTATTTTTGAGCAGAAATATTATTTATAGAAAACAACAAATAACAGTATTTTATTTTTCTTTGCTGAAAATTTTGATTATCTGCAGCTAGGATAAGGAAGAAAAAAAATCAATAATAAGTTGAGTAAATATTGACTGAATTTCATCCATATCATTACGTAGATGATTTTGATTCCTAAATCTGTGTGTCCCTTAGGGTTTTCCATAACAAGTTGTTCAGGCCAAAAATCTAGGACTTATTCTTAATTTCTTTCATTCCCTTACCTTATATATAAACTTAGCAGCAAATTCTATAGATTTTACATTCCAGATAGATCTTAATTCTGTCATCTTCTCCACCAACCTAGTATAATCTATCATCATTTGTTTAGAATAGTGCAGGAGCCTCCTAGGTGATATCTCTGCTTTTACTCTTTCTTATATTTCACTCTGTTCTCCAAATGATATTCAGAATGATCTTTAAAACCTTCCGTGCTTAAAATCATCCATATGTTAGGCAACCATCTTATTATTTGGAAAACTTGAATATAAAGAAAATCAAGTATTTATTTTACTTTTCCTGTACTATTAACCATAAAATTGATGAAGAAAATTTTTTACAGAAATATTTCAGCTGATAAAGAAGGAATGATAGAATTATAGTCATCATTTTACAACTCTTAATGAAATATTATAATAGATCTAAGTAATTAACACTGGTTGCATATATATATATATATATATATATATATATATATATATATATATAGACTTCCCTGGTAGCTCAGCTGGTAAAGAATCCGCCTGCAATGCCGGAGACTCTGGTTCAATTTTTGGGTTGGGAAGATCTCCTGGAGAAGGGATAGGCTACCCACTCCAGTATTCTTGGGCTTCCCTGGTATCTCAGATGGTAAAGAATCCGCCTGCCGTGTGGGAGACCTGGGTTCAATCCCTGGGTTGAGAAGATCCCCTGGAGGAGGGCATGGCAACCCACTCCAGTATTCTTGCCTGGAGAATCTCCATGGACAGAGGAGCCTGGTGGGCTACAGCCCACGGGGTTGCAAAGAGTTGGACACGACTGAGTGACTAAACACAGCACAGGAGATATATATATAGAGAGAGAGAGAGACAGACAGACAGACAGAGAGACAGAGACAGAGACAAAGAGAGTATACTATATGTTTATCTACCTCCTGTTTAGAGTACATAGCATAAACTGAAGCAGTCTTGTTTGAAATTCTAACCTGAATCTGATTAAACCTTATCTCACTACCAGTTTATAGGAAATACAGGAGACAGAAGAACATGTTAAGTGACACAGTGAGGTCCAGTCAGGAAATCCAGAATTGGAAAATCTTGTAGGACTCAGTTTTTTCAACCAATAAATTACAGGGGAAAAAATAAAGGAACAATGATTTATAGATTTAAAGTGTCAGGAAACTGATTAATTGTAATGTCTGGGCCTTATTTTGATTCTGATTTGAACCAGTAAACTTTTTCAGAAAATGATACACAGGGAAATTTGAACACTTATCTACATAGTTGATGATTGTAATAAATTATTATTGAAAATAATGTATAATGGTGATAATATTGATTGTGGTTATATTTATAAGAGTCCTTATCTTTTAAAGATACATACTAAAATGAAATGATGTCTGAGGAGTAGGTAGGGAATAAATAAAAGTACAGATTAAGCAAGACCAGCTACAAATTAATAATTGTTGAAACTGGATAATAAAGATATCAGGATCCATTTTGCTTTTCTCACATATGTCTTAATTTCCTTTAATAAAATTGGAAGGAAAACAAGAAGTCACTGTGCCTATAGTCAAAAGTATTTCTCTTAGCAGGTTCTACCTAAGATGACCTCTTCTTAGCTCATCTCTGCCATGTTTACCTTTGTTCAGAGTATGGTTCTTCCTTTTTCTCAGGTACTACAAGTTCATTCCCATTTTAGGGCCCTTGAAATTGCTGTTCTATCTACAACCCTCTTTTCCTGGACCTTTAGTGTCTGTTCCTTCTTAAAATTCAGGTCTCATTTTAATTTTTTTTCAGGTCTTGTTTTAGTGTTATCCCAGAAGAGCTGGCTGTGATAATCATTTCATCTTATTTGTCACACCACTTACCGTGATTTGACATTTTCTTTTATATTTATTTATTGACAGTTTCCACCATTAGAGTGTAAGCTCCATAGTCATGGTGATAAGATCTTGACTAGCATGTTCACTTTTAAATTCCCAGCACTTCAGGTGAATACCTGGCAGATGCAGCTGGCGGTTAATAAATGTTTTGAATGAATCAATGAAATGTTTGTGCAGCTGGTGAATTATTAATCTTTTACATCTGGAATATTAACAGTATATATATATATATATATATATACTGTTGTTGCCTAATGAAAGTATTTAATATTCAGCTGGCATTTTCATTATTAATGTTTTCAAAGGCTCATGTGTGGGAGAATTAACTGTGTAGCAAAGCTTCAGGAAGATTTTTTTAAAATTCACAAAATGTCACATTTTCTCTTAGCATTTATTTAAAAATATTTGTATTTTGGGTAATTAATGTCACATCATGTCTAAAAGCTGTTTTTCATATCTGGATAAGCAGAGGTTAAGTTTTATGATATGTGTTTATATGTGATATAAAAATTTGGCGAACATTTCTTGGCTTATGTGAATAATAGACACTTATAATTATGTCTTCCATCATGAGGGAACTGAGAAATAATTTATAGGTAAATGCATAGAGGGAATGAGACTGTAAAAATATGTACAAATAAAAATATATACATATATGAGGTGTCATTCAAAATAATAGCTTAAGGAAGTTGTTCTTTATGGTTGTTGAGTAAAATGATATGTTTCACTGGTAAAATAATTTTTATCCTAATATTTATAAGTAGAAACACAAACGACTGGTAGATTTTCTCCTCCTCGTGTCCTCAGGATACTTCCGCTCCAGAGCACGTTTTGAGCTCCAGAGTTGGGCTTGTTTTGCTATGGCCAGGGTGGTTCCTTTCACCGTCCTCCATGTTTGGCGCACAGGAGTCTTAGATCATGGCCTTTCCACTGGAAACGTGATGCTGTTGCTTCTCACCTTAACTATCTCCTGTTAGTTGCTACAGACCAGAGAACTTTAGATTTGACTCTTGATCAAGACATATTTTATTCTAAGAGTAGTTGCTACAGACCAGAGAACTTCTTTAGATTTGATTCTTGATCAAGACATATTTTATTCTAAGAGGGCTTGTTTGTTTGCTCTTTTGCTTATTTCCCCATCTATTTCTTTATTTAATGCTAGTTTATTGTGGTTTGTCATGTAGAAAGCACAAGCTTTGAGATTTTAGAGAATAAGATAGAAATGAACATGACATAATATACTTACTCCAAGGATGTTGCCTTGGATAATTGCACTTTTTGGAACATCTCTTCTGGAATTGCCTTTAGAATGAGTTTTTACGTTATCTATGTGCTCATTCATTTATAGTCCTATCTTAGGTTTAGGAGGAGTCTGAGAAAATGAGCCTTTCCTGTCTTCCTGGGAGAGGGCTATAAAGACAGAATTTCATCAGGCTCCAGGGTCTAATAGGGCCTAGTTCTCCACCAAAGGAAGTGCAGATTTCCCTTGTCCTGGTCCTGGCCTTGCTCCCAAGCTCATCCTCCAGTGTTTAGAAGTCATTCACTTCCCCAAACCCCCTTCCTTTAGTTCTCTAGGATTTTCACTCAGGGAAGAAGGCTGCTTACCTGTGACAGGGTCCTGGGGGAGTTGTCACCTACAGGATGGTGAGCAGAGACCTCCCTAGTACCTTATTTCCCATCCATTGTGCTTAGAACCTGAAGATTGGAGAGGCTCGGGGTCTCTCAAGGCTGGCTATAGGGGTTTTGGTGAGTTGTCCTGTTTCTTCCTGTCCAGAAGGAAGTTCAGTCTGACTTCAAGATGATATCTGGTCCTCAAGGGATTACCAATGCCCACAGGCAATTCCAGGTCAGATGAGGATGCCTCTGGAGGCAGAGCAGGCTCTGGGGAAGGATCCAGTTTGGGGGCTTCAGTCTCACATAGTTCACTGAACTGTTTCACCAGTGAGTTTGGGATGTGGTCTGTGCTGCTGGGCTTCATGGGTATCCATGCAGTACAGAGGGTAGGGGTGCAGGCACTGGAGTCCTGGGACTGATTAAGGCCCTGCCAGCACTCCTCTGTGGGTCGTTTGGGGTGTGGGGTCTACACTTAAACAGGAGTGTACAGGAGGCCTGCAGTGGGTGACTAGGGATCTGCCAGTAGAGCAATGGCATGCCATGCCGTGGAGGCCGTGTGGAGTGACTTGGATGCTCTTGACCGAGCCCTTCTCAACTAGAAGGAATAGAGTGGTTAGAACCCAGCTGCAAGCTGGGTGGATGCTGGGCCCCATTTCCACCTTCAGATGCACAGCAACTCCTCCAGTTTGTTAACTAATGGTAACTTACTTATCCATTGTCCCTTTAAAGGACATTGAAGTTTGAGCCACTTTTTCTTTATTAAGAAAGAAATTATTGCACTGAGCTTCTTTGTAAAAGCAATAACACTTTTTTTAGGATATATAATTTGTGTGTTTAAGATTCACAAATGAATTTGATGTTTGCTTAGGTGCCTTAACATTGTACTAAGTTTTTTGAGAATCCCTTCCTTTCTTCCTCTTCATTTCTTTCTCTTTCTCTCTCTGTTTGAAAATTTAAATTATTTTCTTATCAAATTTCAGTTATTCAGTATAGTGTTATCAACCATGATCATCATGTTTTACTGCAGATCCTCAGAACTTACTCATCTTATAGCTGAAAGTTTGTGCTCTTTAATAACCTTTCCTTTTCCCCCACCACTACTTTTCTACTTTGTATCGATAAGTTTGAGATTTTTTAGAAAAAGTGCTACATATGAGTGATACTATGTCTCCTGATGTGAAGAGCCAACTCATTGAAAAAGACCCTGGTGCTGGGAAAGACCGGGCAAGAGGAGAAGGGGCAATAGAGGATGAGATGGTTGGATGGCATCATCAGGTCAATAGACATGAATCTGAGCAAACTCTGGGAGATAGTAAAGGACAGGGAAGCCTGGCATGCTGTGGTCCAGCTGACCCAAAAAGTCAGACACGACTGAGTGACTGAACAGCAATGCAGTATTTGTCATTCTCTGCATGGTTTATTTCACTTAGCTTAATGTCCATCAATGTTGTTGTTACTGGTAGGATTTCTTTCTTTCTCATGGCTGAAAAATATTCCTCTGTGTGTGTGTGTGTGTGTGTGTGTGTGTGTGTGTGTGTGTGTGTGTATGTATGAGAGAGAGAGAGAGAGAGAGAGAGAGAGAGAGAGAGAGAGATCTCCTTTAGAGAGAGAGAGAGATCTCCTTTATCTATTCCTCCATTGATAGACACTTAGGTTGTTTCCATATCTTGGCTCTTGTCAATAAGGTCACAGTAAACATGGGAGTGGAGATATCTTTATGCTATTCTATTCTAATTTTCTTTGGAAATATGCCTAGAAGTGGGATTGCTGTATCACATGGTAGTTCTGTGTTTAGTTTCTTGAAGAACATCCATATTGTGTTCCATAGTGACTGCATCAATTTACACTCCCATTAATAGTGCACAAGAGTTCTCTTTTTCCATATTCTTGCTAACGCTTATTATCTCAGTGTATTTTTGATGATATTCATTCTAACGGGGGATATCTCAGTGTGGTTTTTGATTTGCATTTCTCATTGATTAATTTTTGTTTTTGAGCACCTTTTTATATTCCTGTAGTTATTTTTATGTCTTCTTTGGAAAAGTGTCTTTTTGGTTCCTCTGCTTCCTTTTAAAATCAGATTGTTTGGTTTTTGCTGTTGGTGTTATGCATTCATTATGCATTTTGAATAGTAACCCCTTATCAGATATTTGATTTGCAGATATTTTCTCCCTTTCAGTAGGTTGCATTTTCATTTTGTTAATTGCTTTCTTTGCTGTGCAGAAACTTTTTAGTTTGATGTGGTCCCACTTGTTAATTTTTGCTTTTGTTTCCTTGCTTTTGGTGTTAAATTCAGAAAGTCATTGCCAAGACCAGTGTCAAGGAACTTAGCTCCATTTTATTCTAAGAGTTCTACCATTTCAGATCTACTTTCAATTTGTTAATCCAGTGTGAGTTGATTTTTGGGTATGGTATAAGATAGGAGTCCAAGTTCCTTCTTTTGCATGTGGCTGTCCAGCTTTCCTGACACCTTTTATTGAAGAAATTATCCTTTCCCCATTGTATTGGGGGAACCAGTTTTTGAAAAAAATCTTTAACAGGAACTAAATAAATAAATCAGAAAATGTATTTAGTCATGCTGTAATTACTCATAATGAAACTGAGTAGTTGCCACAGTTAGTTTTATGGGAAAAGGACAGAGGTCCTGTATTTTCAAGATGCAGAGTTGAGAGTAGCTTGCAAAAATCTTTTCTAACTGTATCAGAGCATAAGGTATTGTGCATGGGTCTTTAGGTTAAAGATAGTCCTGCAGAATCATTTGTGTCTCAGGAAGTTTCTTGCTTAACTAAACTCTGAATGGTTTTCAAAGACATGACAGGACCTATGAAATTGAGTATATATGTTTAAGAAAATAAACTTAAAATGAGGAAGGAGTTTTTGAAAGAGCCAGACATCTTACTTGTAGCTTCATGGGTAGTTGGTTTTTCCCTCAGTTTGATGGCCATCAGTAGGAAGTCTACTTTTCCTATGGTGATGATGCCTATAGCACCTCCTGGTATAAAACCCAGATCCTGCAAACCACCCAATAACTACCAGTATTGATTTTAGGTGCTCCATATTTCTGTGAATGACTATGTCAGAGAACAAAATTAGGAGTACTGGTAAAAGTTTCATGTGCAGAATTTTGTTGCCAAATGTCTAGCACAAGCCTAAGATGATTGCTGATTGAAAGGGCCTAGCTGAGGAATGCTAACCAGTCATTCCCAAGTTGTCTTATAGAACCCTGAAAATGTTATGTTCTGAACTTTGATCAAGAGTCTACTTAATAATTGATTCACTTTACTGTGCAACAGAAACCATCACAACATTGTAAATCAACTATGCTCCAATAAAAATTAATGTGAAAAAAGAGTCTATGTAAGAGATGTCTAGGTCTCTACTTCCTTTGGAGGATGATGGAAAGAGAATGGGCTAGAAGGGATGGGGGTAACTGTTATTGAAAAGCAGTACGTTATATGGAAAGAATGTGGGCTGTGGTGATGAAGGTTAGTAGCATTGGTGGTAGAAGTTGTGGAAGATTTCTTTTGATTGTCTCTGTTTTTCAACAGAATGAGACTTTTTATTGGGCATGTATGTACCTGGCCTGAAGATACAAAGGTGAATGAGAGACTTGTCTTCTGCCCTTTAGAGAGAGATTTACTATTTAAACAGGATAGCAGCTTGGTTCTACTGTTGGTACACATTTCTTCCAGTTTTCTTGGTTTGTACCCAAGTTTTAGACTTAGTTTTCTCCCTGTTGGTCTTTCTTCTCTCTTATTTTTATTTTTTAATATGTCATTGATTGAGGAATTCAGAGAGAGAGGGGAGATACTAGCAGATTGATTCAAGCCATAAAGTTAACTTACATTTTATGTTGGAAATCCTCATATATTTCTTTACTCTGACTTACTGTCCTCTATGTTAATATTTCAGAATTACTAAAACTATACCTGATTCATGGAGTTAATTTCTTACACCCAGATATCCTTGCTTTCTGATGCTAAAGTAGCTTGGTCAGAACTTCAACCCTCAATTTGTTCCTCCATAACTATTTTGCTGTTGTTTTTAAAATGGGGACCATTTTTAAGGTCTTCATTGAATCTTTGTTACAGTATTGCTTCTGTTTTTTTGACTACAAGGCCTGTGAGCCCTTAGCTCTCTAACTAGGGATTGTACTCACACCCTCTGCATTGGAAAGCAAAGTCTTAACCACTGGAATGCCAGAGAAGTCCCTAGTTTGCTGTTTTAAATGCAAGAAATCAAACTTCATACTCTATGCCTATGCCAATGCAGTTTTGAAAAAGTATGTGTTCATCATATTAAACAAAATTATTAATATTATTTTTCAACTGGAAGAGAAAAAAGTATTCTCATGTTAAATGTGCCTTGAAATTCATAATCTGAAAACACTAGTCTAGTTGATAACAAAGATTTTTTAAACAGATAGCCATTGATATTTAAATTAAAAATTACTTCTCTGGACCTTAGTACTGAAGCTAAGAGAAAATATGTTCCAGAATAGCAATATATGACATTATCATCTTATTTGAGAAACCATAGCTTACTAACTAGAGTTAGTTGTGGCTCAGATGGTAAAGAATCTGCCTTTAATGCAAAAGACCAGGGTTCAGTCCCTAGGTCGGAACTGAAAAGAGAATAGCTGTCCACTCTAGCATTCTTGCCTGGAGAATTCCATGGACAGAAGAGCCTAGTAGGTTAAAGTCCATGGGGTCGCAAAGAGCAGGATACGACTGAGCAACTAACACTTGTATTGAGTCTCACCATTATCCAGTTATTTTTCTTCTGTTTCATGGCATGGCTTACACTTCCTACTCTGGACTGCATTCTGTTATGTATGTACCACTGGAGGCAGGGATAGATAAGGGGAAATTGTAGTGCAAGTTCTATTGATTTGCAGGTTTTTGGTGTAGTTTTTGTTTGAGAAGAGTCTAATGATACTTAGTAATATTAATTTCCAGTTTTATAGACAACAGACTGAGGTCTCAAAAGATGACTTTCATCAAGATTACAAGTGATATACCAGATTTGGTTTGTTTTTGTCCTTCTGTCCCCATTTCATGGGCACAGGAGCTTCAGTCAGTTTGTTCATTGCTGTATTCTCAGTGCCTAGAACAGCACTTGGCACATGCAGATGTTGGAATTAATTTCTCAGGGTTAAACTCCATAATGATGATTCTGTGTACCCTCTTATATTCTGGCATTAGGCATGCATATTAATGTGTGATCTGCAATATTAAGATAAATAAGAGAGCACCAGATACCTGTTTAGGAAAGAACAATTTCTAGATACATTACCACATTCACTTGCTCATCAGGGTACAAGATTATTGTGAACAAGTCTGGATATAATGACCAGTGTTCATAAATGAGAATGAAGGAACAGCTGTTCATTTAATAGTCTTTTAATGAGATGCATAAAATTCAGTCCGTTTTTCTATTTCTTTGCAATTTGGTGGTTTCAGGTTTCTTAGATGTCTTATTGGGTACTTCTACAGTAATTATGTAGTTTAGGGAGTTGGGAAATTCGGAAGTTGATGAGATGGGAAGTAGATTGTTTCATGTGTTTTCCCCCCCCTCTATCCACAAACCTACTTCCAATCTGTATCTGTATCATCTTCATCTCTGTTCTTTCTCCATCCTTAATCTTTCTCAAAATCCTTTGTTAAACGCAGCTTGGTCGTTCGTAGTTTGTAGCAGCTAAAAAGCTGCTATATTTTTAGTTTTCACTAGGAAAAATCATTTCTGACAGTACATTTATTGTTTTTTCTTCAGATATGTAGGTCACAGATCTACTGAACAGGAGCAGGATACAGGTCACTAAAATGTAGAAATTTAATTAATATATTCAAACAACAGATGTGACTTCTTTTCTGCTCTTTTCTTAGCCTTTATTTTTAGTCATTTACATATTTTAAAATTGTACTTTGACACAATGTTTTCATGCTTAATTTTACTGGTGAGAAAATTTCCTTTAATTTGCAAAAAGCCACTTAAATCAGCTTATGACATCTAAACATATGGAAAATATATTTCTAAATTACATTTTCAGACCATTTTGGAATGTGGTGACCTCAGAAATCGACACATATTTTCTTAGCACTTGATTAGAAGAATAGACATGATATGCTCATTGAGATGGAGAAGGCAATGGCAACCCTCTCCAGTACTCTTGCCTGGAAAATCCCATGGACGGAGGAGCCTGGTCGGCTGTAGTCCATGGGGTCGTGAAGAGTTGGACATGACTGAGCAACTTCACTTTCACTTTTCACTTTCATGCATTGGAGAAGGAAATGGCAACCCACTCCAGTGTTCTTGCCTGGAGAATCCCAGGGACAGCGGAGCCTGGTGGGCTGCCATCTAGGGTCACACAGAGTCGGACACGACTGAAGTGGCTTAGCAGCAGCAGCAGCAGCAGCAGCTCATTGAGAGAAATTTTAGTATTGACTTGCACTACGTGACAAATTGCTCTTTAAAGTAACTTTTTTCAATATGATACTAATTATTTAATGCTTTTTAGAAAATTAGTGATCTCATTTCCACTTCAGAAAAAAACCTCTATATATCAGACAAAGGTGTTTTTATTATCCCTATTTTGCAGAGTAAGTTTTAGGCAAATCATTTGATTTCTCAGTTTCAGTTTCCTTATCTGGAATGTCAGGTCCATGAATCAACGTAAATTGGAAGTGGTCAAACAGGAGATGGTAAGAATGAGCATCAACATTTTAGGAACCAGTGAATTAAAATGGACTGGAATGGGCAAATTTAATTCAGGTGACCATTATATCTACTGCTGTGAGCAAGAATCCCTTAGAAGGAATGGAGTAGCCCTCATAGTCAACAAGAGTCCAAAATGCAGTACTTGGGTGCAATCTCAAAAATGACAGAATGATCTCTGTTCATTTCCAAGGCAAACTATTCAGTATCATAGTAATCCAAGTCTGTGCCCCAACCACTAATGCCAAAGAAGCTGAAGTTGAATGGTTCTTTGTAGACCTACAAGATCTAGAACTAACATCAAAAAAAGATGTCCTTTTCATCATAGGTGACTGGAATGAAAAGTGGGTGGGAAGTCAAGAGATACCTGGAGTAACAGGCAAGTTTGGCCTTGGAGTACAAAATGAAGCAGAGGAAAGGCTAACAGAGTTTTGCCAAGAAAATGCACTGGTCATAGCAAACACCATCTTCCAACAACACAAGAGATGATTCTACACATGGACATTACCAGATGGTTAATACCAAAATCAGATTGATTATATTCTTTGCAACTGAAGATGGAGAATTTCTATACAGTCAGCAAAAACAAGACCTCGAGCTGACTGTGGCTCAGATCATGAACTCTTTATTGCCAAAGTCAGACATAAATTGATGAGAGTAGGGAAAACCACTAGACCATTCAGGTATGACCTAAATCAAATCCGTTACAATTATACCGTGGAAGTGACAAATGGATCCAAGGGATTAGATCTGATAGACAGAGTGCCTGAAAAACTGTGGACAGAGGTTCGTGACCCTGTACAAGAGGTAGTGATCAAAACCATCCCCAAGAAAAAGAAGTGCAAAAAGGCAAAATGGTTGTCTGAGAAGTTACATAGCTGAGAAAAGAAAAAACGTGAAAGGCAAAGGAGAAAAGAAAAGATATACCCATCTGAATGCAGAGTTCCAAAGAATAGCAAGGAGAGATAAGAAAGCCAGTGATCAGTGCAAAGAAATAGAGGAAAATAATAGAATGAGAAAAACTAGAGATCTCTTCAAGAAAATTAGAGATAACAAAGGAGCATTTCTTGCAAAGATGGGCACAATAAAGGATAGAAATGGTATGTTAACAGTATGTTAGTTGTCTTCTATCTTTTATATACATCTTCAGTATGTATGCTATCTTCTGCTAACAGAAGCAGAAGATATTAAGAAGTGGCAAGAATACACAGAAGAACTGTACAAAAAAGATCTTAATGACCCAGATAACCCCGATGGTGTGATCACTCACCTAGAGCCAGACATCCTGGAGTGCAAAGTCAAGTGGGCCTTAGGAAGCATCACTACGAACAAGGCTGGTCGAGGTGATGGAGTTCCGGTTGAGCTGTTTCAAGTCCTAAAAGATGATGCTGTGAAAGTGCTACACTCAATATGCCAGCAAATTTGGAAAACTCAGCAGTGGCCACAGGATTGGTAAATGTCAGTTTCCATTCCAGTCTCAAAGAAAGGCAATGCCAAAGAGTGTTCAAACTACCACACAGTTGGCACTTTTCTCACATGCTAGCAAAGTAATGTTAAAAATTCTCTAAGCGAGGCTTCAACAGTACGTGAACCAAGAAATTCCAGATGATCAAGCTGAATTTAGAAAAGGCAGAGAAACCAGAGATCAAATTGCCGACATCTGTTGGATCATAGAAAAAGCAAGAGAGTTCCAGAAAAGCCTGTACTTCTGTTTATTGACTACGCTAAAGCCTTAGACTGTATGGATCAAAACAACGTGTGGAAAATTCTTAAAGAGACAAGAATACCAGACCACTGTACTTGTCTTCTGAGAAGCCTGTATGCAGGTCAAGAAGCAACAGTTAGAATTGGACATGGAACAACAGACTGGTTCCAAATTGGGAAAGGAGTTTGTCAAGGCTGTATATTGTCACCCTGCTTATTTAACTTACATGCAGGGTACGTCGTGCGAAATGCCAGGTTGGATGAAGCACAAGCTGATATCAAGATTCCCGGGAGAAATATCAATAAACCTCAGATATGCAGATGACACCACCCTTATGGCAGAAAGTGAAGAAGAACTAAAGAGCCTCTTGATGAAAGTGAAAGAGGAGAGTGATTTTTACTGGCTTAAAACTGAACATACAAAAAACTAAGATCATGGCATCCGGTCTCATGGCAAATAGATGGGGAAGCAGTGGAAACAGTGACAGACTTTATTTTCTCGGACTCCAGTATTACTACAGATGGTGACTGCAGCCATGAAATTAAGGCACTTGCTCCTTGGAAAAAAAATCTATGACCAACCTAGACAGCATATTAAAAAGCAGAGACATTACTTTGTCATCAAAGGTCCTCTAGTCAAAGCTTTGGTTTTTCCAGTAGTCATGTATGGATATGACAGTTGGATCATAAAGAAAGCTGGGCACTGAAGAATTGATGCTTTTGAACTGTGGTGTTGGAGAAGACACTTGAGAGTTCCTTGGACTGCAAGGAGATCAAACTAGTTCATCTTGAAGGAAGTCAGTCATGAATATTCATTGTAAGGACTGATGCTAAAGCCCAAGCTCCAGTACTTTCGCCACCTGATGTGAAAAACTGACTCATTGCAAAAGACCCTAATGCTGGGAAATATTGAAGGCAGAAGAAGGGGACGAGAGAGGAGGAGATGGTTGGATGGCATCACCGACTCAGTGGACGTGAGTTTGAGCAAGCTCTGGAAACTGGTGATAGACAGGGAGGCCTGGCATGCTGCAGTCTATGGAATTGCAGAGTGGGAGACGACTTAGTGACTGAGCTGATCTGCAGAAGCGCTTTGTACAAGATAATCTCTAGAGTCTCTGCTATCTCTGAAATTCTCTGTTGAAAACCATTTCAAGATGAGGATACAGAGGCATCCAAAGTTAAGCAGCTTGGTTAAGTTCAGGCAATCAATTAATAGTGAAACCTTAATATCTGACTTTCTTACTAACCTGTTTTTTGACACTTTCACACAACCCTTATACCTGAAACTGCTGATATCTTCCCTTCTTTACTGAAAGCACATCAGTTTACAAAAATTATTCTACATATATAATCCTTTTTATTTTCTAAAAGCCCAAGTATATGTCTGTAGTCTCAAGTTAAATCCTTATAATTTAGTAGGTGCTTATTTATATTTTTAAAAGGAGGAGGTCTTTATAAATAGAGGTTCCCATACCAAACAAAGAACTTTCCTGGTAGCTCAGTCGGTAAAGAAGCTGCCTGTGGTGCAGGAGACCTGGGTTCGATTCCTGAATTGGCAAGATCCTCTGGAGAGGGAAATGGCAACCCAGTTCAATATTCTGGCCTGTAAAATCCTATGGACAGAGGAGCCTGGCAGGCTACAGTCCATGGGGTTGCAATAGTAGGACACGGCTTAGCAACTAAACCACCATACCAACAAAGGCAAATCAGAAAACAAAGCGTATTTTAAGCTGTGTTGTAGGAGAAATAAAGTAAGTTAAAGTAAACAGATCTTATATATAGCAAAAGAAAAAAACCGAAAAAATTCTTAAGTGACAACTTTTATCCATCCTTTTTGTGTAAATTATTCCACAATTTGTATTTGAATGTGTAATAAGCATTGGAATGATTCAAACTTTCTGTTGTTGGCTAAGTATATCTCCATAATGAGTGCTTATGGAAAGAAGTTTTGTATTAGCGGGAAAACTGGGTTAGGTCTTCTGCCTTTAAGGGTCTGTGATTGAATCCCCTCCCCACTCCTTACCTCAGTGGTAGTTCCCTATACAACTTTTCAGGATGCATCTATTTTGTAAATTATGACATTTTATAGAGATATAACATATTAATTCCTAAATGAGCCAGAATGAGATATTTTAAGATGGTAGTCAGGACTGATCAAAACAAATTTATGTTTCTTTGTAAAATTCAGCTAATTTTTCCATAAGAAATATGATCATTCCATGAAATAAATTTGTTAAATATACCAGTTTGCTCTTATCTTTCTTGTTTTTATATAAAGTGCTCCCATTAAAAAAATTTTTTTAAAAAGCGTGTGTTGTCATTTTGGTGCTTTTGGATAAGAATACTTTTTATTCACTTTTTCCTCTAAGCAAATCTCTCACAAATGTTTTTCAGCTTACACAAACAAGTCATTGTCACATTTTCTTTTTTTAAGTTATTTGAAGGAATCTTATTGATTATTTAATTTTAACACTTGATTTTAGCAGAAGAGAATAGTTAGGGCCACAGAGGTTAATTAGTTGACCCATGTTAATACAGTTAATTAGAGACAAAAATGATTGGAACTTAGGTATACCAGTTTCCCAGACTAGAACTCTTCTGTTTGATGAAGAGCTATCTGGATTCTTATCTATATCCAGCTAGATTCATAGTCTTGATTTTTGCTGAACTCCTTCTTTCCAGTGCCGTTTTTTTTTTTTTTAAATCATACTAATTAATGTCTGAATCAGAATTTGAAATCTAAAAGCTGCATTATAATAGCTCATACTTAAAATATAGCTTCATATGGAGCTATAATTCCTCACAGTTGGTTTTCTATTTGATGTTAGATCTTTAAATTTTTGGATTAAAACCTATTGGACCAGTTTAAGAAACACCGTGTTCAAAATTGTAGGTATTTGCAACCCACTCCAGTGTTCTTGCCTGGAGAATCCCAGGGATGGGGTCGCATAGAGTCGGACATGACTGAAGTGACTTAGCAGTAGCAAAAGCATATTTATTTTCTGTCTTAGTCTTGAGAAGTTATTTACTTTGTTTCAGACAGTTGCTCCACATAATATTTTTTGTGTAGATGGTTGGTTGAATGATGATTCTACGATTTATTAATGATTTATTGGTTGAAAACAAAACCAAAATTTAGTGTGGGTTATTATTATTACTATTAATATTCTTTAATAACACATAGTCAACATTTCCATGGTTATAAGACCCTTACTTTAACTTATTGTTGTTATTCAGTCAGTCATGACTGACTATTTGTTACCCCATATACTGCAGCATGCCAGGCTTCCCTGTCTTTCACTGTCTCCCAGAATTTGCTCAAACTGAGTCAGTGATGACATCCAACCATCTCATGCCATCCAACAGAGATGTTAGATGTCGCCCCCTTCTCCGGCCATCTGTCTTTCCCAGTATCAGGGTCTTTTCCAATGAGTTGGCTCTTTGCATCAGGTGGCCATAGTATTGGAACTTTAGCGTCAGCATCAGTCCTTCCAGTGAATATTCAGGGTTGAGGGTTGATTTCCTTTAGGATTGACTGGTTGATCTTGCTTTAATATGTAAAAGACTCTTAAAGGATCATGTAAGGAAAGAATACTATGACATACCATAAAAAATACTCAGAAATAGAGTAAACATCATTCTAATTAACCAGTAAAGGGGAAAACTAAGGAAACAAATGATTCTTCTATTTCTTACTTATATTATGTAAGTAAATAATTTTCTATGAGTCTATATAGTGTTTACTTTTTTTTTTAATCATACTCTGAAAAAGTGGTGTAGTAAAGCTCATTTGTTCTTGGGGTTGTGCTAATAGAACAAGGCCTGGGAGAATGGGCTTGGAATAGTGATGCTGCTCCTAATACCTGGGAGACTTGGAAACGTGACTTGAGTCACGCAGACCAGAATTTATATCCCAGCTCTGTCACTCACCATCAGCCCTATCTTGGGCAACTTTCTTAACTTCTCTAATCCTCAATATTCTTATCTGTATAAAAAAGAAATTATAATACCCATTTTGCAGTGTTACATAAATGTATCTACCTTAGACTCTCAAAAACTACTCATTGCCATTTGCTCTCCTTTACCTGTTACCTGCAGACGCTTCCCTCCCCCTCTTCCCTGTTCACTAACCCAGTTCCTTTTGATGCACCATAAGGCTCAAGTGTAGGACTCTAGATGGCAGGTAACTGGAGCTCAAGAAATGATCTGGAACAATTTGTCAGCTCACCCCTAGCATTCAATACTATTAATACATTGGGTAGATTGCTTTCCAGGAGCAGAAGGTCCCTGCAGTTCTGTAACATCTTTAAGAACCACCTTCAGGACCTTGGATCCTCCCAAATACAGTATTTTTCCTAAGGAGTTTCTTAAAAAGAGTATTAATAGTTTTTAATTTTTTTTAGAGAGAGTCCTACACATCTAAATATATTTTATAAACTGTCCCAAATTAGATTGGGTTTCCCTGGTGGCTCAAATGGTAAAGAATCCACTTGTAATGCAGGAGAACCGGATTTGATCCCCAGGTCGGAAAGATCCCCTACAGAAGGGAATGGCTACCCACTCTAGTCTTCTTGCCTGGAAAATCCCATGGACAGAGGAACCTGGCAGGCTATAGTCTATGGGGTCACAAAGAGTCAGACATGAGTGGGTGACTAAGCATGCAAATTAGGTTAATAAGGTGGTTTGTTACTCCTACTTAAAAATTCTGAAGCTTCAGCCTTTAGATTTATAATAAAAAACATAAGAGAGTTTTTATTTTTTAAATATCTTTTAGTAATTTTAGAAAATTTATTTATTTTTAAATGAAGAATAATTGCTTTACAGTACTGTGTTAGTTTCTACCAAACATCAACATGAACCAGACATAGGGACCCATGTCTCCTCCCACTTGAACATCCCTCCCACCATCCTGTCCATAGTATTTTTAAAAAATAAAAACATCTTGATTTTCAGGCAAGTTTGTAATATTTTAGGCCTTTTTGGTAGCAGTCCTGTCCTTTACTAACATCATCTTCCTAGGTTATGAACATCTATATGTATAAGCAGTTGGTCTAAAGCAGGAGTCTGGAGATCTTAGAGAGATGTTCTCATAATATATATTCTTACTTTTGTGGTAACATTATTATTTTTATACTGTGAAGTTTTACTGTGGATTTACCTGGGTGTCTGTTGACTGGACCTGGGAATTGGATAATCTTTTAAATATTGCTTCAGAAACTGGGTACAGAATTACCAAAGATGAGCCCATCTATCAACTTTTGGGTCAGAAGTCATCTGTGAATTGATGCTTTCCGTGTTGGCAGGTTCTGCTCTCTCTCTTTGCTAGGACAGTTAATGAAATGGAAGATCGTGTTAAAGAGAAGGATAAAATGAAATGAAAGATGATGTTAAAGGGAAGGAAAAAGAATAAAGTTTCTCTTTCTTTCTCGCTCAGAACATTATTGCTGTCATTTGGGTTGGTAGTATCTGGAGGGATTTATTCAAGACATTTTCCACCCCACCTCCTTTTCCTATGGCAAGAAAGAAATTTATAATGGACTAGAGAATTTTTATCTGAAAAAAATGAAAATATTAAAGAAGTTTTAGATCATTGTTATAACTCAAATAATGTGTTTTCACCATCTAACTGGGTTAGCTCTTATCAAAATAGTCTCAAGGATAAGTTCATTAAATTTGGTTGTGTCTTTTATTTCTACAAGTCAGTAGGTCATCAACTCAAGTGGAATTTTTTTTTGTTATTCAAGTTTTTATTACATTATTATTTAAATTTTTGTTATTCAAGTTTTTATTGCATTATTTATTATTTAAATAATTTCATCTTTGTAGAAATTTTCTTCTTGCAACCAAAATAAAATGTATGATTTTATGAATAAGCCGCTGAGCAGAGCAAAAGCTATGGTTCAGACTTAATCCTAATTTGTGTTCTATTTTAGATCTATATTTTATGTAAAAGGTACCTCACATGGCAAAAAAATTAGTTTTAATAGTGTAATAACTTGACTCAAAATTACACTCAGTGGATATGGACTGAACACTGAACACTGGTTCATTATGGAGGGAATTAGTTGTGGAAAGAGAGTCCAGGGATGCATAAAGAATGGATTCTTCTGTCAAGGAACTTACACTGAAGTTAAGGAGATAATTGTATATAAAAATAATTACCTAGAATTCTTGGAGCTGAAGACCTCTTCAAACTTTGGAAGTTAGTTGAAGCAGAAATCCTAGTAGCTTGGTGATTTGCCTGGCAAGTTTGTCCATGAGTCTGAGACAAGGTTAGCTGCATCTCCTATGCCAGAGGTGGCATGGTTTCATGTCTGGGATTCTAAGCAAAGTACAAGTACTGTTCTATTTGCTGTTAGGGTTAGATCATGCTTAACAGTGGTTGGAGAACCAGGAAATCAGGGAGAGGTAGCAGGACTTAGGTACGGGATAGAAGGAACAACTTAGGTACAGGATAGAAGATGGATGGCCAGAGTCAGATGTCAGGACACGACATTATGAATCAAGTGGGCATAAGAGTCAACCAACTATTCAAGGACCAATTAAGAGCAGACAGGAAGGGAAGAGGCAATGTCTGACTTAGCCAGCTTCCTTTAGAATTTGCCCTGTTACTGATGGAATATTTTAAGCATTGTATGAATAGGTTTTCGAGTTACAGTCCACTTTTAAATGATTCATTCTAGATTTTTCTCCCATTTCTCCTGCTTCATGATTTGTCTTTTTGTTCTTAAGTCACACCTTTTTCATCTCCTCAAGAGTGTAATTCTTCTTGGCCACCACTTTGGCTCCAGCAGGTCATAACCCTAGCTCTTCTTTCTTGGCAGTGATGCGCCTCCCTGAGTCCCCAGGGACCCAGGGCCCACCCTGGCTGATGTTGTTTTCACCTGGCTCCCATTGGCCTTGCTCACAAACCTAGGATGGCTGGGACACTCTTCCTTTTGTTTTGGAAAAACTATCTTGACCCTGTGGTACTTAAACATGGCCTGGGTAGTGCTCATGATGGAAATTACTACACTGGAGGCTGACTGTGGTACACTGCTCCAGCCAGCTGAGAAGCTAAAAATGGAATGCATCCATGGGCTGTTTCTTTTTAACACTTACAGCTCAGACACTGCACTCGTACTCCCAGCATCCTCTGCATTGAGGCCTGATAAGTGCTGTTTTGGTCAGCTTCTTAATAGAAGTATCCGTGGAAGGAAGTGGTCCATCTTCTTTACCCATTCATAGCACCATATTCTTCATAACTGATGTCCTGCTGTCTTCACAACCTTATCTGTCCAAATATAAGACACATTTTTATCTCCCAGTTATTCCTCAGTAAAGAGTGAATTATCTTTATTTGAGTTTTTGGGTTTCTCTCTGATTATCAGGCATTATTTTGAATACTAAAACACAAAATATTGTTTGGGGAAGACATATTAGCCTAGAATTACCCCAGTCAGTGCTAGCTGAAATATTTTCCCTGAATAAGGTTGACAAAAAAGATAAATAGTAAGATAACAAAAAATAAAAATAATTTAACAGAGATTTAGTAATTATTTCTGATGGCATAACCTTCAAGTGTTGGTTGTCTTAATAACAGAGAAAGAGCAATTAAAAAAGCAATACCTTAAGATGTGCTGTTTTAGCAATTACAAATGCATATTTATAAGACAAAAAAAAAAAACAACAGCTGTTCTAATCTTACTTTAATGACTTTGGACAAAAGCTCAGTGACTGACTTGATTCCAAAAGTCCTGTATCTCAAACACTTTAGAGGAAATTAAAAGTTGCATATAACTATGTAAAAGAGGCATCTTTCACAGGGCTTCTGTTGGCAGACTGAGGTCTGCACTGTTGCCCCTAATCTATACCACATCCCATCCTTCTCACTTGCCCTGACCACTGGATTTTTTAAAAATTCTCCTATTATACTGTGTATGTGCCCCTTCGGATTCGATGCACCTGTTTTGACTTCCTAACTGCGTTGCTGCTTTCTCTGCTGCAGCAACTGCCTCTTTATCCACAGGGCATCTCTGAACCATCTTGGTAACTCCACCTCTAGACTGACTCAGTCTGTCCCACTGGGATCCTTTAAGTCTGGAGCCTGGGAGGGAGCTGAGAAGGTTTTACCAGAGGTGGAGTTACCTTGAGGGTAATGAAGCTTACATTCAGGATTCCACACGGTCTTGGGTTGTAGAATGTTTTCAGTGGAGAGCGGAAGCCAGTTGAAGTCAGGGACAATTTCTCTGTAAGCCTTTCTGGTGTTCCGGAGGTCTCAGAGAAAGGAATTCTAAGGTGCTAACATGTTATGATGATTTCTTTTACATTCTAAATAAATATTTACTTTTGCACCTAGTTTTGCATTTCTGACTTTGCATTCTTATTCTTAGAGAAGACCACCGAAGTTGTATGTGCTCCATGACACCCCAAAATCTGGATCTTCTGCTGTACTGTGTGCTCAGTTACTAAATTCTGTCTGACTCTTTGAGACCCCATGGACTGTAGCCCACCAGGCTCCTCTGTCCATGGGATTTTTCAGGCAAAAAACTGGAGTGGGTTGCCATTCCCTTCTCCAGGGGCTCTTCCCAACCCAGGGATTGAATCTGCATCTCCTGTTTTGTCAGGGAGATTCTTTACCATTAAGTATCCTGGGAAGCCAGGATCTGCTGCTGGGTTTTACTAAATTAGATGCCTGGGTGTTTTGCTAGTACTTATTTCTCTGCATTTAGTAATAAATAATTTATGTGAGTAAATCTACATTGAATAGAATGTAAAGAATCCCCAAGTCATTCTAAAATCAATGCTTTGGTAGTTCTTTTACAAGAGAACTGGAACTTTCTGGCAGACAGTACATTTTAATATTATATTCCTTGAGAGCTTCCCTGGTGGCTCAGTTGGTAAAGAATCTGTCTGCATTGCAGGAGACCTGGGTTCGATCCCTGGGTTGGGAAGATCCCCTGGAGAAGGAAATGGCAACCCACTCCAGTGTTCTTGTCTGGGAAATCCCATGGACAGAGTAGACTGGTGAGCCCCAGTCTGTGGGATTGCAAAGAGTAGGACACGACTGAGCATTTAACATTTCATTTCAATATTATATTAATATGTTAATTGTTAATTGGGGTCACAAAAAGTCAGACATGACTTAGTGACTGAACAACAATAATGTGTTAATTATGTTAATTTTATATTAATTATTATATATTCATTAATAGCAATATATTGATAAATGAGTGAATACCATAAAACTGGAGGTCAGATACTGAATTCAGTTCAAGTCTACAAGCCTTGGTGAAATGCCTACTATGTGTGATGAAGGTTCTGGGCCAGGTTTTTTTTTTCCCCCATAGAATTTGAATTCAGTTTAAGAGTCATTTGAAATTCATTGCCTTACCAGTGCAGTATTTTTAGGTCCTTGGAAATACAATAGGAATTCTCTTTAAAGATGTAAGAAATTGGAGCCAATGTGATAAATATGATTAAATGCCAAGGAACAACAATTATAAATTGCTGGCACCAGTCATTTGATGTCCTCTGAAACAAAGAGGCTTGTCAGTCTGCCAGTGCTAGGAGTTTCAGTGTAGAGGATGTAAAATGAAAAGTACCCTTTATCTTTTTTGTAAATAGTTTCATAGATGATGGCCATGGGTAACTTAGGGATAGCTGTTTTCAAACCAAGAAACCCCATATTGAAAATGAACTACTTCATGTTCATCATTTTGTCATTCTCTTAAAATGTGTTGTTACATCAGTATCAAATACTTGTGTTTGAGAAATATCATAGTATTCCTAAAAGACATGTCAGTATATAATGGCAGATATTGATATTGATATGTCAGATATTGATATAATGTCAGATATTGATAAATGTTTTCAAGAAAAACACATTCAGAGAAGGAAAGAGACTGATGGTTGGGGGAGTGCTGTTTTAGAAAGGCTATGCTGCCTTCCTAGCTATTCTATGAATGTACCAAGCATATCCCTATCTCAGGGCCTTTCCACTTGCCATTGCTTCTGCCTAGAATGCTTTCTAAGGATTGCATCAGTTATTTTTCTCACTTCAGGCTCTGACCACCCTGTCGAAGGTAGTCCCTTACACCATTCTTTTCCTTTTCTCTCTTCTTCATGTGTTCCTCACTATCTGACCCTGGGAACTGAAGAGACTCAAAGAACTCCTTTGATAAATTCTTAGCTGTCTGAACTCACTACCCGCTCTCTGAAACTCAGAAATTGAAGACTTTTAAAATTTCTCTTGCTGTTTGATCTGGATATACCCAAATCAAGAACCAAGTAATTCTGTATAGAAAGGGATGCTTGTTTTCTTTGCAGTACTTTTTACTCTTTGTCTTTCTGTTTATCTGCCTGTCTCCCTCACTAAAACTTGAGTTGCTTGGTGGATGGGACTTTGTTTTTTTCACTGCTGTCTATTCATCTATTCATCACCTGGAACAGTGCCTGGAATAATTTCTCAGTAAATATATGTTGAATAAATGTGTTAAAACATAAATGAATCCATCAGACCCAATAGCATATTTTAAGAATATGTGATTTTATGGAAAAGGCTTATTTCACATTATTAAGTTTTAAGAAGCAGGATACACAGTATAATTTCCATTTCCTTTCAAAACATTTTAAGTATTTGCATGTATGTATGTATTCATTCATTCCTTGAAAGAAAATTTGAGCATCTCCTATATGTCCATTCTATGTTAGATATGTCTAAGTCATCTACAGTTTCGTGAGAAGATAGATACTGAAACAATAGTAAATTAATGCCACTTTCCTCTTGCACTGCTTTTCAGCTATGTTGATCTTTCAATTTCTCTCACTAACCTTTTTTTGCACAGGTTATATCATTTTGTGTTGAATATCTCTCTCCCTCTGTATTGTAAATTTTGTGAGACTAGGGCCCATGATACTATTCAATTATTGAATAGCTATTGCTCAATGCCTGGTATATAGTAGATACTCAGTAAACATTTGCTGGTTGAATGAATGAACAAATGATTAGAATAGGAACACCTATTCTACATAATAGGAACACCATATCTAATCTTTAATGAAAGTTATGGGAAGTAACTTTCAAGCTGAGGCCTCAGTACAGAAAAGACTTTTGGACTCTGTGGGAGAAGGCGAGGGTGGGATGTTTCGAGAGAACAGCATCGAAACATGTATGTTATCTATGGTGAAACAGATCACCAGCCCAGGTTGGATGCATGAGACAAGTGCTTGGACCTGGTGCACTGGGAAGACCCAGAGGGATCGGGTAGAGAGGGAGGTAGGAGGGGGGATCGGGATGGGGAATACATGTAAATCCATGACTGATTCATGTCAATGTATGACAAAAACCACTACAATATTGTAAAGTAATTAGCCTCCAGCTAATAAAAATAAATGAAAAAAAAAAAAACAAAAAAGAATGAGGAGGAATTAACAAGTAAAGAAGACCAGGCAGAAGTTCTAAAGCTTAAGCTTAGCCTTTATCCTAAAAGCGATAGAGAAGTTTTAAACAAACAAACAAAAAAAAACACTGCACCATCAAATCATTTTTTTCTGTGATATTAAGAATAGACTTATGTGGGCAGTGCTGATACAGGGAAATTGGTTGGGAGATTTTGGTGATAAATGACTGTGGTTCATGTTGGGTTCTTGGCCATGCAGAAAAAGTGAATACATTTCAGAAATTTTTTAGAAAGCATAATATAAATGGTGAGGGAAAGGGGACAAGTTAAGCATGATCCCAAGTCTTTGCATTAGGCACCTGAGAGGACCCCAAGGCCTTTTGCTGAAACTGGGGATTCGTAAGGAAGAACCATTTGAGGGGAAAAGAGCTTGAAGTACCCTTGATGGTGGTGGTGGTTTAGTCGCTAAGTTGTGTCTGACTCTTGGGACCCCATGGACTGTTGCCTGCCAGGCTCCTCTGTCCATGGGATTTCCCAGGCAAGAATACTGGATTGGGTTGCCATTTCTTCTCCTGGGGACCTTCCTGAACCATGGATCGAACCCAGGTCACCTGCATTGCAGAGAGATTCTTTGAAAACCGGCTGAACCACTAGGGAAACCCCGAGGTATCCTTGATATCTGTCTAATTGAGGCTGAGCATTTTTCTACGTATAGATACTTAGAAAAGTGCCTGGAAAGAAATAATCAAATGTTAATAGTTTGGAAGCCTAGTTATATTTATAAAATTTTCTTATCAAGTTTCAGTTTTCATTATCAGTGTGTTTTATGAAGGAAAAATAATAAACATTGAAAACTATAGTAGGATCTGCTATAGGAAGCATTACTAAAAACTCAAAGGACAAAAAACTAAGACTTCCTTAGGTAAAATTAGGGCTGTTCTCAGTGAAAATAGATTATTGGTCCTGAAGTCCATTGTGCAGTGAGCTTATCATTATGGTATGTGTGTGTTTTGTGGGATCATCTGAAAATTTAACCTTAATAGAGAAGGTCTGCTAGAAGCAAAGATGGTTTCTTATACATCCATGGTTTCTTATACATCTGTATCAGCCCTCAGCATAGTCCCTGGAACTTAGTAATAGCTCAAATGAAAGCTATTTTAGATTTGTTATTAATTCATTCTTTTTGTTTACATCACTATTCACCACATTTGTTTTTACAGTGATATTTGTGTCGTCTTGGTTTTTAGGTAGATTGGGGTCAACTGGACTATCTGGTTGTTGACATGCCACCAGGAACTGGAGACGTGCAGTTATCAGTCTCACAGAATATTCCCATTTCAGGTAACTCTAACAGTTAAATGGAATTTGTGCTGTCCTTGATGTTTTGTTGTTGTCATACAGTAAAACGAACTATGACAGGCAAACATTTTTGTGTCTTAGAAACATTATCATTTATAAATTTACCTTTAGAGACCAGATTCATGAACAAAAGTTTCAAAGAACTGCCAGAATAAGCATGTTTACAAAAATATAAAGAAAGACACTTTGAAAAGGTAGTGATGTAAGTCTGTGTTTTAGAAAAGAAGTAGTGCTGAAGTACCATTTAGTTAAAACCTGGCTGTTCGCTTCACAGTCGTTCAGCACTTACAGCGTAGTGCCTGATATGTGGCAGGCACTCAGTAATAGTTATTGAATAAATATTGAGTAAGAATAAACACTGGGAAAATTTGGCTTTTGGATAAATACAGCTATGGGAAAATTTTATATCTTGCCAATTAGTTAATGTTAAAGTTGAGAGCAATAGATGTTAGTTTATGTCAAATACAAAATACACAACACTTCAGTATGGTAGTGGATATCTTTTTTTGCAATGGAATTTAAATATTAGTATTAGCTTTTATATGGAATCTGTTTCTAAGGATTTTCCTAGATTCTAATGCAGAAATAGTTGTAAATCTCTCTGTAAATCTCTCTTATATACATATAAGGACTTTGAGGAAAATAATGGAATTTTAATATGTCTTTTCAAATCCATTATTTGTTGGTAATAAATAACCAGGAGATATCATGGACAGTCACCAAAAAGTTTAGAACCTATGTATTTGATGATATATATACATTCTTAGAAAATATCATTATGATGTTACTAATAATTATGGCTACTTTTGATATTTTAAATAGATTTATAACCTTTCTGGAGGCTTAGGCTTTTACTTTGTTGGGGCAAATTATAATGCATGAGATGGGAGTAAAGTGCAGTAAAACAGGAAAGTAATTTGTCCTTTCTGTAGTCAGAATTCTAAATAGTCTGTATTTTTTTCTTTTTAAAGTAGTTTTGGTACTTTTATTCTTTAAATATCAAGAGTGATCACTAGATGTTTATTGAATAAGTTGTACTCCTTGAACTTTGAAATGCCTGTTGCAAGATTCCAAAGCTCTTATTTATGTGGATAATATTGATAAAGTTGGGCTAAATTATTATTTATTCCCTGAGTTGTGAATTGGTACCTTGAAAAAGTTTAATTTACTTCTCACAGATAAGCTGATGTCCCTATGCAATTTTCCTTTGTTTATTCAGATAATAGCCCCTCTGTGTGGACAGGATTTATGATTATATCACCCTGTTTAATTTGTGCTTATACTCTAAAACAAACAATGTGTAGATTGGGGTTAAGATTTACTTCTCCTTTGAGGATTTCTTTCTAATATCCTAAAATTTAACTAGTATCTCTATTTCTTACCTTTGATGAAGAGTCTACCCTCTAATAAGTAATTGATATTAGATGAAAGAAAAAACAGTGTTTTTAGAATTTTTGTCAAATGTGCATGACGATTCAGAAGCATTGTGTACATTCACACTGTTGTGCAGCCGTCACCACCATCCATCTCCAGAGCTTTCTCATCTTCCCAAACTGAAACTCTTTACCCATTAAGCAATAACTCTGAATTCCCTCCTACCCCTAGCCCCTGGTAAGCACCATTCAGAAACAGTATTTTTTACAATAAGGTGAGAGAATGATTCTAGAATGAGGCAAATATATTTATAAGATTGCATTAAACATAAACCTAACATTGATTTTATGATTTATTAATAAATTTTAATTATTTTTTTAAAATGAAGAAGCAGTGTTTACTTCTTAATTTTGTCGTCATTCTTAACATCTGCCTTTGGGAAAAACTCATCAACTTGGTTTGTGCTGTACTCCATAGTAGGTAGCTGCTGCTGCTGTTGCTACTGCTGCTTCTTCAAGTTTTTGTTTACATTTCTCTTTTTTGCCTTTTTATTTTTTATTGAAGTATAGTTGAGGTTGCAAAGCAACAAACGCTATCCATATGAAAGTAGGTGCTTAGCACTGTACAGGATCCAGGGATGGTTAAATCAAGTTTTTCCCCTAGACAAGTGTTCCAAACCTTTTTTTGATTCTTGGATCTTTTTTTGATAATTTGATGTATAAATGGAAATGTATTTGTACCTACAGAAACACAATTTTTATGTATAATTTCAGAAGGTTTGCTGTCCTCAGGTTAAAAGTCCCATCTGAATCCTTGTACACTGTTGATGGGAATGTAATTGATACAGCCACTGGGGAAGACAGTAGGGAGGTTTCTGGAAAAACTGAAAATAGAACTGCCATATAACTCAGCAGTTCCACTCCTGGATACATATCTGACAGAAATGGAAACACTAATTCAAAAAGACAAACACACCCCAATGTTCATAGCAACATTATTTACAGTTGCCAAGATATGGAGGCAACCTAAATGCCTATCAATAGATGAATGGATAAAGAAGATGTGGTGAGTATGTGTATATATATATATATATATATATATGTATACATATGCGTACACACATTCACACAGTGGAATACTACTCAGTTATTAAAAAAACAATGAAAACTTGCCATTTCCAACAACATGGATGGGCTTGGAGAATATTGTGCTAAGTGAGAGAAGTCAGACAGAGAAAGACAAATACTGTACAATGTCAGTTTTATGTGGAATCCCCAAAATACAACAAACTAGTGTATATAACAAAAAAGAAACAGACTTACAGATATAGAGAACAAACTAGTAGTTACTAGTTGAGGGAGGGAAGTGGAGAGGGTAGAGAGTAGAGATACATAATATTATGTATAATATAAGCTACAAGGATATTATATTTTATAATACCTATAAATGGAACATGGGAGTTTCAAGGCAAGAATACTAGAGTGGATTGCCATTTCTTCCACCAGGGAATCTTTCAGACTCAGGGGTTGACCCACATCTCCTGTGTCCCCTACACAGGCAGGCAGATTCTCTACCACTTAGCCACCCAGGAACCCCTATATATATATATGTAAGAGAAGGAAATGACAACCCACTCCAGTATTCTTGCTGGAAAAATACCATGGACAGAGGAGCCTGGCACACATGACTAAAACCACTGAGTGTGTGTGTGTGTGTGTGTGTGTGTGTGTGCGTGTGTGTGCGTGCGTGCACCGGTCGACACAGTTTGGGAAAAAGAAACTAGAGACAGAATTAAGGTTTAAAGATGGGATGGGTGGACTCAAGACCTCTTAGATCAAGAGCCCTGTTCCTGGGAGCCACATCACTTTTATTTATTGTCTTGGCAAGCAGGAAGTATCTTTTGTGTTGCAATGAAGTCAGCCTCCTTTGTTCCCAGTCACGCTCCCATTTTATTGATTACTTTAAACAATCTTTGTTATCTTTTTGTACAAGGAGTGTCACCTCGCTGGAGGTTATAGACCTGCTTATGCCTTGGGAAAACATCTTAGTGTGTGCACAAGCAGTGTTCTGGACCTGTGCTGACCCAGCGTTCCAGGGTTCACACTATGTTTTTCCTTAGCCTAGCAGAGCATGACAACCCCAACTGATCAGCCCAATGTACTTTTATTTGGGTTATGCTGTATTGCTGTATTTTGCTTTTATTCTTTTCCCATGGTGATGTTCTCATGGCTTAGCCAGAGCAACAGGTGGCTGACTATTAACCCCTGCATATGTGTGTATATATATATATATATATGTATATATATACATATATATATGTGTGTGTGTGTGTGTGTGTATCACATTTTCTTTATTCATTCATCTGTTGATGGACATTTAGGTTGTTTCTATGTCTTGACTATTATAAATAGTCTGTTGTGAACATAGCGCAAATATCTTTTTGAACTATAGTTTCTTCTGGATATATGCCTGAGTAGGATTGCTGGATCATATGGCAATTTTATTTTTAGCTTTTTGAGAAACCTCCATACTGTCTTTAATAGTGGCTTCACCAACTTACGTTCCCACCAACAGTGTAAGAGAGTGCCCTTTTTTCTCCACATCCTCTCCAGCATTTGTTATTGGTAGACTTTTCAATAATGGACATTCTGACTGGTGTGAGGTGCTATCTCATTGTGATTTTGATTTGCATTTCTCTAATAATTAGCAGTTTGAGCATCTTTCCATGCCCCTGTTGGCCATCTGTTTGTCTTCGTTGGAAAAATGTCTGTTTAGGTCTTCTGCCCATTTTTTGATAGGGTTATTTGTTTTTTTGTTGTTGAGTTGTATGAACTGTTTATATATTTTGAAAATTAAGCTCTTGTCAGTTGTATCAGTTGCAAATATTTTCTCCCAATCCATAGATTGTCTTTTCATTTTGTTTATGGTTTCCTTTGCTGAGAAAACACTCATTCTTTAAAGACAATGCATTTCTGTGTAAACAGATACCATGATGATTGGTTGTTATTAACAAACTGCCACTTAATGACAGTTTTCCATGTATTAGTTTTTTATTTGAGGATCACAGGTGTTATGTCTGTTTTTTTAAATTTTTGAAGGGTTAAGTAGCTTTCTCAAGACCACATGGTAACAGTGCATCATAGCTGAGGTCTGTATTAGTTTTGATTGGGTTTAAAGCTTATACTGTCAAGCTCTACGTCATGCTGCCCTAATAGAAAGCCCAGCAAAATTTGACTCATGGATTTACCAAGTTTAGTTCTAGTCCATTCCACCCATTTATGTTGTAAATTTTCTAATCTAGGTTATCTCTGATAAAAATAAACTTGTCTGTGAATATGCCTAAACCTGTGCACCCCTATGTGATGAGTATCCAACCAGTGGTTTAGATTGGTTTCTCCTGTATTCAAGGCTTTTGCTTGTTTGTTTGTTTCTGACTCCTGAGAGATTGCTTTGGGCCTCTTTATACATCCTAGGGAAGACCTGAAGGCAGTCTAGAAGCGGTCTCCTTTGGGCTTTAGGAAAGTAGTATTAGTCCCTCAGTCATGTCCAACTCTTTGCGACCCCATGGCCTGCAGCCTGCCAGGCTCCTCTGTTCACGGGATTTCCTAGGCAAGCATACTGGAGTGGGTTGCCATTTCTTCTTCAGGGGATCTTCCTGTCCCAGGGATGGAACCCAGGTCTCCCACATTGCAGGCAGACTCTTTACTGTCTGTGCCACCAGGGCAGCCCTAGGAGACCTCCAAATCATTCTTGGGAAGACCAGTGTTGTCTTTGGGCTGGTCATACTGGTCTTGGGACTTTGACTGGTTTCCAGGAACACTGGCTGTCAGTATAGAATTGCAGCTATCGATGTTAATACAGTGATGGTTTATTATGTCAATGTTAACGTTAATAGCAGTGCGAAGACTAGATTTTCTATAGTGAACATGTCTTAATTTTATAATGAGAAAAACAGAACAAGCAGAACATACCAGAAACATACAAGAAAGGATGTGAGGGGATGTTGAGGGGACAGGTGCATTGGTGATTGTCTCTGTATATGTATCTTTCTTACAGGCTTAGGTCTTGAAGTGTAGTTTTATTCAGGCCGTGGTCATTTCACAGCTAACGTTTCTAAATAAATGCTAGAATTGAGCCAATTCCCAGGATTTAGAGGGAAGGGCACCAACCACAGACTTACTGGCCTGGCTTGAATCATGGCTTTCATCAATTCATATAATCTGGAACAGCCTGACAGAATCGTGTCTGCCTTTCGAGACCTACCTGAATTATTTTTCTCTAACTATGAACCTTATTTTCCTTTTTCTTATCACTGACTTTAGAACTCTTTTAGGATAGTCTGTGTTCTACTTTTTCTTATGTCCTGTATTCCACAAACCCAGAGACTTTTTCAGCTCTCATTTGAGCCCCGCTGTGATTCGACTTCCTTTCCTTTCCCACTAAACTCCTTCATATAACCTGGGATTGCTCCCCTTAAACCTTATATACCCTCTGCCCTTCTTTCCTTCCTTTACTTTCTCTAATATAAGACACAGTTGACCCTCACTTAGAATGTCTTCCTTCCCCATTCACTGGGTACCCTGGTCCTGCTTACTCTTTATTCTAATGGCTACTACTTGCCATTTTCCCACAGCCTCCCAGTTAGGAACTGTTTCTCCTTCTTTGGAATTCACATAGCATTTTATTTGAATGATTTCTATAGCACTTCTTATGTTCTCTGTTCAACACTTGCATAACTATGTTATCTTCTCTACCAGACTGTTACACCCTCGAGAGTAAAGCCTCTGTTTCGTTCATCTTTGCGTTTCTCACAGGGCCGAACTCGGTGCCTTCCCGTAATCACTCAGGAAATGTTGATCAGTGAATGAGTGTTTTATCTGTTTTGGTATTATCTTACCAAGTAGGTGGTAAGCTGTTTGAATGCAATTATTTTTTCCCCATTTGTCATAGTATTTCTCAGAGTACCTTGGGCAATGTCTTTTGCAATTAATATTGATTGAATAAATGACAAAGTTAGTTGACTAGTTGTCACTGTTTATGTGCCCCCTTATCTTTCTTACCAGCCCACTAACTCATTCCTATGATCTCTCCTACCCCAGCTGCTTTTACCTGGGAGCTCTTTTCTGTGTATCAGTTAAAGCATTACCTTTAAAAATATCAGTCAGTCAGTTTAGTCGCTCAGTCATGTCCAACTCTTTGCGACCCCATGGACTGCAGCATGCCAGGCTTCCCTGTCCATCACCAACTCTCAGAGCTTGAGCAAACTCATGTCCATCGAGTTTGTGATGCCATCCAACCATCTCATCCTCTGTTGTCCCCTTCTCCTCCTGCCTTCAATCTTTCCCAGCATCAGGGTCTTTTCCAATGAGTCAGTTCTTTGCATCAGGTGGCCAAAATATTGAAGTTTCAGGTTCAGAATCAGCCCTTCCAATGAATATTTAGGACTGATTTCCTTTAGGATGGACTGGTTTTATCTCTTTGCAGTCTAAGCAACTCTCAAGAATCTTCGCCAACACCCCAGTTCAAAAGCAACACAGATTTTATTTAACTCTTCCTTTGAGTGAAAAGTATTTTTATTTTAGGGATTTCTTTATGTCATCCTTTTTCTTGTGTTATATGTAACATACTTGTGGTTAGTTGATACCTTTTGATACTAACTTTTCTCTGGTGTCTGGGATAATAGTATGCATGTGGGCACTTGTTATTTGGTTACATGCAGGCTCTGTATTAGGGCTTCCCAAGTGGCTCAGGGGTAAAGAATCAGGTAAACCTGTAATGCAGGAGATGCAGGTTCGATTCCTGGGTCGGGAAGATCTCCTGTAGAAGGAAATAGCAACCCACTCCAGTATTCTTGCTTGGGAAATCCAGCGGACAAGGGGTTGCAAAAGAGTGGATACAACTTAGAGACTAAACAACAATAGTAACAATAAGCTCTGTATTAAATTACTGATGAGAGTCACTAGTTCTGCTCCATTGTAAGATAATAAGAAATTCTTTTATTTACTTGCAGGGATATTTGGCAAGGGACTAAATATCTGATTATCCTTATGTGTGGAATACCTGCCTACCCCATAGACTTAGAAGGAGCAAATGAGATAACGAACATAACAGCCCTGTATAAATGTATAGTAGTTTTTAGAAACTACTTGAACACTTTAGAAGAGTTTTTTTAGGGGGGTGTGAAATGTTGTGAATTAGGAATCTTTATATGAACTTTGCATTTCTCCAAGCCATGTTGAGGATGAAATTGTGTTTTATGCTTGTAAAGAGACATCGTTTTGCAAAATTTATGGAGACAGACCTGTACAAGTAAAAGATCTTTCTGAGTGCTAATTAGCAAGTCTTTTTATGTGTTCCATTTTGTTCCATGGGATAGATGACAAGCTCATTATAAGAGGAAACTTTAAATAAAAATCCTCCTCTTATTTGTTAAAAGTGTTGTGTAGCAACAATAGTGATAAATGTGTTGACAGCAGTATTAGTGGCTAATGATTTAAGTTTGAGCTTCCATGGACTACTGAATCATTATATACTGCAAATATCTAGTAGTTGTAGTAATTTCTAGAGGGAAAGGAGGCAGAATAGAGGGTGAGAAATAATCAATTATAGTCCTTGCATTTGCTCTTGTCTTGTTGAACCTGTCAAAGGGAGAAGCCAGAATTACCAGTGATGGTTTTGTTGTGTTATTTTTCTTACTTTTTTTTTGTTGCACAGTTTGCTGAGTTTTTGCTTGCTGCTTCTTTTACTTGTAAATTAGTTGGTGCCATATATTGAGTTGGGTATATTCCAGTGTTGACTTGTAGTTTTTTTTTTTTTTTTGCATAGTGATGTACTCTTGGGAATTATCGAACACTAAACTGCTCTTCCATAATAGAAGAGGATTAATATTTCTTTGAGAAACATTATAAGTTCCTTGAAAGTTTGAAAATATATGCATCATGTTACTATTTGAATTCTAATAGATGTTGCCTAAAATGTTTTTCTTCCTTTGTTAGATGACTTTAACTCTTAGAATTAAGTGGAGAATTTATTCCTCTCATGAAATCTGTGAAGCATAATTTTATTTTTTGAGAGACTAGAGAGTTTTAGTGAGTCACTCATATTAAGGTGCTATATTAGTCAGGGTCCTAGCTGGAAAGAGGTGACACATCTTAAAAAGAATTAATAGAGTTTAGTGAAGAGATTAGTTACTAAGGTGTGGGCAATATCAGGAAACCAGCAAGGGACAGAGAAATACCCAGAGGCTAGTGACAGTCAGGAATTTTTACTGTCTGCCTGAAGGAGCAGAGTGTGAACCATGTTAGTGCGACTTGGTGACTGCTGAAGTCATGGTAGAGGGGCTGATTGTTGGGAGCGCTAACCACAGAGGAATGCAAGCAAGCGCAGAACTTCTGCAAGATAGAGAGGAAGCATGTGTGTGGTACTTATAGTGCTCCCACCTTTTTCTCCTCCCACATCCTTGTATCCTGGGTACCTGCTATGGCAGATCCCTAATGAAAGCCAGAGGATAAGGAAATTCAGGCGATAGAATTCACACAGGTCAGCTGCCTGGGTTGATCAGGACAGAGAATGAAGCAGAGCCTGGGGAAGAAGGAGAGGAAGTAAGTGGAGCACAGCAAGTGGAAAATAATCAAAACAGCTTTTTTTCCCTTCATGGTTGTCATTGTAACTGTGAATTAGTGACTTGTGATTGATGAAGTACAGATCCCTGCCTTCTGAAAATTTGAAGCTAATACAGATTTCAATACAGTCAAATTAGTGAACATTCATGTTACCAGAGGGCAAAATTTTGCTGTTGTCAAATTAATGAACAGAATATTTATATTGGAGATAAATTGTGATGTTAAGTATATTTTGTTGCAGTGGGGAGTGATGGATAGAAGGGTTTATTTTGATAGGATAGGGTTATGAAAAAAAAAGTTCTCCTTCACTTTATTAAGTAAAAATAGATGCGGGAATAAAACTTCTGGAAATGATTCTTAAAATAGAAGGGACAAAGACTGAACATTCATGAGGGGAGCACATGATCCCTTCTTGGTCTTCTTTCTTTTACTTCCAAGGAAGGGCATAGAAAACAGCCAGGTGGTCCTGCTGTGGGTACTGTCTTCATTACTTTCCCACAAGGAGGGAGAAGCTACTGCATGTGGCAGGTAGGCAGCTAGACAATATGCTAAATATCCATGGACTTAAGAGAAGCTGCGCTAGCAGACTGGCATTGCATTATGAAAATGAGGTTATGCCCTTCTTCCTGTCTAGAGCCCTTCCTGTCTGGACACTGCAGATAGAAGGAAAGCCAGAGGCCTTTCTGCCTCTTACTCACTTAAATGAGATGAGATGGGAATTTTAAATTAAGCCACCTTAATATTTCAGTCATCACTTAAAGTGAAAGGCATTTATTGCTTGTGAAAGGCAGTGGGCCTTTTGCCACATTAACTGAACTCCTATTCACTCATCATAGATGCTAGTCCAAGCCCACACTTGTATTTTTCCCACCACCAGCTTGGGCTATTCAGTTATCTCTTTTATAGCAATACTCTCTGACTGCCAATTTTGATAGTGGGGAATGTGTGTGTGTGTGTAATTTTATTTATGTGTGTATTTGTGGCTGTCCTGTGTCTTTGTTGCCTTCTAGGCTTTTCTCTAGTTGTGGCGAGTGGAGTCTGCTCTCTAGTTGCGATGTGCAGGTTTCTCATTGCGGTGGCTTCTCTTGTTGCAGAGTATGGGCTCTAGGACAGGTGAGGGGCTTCAGTAGTTGCGACTCCTGGATTCTAGAGCGCAGGCTCAATAGTTGTGGCCCGTGGGTTTTGTTGCTTCACAACCTGTGGGATCTTTCCAGATCAGGGCTTGTACCTGGGTCTCCTGTATTGGCAGGGGAATTCTTTATCACTGAGTCACTGGAGAAGCCCAACAGTAGTTTTTATAAGATGAAAGGATTGGAAACATATTGTTGCCTTCATTAAGTAAATTACCATGGGCCATATTTGGCTGCTTCGGATTTTAGTGATATTTTTCCCCAACATTTTACAATATGTAATTACCTCAAACTGTAAAGCTTAAAGCATGCTAATACCTGATAGGTGGCAGACTTAGGTCATAGATTTTTCTGGTATTCAGAGGTAGTAAATCTTCATTGTGTTTTCAGTTTGTAGTACGAAACTAAAGGAGACAGTCAGTTTTGGATTTCTCCCCTGGTGTATTTCCACGAAAATCTTGGGCAGGGTTATAATTAATGGATATTTGGCAAATAATCACATGATGTAGAAGAGAATTACTGTTTTATCCATCAAATTGTAAAAATTCTTTCCAAAATAATTTTTTTTTTTTTGGTTTTTGTTAGGCAAATTGTAGCCAAGGATTAAAGATTAGGAATTGTATTCCAGTGTTTTATCTCTAGGGACACTCCTGATATTCAGTCTGAAACTTCAGTCTTTGTTAGTTTGGAAATCAAATTATAAAGCAAATATAATGCTATTGGTTAATGAACAATAATGTTTTCAATTAAATTTAAGAAGCAGGGCCCCTGTGTTTGTGTCAACATATATTATAGGTGGAAGTTATCGTGTGTCAGTTAACAGTTCAAGGAAATAGCCTAAAAATTAACAACTTTTAAACTATGACATAGAAAGACCCAGGATTTGAAAAACTTCCCCAAATGATTCTTATGTAGATTTCAGGATCATTCCATCTAGAGCAACTTATCTGATGATAGAATTCCTTGATTTATCCAGCCTGTGTTTTGATGGGACCCTTCTGATAGCATTCATTCAGTTTTGTCTTAGAAGAATTTCTAGGCACTTTGTTCATCATATGTCTGACAACTAAAATTCCTTAATATCTTAAAGTTCAATGAATAGTTAATGGCCAATGGATAGTCAGATTCATATTTAAAACTACTTTTAAATCTATTAAACATTTGTATGTAGAAAAAGGATGAGACTCACAATCTGTCATTTAAAAATTTTTGCACTTTGTCATAGATGTTAAAGATTTGATCAGAGTGCTGTGTAGCTCTGAAGAATGTCTTCATGTCTTAAGTATGATTTGAAAATGGAGCAAAGCTTTTCCATGAAAAATCTCGGAGTTTCTTTTGTGAAATACACCTGGTTAAATACAGTTAAGGTAATCAGGGTATAGCAGTTCTCTTCTTTGGCGTTCATGTTGGATAAAGAATGTGTTCAGAAAGGAATGTGTACCGTTATGAACAAAACAGCCTTTGGTGGTGGCTCACTGCAAGCATGGGCAGGTTGGACTTTATGTGCATCTAACAGAGTTTGAAATCCAAAATATTAAATCTTAAGAGTCCAGCATGAACAGACACATATAGAAGAACATTGCAGAGACATTTGTGTACAACAAGTAGGCTTCTCTAGGTGTTTACTGATCAACATAAAGATGGACTCAAGACTGGAGAGAAGTCAGGATTTAATCTTTACTGATAACATCAGAACTGAGGGGGAGAATGAGAATGAGAGAGAGAAACAGCTTGTGAGTAGAATATGAGAGAACTGTATGGTTCTAGCCCAAGCTCTATAGAATCTCCGGAAACTTCTCTTGTCCTCAGTGGTTCACAGTGAACGCAGTCTGAATCCCCTAGTGAGTTCATCATTAGGGTGAGGTGATTGGAAGCCTGTTGCCTTTTGACTCCATTATTGAAGAGCTAATCTCTCTTTCTAAATAGCAGATGTGTGTCCAGATTCCTTTAACAAACTTGAATTCTTAACTAAAAATGCACATGCTCTCTCTCACCAATGACTTTGAAATACTATGATTTCCACTAATTATTGTGTTTTATAATGCTTTTTGGCAGCAATTGGCATAATTTTCTGTGACAAAATTCATTTCTAAAGTGAGCAACATAATGATTGATCTTTAAATTAGTAAAACATATACCCTTTGTGACTATAGCCAATTCACTCCTCTGTTGGAATGGCATATAGAATCCAAAACAGTGACTCATGAAAGAATTATTTATAGTCCCTGTTGAAACACAATCTGGGGGTACATTTAAGGTGAATTTGCCTTTTTAATTTTGTTTTACTTAATCTGATGCTAATATTAGTGGACATTTATTGATATTACAGGCAATAATGTTTACAATTCAGGAAGTTTGGGAGTTATAGAGAAGAATGGCAAGGGAGAGCTAAAAAATACTGAAGCAAATCTCCTTTATAGTCAATAAACAATTATGTTTATGCTAAGCTAGCAGAAAATGATTATTTTGCTGCAAGTATCTTTAAATAAATCACCGAGCATCAGCAGCACTAAATATTAGAGCACTGTGAACTCTAAGGGTAGCAGTTAATTTCTTCTTTTAAGTGTTAGTTGACTTTACATTGGCGTGCTAAAGGATTATATAGAATTACTCATCCAGGTATACTTAAGGGCGGTTTCTGTTGTATATTTTTATTAGGTTCCAACACTGAAATTCTCAATCAAGCATGGGAATTAGATACAATTTATGCCTTGGAGACTTAGAATGCCATAGTTGAGTAATTCCACACTGGTATAATTATGATCAGCTTAACATCTGGAATGATTAGTTTTAAATGCTTCATTTCAGTTCAGTTTGGTCGCTCAGTCATGTCTGACTCTTTGCGACCCTGTGGACTGCAGCATGCCAGGCTTTCCTGTCCATCACCAACTCCTGGAGCTTATTCAGACTTATGTCTGTTGAGTCGGTGATGCCACCCAACCATCTCATCCTCTGTCATCCTCTTCTCCCACCTTCAATCTTTGCCAGCATCAGGGTCTTTTTCAGTGAGTCAGTTCTTTGCATCAGGTGGCCAAAGTATTGGAGTTTCAGCTTCAACATCAGTCCTTCCAATGAATATTCAGGACTGATTTCCTTTAGGATGGACTGGTTGGATCTCCTTGCACACCAAGGGACTCTCAAAGAGTCTTCTCCAGCACCACAGTTCAAAAGCATCAGTTGTTCAGTGCTCAGCTTTCTTTTTGGTCCAACTCTCACATCCATACATGAATACTGGAACTAACTGCTCTGAACTCGGACCCAAATCTAGATATGCAGTTATAGATGCAATTTCCTCTCAATACTCAAGAGAATTAGCAGTTAAGACAATACTCTAAATAACTATTTTTCAAGATGTTTGCATACTTTGCAGAATCTGATAGACAATTAACCTCTTATAGTAAATCCCAGTTAGTAAAAAGCCGTTTACATAGATTACAACTTGGAAAATAACATTTAAACAATATTGTTTATTTAGACTTAGACATTTACCCTAGAAAATGGATAGAAAATTCTTCATGGAATTCTTGAGATGGCACTTTATGATACTGTGTTTTTACCCCTTGAAAATTATTATATTTATTGCAAACTAAACATTCTCTTTGTTGCTATTAGTATTTCTTGTGGTCAGTAGAGGGAGCATAAGTTTTCTAACAAACCATCACAAAACTGAAGTGACATCATCAGTGATGGTATAGAGAGGAACAATCTAGGCTAGTTCATATTGGTTCATGTTCCATTGTCTGTGAGAAAAATTAAAATTTATCAACTAGAAAGTCAAGAATTGTAGAGATAAACTGTAATATCAGGTTTAGAGATCATATTTTAAGTTAAGAGATTAGTAACAAAAACCATAATTCCTTTAAAACTTAAAAATGTGCATTGTGATGCACAAATTGGTTAATGATTAATTTTACTGGAGGTTTTGTTTCTCTTTTGTTTACCTTATTTCTTTATAATTTGTAGAGGTCACTTTAGGGTGTCTGGAATAGTTACATGTGCAATGCACTAAAATTTGGTACAGCAAAAGAAGTGTAGTGATTTCTCTATGGGTCAGTTATGTTTTTGTATTGTTTAACAAGGGCTAGAAATTTTTTTCTCAAAGCTGCATCCTGAAGACTGATTACATTGCAATTAGTCAATAGTTAAGAACATATATTTAAGGGGAAAAAAAAATCTTACACCAAAAACTCTTATGAATGTAGCTGGTAGTTCCAGTGGAATATGTACATGTTTTGTGAGCATTTTATGGAACATGGAAGATGATCGTTGTCTGTCCTTGTCAGAAATGTATTATGATGTATGAGTGGTTCTGTTTAAGTTGCAAACAAACTCGGGCACCATGGATGCTTATTTGTGATACCGTGTTAGCGTTAAGTAAAAGAAAACCAAGACACTTTAATCCCTCTCTCTAGGGTCTTATAGTTATCACTAAGCATTTATGTAATAGTTTTATGTTGTTTTTTAAAAAGTGAAACAGCTCTTTAAATAAGACCAGTGGAAATAGGTTCATTTTATAGAGAAGTTAATGGAGATGTATTGAGATTTAGTGAGCTGTTCAAGATTATATAATACATTAGCATAGTCAACAAAACCAGAATTCGTAGCTTTTGACTCCTGGTTCAAGGAGTTACAAGGCGTTCTTAGAACTGTAGTCTAGGATAATTCGAAAACATAGGACAGTTATTTAAATCCCCCATCCTTTGTTAAGCGCCTGTTTTGTGTACAGCACTGGGTTATTTTGTTTGATTAAAAATTGAGAAAAATAACCGTCCATGAAACTGTATTGTGTAGTAGTAGTACAAACAGTAGATGAAGTGTGTTTCAAACAAAAAATGTTTATGTTATTGTAAAGCTAAAGGTACTTTTTAGGGCTAATAGAAAACCCCTCTGTACTGATTTATCATTATGAGAGAATTTGGAGGAAATAGCCAAGGTGGGGCGGGGGGTGTTGTTTACAGGTGAAGAGAATGGCTCTGAGATTGAGGGACTATAATTCTTAGGGGAGGTGGTATTTCACATCTGCTTAAATAGGATTACTGAGGCAGCCTGGTTGAACTGAAAACTACAGTTAAGAGGGAATGCAAAGTTGCATGATCAGAGAGCTGGCTGAGACCTCGAAGACTGTCTGCCCTTGCATTAATTTTATGACTAAGGAAACTGAGACCTGGAGTGATTCTGAGTTATTTGCCCAAGGTTAGTCACACAGATAGATGGGGGCAGAACTGGAATTAGTTTTTCTCCAAATGCCTGGATATGATGACAGAACCGGGAAGGTGGCAAATTAGGGAAATACGTTGGATGTGCAGAGTTGAGTATATTTTTGCACAACAGTTATTTCCATCAGTCTTTAAAAGAGGAAAAAGAGAAATGTTGGTTTGTTTTGGGTTTCTTGGGAAGAATAAATCAAAATAGAAGAATGTAGTGATCCATGGAACAGTTCAAAAAATAGGATGAGCTGCCTGATGGCAAATATGAAAATGACCTTGCCAACAACTTCTAGGACATTTTTACTAATAATAGTAATAAAAATAATAAAACATATAACCAACAGCAACATTTATCATTTATTGAACGTTTACCTATGGCATCATGTCGAATATCTTATGTACAGTACTTCATTAAATTATTGCATCCTGTTACCTAAGTATTACTATGCCATTTTGTAAATTAGAAGCTAAATCTCAAAGAGATTAAGTTATTCCCCTTGTCACACTGGTAGTCAGCTATGGAATAAAAATTTGAATTTTCATTCTGTTTGAATTCCAAGCCAGTGTTTCTGAAGCTTGTCTAATGAATAAACCCTTCTTCTAAAGGAAAATAATCTGCTCCATGCCCCAAATAGACTTATTTTTATTAGTAGGCTACTTAACTAAGCATAAACACAAATTCCTTAAGCTTATAGCTTTTATATAATTTTTAAAAACTACAAAACTTACAAATTAAATTCAAGCAAATGTATAAAATCAATAAAATTCAAACTATTGACATTAATTTAATATGAAAGATGAAGTTTCTGCTGTAATGAAAATACCAATTGCAAGATGAATTTGCGGCTAACTGCTACTGCAGTTACTCTGAGTTTAGTGAGCCAGTCCTGCCACGTGCTTTGTGAGAACTTGATTCTGCTGCTACTTTATTCTGTCTTCTTCAGACTGTTTCTTCAGACTCTGTAGTACTCTGTAATAGTATCATTTGCCCTTCACTTGATGCCATCAGTTATTTATTGTTAACCCTACTTCTGTTTTCATTGCTCTGCCAGAGTACTACTGCTAATTTGGTGGTTTGGAATGCTGAGATGTCATAGCAGTAAATATTTAATTATCAGTTGTGCTCATCAGGTGATCTAAAATATGTTCATTTTTTCCAGTCTGTCATCTAGAAGAAACCCTCAAATTTAAGAAATTCACAGTGTCTACAAATCATAACCAGGTCTCTGGTGTTTCTACTTACAGAAAAAAAATTGTACTGCACTTTCCCTCAAAACTCAAAACTATCTGGTTACTGTGGGGTCATAGTGGAGACCCAGGAAAGCCTCCATCTCTATCTACTTTCAGTGCTGCCTTAGTTCAGACTACCACTGTTTTGCATCCAAGTTTCTCCCACAACCCCTAGTTTTATCCCCACCAAACTGTTCTCTACAGTGTAAACCACAGTACCGAGTTTTCTGTAATACAGATTTAGAACTCAGCTGGGGTATCATTTCTTTCTGAAAACTTTCCCCTCTTGTTTCTTCTTATCACCTGTTTCCTCATCCCATTCATGATCACCTTCACCATCCTCTTCTGTAGATTCAATTAGTTATTTTTCCTTTGTTCTTCCTTCATAACTCCATAACACCCTCGGTCTACCTTTATTATAATCCTTGGTAGCACACTGTGTTGAATCCCTAATTTGGGGGGGTCTCCCCAGGTAGGCTGTTATGTTCTTGAAAGTAAAGCTTACTTCGTGCATCTTCTAGGGGGCACATTGTGTGTGTGAAAGGCAAGAAGATCCTGCTGATACCGCTGTGATCATGAATCACAGGTCAGTTTTCATTTTAGGAGTAAGGAGTCAAAAATTGGCAAGAACAAAATAGACATTTCCTTATCTTTCCTATTCATGTAAGTGAAATTTATACACATTACCTAAGCAGTTAATAGAATAGACTCTTTTAGTGTGTAGTCAACAGAATTTTGGAAGCATTCTTTCCGTAAGGAATTAGATAATAGCATCATTTCGCTATGTCTGTTCTCACTTGGTTAGGTGCTGTCATCGTCTCCACGCCTCAGGACATTGCACTGATGGATGCACACAAGGGGGCTGAGATGTTTCGAAAAGTCCACGTGCCTGTAAGTATTTACACCTTCACTGTTGGAAAAATAAGAAATGCTTCTAACTAAAAAAGCAGATCATTGAGAAACACAATTGAAAATTTAATTTAGTTCTGGGTGGAAATCTGTATGAACACCCTACTTCATTTTTTGTTGTTGTTTAGTCGCTAAGCCATGTCCAACTCTTGCGACCCCATGGGTTGTAACCACCAGGCTCCTCTGTCCATAGGCTTTCCCAGGCAAGATTACTGGAGTGAGTTGCCATTTCCTTCTCCAGGGGATTTTCCTGACTCAAGGATTGAACCCACATCTCCTGCATTGGCAGGCACATTCTTTACCACTGAGCCACCAGGGTAGCCCGTAATTCATTTTAATTGTTACTTTAAAAATACACATATAGGTGGAAACAGGAATGCATATTACATTAATCAAAGAAAATGCTGAAATATCGTTCAGGTATGAATTTTCTTTTTTTGGTATGAGTTTTCTGAACAATTATTCCCTTCAACTATTTGTACCTGTCACTGACTAAAAAAAACATAATGAGAATTTTGGGAAATTATGTAGGTAGATGACTTTTTTCCTTCTGTCTTCTACAGTTTAACTCATTTATAGCCTCACCATCTTCTTGAAAGGAAGAATTTGCTATACAAAGTGGCAAAAAATAAAAATATTATACAAGGGAGAGAAAGGACAATTAAAATCAGTTGGAGTCAGAAGTGAAGTCTGTAAATAACTTGCATGTTATTAAGGGACTTAGATCTGTGCTAGAAGTATGCCATGTATTTTCAAGCAGTCACAGGGAAAGAAACAGAGGGCCATTATAAGACTGTCCATTTCTTGGACAAATTCTTAGAAAAGTATAACTTTCCAAAACTGAACCAGGAATAAATAGATCTTAACAGACCCATCACAAGCAAGGAAATCGAAACTGTAATCAGAAATCTTCCAGCAAACAAAAGCCCAGGACCAGATGGCTTCACAGCTGAATTCTACCAAAAATTTAGAGAAAAGCTAACACCTGTCTTACTCAAACTCTTCCAGAAAATTGCAGAAGAAGGTAAACTTCCAAACTCATTCTATGAGGCCACCATCACCCTAATTCCAAAACCAGACAAAGATGCCACAAAAAAAGAAAACTACAGGCCAATATCACTGATGAACATAGATGCAAAAATCCTTAACAAAATTCTAGCAAACAGAATCCAACAACATATTAAAAAAATCATACACCATGACCAAGTGGGCTTTATCCCAGGAATGCAAGGATTCTTTAATATCCGCAAATCAATCAATGTAATACACCACATTAACAAATTGGAAGATAAAAACCATATGATTATCTCAATAGATGCAGAGAAAGCCTTTGACAAAATTCAACACTCATTTATGATTAAAACTCTCCAGAAAGCAGGAATAGAAGGAACATACCTCAACATAATAAAAGCTATATATGACAAACCTACAGCAAGCATCACCCTCAATGGTGAAAAATTGAAATCATTTCCCCTGAAATCAGGAACAAGACAAGGGTGCCCACTCTCACCACTACTGTTCAACATAGTGTTGGAAGTTTTGGCCACAGCAATCAGAGCAGAAAAAGAAGTAAAAGGAATCCAGATAGGAAAAGAAGTGAAACTCTCGCTGTTTGCAGATGACATGATCCTCTACATAGAAAACCCTAAAGACTCTACCAGAAAATTACTAGAGCTAATCAATGAATATAGTAAAGTTGCAGGATATAAAATTAACACACAGAAATCCCTTGCATTCCTGTATACTAGCAATGAAAAAACAGAAAGAGAAATTAAGGAAACAATACCATTCACCATTGCAACAAAAAGAATAAAATACTTAGGAGTATATCTACCTAAAGAAACAAAAGACCTATACATAGAAAACTATAAAACACTGATGAGAGAAATCAAAGAGGACACAAACAGATGGAGAAACATAACAGTGTTCATGGATTGGAAGAATCAATATTGTCAAAATGGCTATTCTACCCAAAGCAATCTATAAATTCAATGCAATCCCTATCAAGCTACCAACGGTATTTTTCACAGAACTAGAACAAATAATTTCACAATTTGTATGGAAATACAAAAAACCTTGAATAGCCAAAGTAATCTTGAGAAAGAAGAATGGAACTGGAGGAATCAACCTGCCTGACTTCAGACTCTACTACAAAGCCACAGTCATCAAGACAGTATGGTACTGGCACAAAGACAGAAATATAGATCAATGGAACAGAATAGAAAGCCCAGAGATAAATCCACGTACCTATGGACACCTTATCTTTGACAAAGGAGGCAAGGATATACAATGGAAAAAAGACAATCTCTTTAACAAGTGGTGCTGGGAAAACTGGTCAACCACTTGTAAAAGAATGAAACTGGAACACTTTCTAACACCATACACAAAAATAAACTCAAAATGGATTAAAGATCTAAATGTAAGACCAGAAACTATAAAACTCCTAGAGGAGAACATAGGCAAAACACTCTCCGACATAAATCTCAGCAGGATCCTCTATGACCCACCTACCAGAATATTGGAAATAAAAGCAAAACTAAACAAATGGGACCTAATGAAACTTAAAAGCTTCTGCACTACAAAGGAAACTATAAGTAAGGTGAAAAGACAGCCCTCAGATTGGGAGAAAATAATAACAAATGAAGAAACAGACAAAGGATTAATCTCAAAAATATACAAGCAACTCCTGCAGCTCAATTCCAGAAAAATAAATGACCCAATCAAAAAATGGGCCAAAGAACTAAACAGACATTTCTCCAAAGAAGACATACAGATGGCTAACAAACACATGAAAAGATGCTCAACATCACTCATTATCAGAGAAATGCAAATCAAAACCACAATGAGGTACCATTACACGCCAGTCAGGATGGCTGCTATCCAAAAGTCTACAAGCAATAAATGCTGGAGAGGGTGTGGAGAAAAGGGAACCCTCTTACACTGTTGGTGGGAATGCAAACTAGTACAGCCACTATGGAGAACAGTGTGGAGATTTCTTAAAAAACTGGAAATAGAGCTGCCATATGACCCAGCAATACCACTTCTGGGCATACACACTGAGGAAACCAGATCTGAAAGAGACACGTGTACCCCAATATTCATCGCAGCACTGTTTATAATAGCCAGGACATGGAAGCAACCTAGATGCCCATCAGCAGATGAATGGATAAGGAATCTGTGGTACATATACACCATGGAATATTACTCAGCCATTAAAAAGAATTCATTTGAATCAGTTCTAATGAGATGGATGAAACTGGAGCCCAATATACAGAGTGAAGTAAGCCAGAAAGATAAAGAACATTACAGCATACTAACACATATATATGGAATTTAGAAAGATGGTAACGATAACCCTATATGCAAAACAGAAAAAGAGACACAGAAGTACAGAACAGACTTTTGAACTCTGTGGGAGAAGGTGAGGGTGGGATGTTTCGAAAGAACAGCATGTATATTATCTATGGTGAAACAGATCACTAGCCCAGGTAAGATGCATGAGACAAGTGCTCGGGCCTGGTGCACTGGGAGGACCCAGAGGAGTAGGGTGGAGAGGGAGGTGGGAGGGGGGATCGGGATGGGGAATACATGTAACTCTATGGCTGATTCATGTCAATATATGACAAAACCCACTGAAATGTTGTGAAGTAATTAGCCTCCAACTAATAAAATAAAATTAAAAAAAAAAAAAGACTGTCCATTTCTGTGAGGTTAAATAAAAGAGCTTGAAGCACGATTGATAATAGCCAGGATATGGAAACAGCCTAAATGTCCACTGACAGATGAATGGATAAAGGAGATTACTATTCCTCAGACATCAGGAAAGAATGAAATAGTGCCATTTGCAGTAACATGGATGGACCTAGAGATTATCATACTGAACAAAGTAACTCAGAAAGAGAAAGATAAATACCATATGATATTACTCATATATGGAATCTAAAGTGCTATACAAGTCAATTTATCTATAAAACAAAAACAGACTCACAGACATAAAGAATAGACTTGTGGTTGCCAAGGGGATGGGGGAGTAGGGAAGCAAAGGAACAGGAGTTTGGGATTAGTAGATAACATATATACATAATTATATATAACTGAGTCACTTTGTTGTGCAGAAGAAATTCACACAACATTGTAAGTCAACTATATTTCAGTAAATTTTTTTAAAAAGAGCTTGATGCTCAAAAGAAGCAGAACTGAGAGGCGAGGCATTACTCTTTCCTAGATCCTCAAGAATGTTAATAAAAGAAACCCTGTAGGTAATGAACACATCTTTGTCACCTTTGTAACCATGAATAGAGGGTTCTTCCTCCTAGTGTGCCTCATCAAAAGTAAGTGGACTTGTGCCAAAGTGTAGTTTAGATCAAGTGTTTCTATATGAAGCCAACATGATACTTTCATCTCTGTGGCTCCTAATGGCTATGTTTAATTCTTGGTTAGATTTTAGAGCTTGTAAAGCAGAACTGTTTGTTTTGCATTATGGTTTATTACAGGGTATTTAATATAGTTCCCTGTGCTGCACAGTAGGACCTTGTAGTTTATTCATTCTATATATAATAGTTTGCATCTTCTAATCCCAAACTCCCAATCCAACCCCCTGACCCCAACAGCCAGAAGTCTGTTCTGTTTGTGAATCTGTTTCTTTTTTGCAGGTAAGTTTATTTGTGTCATATTTTAGATTCCACATATAAGTGACATTATATGACATTCAACTCTGTTTCTGACTTACTTTGCTTAGTGTGATAATCTCTAAATCCATCCATGTAGTTACAAATGGCATTGTTTCGTCCTTTTTGATGGCTGAGTACTATTTCACTGTATATGTATGTACACACACCACATCTTTATCCATTTCTCTATTGGTGTACTGGATATTTAGATTGCTTCCATGCCTTAGCTATTGGAAATAATGCTTCTGTGAACATCAGGGTGCATGTATCTTTTTTATTTACTTTTGTCGGATATATGGCCAGGAGTAGGATTGCTAGATTATATAATAGCTCTATTTTTTGGTTTCTGAAGAACCTTTTTACTATTCTCCATAGTGACTGCACCAATTTACTTTCCCACCAACAGTGCAAGAGAGTTCCCTTTTTTCCATGCTCTTGGCAGCATTTGCTGTTTGTGGATTTTTTACTAATGGCCTTTCTCGTTGCAGTTTTGATTTGCATTTCTCTAATAATTGGTGATTTGAGTATCATTTGTATGTCTTCTTTGGAGAAATGTCTGTTTAGGTCTTCTGCCCGTTTTTTGATTGGGTTGTTTTGTTTTTTTGTTATTGAGTTGTATGAGCTGTTTGTATATTTTGGAAATTAAGCCCTTATCAGTTGCATCATTTGCAGATATTTTCTCCCAGTCCATAGGTTGTCTTTTCATTTTGTTATGGTTTCCTTTGTTGTGCACAAACGTGTAAATTTGAAGTTTAGCTTGGACAAATTTTAGAGCAATAGTAACCAAATACCTGCTTCAGATAGAAAACTGTCTCGATAAAGCACTTAGTTGAACAACTTTATTTCCTATTATGCCCCCCAAGATAAACTAGATGCAAGTGATGCCTACTCAGATAACTAATAAGAATACTTATATGAGATTTTAAAGTATAAATCAGCAAAAAGTTAGATAGTTATCCACCCAAAATTATGGGAACAAGTAATTCATAATCCGTCTTTTTGGCAGGAATTAGATAACTGAACCAATGATCTGTTACTGCCACTTCAAGGTCAGGATAATAACCATTCTATCAACACATAAGTGAATGCTTAACTTCTAGTTCTGTAAGATGAGTGCAGAGGCAATTGTCCAGCTCACTCAAAAGGAGCATGAAATCCTTGAGAGAAAAGTTTTTAAAAGAGAAGAAGCCAGAATTTTGTTAGGTGGGTGTCACTGAAGGATAAAAGTTGAGCTGTCAAGCAGAAAGTATTGTGAGGAAGTACTGGACTGCATAAGGCTTGTGGGATTAGGACAGGATTAGTTATGGAAAAAAGGAACTGTTTGGGGAGTGAAAGTGAATGTTGGAATATAAATTTGCAGAGTCAGAGCAGTCCTGGGTCATGACACGGTACAGGATGTGGTTGGTCATGGGTGTGTGGGACTGAAGAGGAGTGGAAATGAAAGTCATTGGAAATGCTTGATCCCTCCATTGTTTTTTTGACATTGTCTGTTGTCTTTATTATAGCCCTCATTCTTCACCCATTTTAATTATTTGCCTTCTAAACTGCAAAAAATTTGAAAAAGCAGTAGAATGTTGTAGTCAGCTTGTAACCTGCAAAGCAAGACAGGTGCTCAGTAATCTTTGCAAGTAAATGAGTGAGAACTTCCCAGCAGAGAGCTCTGTAAGCAGTTGGAGGACAGCCATGGTATAGCTGCCTTGTGAAGGGAATCCTGGCTTTGAGCAAGATGTGGATTTGATGACCTCTGAGATCCTTCTGGCACTTAAGAGCCTTGCAGTCTGAGTAATGGTAAAGCATTTGAAATTAAGAAGTGTTCCCTAAATGCAAAGGAGAAATGTTTTGCTTTGTTTATACCACTTCATTTCATTTTTTTTCCTGGTTTTTAGTCTTGTTCTCTTTTTTCCCCCTTTTGAAGTGCATTAGTTACCATGGAAACAGTGATGTCATTGGAATTCATTGGTATGGTCAGAGTTTATTAATGTCTACAAAAACGTTTTGAAATTAATTTAAATAATTTCCTAAAACTCAAGGCTCCTTAGGGGAAGGAGAAGAAGAGCTATTAAATTCTCTGTTCTCTGCCTGAAATGATACCAACTTTGCCAAATTCTTGATTATGACAGTATTTGTAGATAGACAGTTTTAAAGAATAATAATTTTTCAATCTTACACATTTTTAATGATGACGATGTACTGTGTCATTCTCATCCATTTTTGTTGCCTTTTGTAAGGAAAGCCCTTATAAATGTTAAAAAGCAGAAACATTGCTTTGCCAACAAAGGTCCGTCTAGTCAAGGCTATGGTTTTTCCAGTAGTCATATATGAATGTGAGAATTGGACTATAAAGAAAGCTGAGTGGCGAAGAATTGATGCTTTTGAACTATGGTGTTGGAGAAGACTCTTGAGAGCCCCTTGGACAGCAGGGAAATCCAACCAGTCCATCCTAAAGGAAATCAGTCCTGAATGTTCATTGGAAGGACTGATGTTGAGCTGAAAACTCCAATACTTTGGCCACATGATGCGAGCTGACTCATTGGAAAAGATCCTGATGCTGGGAAAGACTGAAGACAGGAGGAGAAGGGGACAACAGAGGATGAGATGGCTGGATGGCATCACCAACTCAATGGACATGAGTTTGAGTAAACTCCGGGAGTTGGTGATGGACAGGGAAGCCTGGCATGCTGCAGTTCATGGAGTTGCAGAGTCAGACACGACTGAGCGACTGAACTGACTGATAAGGAAGGCCCAGATACCTCAATTTAGAGCCCTTCCCATACTGTTTGAACTGTAAAGTCACAGGGATTTCACTACCCAGCCCTTTCTTCTTAGGTCATCTTTCCAGATGCTGAAAAGTGTATTAAGGTATGTCATTGTTTAGTCGCTAAGTCATGTCTGACTCTGTGCGATCCTGTGGGCTGTAGCCTGCCAGGCTCCTCTTTCCATGGAATTCTCCAGGCAAGAATGCTGGAGTGGGTTGCCATAACCTTCCCCAGGGGGTCTTCCCGACCCAGGGACTGAACCCGTGTCTCCTGTACTGGCAGGTGAATTCTTCGCCCCTGAGCCACCAGGGAAGCCCATATTAAAGTATTTTTCCTCTCTTATTCTTTCTATATATAAAGGGTCACTTAGTAATTTTAATTCAACAAATACTTATGTTTATTTATTCTACAAATATATATTTACTTACATTGAGTGCCTTCTGTAAACACAGTACTGTGGTAAACTCAATTGATGATTTTTTTAAAAAAGTGAGAATGAAGCCTTTTTCTTCAAGTACCTTATCACCTTGTAGACTAACTCCATTATGGTGCAGGGGCCCTGAATTCTGAGGGACATGGGCACTCTTTCTTCTCTGGGCTATCAAGGAAAATTTTCATGGGAAAGTCATGTTTGGCATTCTTTTTTTTTTTTTTTTTAATGTTCCTGTAATTTTGTACTTGCTGGTCCCTGATCTGAAAAGCCATTGCCAGTTCATATTCATTTTTCAAATTCCTGCTCAGGCATGACATCCTCTAGGAAGCTTTACCTAAGCTACCAGAAAAGGTTAATACTTCTTTCTCTGAACTACTTGAACATACATCTAGTTTGGCTCTTATTCCACTACAGGTTTACCTATCAGTCCCAATAGAAGAATCTGAGTTCTTAGAGGGCAAGAAACACACCTTAAATATCCTCAAATGTTCCTTCCGTGGCATGTAATAGGCATATATATGCTTCCTACACTGACATTTGACCTGGGATATAATGCCATCCACAATCTGCTGTTCCCAGCTCAAGGCCACTCTGACTGGCATTCTCTCTGCCCCAGGCAAACTGTTTGTCTTTCTCTTCTTTGAGATTTCCATAGTTTCTCTTCTCGTGGTCCTCAGCATGCTGTTTTCATATCTCAGAACCCTTACCCTCACTTCTCACTTGGTAAGCTGCTTTTTATCCTTTGGTGCTTAGATTAAATGACTTTTTCTCTGGTGGACTTGCTCTGACCCTGTTAACGAGGTAAGCTCTTTCTAGTGTATGATTCGGTAATGCTCTGCTTCCCCTCTTGTAACTGTTTTCACATTCTGTCACTGTTTTCACATTATAGCGCCGTACTGTCAACTCTGTGAGTACTGGGACCCCTGATCTCCTACTGTGTCCACAACATATGAAACTGAAAAGAAAATGAAAGTCACTAAGTCGTGTCTGACTCTGCGACCCCATGGACTGTAGCCTGCCAGGCTCCTCTGTCCATGGAATTCTCCAGCCCAGAGTCCTGGAGTGGGCAGCCATTCCCTTCTCCAGGGGATCTTCCCAACCCAGGGATCAAACCCAGGTCTCCAACATGCAAGGAGATTCTTTACCAACTGGGCTACCAGGGAAGCCCCCAGAACCTATAGCTGCTCACTAAATTTATACTGAATGAATGAGCAGAGGAGGATTGTTATTAGTTTATCATGAGACTAGGGAAGGGACAGAATTCAGTCTGAAAAAAAATCAGGAAATAACTAGTGTTCAGGGTTATTCAGTTTGTCTGTAGTTGAAGTAATACATTTGTATGTGTCTTTGCTAGCTAGGTTCAGGTTCCGTCAAACCTTAAATACTAACTTAAAAAATTTGGACATTCTTCCTGAAATATTTAGAGGCATTCATAATGAATGCTGGATAGGAAATAGGCAAAATTAGAATGGAACTTTAAAAGGAATTAATCTTGTGGAGATAAGTAGAATAGCAGCCAGGAGTATGGAGGCAATAAGAAAGCATTAGCAATGGTCAGAGTCATTCACACTCCAGGTTGTGACCCACCAATGAGTCAGGAAATCAGTACAGTGAGAGATGTAACCAAAGTTTTTAAACAGTATCAGGGTAAATTGCTCTTAGGAAGAGAAACTGTTATTTCATAGGGATATGGTCTCATTCATAAACACATATACATGTGTTTTTGTATTAGATCAAGATGTCAAATATTTCTCTTACAAGACAGTTTTAGCAAGTTGCAAAAACATTAGTGTAGGTGATAGGTAGTGAGGGTCTAATTTAGAATAATGGCAATGAAAATGAACAACATAATTGACATTTTGAAAGAATAGACAGGCTTAGCAATTGATTACATAGGGTAGGGTGGTTAGGAAAAAAGTCAGAAATCAAAGGGATTTTGAGAGTTATGCCACCATTCATAAATGTACTAGAAGCTAGTTTTTTACTCTCAGGATTATGGTGTACTAGAAGTAAGAGATTAGATTCTCAGTCACAAATCCCTATCCTATTCTCTAAGGATTGTGATTTAAAAGTGTTTGGCAAGGAAGAAACTGGTGTTGGCCTTTTTAGTACTATTTACATCCCATGATATATGTGTCTGTCCCTTCTCACTGTACCACATTTTTTTTATTTATCTGTATAGTTGTAGCCTTTTATACACAGATTTTTTTTAAGTACATAGAGAGCTATATTTTCTAAGTATATCTTTTATGGTTGCAAGTTTAATTACTTTAGAAACTGTATTATAATGTTAAGGCAGTAGAGTGCAGCTTATAGAGACATTTTTACATAGTAGTTTAGAAGAGTGAACTCAGGAGAGTGAATGCTAGGTTTCAAATCCCAGATCTGTCACGTTGTAGCTGTATGACCTGAGTGAATTACTTAATCTGTGCTTCAATTTTCTCATTCATAATATAGGAATTATAATAGTATTTCCCTCAGAGGATTGAGGTGAAAAAAAATGAGGGCTTAGTACAGTACTTGGTATAATCTAAACACTTGATGTCAACATAATGTTATATAATTAATGTTACTTATTATTCATATCATGAAACATAAATTTACAATTCATATGTGTTTATGTATTGGCCAAGGTATTTTGACTGGTCTCTTTATTTGCTAATAAGAATGTTAAAAAATTTTTTAAAATTTAGATGAATAGGGTCTTTGCAATCTCTTTATTTCTTGAGTATTTTTGTTGGCCCTAAATTGTTCTCTTCATATATTATTAAGTTTCTAAAGTTATTTAGAGCCTGAATTTCTGCATTACTTAATGTCAGCTAATTGCTGCCACAGATAGACCTCAAAATTTATAATGGTGCAGATTAGGTAAAAGTTTATTTCTTGCTTATATAACAATAGTAGTATGTGAACAGGTGAGCATGGTGGTTTTTATTCCTCAAAGTCTTTTAGGCTTAAAGACCACTGCCATTTTAACATGTGACTTCTAAGGTCACCCTTGGGCCATCCTCATTTGAGCGAGCCAGAAAAGGAAGACAGCACAGACATACGTCATGGGAGATTTTTATGGACGAGGCCTAGTTGTGGCATACATACTTCTATACTTCTGTGCCCATTCTCTTAACTAAAGCTCTGTTACGTGACCACAGTCTTATTTCTCAAGGAGCCTGAGAGACATAGGATAGCTGCATGCTAAGTATGAAAGATGAGAGTGGGTTTTGGTGAGCAGCTAGCTGTCTGTGCTGCTATTGACCGGGCAACAGATAAATTAAAGCTTAGTGCTGGGTACTGAACTTTTTTCCCCTTTTAATTAATTTTGACAATTCTATTAATATAACTATTACAGTCTTACAAATAGTTAATTATTTTATAAGAGAGAGATTGGAATTTTGCTTTTCCTGTGGTTTGTTTTTTCTGCTGGTTTAAAACAAAGAATTAAGAATCCCACTGTGGTATGGAACTTTGTGGTATTTATTTGCAAGGGTTAATGATTATATTGTCTCCTAAGAAAAATCAGATGATCTTAGAGCCTAAAATAATTGATTCTTATCAATTTTTTTTTTCTTAAACAGAAGGCCCCATAAGTTGTTCTGAGTGATGAGGATCAAAATTGTAGTTCATTCTTTTTCTGGCAGTCACCATTCGTGGCAGTAGGTTATCCATTTGGACCAGGAGTTTCACATCTTCACCCTTGAATGCCTTCAAGAGTCACGTGTTCTTTATATCTATCTTGGAGCTTTTTCAACATCTAGTTTGTCTTTTGGACCGTGAAAGTTCAATTTTAATACCTCAAGTCTACCTACCTTACAAAGCAACTTAGAAATAGGTAACCTTACATGAAGATAGAGGCAAGTGACACATTTATTCTCTTCATCCTTGAGCATAATTTTTCCTCTATGATCATCAAGTTGTCTCACTTGATTCTCTGAAAAGTTTAATACCCTTGATGTACTTAGAGAGTATTTCATCATTGGCTTTGAAGGCCTTGGAAGATGCTATTAGAATTCTTTCTAGGAACTCTATTAGTTTGCACATGATATATCACATGTGGCTTCCTTCTTCACAACTGGATAATTTTTCCATTTTCAAAAAATGACTTTCCTTCAGTCACAACCTTTGTAAGACTGAGTAGATAGCATTCTGCATCTCAGCCACAGTTTCATCTTAGAGACTGAAGCTGTTTGCTCATTTTTGTCTTTCTCCAGTGGTCCATGTATGCTTTAAGTGGGAATGCTGTTCTATGTGATTTACTTGAATTAACTAATTTAACCCTCACAATAACCCTGTGAGGTAATAACATTATTTTCCCCATTTTTCTTACGTGGGAACTGTAGTACAGAGATTAAACATTTCATATAAGGCTGCCTATCTGTTTATTTATTTTCCCTCCCAGTTACGTTGCCCTCCTAGATTCGAAAACTTCCCCCAGACCCGCCAGTGAGAGGGTTTCCTGGTGTTTGGAAACTTCCTCTATTAAGACTCCCTTCCCGGGATGGATCTCCATTCCTAACTCTATTGTCTCTCTTTTTATCTTTTATATTTTGTCCTACCCCCTTTCGAAGACAATGGGCTGCTTTTCTGGGTGTCTAATGTCCTCTGCTAGCGATCAGAAGTTGTTTTGTGGAGTTTGCTCAGAGTTCAAATGATCGTTCGATGGATTTGTGGGGGAGAAAGTGGTCTCCCCGTCCTATTCCTCGCCATCTTAGTTCCCCACCTGCCTATCTGTTTAATGGGTCTCTGGGGTCCTATTCTAAATGGTCTGCTTTCCAGAGTCTACATTCTTTAAAAAAAAGAAATTGAGAATTTTATTAATTGAACCCAAACCCAAGATACCGGGATTAACCCAACTCTTAGGAAGAATAAAAAAGACTTTCTCTGGTGGCTCAGCTGGTAAAGAATCCACCTGCAATGTGGGAGACCTGGGTTCGATCCCTAGATTGGTAAGATTCCCTGGAGAAGGGAACGGCTAACCACTCCAGTATTCTGGCCTGCAGAATTCCATGGGCTGTATAGTCCATGGGGTCGCAAGGAGTCAGACACGACTGAGTGACTTTCAATCACTCAATCAGGTTACAGGCTGTAGAAGACAACAGCAGTAACTACACCAAATATTAACAAGACTAAGAGAGTTTCTGGAAATAGACAGTTTTCTGAAATGCTTGCTGAAACTCTTTGTTAAACACAGTGTATATTACTGGTTTTATAAGGGAGTTTAGATAGCCTGGCCAAGTGAAAAACTCAAAAGGGCTGGGTGGGCCCAGCAGGAGCACTGGCAGATAAGGAGGGCTGAAGATTCAGCAAAGAAGGGCAGCCAGCAGATGATAAAGGCCCCCTGGATGCTTCCCCAGGCTTTTCGTGGCTTTCCTGTCTCAGGCAGCAGAAATCCTCTTGTGCTCCAGAACACTGTCCACAAGCTTGATTTTCACATGGTTGAAAATTAGAGGGAACCAGTCAAATCCGAGTGCCCCTCTTGAAGGCTGGCATTGAGCGAGCAGAGCAAGGACTCCACAGAGTCTCTGATGAGATGGGCTGTGGTGAAGCACTTCCCATAAAGCGATAGTGGATTCAGGATATGGTTCCAGGCCATGTAGATTTGTCCACAGAGGATAATGAGCAATACAGGCAGGATGTAGAAGGCCCCACAGATGGAATAGATAATGTAAGAGATCTGAGAAGTATTCACCAGGCAAGCTGATATTTCTTCGTGAGCTTTAGCCTGCTGCCACAAGAGTGATGGGATGGAGATGTGGATGGAAGTGGCCCAGGTGATGGCAAGCCTGGCAGCCGCATGGCCCACTGTCGGGGTTTACTGTACTCCAGGGTACCAGTGATGGCCCAGCACCAGGATGGAGGCTTTGTACCGTGTGATGTCAGAAGATGACCAGATGTCACACAGGAGGTGGCCAAAGCTCCAGGTGTGGGTGGTTGTATCTGTGATGCTGATGAACATGACCAAGATAGAAACTAAGAGGCCAGTCATGGCTAAGGAGCCAATGAAATAGTTGGCAGGGATGTAGAACTTCCTGGTCTTAGAGACAGCAGTAAGTACAAAGGCATTGGTAAAGAAGACGGCCAGAGAAATCTTGAGTGCTTGGAGTCCCTCTCCCTAAGTCCCTGGAGTTTCTGTGGCATTTGGGGATCTCTTGGGAGCCACCTGCAGAAGGCCTCCACTGACTGGTTTGAGGGGACATTCTAGGTGACTCTTTCCACAGACTTTCACACATACAGCTTCTTATTTCATAGTTGTGCTGCTGACAGAATAAAGTCATCCTTCTGTTTCACACTGGAGGGAGTCAGCCATCAGAACAGACCAAGTGAAAAGACCTCAAAACTCGACTATTTAAGGAACACTGAGGTGACTACCAACCAGATTCTGCATTCTTAATTGCTATTTCTGTGAATTATCTAGAGTTGAGGTTTAGTAATGTGGATATCATCAAATATCACAGGGTTAAGAAGATTAAAAAATAATTTAGCTTAAGTGGTTTGTGACCCATCTCATAGGTTGTTGTGGCAGTTAAATAAGATTACATGTGTAGTACTTAGCATAGGTCTTACCTCATGACACTGTGATGGGTAGCTCTGAATGTTATTGTTATAGTGGTAGATTTGAGAAATCCTTACAACCTCCCATTTTAGAATTCAAGGCTTGGAGAAGTTAAGTCGTACCTCATGGATCCAGAAGTAGTTGGCCCCTGAGAGAAGAATGATTGCAGGCCTTCCCCTCTCATTGCTCTGTCTATTGCCAAACTAATTTTGAAAGAGAAAACAAGAACGCCAGTCTCATTTTTTAAAATTATAATATCTGTACACATGCTTTAAACTATACCAAAACCTGGTTCAAGGCTAAATGGAGAACTGAAAAGCACTTGTGATTCTAATCAATTTCAGTTATTATTATTCATTCTCTGTTTAACGGTGAGTTTTTCCTCTTCATTTTTTCTTAAATCATAACTCTTTATCCTTGTGACAGGTTCCAGTCGGCAAGAATTTAACCTGATTGTAACCTTGAGAAATTGGATTATATACTAGCCTGAAAATCTTGCTTGTTACTTACTTGAGTCTAGGTTTAAAATGCCAAGAAGAAATTAAAACTGGAGTCTTCTGAGTCTGCTTAATTCAATACATTTAGACACAAAAATCCAGTATTTCAGGGCAATGTTGATATTTCAAGAGAGTCAATTTTTTTAAAGTTAATAAAAGAAGTGCCCTTCTGAGCCAGTGATGGATTAGAATCACGTAAGAATAGCGTGCTAAAGGTTTGTGGTGGCTGGTGTTAGGCAGGCATGTAGCATTTACTTTCTTTCAGCGAAACCAGCTGAGGTAAAAAGAAAAAAGGATCTTATACTTTGATGAGACATTAAAAAATGGTTGAGCATGCTCACAGCTGTGTCTCAGTGGTTTTATGTAAATTAAGCTGTGGCAAAGCGTCTGTTTTCTAATGTTTCTGTGATCAAAGGATACACAAAATAGCTCTACAGTAAACACAAACAGCTTAACAACATATAAAGTATTCACAAAGTGTAAAGCTTTCTGGGGGGTGAGGGGAAGGAGTGATCATATGGATATGTATTCCTTCCTATTTAAGGAATTTTTATGAACAGCATTGTAATATGGGTATTATAATCTTCTGTTTTATTACATTAGCTACCCCTGTTCAAAAATCATTAATTATAGAGCACTGCTCTTAAATGACTAGGGCAGTGTTTTCTAATCTTTTTAATACTGAAAGCTCTCTTTTAAATGTTCTCCCACCCAATCCCATTTTTTGAAAAAGTTGTTGAGCCACATAGTCTGTGTATCTTAGGAAGTAATTTGTTTTCTGTTTTCTAGTTAAATGATATGTGTGTGTATCACTGTTGTGTGAACTTCTGAACAGAAAGCGATAACCACACATGAGTGTTTTCACACCCAGTTGGTGTAATTTCAGCTAAAAGCAGAGAAACCTGACCGTTTATCTGTCCTAAATAGTCTTAAAGGGAAATGTTTCATTTCTCTTCAGTTTTTAAAAATATTCATAAATTAGAGGCCCTGATAAAAGGTTTTGTTTTTTTTTTTTTTTTTTGCATTTTTAGGACCTTAGAATAACATTTGATAGGAGAACTATCAAGAGGAGTTCTACCGTTCACCTTTAGTGATCAACAGCAGCATTGTCCAATAGAAATATAGTTCAAACCACAAATGTAATTTTAAAGTTTTTGGTAGCCATATTTTTAAAAATGGGAAAAGAAAACAGGTGGAGTTAAATTTATTTATTTATTTATCTTTTAAATTTTTATCGGAGTATAGTTGATGTACAATGTTGTGTTAGTTTAAGGTGTACAGTGAAGTGATTCAGTTAAATAGATACATGCATACATATATGTCTGTATGTACTCTTTTTCAAAAACTTTATTTTTAATTGAAAGATAATTGCTTTGCAGTACTGTATGCACTCTTTTTTTAAGACTCTTTTCCCATATAGTCTGTTCCAGACTGTTTAGAGTTCCCTGTTCTACACAGTAGATTCTAATTATTAGTTGTCTATTTCCTATATGCTGGTATGTGCATGTCAACCTCTGTCTCCCAGCTTTTCCCTCCCCTTGCCATCCCCTGGTAACCATAAGCTTGTTTTCTACATCAGTGACTAATTCTGCTTTGTAAATAAGTTCACTTTTACACTTATTCCGCATATAATCAATATCATGTGATATTTGTTTTTCTGTGTCTGACTTCACTTAGTATGACCATGTCTAGGTCCATCCATGTTGCTCCAGATGGCACAATTTTGTTCTTTTTTATGACTGAGTAATATTCCATTGTTCTGTATGTACCACATTTTCTTTATCTGTTCCTTTGGTGATGGACATTTAAGTTGCTTCCATGTCCTGGCTATTGTAAATAGCTCTGCATTGAACTTTGGGGTGCTTGTATCTTTTCAAATTATGGTTTACTCTGGGGATATGCCTAAGAGTGGGATTGCTGGTTCTATTTTTAGTTTTTAAAGGCCCCTCCATACTGTTTTCCATGTGGTTTTACCAGTTTACTTTCCCACCAACAGTGTAGGAGGGTTCCTTTTTCTCCATACCTTCTCGAGCATTTGTTATTTGTAGATTTTTTGATGGTGGCCGTTCTGATGTGCTGCAGTGCATGGGGTTGCAAAAGTCTGTGGGGTTGCAAAGATTAGGATACGACTTAGTGACTGAACAACAACATTCTGACCAATGTGAGGTGATACTTCATTGTAGTTTTGATTTGCATTTCTCTAATGATTAGTGTTGTGAGCATCTCTTCATGTGCTTTTTGGCCATCTGTAATACCTTCTTCGGAGAAATGTCTATTTCAATCTTCTGCTCGTTTTTTGGATTGAATTTTTTTTTTTATATTAAGCTGCATGAGCTGTTTGTATATTTTGGAGATTAATCCCTTGTCAGTTGGAAGTTATTTTTAAAAATATAGTTAACTCAGTATATTGAAAATACTGTCAACATGAAGTCAATATAAAACTTGAGAATCAAACAAAACGGGATGCCATTTAAACATACTAGGAACTCTGGCAATTCAGTAAGAAAAAAACCCACATAATCAATGGAAAAAATAGAGAAGAGACCTGAGCAGTACAGAGCAGAATATACAAATGACTAATAATCATGTAAAAATATGCCTAGCTTCACTAGTAATTTTGACGACACAAAATCACAGTGCAAAGGAGAGCTGGGCATAGCATCAGAAAGAATAAGAACAGACTAGAATACATCTGCACCTCTGTAAGTTTCTGTCACCACCTCTGACCACAGGAAACCTTTAGAGGGTAAGGCCTGAGGCTACACTTACTCTTTCCAAATGTCATGCCACTTTACCTTTGGTGAAATTTAACCAGGAGCCATACAAGGAAGGAGATTCTGGGAAATACAGTTCCTAGTACAAACAGCTTGACACTGGAACAATCCAACACAACAAGATACTACCATATACTTACTCTACCTGCCCAAATGAAAGAAGCCTGTTGATATCAAATGTTGGTGAAGCTGTGGCACAGAACTGGTATTGTGTGAGAAAATAAATTGGTTCACTGATGGTGGGAGTATAAATTGGTAGAACTTTATTGGAAAACTGGCTTTTTTTTTTAACTGAAGTTAAATATGCATAACCTAATATCCAGCAAAAAAACAAAAACAAACAAACAAAAAACATGTATTAAAACATTAGTAGAATCACTGTTTAATAATAGCCAAAATCTAGAAACAGCACAGATGATCCAACGAGAAAATGAATAACTGTGATATAGTCATCATGGACTCTTAGGACTCCATGAAAATGAACTGCAGATGTATGTGATTTAGCTGGATGCATCATACAGACACAAAGGAATATATTGCATGATTACATTCATATCAAGTTCAAAACTAGAGAAAATATATGGTATTAGAAATCAGGCTGTTAGTTTATACCTTTGGCAACCCGTTTTGGAGAGTATAGAGGGAGACTTCTAGGGTGCTGGCTAGATTTTATTAACAGCGTCATGGTAACATGGGCCTACTTTATGATAAGTCCATTCAGTCATGCACTTACGATTTGTGTGCTTTCTGTGTATATTCATGATATACTTCAATGAAAAAAGGTTAAAGAATAACTTGTAAACTTTAAAACATTACTGACATATTTTACATTCTTTTACTTGTACTAAGTCTTTGGTTTCCAGCATATGTTTTATACTTAACAGCACATCTCAAATCAGACTAGCCGCATTTCAAACGCTTAGCAGCCACATGTGGACTAGTGGCTACCTTATGAGACATTAAGGGTCTAACACCCCACCATTTCAGAGCTTCCCTGGGTTTAGGTTTTTCTTTCAGTTCTTTCCTTGGAATGTCATGTGGAAAGAATAGGGGATTATTCTTCCTGAAGACCTCATATTAATTTTACTGCTACCTCTCTTTTTATGGAATATTTTCTATTTAAAACAGATGGTTGGTTTTGTGTGCAGGTTCACAAGATGCCCAGTAAACCATCATTTTGGATATTTTTTCTTACTGCTTTCTCAGCCGCTCTTCACATGATCACCTTTTTTTAAAAGCAAGCATTTTGTTGATGTCCAATATACATATGAAAAGGGCATGTATTGTAGATATATATTGCTCAGTGCATTTTTGCAGAGTGAACACACCCATTGTTTGTGTTCAAGAAACACAACATCACCCTTACCCCAGAAGCTTCTGCCTTGAGCCACCTCCTGATCACTGCCCCCAAAGCAGAATCCAAATTATAACACCATTGGTTAGTTTTACGTGTCTTTGAACTTTATATAAATGGAATAATAAGTATATACTTTTGTGTGGCTTCTTTTGCTTCAAATTATGTTTGAGAGATTCACTTATACTGCGGACTGTAGCTAAAGTTCTTTCTTTCTCATTGCTGTGTAGCATTCCATTGTATGTTAGTCACTCAGTTGTGTCTGACTCTTTGCGACCCCGTGGACTGTAGTCTGCCAGGCTCCTCTGTCCATGGGATTTCCCAGGCAAGAATACTAGAGTGGGTTGCCATTTCCTTCTCCAGGGGATATTCCCGACCCAGGGATTGAACCTGGGTCTCCCACATTGCAGGCAGATTTTGTATCATCTGAGCCACCAGGGAAGCCCTTTCCATTATATGAATATACCACAATTTATCTGTCCATTTTACTGTTAATGGACATTTAGGTAGTTTTTCATTTTTGGATAATTAGTTATGAACACTTTCATGCATGTCCTTTGGTGACTGTTATGTCCACTTTTTTTTAACATATAACAGAATGGAAATACTGTGCCACAGTATAGGCATACATCAGTTTAAGTCGGTAACTACCAGTTCTCCAAAATGGTGTACCACTTTGCACTCAGCTGAAGCTGTGGGTTTTAGTTGTTGTATGTCATCATCAACATTTGATATTTGGGTTTTTAACTTTTTGTAGGCAGGGGGGTTGTTGTAGTCATAGGACCTTTTTCTGTTCTAATCAGGTCTTAAGCATAAATGCATGATATTTCGTTGTGATTCTAATTTGCATTTCCATGATGATAATTAAAATTGAATACTTTTCCTTGTGTTTATTTGTCTTTGATTATCCTTTTTTATGAAGTGCCTTTTAAGTCTCTTGCTCATTTCTCTGTTGTATTGCCTTATTTCTTCTTATTGATTTGCAGGAGTTCTTTATATATTCTAGATAAAAGTCCTTTGTTATATATGTATATTATAGCTGCTTTCTCTTGCTCTATAGGTACCCTTTTTACTCTTAATTATGTCTTCTGATAAGTTATTAATTTTAATGTAGTCCAGTTTAGCAAAAAATTTTCATTTATGTTTAGTGCTTCTTTGTGTCCTGCTAAAAAAATCTTGCCCTGCTTCCAAGGTTTTAAGTATATTCTACTGTCTTCTTCCAAATATGTTATTGTTTTATCTTTCATATTAGCTCTTGGAATTACTTTTTGTGCATCGTGTGAGATAGAGGGTTAAAATTTCTTATTTTCTATATGGATGTCCAATTAACATTGCAGCACTGTGTCATCTCCATTGTAAATTAGTGACTTTCATTTATGAGTCTGTTCTGGGCTGTCTGTTCTGTTCCATTACTATACAGCATTTTTTTAAAAGAAATGTGGTATTTGTGTGGGAAGTTTTTAATTGAGGAAATTCTAGAGTTAAGAGGAAATACTTTGTTCAAAATAACTTAGGAAGCAGTATTAGGCATTTGTCCTTTAACTAGAAGAAGAATATCAGTAGTAGAGCCAAGCTTAGGTATCACAATCTCTTAATTTCAAACATATAGGTTTTCTCTAAATTGTTTTGATGGTACATCCTTATGAATAAGTGATGTTTGAAAGTGTATATAGTTATATATATACACATATATAGAGGTAGATTCTATTATGTATACTATGTAGAGATATAAATTATATAAATATATGTTATATGTACCTATATATAGATTCTATAAGGAATACTATATATAGGCAATATTATAAATTATATGTATCTATATGTAGTACACATTTATTAATGTTATTTCCATTGTAACACACAGAAAAGTTGGGATTAAAAGGGAAATCATAAGGAAGAAATAGAAATTCTAGTACTTTCTTCCTACACCTTTCTGTCAGCCAATATGGGCTGGATTATGTGTACTAACAACCCTCAAATTTCAGTGGCTTAAAACAACATGAGTTTATTTTTCTCATGCTACACGACCATTACAGTTTGGCTTTAACACTTGTCTGCATTGTTCTTACTCTGGCACCCAGATGGATTGAGCAGCCACTTTCTGGAAGCTTGCTTGTCCCAGGGAGAGAGGGAAACATAATGGGGAATTAGCAGTAAAAGCCTTTGCCTAGATGTGACACATGTCACTTCAACTCACATTTCATTGCGAGAACAAGATACATGTCCTCACCTAATTCAAAGAAGAAAAATGCTAACTTTGTGCCAAGGAGAAGAATCCAATGCAGAAAAGAACTGTGCAGGGGAAAAACTAGAGTATTTTCAGATCAGTTCAGTCACTCAGTAGTGTTCGACTCTTTGTGACCCCATGAACTGCACCTCGCCAGGCCTCCCTGTCCATCACCAACTCCCAGAGTTTATTCAAATTCATGTCCATTGAGTCAGTGATGCCATCCAACCATCTCATCCTCTGTCATGCCCTTCTCCTCCCGCCTTCAGTCTTTCCCAGTATCAGGGTCTTTTCAAATGAGTCAGTTCTTCGCATCAGGTGGCCAAAGCATTGGAGCTTCAGCTTCAGCATCAGTCCTTCCAATGAGTATTCAGGACTGATTTCCTTTAGGATGGACTGGTTGGATCTCCTTGCAGTCCAAGGGACTCTCAAGAGTCTTCTCCAACACTACAGTTCGAAAGCATCAATTCTTTGGGGCTCAGATTTCTTTATAGTCCAACTCTCACATCCATACATGACTACTGGAAAAACCATGGCTTTGACTAGACAGAGCTTTGTTGCAAAATAACATCTCTGCTTTTTTTTTTTTTTTTTTTTCATCTCTGCTTTTTAATATGCTGTCTAGGTTGGTCATAAGTTTTCTAACAAGGAGCAAGCGTCTTTTAATTTCATGGCTGCAATCACCATCTGCAGTGATTTTGGAGCCCCCCAAAATAAAGTCTGTCACTGTTTCCACAGTTTCCCCATCTATTTGCCATGAAGTGATGGGATCAGATGCCATGATCTTTGTTTTCTAAATGTTGAGCTTTAAGCCAACTTTTTCACTCTCCTCTTTTACTATCATCAAGAAGCTCTTTAGTTCTTCTTCACTTTCTGCCATAAGGGTGGTATCATCTGCATATCTGAGGTTATTGATATTTCTTCTGGCAATCTTGATTCCAACTTTTGCTTCATCTAGCCCAGCATTTCTCATGATGTACTCTGCATATAAGTTAAGTAAGCAGGGTGACAATAAGCAGCCTTAACATACTCCTTTCCCAATTTGGAACCAGTCTGTTGTTCCGTGTTCAGTTCTAACTGTTGCTTCTTGACCTGCATACAGGTTTCTCAGGAGGCAGGTCAGGTGGTCTGATATTCCCACCTCTTTCAGAATTTTCCATAGTTTGTGGTGATCCACACAGTTAAAGGCTTTGACATAGTCAATAAAGCAGAAGCAGATGTTTTTCTGGAACTCTCTTGCTTTTTCATTGATCCAACAGATGTTGGCAATTTGATCTCTGCTTCTTCTGCCTTTTCTAAATCCAGCTTGAACATCTGGAAGTTCACAGTCCACCTACTGTTGAAGCCCAGCTTGGAGAATTTTGAGCATTACTTTGCTAGCGTGTGAGATGAGTGCAATTGTGCGGTAGCTTGAGCATTCTTGGCATTGCCTTTCTTTGGGATTGGAATGAAAACTGACCTTTTCCCCTCCTTTTGCCACTGAGTTTTCCTAATTTGATGGCATATTGAGTGCAGCACTTTCATAGCATCATCTTTTAGAATTTGAAATAGCTCAACTGGAATTCCATCACATCCACTAGCTTTGTTCATAGTGATGCTTCCTAAGTCCCACTTGAGTTAACATTCTGGGATGTCTGGCTCTAGGTGAGTGATTGCACCATTATGATTATCTGAGTCGTGAAGATCTTTTTTGTATAATTCTGTGTATTCTTGCCACATCTTCTTAATATCTTCTGCTTCTGTTAGGTTCATACCATTTCTGTCCTTTATTGTGCTCATCTTTGCATGAAATGTTCCCTTTGTATCTCTGATTTTCTTGAAGAGATCTCTAGTCTTTCCCATTCTGTTGTTTTCCTCTATTTCTTTGCATTGTTCACTGAGGAAGGCATTCTTATCTCTCCTTGCTGTTCTTTAGAACTGTGCATTCAAATGGGTATACTTTTCATTTTCTCCTTGGCCTTTCACTAAAAACTGTCACCTACTGGATTTGTGTTTTTCAAAGCAATAAACACACAAAGAAAAATCCTTTTAGTTTTTCTACTCCATGTTATTTTTAAAAGCCTTTGGTCTTGAGAAATGAGTCTCCTGCAATTATAAGCATAGCAGTCTCTCTTGCTTAAACTCTCAGTGGCATCTCTGCACTCATACAACCTACATACCTAACATGACCTGCAGACCCTACCTCTCAAGGCTCATCTCACACCACTCACCCCATACCTCAGCCCTACTGCCTTTCAGTTCCTTGAAATAGACATGCTTCTACTTCTTTTTTGAGTGTGTTTCCTCCCTTTTCCTTGTTTTTAACCTGCTTACTCTTTAACTGTTGGATCAGTGTATCAAACATTTCCCCACTCTGTGACTTCCATAGTAGATAGTGTCCTCTCTTTTCTACAGTCTCATAATACTCTGTACTTTGCTTCTAGAGAAACTGTTCTAGTTTTTAAAATCAATTTTTGCACTAATTATTCAATCTGTTTCTCCAGTTAGCGTGCAAGCTCCAAGTCTGTTTTGCTCACTACTGTGGGCTGCTTCTTGTGTTTAGCCTAGTTATTGGCATATAATAGCATAGCATTAAATCCTGAGTTTGATTACAATTTTATGTCTGTGACATTTATGTAGTATATACAGGGAATGTCTGAGACATTTATACAGTCCATAGCAAATGATTTAATAATAAGTTAATCACAGACAAACTGCAAATATACTCTTGCTCCATGTCTCTATATCTTGGAGAGCCTAAGAGGTTCCAGAGAAGGAATACATTTCACATTCTCTCTGAATTAAAATATACCCTTCTTTAAATTTTGATGTTGCCTTTTTCTTTCTTCTCCTTCTTGAGTGATAATTTTATTTATATTATTTTTATAAATATATATAATTTTATTTATAGAAAATTTTATTTTATAAAAGTATATAGTTTTATTTATATTTACATTTATGAAAACCTTACAGTTAGGGGATATATACATTCAAGGTAAATGGTAGTAAGACAGCTCAAGTAATGAGTGTATTATGTAGACATAGTGAATAAAATAAGCTGTGTGATATTTAGCTGGGTTTTCCTTAGCTTTTGAAGATGGCACTGAATTACCAAAACATGTTATGATTTATTTTTTGTGACACTTTCCATCAGCAAAAGGGCATATAAGGCATGGAAAATGCTTACCTACAAATTTACATCCCTCACTATTTGTCTTCATTTACATATGTCGTAGTGAACTTTAGTCTTTCCTGTTTCTCTTTTCAGAAAGAATAACACATTTGATCACCTTCTTGTTGATATATTTAATTGTGGACTATCAGTGCTATTCTTCATTTAAAATGCAAATGTTCTAATAGATATATCTCCCATAACGATAAGTGTATTGGTGGGATTGGTAGGATGATATGGACATTGTTACCTGTAAGCCAATTGTTTTCTCCATCTTTACTCTAGAAGACAACCAGGCTTCCTATAAATAAGGAGTAAGATTAGAAGGATCATAAATAGAGCCTGTCTGTTTTATTCAGCTAATGTTTATGAAATATCTCTTTTGAAGCTGGGGAAACTCAGAAAGAACTGAACACTTTGTATATAGCTTTAAATTTTTGTCTTAAATGATAACATTTTGATAAGAGCTGAGTTTCAGTCTTTTGCTAACTGTGTCAGTTTTCTCACCTATAGAAAGGATATGCTAACAACCCATCTCATAAAGTTCTGTAAAGAGACAGTAAGATAGTTCATATACAGCCCTTATCCCAGGGCCTGACCTAGAATAAGTACTCAGTATATGTCACTGGGAATGATTGAGGGCAGAAGGAGAAGAGGGCGTCAGAGGATGAGATGGCTATATGACATCATGGATGCAATGGACATGAACTTGGGCAAACTTTGGGAGATGGTGAGGGACAGGAAGGCCTGGCATGCTGCACTCCATGGGGTCACAAAAAGTTGGACATGACTGGGTGACTAAACAACAACAATGTATGTTAGCTGTTGTCTACTGTGAGGCTTTGTCCACAGTTAGCCTCTTTTTTTTTTTTTTTCCACAGTTAGCCTCTTAACTGTGTCTTTTCTTTTGTTGCTTCCTGCTTATTTTTTCCATGTTGACCTCAAAGTAAATTTCTAAAACAGATCTGGCTGTGTATCACTGCCTCTTCAGTGCCATCTCTATTGTTTCAAGAATAAAGTCTCAAATACATGAACAGCATTTGGCACCTTACCATCTCTTGGCAACTTACCTTACCACCTCGACCTTTCTACCAAACTAACTTCTGCCTTGTCACCTTTACGGGACTGCAGCCAAAATAGGCCCTGCGAATCAAAATTCACTGCCTTGGCTTGTGCCCTTTTCTTCTGCCTAGAATTCCTGCTATAGGCCTCAACCCCTCTTCTTACACTCAGCCTGAGGAAACAGTTCTCTGTGGGAAACTCAGAGATCCCTCTTATTCTTCCAAAACAGAATTTTTGATCCCCATCATGTATAATTTTTTAGCACTTATCTCATTACTCGAGTTAATGGCATCTGTCTTACTCTCCCACTAGCTTGAGTTGCTTGAGAGCAGAGACCATTACTTATTCATCATAGTATCTCTGGAACCTAGTAGACGCACAGTAGAAGCTTGTTGAAATAATGGATTGAAATTTGGTTTAATTTTGTTTTGATTTCAATGTGTCTTTATTATTCTAGGTTCTGGGCCTTGTCCAAAATATGAGTGTTTTCCAGTGTCCAAAATGTAAACACAAAACTCATATTTTTGGTGCTGATGGTGCAAGGAGACTAGCACGGACCCTTGACCTTGATATTCTAGGTAAGACCACCAGATATTCATTTGCAAAGGAACTAGCATGGTGATGAAGATCATCTCAGAATGATGAAATGCTTTTGGCTTTGTGTTTTGAATTAAGTCAGTATAGTGCACTTCTCTGTGTTACCCTTTCTTTGGCTTTTTGTGATACTTCATTAGTGGAACACATTTTGAATAGGGGGTTTGTTCTGCCAGTTATAACTCTTGCTATAGATGAAAACTGCCCATAACCTGAATTTGCAAAGAAAGTTTTGTGGTTTGAGTACTCAGATTTGAAGTCCACATTTTAAATAATGGTCATCAGTTTGTTTGCTAAGTTGGAAAGACATCTGTTAGTATAAGCAGAAAGTGAAGGTGAAAGTCGCTCAGTGTCCGACTCTTTGCAACCGCATGGACTGTATACAACCCATGGAATTCTCCAGGGCAGAATACTGGAGCGGGTAGCTGTTCCCTTCTCCAGGGGATTTTCCCAACCCAGGGATCGAACCCAGGTCTCCTGCATTGCAGGTGGATTCTTTTATCAGCTGAGCCACAAGGGAAGCCCAAGAATACTGGAGTGGATGGATAGCCTATCCCTTCTCCAGTGGATTTTCTCAACCCAAAATTGAAATAGGGTCTCCTGCATTGTAGGCAGATTCTTTACCAGCTGAGCAGATGTATACAGAAATACCTATTTCATATGTTGTGGCAGTCTTTGAAAATGTCAGTTCTTGATGAGCGTGAAGAAATGCTTTCCTGATCAGTTCTGAATGTATAAGTCCTCTGCTCTAGAAAAAATGATATTTACTGTTTTCTATAATCTTTTTATGCCGTATCTATGAAGTATGGCACCTGAAACTTACCTTGTCTATACTGTTCATGTTACTGAATTGAAAAATTAATTAGTAATTGAAGGAGAAGTAAAATCATGTGTTAAAGGAGCAAAACACAAACTTTAGATAAAACATTTTTTTAAAAAAATCCATATTCTGCATATGAGTTTCTCTTCTGGGTAAAGGCAGATGTTAGGTGCTAAATAATGGAGGCATAGAGTGAATTATCTGTTTTAGGTAGTTAACAATTAAGATTCCTTAGAGATCAAGGAATTCAAAACATTCTTTATTATAATTAGGTTTCTAAAAGTTGATGTTAAATGTATTATTGTTTTTATGCATTTGTACTATAGCAGCTACCACAGTACCAGGTGACTACTAATGATATATTTTGATACATTTTTATAATTAAACATACTAATTTTATTCTGCAACTGTTTCTCATTTAACTAACCTAGGAAGTTCAGTTTCCCAAATCTGCATAATAACATAGCAGATTGACATTCACTTATATTATAAAGTAAATGTGTAATTATAATGGCATTATTGAATTATGCTGATAGTATTATAATTCCCTAATTTATGAATGGGTGGTATGATTTTATAAGCCAGTTATTTAGGATTTGAAACATGTCTCCTAGAGGAACAATCTACATATGGAAGTTACATTTTAACCAACAGCTCACAAATGTATGCATGCATGCTGAGTCGCCTCAGTCGAGTCTGACTCTTTGTGCCCCTGTGGACTGTAGCCCACCTATGGACTGTAGCCCGCCAGGCTCCTCTGTCCATGGGATTCTCCAGGTAAGAATACTGGAGTTGCCATGTTGCCAGTGGCAACTCCAGTATTGGAGCTGCCAATGCTGGAGGGTTGCCATGCCCACCTCCAGGGGATCTTCCCGACCCAGGAATCAAACCTGCATCCCGTATGTCTCCCGCATTGGCAGGCGGGTTCTTTACTACTCACACCACCTGGGAAGCCCTGCAAATCAAATGTATAGTTACCCTAAAAATATATCAGAAACACTGACTACTGATCACAGAAGCTCGGCTAGTGCTATAGGCACATCTGCTGCCTTTAATATGATCGTGGAGCCCAGAGGGCTCTCCCATGAACTGGAACGGGGGCTCTGATGATGAAAAGGTTGGAATTGGGAACAAGAAACTGAAATCAGGGAAAGAGCTCTCATAGCTGTGACCTTCTGGCTGGGTGACACTCCCAGGACTCTTGTTTGTCCTTTACTGACTCTTGCTGTCTCTTCTTTTCATCCAGGGAGCTGTGTTTCAAATGATTATTTGGTAAAATGTCTCTTCAGAATTTTATGCATATTCAGCTTGTGGTGGTTTTTGTTAGTGTCTCAGTCATGTCTGACTCTTTGTGACCCTGTGAACTATAGCCCTCCAGGCTCCTCTGTCCGTAGGATTTCCCAGGCAAGAATACTAGAGTGGATTGCTGTTTCATTCTTCAGGAGATCTTGCCAACCCAGGGACTGAACCTACTTGGGAGGTGGATTCTTTTTCTTTTTTTTTAATTAGTTTATTTTAACTGGAGGATAATAACTTTACAATACTGTGATGGTTTTTGCCACACATCAACATGAATCGGCCACAGGTATACCTATGTCCCCCCAGACCTGAACCCCCCTCCCTACCTCCCTCCCACCCTGTCCCTCTGGGCAGGTGGATTCTTTATCACCGAGCCATCTGGGAAGCCCGTGTTCAGCTACAGGGACAGTTTATACTTAGTAATTAAGGTCTCAGATCATGTCACAGAAACCTCTTTAACTTTTGTCTCTGAAATGTGCTTCCTTCGGCCCTAACCCTTCAAAAGTACTTTTCAAGGCCAGACTGAACCTCAGCAACTCTCATCACCTTTACCGAATTTTAATTTTCTCAGCTGTTAGTCCCCTGCGACTCTCACTGTGCCATCTACTTCCTAACAAGGTTTTCCTCTGTCTTGTTCTCCTCTTCTGCGGACTGTGAGTCTCTGGAGGGCAGAAATGATGTCACTAGCTGACTCATTGGAAAAGACCCTGATGCTGGGAAAGATTGAGGACAGGAGGAAAAGGGGGTGACAGAATGAGATGGTTGGATGGCATCACCTACTCAATGGACTTGCATTTGAACAAACTCTGGGAGATAGTGAAGGATAGGGAAACCTGGCGTGCTGCAGTTCATGGGGTTGCAAAGAGTCAGACATGACAAGCACTGAACAACAGTGAACAAGGTGTTCTATCTAATGGAGATGATTTTACTTTTTTCTTCTATTACTGTGGTAGATATGAAAGCATTCAGGATTCTTTACTATATACTGGCAGTTCATAAATCAAGAGAAAAAAATTTGGGGGTTTCTAAATATTTTCTGTAACATATCTTCCCCTGCTTCCCCCATGACAGCTTCCTGTAGTCTAAAGTTGATCAATAGAATAGACATCCAATTTACTGAAAAACTAGTCTTTACATGGTTACTGAAATATTCATGCATTTTTGTCTATTGAACATTTAGGAAAGAGAGTTGGCTAAGATCTCAAAATATGATGATAAGAGGCACATGAAATAACTGTTACTCTATGTACTTCATAATATAAATTGTGGTAGGTTTGTAACTTTGTAACACATTCCTCTTCTGCATTATTTACATTGAATGGCATGGTACTGAATGAATATTTTGTGTAAAACACACATACACACATGTTTCAATAACCTTTGCATGGACTTGAAGTGGTTCTAAGAATGCTGAGCAGCATGAAAGTCAACTCTTCTACTCCACTTACTGCATTTTAAATCTCAGCTTTATTTGTGATGGTGTGATAGAAAGAATCCATTGGATGATGGATCAGAGCATTTTTCCTCTGAATTCTACTACCTAATATATCCTCAGGAAAGACACACATATACAAGTCTGTATATTGGAGGTTATTATTTCCTGAGAGCTCATCAAGTTCACAAGTTACGTATAGTGCTGTATCGATTGATATGTAATAAAAGAAAAATAATTCTATCTGGTAAAGAGGCAGGTAGTTGAACTAACAAGTCTGTCCTGCTTTTTAACAGTTCTCTGCTCACCCATCTGCCACTCTCCAGAAGATTATTCTGTTGTGCTTTTTAAAAACTACGTTACCTCGACATCTTTCCTTTTCATTTTCCTCTTATTTTGTGGCAAGATACACCTATATCAGTTATTGGAGAAAAATTGACAAATATCTTCCAGGTCATTTTTGCTGGAAGACCTCCAGCAAAGAATAAATCAGAGATCTTATTCCTTGATTGATTGCCACACTGCTTTCAAATATAATCATGGTATTACCCTCAAATGGAATATTTTGTCCTTAAGTTTCATTTGAAATCTGTTTTTCAGAAATTTAGCAATTTGAGGATAGTCATAACTCAGGTTGATTTGAATCAATTTGTTTCTGCAGTTCAAAGAGTAAAATTTCAAATGCCTGTATAAGCTTTTGTGGTACTAATAGTTATCTGGTGGACTCTTTTAGGAGACATCCCCTTACATCTTAACATAAGGGAAGCCTCAGATACAGGCCAGCCAATTGTGTTTTCACAGCCTGAAAGTGATGAGGTAAGTTATATTTATAAATATTAGTTATATTTATAAATATGTATTTTAATTTCTTTTAGGATATATACTTTTTGATATATAGAAAGAAGGTTAGGGAGATCAAGTTTGTCTATTTGGAATGCATGTATTAACCAAAGATTAGTTAACTTATTCAAAGCTTCTTTAAGTTACTATAAGGTAGACATACTAGTGCTGATTCTGAATTATCAACTGAACAGGCTCAACTACAAAGAATCATCACCCAACCAATTTTCTCACGATGAGCATGAACAGTGGGAATTTGTAGAGTTCTTTTCTTGCTAGCTAGCACTATCTAACTGCCTGAAGTTATTTTATTTCAGTGTTAGAAGTTCAGCTGATTGTTGAAAGAAGGAAACCAAATACAAGAAAAAACTGTGTTGGATGTGGGGAAACTGTATAAACATTTAGAGATGGAATTTCCACTGCATTTATTTTAATAAATGTGATTGAGGAGGTGAGGTGGGAAAATTAATGGTGTTTCATTTTCTAATATGATTTGGGATACAGATAGAGTTTTCAAAGACTGCTGAAGCTTACTGCCTGTAAGTGTAAACTCTTTTGTTGTTGTTGTTCAGTCACTGAGTTGTGACCAACTCTTTGTGATCCCTTGGACTGCAGTACACCAGGCTTTCCTGTCCTTCACTCTCTCTCAGAGTTTGTTGAAATTCATGTCACTGAGTCAGTAATGCTGTCTAACCACCTCATACTCTGCCACCCTCTTCTCCTTTTGCCTTCAATCTTTCCCAACATTAGAGTTTTTCAGTGAGTCAGCTCTTTGCATCAGGTGGCCAAAGTATGAGTTTTCGCATCAGTCCTTCCAGTGAATAATCAAGGTTGATTTCCTTTAGGATTGACTGGTTTGATCTCCCTGCAGCTCAAGGGGCTTGCAAGAGTCTTCTCCAACACCACAATTCAAAAGCATTAATTCTTTGGTGCTCTAAGGTCCAACTCTCACATCCATACATGATTACTGGAAAAACCCATAACTTTGACTATATGGATCTTTGTCAGCAAAGTGATGTCTCTGCTTTTTAATATGCTGTCTAGGTTTGTCATGGCTCTTTTATTTTACTCTTTTTAAAATAGAAATAAAATAATATATGTATAATTTTATTATATATATAGTACATATAATCATATGTAATAAAGTCATATGTATCTCTTCTTTCCTAAGTAGCAGTTGCTGTTTATGTCAGAAAGTGAGTCATCATCTGGTGCATCAGTTTTAATGTAATTCTTATGCTCCTTTGCCAAACAGCCTCAATCAGTCCCCTCAACGTCTCTCTTTTTTTCCCTTACCAAATAAGTATAGCTTTATCAGTTCAGTTCAGTTCAGTTCAGTAGCTCAGTCGTGTCCGACTCTTTGCGACCCAATGAACCACAGCACGCCAGGCTTCCCTGTCCATCACCAACTCCCGGAGTCCACCCAAACCCATGTCCATTGAGTCGGTGATGCCAACAACCATCTCATCCTCTGTCATCCCCTACTCCTCCCGCCCCCTATCTCTCCCAGCATCAGGGTCTTTTCCAGTGAGTCAACTCTTTGCATAAGGTGGTCAAAGGATTGGAGTTTGAGCTTCATCATCAGTCCTTCCAATGAACACTCAGGACTGATTTCCTTTAGAATGGACTAGTTGAATGTCCTTACAGTCCAAGGGACTCTCAAGAGTCTTCTCCAACACCACAGTTCAAAAGCATCAATTATGCACTCAGCTTTCTTTATAGTCCAACTCTGACATCCATACATGACCACTGGAAAAACCATAGCCTTGCCTAGACAGACCTTTGTTGACAAAGTAATGTCTCTGCTTTTTAATATGCTGTCTAGGTTGGTCATAACTTTCCTTCCAAGGAGCTTTTTAAAATTTTTTTTTGAATTTTTTTTTTAATTTAAGCTTTTTTTAATTTCATGGCTGCAGTCACCATCTGTAGTGATTTTGGAGCCCAGGAAAATAAAGTCAGCCACCATTTCCACTGTTTCCCCATCTATTTGCCATGAAGTGATGGGGCCGGATGCCATGATCTTAGTTTTCTGAATGTTGAGCTTTAAGCCAACTTTTTCAGTCTCCTTTTTCACTTTCATCAAGAGGCTCTTTAGTTCTTCTTCACTTTCTGCCATAATGGTGGTGTCATCTGCGTATCTGAGGTTATTGATATTTCTCCTGGCAATCTTGATTCCAGCTTCTGCTTCTTCCAGCCCAGCATTTCTCATGATGCACAGTACCGTTATTTTGTCCACCCATAACTATCCCACCTTTCATTCTAGTTTGCTTCCTCTAATCCTATATGAACTGAAAGACAAAGGAGCCAGGCTTTGTTAGAACTGTGAATACAACAAGGCCAAAACTGACAGCCAGGAGCCTGAGATTGGTCAACTAGATTCATTTTGAACTATCTCTTTCAGGACCCAGAGCTTCTTTCTCTTTCTTAAGGGTCGACAGTTATGGTACAGGTGATTGAGTTGCTGGGATATGATGTCTGAGTAAGTGTACTGTAGTATATATCCTTGTTTTTCCTTTCTCTGCCTCTTATGTAGTAATAAATGTTAAATTTCCTTTTCAGTCTTTTCTTTAAAATCTTTCAGATAAGCAAAAAAATAACCTTTTATTGCTTTTACAACTGAAGCATGGCAATCTCATCTACCATAAGTGTACTTTATGTGAATGAAAAGTTGTATGAAAATTGAGGGTTTTTAAAATCACACACTTTTAAATGCCTCCTGAGAGCAGCCTATTTAAAGATATTTAGTGGTGAATCCTTTTCAATAAGAATAAGTGTCTAGTAGTTTATTTCAATTATGAAGATAGGTTTTAAAATATTTTCCCACCTGTCCATTATTTTTTTCTTTGAGATTCTCCAAAAGCAAAAACATTTCAGAAAGTTAAAGGAATGTAATATAACAGAGAATATATAGCAGCCTTCAAAAAGTAATATGATTTAAAACTCTAAGCAACAGTGTTTGTAGAGTTTTTTGGTTACATGCTTTTTAAATCTCATTTACATTTACGTAAAATTAGATCTATTATTTTACTGTTGCTGGCTGACATTTATGGTAATGTGAGCAAGGTAGGTCTAAACCCTTTGTGATTTAGGCTAGGTTTAATCTGGTGAAGTCTGCTAAAGCTGGTGAGAATTTCATGCACTGCATTGTCAACCTTACATAGAAGACTTCTGAGCAGCTTTTTAAGATTCAGGCATGTCCATAAAAAGAGATTTAAAAAATGGAGCTTTGTATTTATTTTGTTTCCATGGAAGTTATTATTTCCTACTCTTAGATTGCAGACATTCGTTATTATTAACCATCTTTCTAACAATAGTAGCAGTTATAGTATGTTAGACACTGTTAGGCATCTATATACTTTCAATGCTCACAACAACTTAATACAATGTATAAATAGTCCCCATTTTGCAGTTGAGAAAACTGAGACTCATAGAAGCTAAATAATTTTCCCAAGGTCACAGAAGTGATAGATGCCAAGATGTGATTAAAAAACAATTCTTTTCCTTCCAAATGTTGTCCTCTTTTCATTATGTCACCTTCTGGTGGTTTAGTTGCTCAGTCGTGTCCGACTCTTGTGAACCCATGGACTGTAGCCCACCAGGCTCCTCTGTCCATGGGATTTTCCAAGCAAGAATACTGGAGTGGATTGCCATTTCCTTCTCTAGTCACCTTCTGAGTCCTCTACTAATAGCTATGGTTTCTTAAATTCCTTCTAAGAAGTGAGTACAGTATTTGAGTGAATAAAATACAATATATTCTCTTAATTTTATTCTCATAACACATTTGTGAGGTATGTATGATAATCTCCATTTTTCAAATGAAGAAGTAGAAATTCATTCGCAGTAAGGAATTTGTCCAAGATAGTACCCGAGGCTATTTCCATACTCAGCTCTGAAACTGTAGGCTTTCATCCTCTTCCCAAGGCAGTATCTTCTTCCCTTCTCAATTAATTGCAAACTTGCTTCAGTGTCTGTCTGTTGTGTATATTTAGGCTGGCTTTCAGTTCACTTCCTTTTCATATTACAGAGATCTAGAGAAGAGGGATGGTCCCACTGGTGTGCACAGTGGCAGCCGTAATACAGAGGATTTTAACCTGGATTTGAGAATCCCATGAAGTTATATCCAGAATGTGTGAATGTGCATTTTTCTGGGAAACTGAACAAGAGCTTTACTAGATTCTCAAAAGGTCTCTGCATGAAAAGCAAAGCATTAATCAGTATTAGCCTGGGGTTTCATTACCAAGAATGCTACTTTCTAAGTGTGACCTTAGGTAAGTTCCCTCATGTCTCTGAACCTTTCTCTCTGTCTGTAAATTAATATCATAATGAGAAGGATTAAATGAGATGATAATGTGAAAATATTTTGAAAAATGCCAAGTAGAATACAGCTATGAGTATTTATGTCTTCTGAAATGTCCTGTGAAAGTTGTCATGGTACTAATTGTCTTTCTTCTGCCCTTCATCAAAGGGTTGAGCCCTTTAATGCCCTTTCCCTTACATAGCTTCAGGTAAATGTTACTCTTTGGTGACATCTAAAAATCAGCAGAATTTGAATCATAAGATGAGGATAGAGTTCTCAGCCTCCGCATTTAAGATTTTATGTCCTAGACTTTAGGAAACTGTTGTTGAGTCGGGATCCTTCTGATGACTTTTATGGTGAATCTTACCTTCTAATAATCCCCTTCCCTTTTCCCCTGTGAATCTAAATGGAAATCTTCTCTCAGTAACTGGTCACAGCCATCTCAACAGATTCTGCCGTATGCATGGAAGCTTAGTGCCCATTCTACCTGAATGTCTTCATTTAAAGAATGAAGGAAGCGTTTACTTGCAAACATGATAAACTTCTATAAAAATTATTGGGATGGAATATGTCAAATTATTTGTTAATTGTTAGCTCTTTAGATTGACACTTTTCATTGTTAGCTTTTAGGGGTTTGCTATAGGCAAAGTTATTAATAAATAAAAGTTTCGTGTTTAGCTATTTGTCTTCTTTCTAATTCCTCCTTCTTTTGTCTATCTTTAATTAGTCCCTCCTCTTAGCACCAGGTTCCAGGGCTCTCATTCTCTGTCCATAAAATCTTCTAAAATTAGGCATTAGGAATTTAACTCTTCCAGTAATATTTAAAAACATAGTGATTATTTGGGAGAAGGCAATGGCACCCCATTCCAGTACTGTTGCCTGGAAAATCCAATGGACGGAGGAGCCTGGTGGGCTGCAGTCCTTGGGGTCGCTCAGAGTCGGACACGACTGAACAACTTCACTTTCACTTTTCACTTTCATGCATTGGAGAAGGAAATGGCAACCCACTCCAGTGTTCTTGCCTGGAGAATCCCAGGGACGGGGGAGCCTGGTGGGCTGCAGTCCTTGGGGTCGCTCAGAGTCGGACACGACTGAAGCGACTTAGCAGCAGCAGCAGCAGCAGTGATTAATTGAAAGGTGTGGAATGTGTTGAATTTGAGGCATCATTGGAAAAGTTAGGAGGGGCCACAGTACCAGTTAAAAAGCTCCAACTGGCTACTACCTACTCAACCAAAAGTCAAAACCATCTGCATATGTCCACCATGGGCTTCCCTGGTGCCTCAGATGGTAAAGCGTGTGGGAGACCTGGGTTCAATCCCTGGGTTGGGAAGATACCCTGGAGAAGAAAATGACAACCCACTCCAGTACTCTTGCCTGGAAAATCCCACGGACAGAAGAGCCCAATAGGCTACAGTCCATGGGGTCGCAAAGAGTCGGACATGACTGAGCGACTTCCCTTTTTCACTATGTGCACAACTGAGGAACCTAGAGTAATTGAAGCTATAAATATAAGTAGTGTAAAATAGCCAGAGCAAGCAATAAGAGGAAGGAAGAGAGAATGGACACTTAGGATTCAGAACTCTTAAGTTCAATAGCATTTCCTCTGGTTTGTGTAATTATAATTGTTCATTCAACTATTTCTACCTTTTGCCTTTGGTTGAGTCCAGGACACAGTGATGAACCTATGATTGACAGTTAATTTTATGGTTTCATTCTTTTTGTCAAGTAAAAGTCTTTTAATATTGGATGTTAAAAGTTATGCTGTAAGATATACCTGGTAAAGGCTTTAAAAATAGAAGTAGAAGCTTTATTGTCTTATAATTTCTACATTATAACCTCATAATTCTAATATGAAATGACTGTGTATTGAAAATTAGAACTTCACATCTTTAAAAACAAAGACAAAGAGGAAAAGCTCAACATAAAGCTTGTGTACTTTGGTTGTCATCCAGTTCCTTTACTTGGTAATGATAGATTAAACAAAAGGAAGGGATTTAATTTACTTGGTCCTCAGGCAGGAAAATTGTCCAAAAGGATATGTTACTATGAACTCTTCAGTGAGATTGTAAATTACTTGAGGACATAATAGTAATAATGGTAGACACGCATTTATTATTTACTTTTTGTATTACAGTACTTCACATACTTTATTCTTAACCTAATATGCCCCCAAGCCCTTTGAGGTAGATACTATTATTATAATCATTTTACAGATAATGGAAACCAAGCCTGGAAGGGTTAATTCACTTGCCCAAGGCCAGTGCTAATAAGTAATGGAACTAGGATTTTAAAGCTTACTTTTCTGACCTTAAGGCCCCAACTCTTCACCAGAGAGTGCTTCTGCCTCCCCCCGCCTTTTTTTTTGTATCATTACATCCCACAGATTTCCCAAAACTATGCCTTGCACTAAGAATCAAAGTATTTGTTGAATGATACTCCATTGGCTGAAAAAATTCAATCTAAACAGTTTTGTGGAAATTGAAACTGTGTTAAACACTTTCAGTGGTTTCTCAGCAAATGACAATCTAACTGACTTTCAGTGTGATATATTGAAAGTTTAAGCTTGGGGATAGTCCATTAAAAAGCAAAGGTTAAATGTAGCAAATTTGATTATTATGGAATCTTTATTTTGTGTAGTGAGATAGGTTTATATCTCTAATTTAACGTAAGTAAGAACTAAGAGATTATAGAATGATGACTCAGCTTGCCTTAATGCGCTTTTATTTACACAATAAAATTTTAGACTTAAATACCTAGGAAAGCTACTAGGAGAGAAAAGGTGTTAATATTTATAAAAATGCGTGGGTGAAAATAAGCACTTTTGCGGGGCGTGGGGGGCGGGGTTTGCCACACTGAAACTTAGTTCCCCAACCAGGAATGGAACATGGAACCTGTGCTGCCTGCAGTGGAAGCACAGAGTCTTAACCATTGGACTTCCAGGAAAGTTCTGAAAAATCACACTTTGATTTTAAGAGAAATATTTCTTTATAAAGTATATGTTATTTCCATTTTTAAGCAAAATCTGTTGTTTCTGGTGACTATAGCAGAGACTGAAACCCTTTTTAGACAGTACATTTTGATTAGAATTACTTGTATTTTGGATTTACTGTTTAATGTGTGATATGGCTTCTGTCAGTAAAGTCTGTCTACAATGCGGGAGTCCCGGGTTCAATCCCTGGGCTGGGAAGATCCCCCAGAGAAGGAAATGGCAACCCACTCCAGCATTCTTGCCTGGAGAATTCCATGGACAGAGGAGCCTGGTTGGCTACAGTCCATGGGGTCACAAAGAGTGGGACATGACTGAGTGACTGACACTTTCACTTTCTTTGTGATGTGGTGGGCTTCCCAGGTGGCTCAGTGGTGAAGAGTCCACCTGCCAGTGCAGGAGTTGCAGGTTCGACCCCTGGGTCGGGAAGATCCCCTGGAGGAGGAAATGGCAGCCCACTGCAATATTCTTGCCTGGAGAATTCCTTGGACAGAAGAGCCTGGCGGGAGTCCATGGGCTCGCAAAGAGTCAGACACAACTGAGCGACTGAACACACAGCCCACACGTGTGACATGCTGGAAGGAGCTGGGCTTTGGAGTCAGGCAGACCCAGTTGTGAATGTTCTTCATCCTGCTAACTTTGTGACTGAGCAGACAAGTTCAATTTCTTCATCCAAGTTGAGCCAATGGTGTTGAGATTGTATGATTACCTATACTAGTACTTAGCACAGTATGTTCTCAGTAAAAACATATAAGGTCTTATTCATGTTTTGAGAGCTATTCTTCTATTTAAAAAAAGAATGTAAATGAAATTTTAAGACTTTCCTGGTAAAATAAAATATAATTCACCCATTAGGGAACAAACAGTTTTTTTCTTTTTTTTTCTGGGAGTCTGACAGTATTCTGCTTATTGACATAGGTGTTGAGTTACAGAAGTGTGTTCAGTTTGTACACTTTCATTGCTGTGTGAACTTAGGATCCATGCATGTATTTTTAAAGAAATTTAAATACATATCACCAATGAAAAAGTAGCACTTGAAAGTAGATTTGCGTGTAATCTTCTTACATTGTCAGGGTAGATCTTTAAAGTATTAAATAAAATTACTCAGTAATTAGTTTTTTTAAATTACACTGTTGTTTCTAGATCAAAAACTGACAAATATTAAATATATAACTTATAAAGAAAAGGGGTCAAGTGTTTATTTATTTTTAAAAGTTAGTAGAAAAAAAGCTAATATAGGTTGAATCAGAAATTAAATCAGGTCTTTTGAGGAAACAAAAACTTGATAAATACAAATCCAAATATATCAATTATTAATATTAGCATAAATAACCAATTACTCCTTTTAAAGTCAAACATTTCTGATTATAATCATTGGATCTTTTTCTAGAAGTAGAGCCAAAATGTAAGGTGTAAAGTAGTAATGTGAAACGTATATTTTATGTAATTATATATGATATGTTTCAACAATGAAACAAGTAGCATGGCAATATATATATAGACAATATACACTTAGATGTTTGTCATTGTTGTAATTAGAATAATTTAAAATTTCCTTAATGAACAGTTTTCCAGCATGTTGATTGAGAGATAACAGACATGACTGACCTTTTTCATTCCCAACTCTCAGAGGGAAATGCAAGTAAATTTTTTTTTTAACATGATACATGTACCTATTCTTTTTCAAATTCTTTTCCCATTTAGGTTATTACAGAAATTGAGCAGCATTTCATGTGCCATATAGTAGGCCCTGTTTTTATGTATATGTATATGTAATACCTATGTATCCACAGATACTTACACATACACATATACACACACATAAAGGTAGCTATATGTGTGTGTACACAATTTTCTTCTTTCTGATATAATATGTGGCAAATATTTAAATTTATGATGTGAGTTACAAATATGGGTTTCTTTTTGTGGCACAAAACTATAATATAATATATATGTGTGTGTGTATATGTATATAATTATATGAAAAAGTGAAAATGTTAGTTACTCAGTCGTGTCTGACTCTTTGAGACCCCACAGACTGTAGCCCGCCAGGATCCTTTGTCCATGGAATTCTCCAGACAAGAATACTTGAGTGGGTAGTCATTCCCTTCCCTTCTCCCCTGACCTGGGGATCGAACCTGGGTCTCCTGCATTGCAGGCAGATTCTTTACCGTCTGAGCCACCAGGGAAGCCCGACCTAATTATATATATTAAAATAATTCTTTTGCTTTTCACAATGCTGATTTCTAATTATGTTGTATCAACTTCATAATGTAAATACACAGGGGTCTATATTAAGCTATTTCTCCAAATGGAGAAAATATTTGCTTTTGAGTGTAGTTTTAAAAAAATAATCAAGATGTGTGAAACATGGTTAAACATCAAGTCAGGGTAGTTCAGTTCAGTTCGGTCACTCCGTCGGATCCGACTCTCTGTGACCCCATTGGCCGCTGCATGCCAGGCTTCCCGTCCATCATCAACTCTCGAAGTTTGCTGTCTATCAAGTCGGTGATGCCATCCAACCATCTCATCCTCTCTTGTCCTCTTCTCCTCCTGCCTTCTTTCTTTCCCAGCATCAGGGTCTTTTCCAATGAGTCAGCTCTTTGTATCAGGGGGCCAAAGTATTGGAGTTTTAGTTTCAGCATCAGTCCTTCCAATGAATATTCAGAACTCATTTCCTTTAGGATTGATAGGGTAAACTCGGGGTAAAGAAGCCTCAAACAGTTCTTTTACCTTCCAGAGTCAAGGAACTGGTCTGCCTGCGTTCAAAGCCCAGCTCATCTCACACTAGCTGTGATGCTGTGAACAAGACTCTTCATCTTTCTGAGTCTTGGTTTTCTTGTCTATAGAGTGGAAATAATGACAGAATTTACCCCTTAGGATAACTTTGAGGATAAAATGAAATAATACTTGGCCATTATTAAGTACTCAAGTAAATTTTAACTATTACTATTACTTCAAGTGGTGCTGGTTGTAATGGTAGTAGAATTAGTGTCTACACAAGTATATAAATGTACAAATTAACATTTTTAGAAAATCTTACTATTGTCTTACAGTTACTTTTCATAGATAAGGTAGAAGAAATAAGTAGTATTTGCATTTTACTTGTTTAAAACTTTGAAACACAAATGCCATGACCATTGTTCTAACTGGACTGTGCAGGCCAGCTGTGACCCACCTAATGCTTGGGAGCTGCTTCTTGTGTTGTGTTGTACTGGGGTTGTAGAGATGGATATTGTGACAACTGATTATAGGAATTCTTGCATGGTGCTTAAGTCTCACCGAATGAGGAGCCTTTAGGTACTTGGTGCTGGTATCAGACACCATTCTCAGAGAGAATGACGAAAATGCTTTCCAAAGATAAACCTAGGATGGTATAGATAGTCTTTTCAAAAATGACTAACAGCTCTTAATGCCAAAGAATTATGGCAGTATCCCACTCAGGATATCAACTTTTCAGAGGAGGAAGGTTAATTTTTCTGCAGGTGGACTGGGTTGCTAGTTTGCTGAAACAGGAGTTAAGAGTTTGAAAAACAGTAATTGCGGCTACTAAATATTGATTTTTTTTTTCAGAAAGTCACTTTCCAAATAGTTACCCTCCAAATAACCTAAAATCCTTTCTCCTCTGCCCCACCTGCAATAAAGCAGTATCTTCTCACTGTTGAATTTCTTCATCACATTCTGTTCAACTCAGTAGACAACGACGGCAGTTTGTGAGTCACTTGATGTGTACTGGAGAGAAATATACAGCAAATAAATCTATTCTTTTCCAGGCCAAAGCCTACCTAAGGATTGCTACTGAAGTGGTAAGAAGATTGCCAGCACCTCCAGAGTCATTCCCCAAGTGTCTTGGAAATTTGCCTGGTCATTGACAGTTAAGACCTTTGGAAATCAGCAGTATGGTGGTGAAAACTTCAGAAACCATAGCAATTATAATTATTTTCTTGTATTTCTAAAGAAATAATGTCTAGTCTTCAGATTTGATTTGTTAAACAATGACTCACAAATAAAAATTTTACATACCAATGCTTAAATTAAAAAAAAAATTTTTTTTAATGCTTAGGAATATTTTTGAAAGTTGTTGTGTGCCAGCATCCCAGAACTGCATTTTATTTTGTTGAACTATTCCCTTAAGGAATCACGAGTTAATATTATACGCCCAACCTTCAATTCAGGAGAGAACCATGCTCTTTCTGCAGGACTGTAGAGTTAAAGGATTTACTGAGAACGAGTATGGATGTGAGTATGACACTTCTCCATCAGGCAGTGTGGTCTGGGTCCTGCACCTAGAACTATCTTGGACCCTTTCTTAATACAGATGAACTTCTGCTTCTTCATCTGGACTAGACTGTCCCCTAGACTTTATGAATCTGAATTTCCAGGGGTGGGTCTGGACATATATATTTTTAACAAATAAATTATGATTTTGATTGTTTTGATTATGATGACAATAATAATAATAATAACTGACATTTATCAAGTTTTTTCTGGTGTCCTTATAGTTACTCTTTCATTGATATGAGTGGAGTACTGTTGTTATCTCTGCTTTATAGATGGGGAAGTTGAGATGTGGGAAAGTTAAGTATTGTACTGAGTGTTACTATTCTAGCAAGTGGAGGTTTGAACTTGGGCAGTTGGATACTGGATCCTTCCTTTTGTACACTGCAAGGGCATTTGTTTATTTCAAAAGAGGAATGTGAACATAGTGTTCAAAATTTCTCCAGCTTATTTGACCATTAACTTTCCCACCTCCCCTTCCCCTTTAGGAGCATTTCATGAAGTTCATATTTCAAAGAACACACCTTGAAAAACATCTTGTCTGGTTGAGGCTCAGAGAGAGAGTCAAGGGCTTCCCAAGGTTATAAAGCTGTAAGTACTGATAAGAGTTATTAGTTAATCCTCACTTTTATAGGGAGGTGGTCTGTGACCTTTGGCAGATGCCCGAGTTTCTTTTCTCTGTAGTTAAGCAGCCAAAAAATTAGGTAAAGAGTTACATATCGTTATAAACATGTTTTTGCACACTTATTTTCACATTAAAAAACTATGCATAAATGTTTATAGCAGCTTTATTTGTAATAGCCAAAACAACCCAAAGTTTTTCACTGGGTAAATGGTTTGACAACGAGTAATATATCCATACCATGGAATACTACTCAGTGATGAAAAAGAACAAAGTATGAATACATGCAACGACCTGGATAAACTCCAGATAATTATGCTGAATGCAAAAGTAATCCCAAAAGGTTGTGTACCATATGATTCAACTTAACATTCTTGAAATGACAGAATTACAGAAATGGAGAACAGATGAGTGGTTTTCAAGGGTTAAGGGGGAGATTGGTGATGGGGGAGGGAATTGTGTTTGTGGCTGTACAATGGCAACATGAGAGATCCTTTGGAGGGTGGAAATGTTCTGTATCATGACTGTATCAATGTCAGCATCTTGGTTGTGAAATTGCACAATAGCTCTGCAAGATGTTACCACTGGAAGAAACTGGGTAAAGGGCACAATGAAATTTCTGTGTTTTATTCCTTACAAGCTGCATGTGAATCTACAAATACCTCAAAATAAAAATAAAAGTACAATTTTAAAAAACAAACTTGTGCTGCTATATTTGAACTGAAGTCTTCTGGACCAAATTATCCATGCTAATTAAAATCACGAATAAAAGTATTTGTGGACACACAGTAATCATCATTCACCACTCTGAAAAAGGAGAAATAACTTTAGGTGGTAGATATGTAATTGTATTTTATTCTCTTTTTGGAAGAAGGCCTATGTAGATAATCATTGAGTACTTCAAAATACCAAAAAAGCAAGTAGTCAAACCAAGCTTAACCCTTCCTGGAAAAGGAATAATTTAAATAAGCTTCCAGAGGTGTCTAAAGTTGTGTACCAGAATTTAATACATCTGATGAAGAAATGAGAAAGAGTTTACTCATAAATATGTGACTTAGAGAAGATTCACTTATATAATCATCTGCTCCCTTCTCCCTCACCTATTAGTCTCTGCCGATGCTTCCAGGTAAGTCACTGAAAAAAAAAAAAACAAAACAACTGTGGTTGGAGTTTATACCCAGGTTCGAAAATGAAGGAAGGGAAAGTAGCTATGGGAGCAATAATGAAGCTTATTCCAAAATTTTGCCCCTGGTAGCCTTTGCTAAGCTTTAGGGAGCTGACTTCAAACAGACTATCAAGCACAGCTGTTCTGCCTCTTGCTAGAATAGTTATTTCTCATCCTTCACATTTCCATAGAGTGTAGAAAATTTCCATTCACCAGTCCAGGAGGGAAAGCCAAGCTCCTGATAGCTTACTGTGAGCCATGTCAGATTCCTGATCTCTGAAGATTTATCTTCGGGACCAGGGACCAGGCTTGATCACTCAAGAGCTTTTGTGTAGCAGAGTTTTATTAAAGTGAAAGCAGACAGAGAAAGCGTCTCACAGAGACATCAGAGGGGGACAGAGAGCACCCCCCCTCACTAGTCTTATCAAGGCCTTAAATAATTTTACCAGACCCACTCCCACAACAGATACCTTAAATTAACAAGATTAAGTAACAATAGGAAGCTCTCACCAGACCCACTCCCATAAGATAACAAGATTAGTCAGAAGGTCCTTGTTAAGGAGAAACATGTCCTCCAGCAAGATATATTGTTATATTGACTAAGGCAAAGCAATGTAGAAATAATGTTTGTCCTTTTCTCCTCCTTGAGAACCCCAGACCCCTATCTCCTCCTTGAGAGCCCTAGACCCCTTTCTCCTCCTCATGGACCCCGGACTTCTTATCAACCTACCTAGGAATTGACCCTTTCACTCCCCCAGTCACTCCATCCCAGGGAAAGAGGAGTGACTCATGGGCAGATTGCTTCCTATCTCTGTCTCTGATTTCAGCCAAATCCTGAGCTTTCTAAGGTTTCTAAGCTTCTACTGGGAAGCCCAAAGCCGTCTACCTCTACCTTGGACATGGGTGAGCAAGTCCGTCTAATTTAGGGGTAGGGTATGTGGTAACCCATTGTGGTCACATGTCCTCTAATCCTGCTAATGGTTTTTTGTTTTTTTGTTTTCAACTTTTATCTGAATTCTGTTTCTCTGCATTCCAAACAAGGGAAGAATCCCCCTAAACAGACTCCTTGGAATCACTGAATACCTTTCTAGAATCCTATAAAGTGAAAACTGAAGTGTATGGAGTTCAGATCAGTCCACCACTCTATTTGAAGCACCTCTTGGTAAAAATTAAGTTCATTAAGTTTTTTTTTAAGGGGAGTAGAGTTTTCAGAAATAGATATATATAGATATGATAACTTGATTTTCAACAAAAATGTGAAGGTAATTAGGAAGAGATCATTTCAGCAGTTGTACTCAGTCGAGCATCCTTTTGCCAAGAAATGAACCTTGGCTTATACCTTACGCATTTACAAAAATTAAGTCAAAATGGATCATATACCTAAATGCAAAATCCAAAACTACGAAACTTCTAAAAGGAAAAGATGGGAGAAAAATCTTCTTGATCTTGAGTTAAACTTGTTTAAATATGGCACAGAAAATCGCTATAAAACTGTAAAAGAAAAAGCCAAAAATTGTACTTCATAAAAATTAAAACAGCTATTTGAAATTAAAATAGCAGTTAAGGAAATTTACAGATTGGGAAAAAATATGTATACAAAATATCTAACAAAGAATTTGTATCTAAACTATATAAAGAACTCTTATAACCTGATAATAAGACAAAGATGGAGAAGCTCTATATAGTCAGCACCACAAAACCGGGAGCTGACTGTGGCTCAGATCATGAACTCCTTATTGCCAAATTCAAACTTAAGCTGAAAAAAGTAGGGAAAACCATTAGACCATTCAGGTATAACCTAAATCAAATCCCTAATGATTATACAGTGGAAGTGAGAAGTAGATTTAAGAGACTAGATCTGATGGACAGAGTACCTGATGAACTATGGACGGAGGTTTGTGACACTGTATAGGAGACAGGAATCAAGACCATCCCAAAGAAAAAGAAATGCAAAAAAACAAAATAGCTGTCTGAGGAGGCCTTACAAATAGCTGTGAAAAAAAGAGAAGCCAAAAGCAAAGGAGAAAAGAAAGATATACCCATTTGAATTCAGAGTTCCAAACAATAACCAGGAGAGATAAGAAAGTCTTCCTCAGTGATCAGTGCAAAGAAATAGAGGAAAACAATAGAATGGGAAAGACTAGAGATCTCTTCAAGAAAATTAGAGATACCAAGGGAACATTTCCTGCAAAGATGAGCTCAATAAAGGACAGAAATGGTATGGACCTAACAGAAGCAAAAGATATTAAGAAGAGGTGGCAAGAATACACAGAAGAACTGTACAAAAAAATCTTCATGACCCAGATAATCATGATGGTGTGATCACTCACCTAGAGCCAGACACCCTGGAATGTGAAGTCAAGTGGGACTTAGGAAGCATCACTACGAACAAAGCTAGTGAACTTGATGGAATTCCAGTTGAGCTTTTACAAATCCAAAAAGATAACGCTGTGAAAGTGCTGCACTCAATATGCCATCAAATTTGGAAAACTCAGCTATGGCCACAGGACTGGAAAAGGTCAGTATTCATTCCCATCCCTAAGAAAGACAATGCCAAAGAATGCTCAAACTACTGCACAATTGTACTCACCTCACATGCTAGCAAAGTAATACTTAAAATTCTCCAAGCCAGGCTTCAGCAATACGTGAACTGTGAACTTCCAGATGTTGGATTTAGAAAGCTGGATTTAGAAAAGGCAGAGGAACCAGAGATCAAATTGCCAATATCTGCTGGATCATCGAAAAAGCAAGAAGTTTCCAGAAAAACATCTACTTCTCCTTTATTGACTATGCTAAAGTCTTTGACTGTGATCACAATAAACTGTGGAAAATTCTGAAAGAGATGGAAATACCAGACCACCTGACCTGCTTCCTGAGAAATCTGTATGCAGGTCAATAAGCAACAGTCAGAACTGGACATGGAACAACAGACTGGTTCCAAATAGGAAAAGGAGTACGTCAAGTCTGTACATTCTCACCATACTTAATTTAACTTATATTCAGAGTACATCATGAGAAATGCTGGGCTGGATGAAGCACAAGCTGGAATCAAGATTGCCAGGAGAAATATCAATAACCTCAGATATGCAGATAACACCACCCTTATTGCCGAAAGCGAAGAACTAAAGAGCCCCTTGATGAAAGTGAAAGAGGAGAGTGAAAAAGTTGGCTTAAAACTCAACATTCAGAAAACAAAGATCATGGCATCCATTCCCATCACTTCATGGCAAATAGATGGAGAAACAGTGGAGACAGTGACAGACTTTATTTTGGGGGCCTCCAAAATCACTGCAGATGGTGATTGCAGCCATGAAATTAAAAGACGCTTACTTCTTAGAAGAAAAGTTATGACTAACCTAGACAGCATATTGAAAAGCAGAGACATTACTTTGCCAACAAAGGTCTGTCTAGTCAAAGCTGTGGTTTTTCCAGTAGTCATGTATGGATGTGAGAGTTGGACTCTAAAGAAAGCTGAGCGCCAAGAATTGATGCTTTTGAACTATGATGTTGGAGAAGACTCTTGAGAGTCCCTTGGGCTGCAAGGAGATCAAACCATTCCATCCTAAAGGAAATCAGTCCTAAATATTCATTGGAAGGACTGATGTTGAAGCTGAAACTCCAATACTTTGGCCACCTGATGCAAAGAACTGACTCATTTGAAAAGACCCTGGTGCTGGGAAAGATTGAAGGTGGGAGGAGAAGGGGACAACAGAGGATGAGATGGTTGGATGGCATCACCAACTCAATGGACATGAGTTTGAGTAAACTCCAGGAGTTGGTGATGGACAGGAAGACCTGGTGTGCTGCAGTCCATGGGGTCATAAAGAGTTGGACATGACTGAGCGACTGAACTGAACTGATTCCTAGCATCTTTATTTATAGTATCCAAATGCTGAAAAGAACTCCAATGTCCACCAAAAGGTGAATGGATAAACCAGATTGGCTGTAACTTGAACAGAGGAGCCTGTCTGGCTGTAGTCCATGGGGTCACAAAGAGTCAGATGTGATTTACTACTAAACCACCAACCACCACTGCAATAAAGTGGAATGAATTATTAAATCTTGAATTATTAAAATAAATCCTTAAATTATTAAATCTTAAAATAATGGTACTAAATGAAATAGTCAGGCAAAAAAAGGCTACAACCTGTGTAATTTTATGTGCATACCGTTCTAGGAAATGCATACCTACTAGACAGAGTTGATCAGTGGTTGCCTGGAGATGGGCCCTGGGAAAGAACGGGTATGGAGAGAGGAATAGATTAAAAAGCAAATGAAGAAGCTTTGGAAAGTGATGGAATGTTCATTAACTTGATTGTGGTGTATACCTAGGTCAAAACTCATCAAGTTGTACACTTTAAATATGTTCGGTTTATTATGATCAGTTATACTTCAAGAAGGTTATTAAGAAAAATAATGCATTCATGAGTTGCTTTCTGATACTGGATTATACTTTCTAGAATAGTGTTTTTATAAGAAAATAACCATTTTTAAATGACTTAAATGTCACAGTTTCCATGTATAGTTATTTTCCAATCCCTTTTTCAAAGTCTCTCTCTTTTTTTTTTTTAACTAAAGATACCTTATTGAACAACTACATGAGCATTCTCTCTTCCTGGTGCTCGTCTGAGTGACTGCTGATGTTTGGAGTTCAGATTGAAACTTGTAGGGTAATCAGTTCAATTATTTGCTTTCTTTTCTTCTGCCACGTCTGCTTGTGTTATCTGAAGTGGCAAATTGTTTTCACATTTAAAACTATTTACTTTGGTTTAAACTCTACATAGAGTATAGTATAGAACTTGGTCACAGACCACTTTTCTAATAAACTGTTATTTAAGGAACATCTAAACCTTCAGTTTAAAATGTAACAATGCTTTGAAAACCTTGTTAAACTCTAAAATTAGATGACCTATATAAATATTGATGTGCCATGTTTTCAACTTACTAATTGAAAAGTAGCTGACTTTTACTCCCAGGAATGTCAGGTTTATAACAGATAACTTGATTACTACATAAAGGATGTTTAGTACAAAAACTGTCCTTTAATTTGAAAAGAAGACCAAAAATGGTTATGTTTTTGAAGATTTTTTCAAATTACTTTCCTACTTTTTATTATTTTTAACCTTTTGTAGGTATTTTCAAGTTTGATGGTTGTGAGTTCTTGTTTTAGCTCATCTATACCCTGTGCCTTAGCTAAGTTTAATACTGTAGTTTAGTTTGGACCTTTACAATAACATCAGTTATCTTTTACAAGTTGAATGTATTAAGCAATAATGATTTTTTAAATTATTTAAATTGAAAAGTAAAATAGGAACAATAAATTATCTTCAACTGTATCTGTTTCAAGCATTTATAAAAACATTTTGTAGAATATGGGTGTTGCAGCTGTTGAACTGTTGTTTAAACATTGTTTCTCACACTGTGCCTAATGGATTTAATTATGGTTCACACACTTGTTCCTTTATCATCTCTTCAGATGGAGAACTATACAGATAATTGAAAACCACCATGAGAATGTGTTATTAGGCTGTCTTTGCTGATGAGGGTATTTTCTAATTATGTTGTAAATGTTCCTGGCAAATAAATTCTATTAAATACTGGCTTTCTCTTATAGTTCACTAATCTAGTTACTCACCTAGATCAAGTACAAAAGAAAGCCACCATACTGAAACTAAAGGGCCTTGTTGTGACTGGACCCAAGGGTCAACAATAGTGATCAGTCTAAAATTCATTTAACATTGAGTTCTTCAACTCTTTTCCAGCCCATACTTGATCAGAAGGAGCTTCTACGTTACTTGAGGACACTAAACTGTCACAAAGTATATTTTAAATGAAGAAGAGCAAAACTCCAAGTATGTTAATAGTTTGAGGGAAATGGCCTGGAGAAAGAAGATCTGAAATCAGGTTTGTTGACTAAAAAGATGCACAACATGAGAGTCACGAGTTAGGTTTTGTTTGGGGCAGAATGAAAACTGCAGCCCCAGAGACAGCACCTCAGATAGCTCTGAGAGACTGCTCCAAAGAGGTAGTGGGGGAAGGTCAACATGTAATATTTTGGTGACGGGGGAGGTCAGTGCAAATCATGTGCTTACTCTACAAAAGGTTTTCTGCTAGTTACTAGGAGCTGGTGTCACCATGAAGAGATTTAGTGCTCTTCTAGACATGAAGAGATGCAAGGATTGGGATCATGAAATCAGTTTCTGAAAATATCTAACTAAAGACCTGTTCCACAGTTTCCCTGAAGCACAAAGTGCCTTACTTTCCACCCTGAATTCCTCTCACAGTATTTGAAGGTTGGCAGCTGCAACAACCCAGGGTTCAATCTCTGCAGAGGCAGGTGGCAAATGCCCTTGTTGTTTTTTAGTCACTGGCAAATGCTCTTGGCAAGTGCCAATTTGTAGTTGACAGGTTTGAAGATTAGAGGGTTAAATAGGAGGAAATAATATGAGCAAAGAAATGGGTGTCAGTGGGTGGAAGGAATATGGTGTATATTGGCAATCTGTAGGAAAACTAACCCACTTTGAGATATAGTTTCATATTTGGATGTAATGGGTAATAGGATAATAGGATGGAAAAAAACTGATCCTATTACAGAGGGCCTTGAGTGGCGTTAAGTGCAGTGTGACCTTGATACAACAAGTAGTCATAAGACTTTTAAAATTATTTTTTTAATCTATAATGCATGCTTTCCAGAAAAATTTAAAAGGTACAAAAAAGCATTCCATGAAAAATAATTCTGCCTTTTCATAGAGCCTAACAAACTGATTTCAAATTTTATGTGAAGAGAAAGATCAAAGAATGGCTAAGAAACTCTTGGAGTAGAAAAATCAGCAAGAGGAGGAGGTGGGCAACTTGCCTTACCAGATATCAAGACTTACTATAAATTTATAGTAATTAAGACAGTTTGAAGTTAATATAGGGATAGAAAAATTGACAGCCTAGAAATAGTTTATGCACATTTGAATATTTGATTTATGACAAAATGAGTATTGCAGATCATTGGAGAAATATTGCTGAGACAGAAAAATAATTGGATCCCTACCTCATGCCATATAACAATCAATTTTAAAAGTAAAACTTATATAAAATTTTGAAGAAAATACATGACTTTATGATCCTAGGAGTGAAGAATCTCTTAAATGGTAACCTTTCACTCAAAAGGTATTCATTATAAAAGAAAGGATTGATAAATTTGGCACTACGTTAAAATTAAAAATGTCTGTTCAGTAAAGAACATCATGTAGAAATTGAGATAAATCGTAAGCTGAGAGAACATATTGCAGCACCTATAACTAGTTATTCATAAGAATTCAAGAACTCCTACAGATCAGTAAGAAAATAAAAAAAGAAAGAATAGCTTAATTGAAAACTAGACAATAGAAACAAAACAGGCATTTCACAGAAGAGAAAACATGAATGGCCCATAAACATGAGACACAGCTCAGTCCCCGTAGTAATCAGAAAAATGCAAATCAAAACCAATGAGAAGTCATTTACACTTACTGGATTGTAAAAGTAGTTAAGTCTTATAAACCAAGTGTGAGAAGGGAAGACCCTAGTGTTAAAATGGTAAACAACCACTTGCAGAACACTTTGTTGTGATATTGCAGTCACATAAGCTATGACTCTGTTCTTGGTATTTCTTAGAGGATTTCTTACACATGTGCACCAAGACATACAAGAATGTTCATAGCAGCTCTGCTCAGGGTAGCAAAAATCTGCAAATAACCCAAATGTCTGGCAGCAGAAGAGTGGATATATTCACTGTAGTATGGTCACACAGTAGAATATTCTGCAGCATTGATAATGAATGAACTGCAGCTCCTTTTTAAAAATGAATGAATCTTAGAAACGTAATGTGCAAAAGGGGCAAGTTACAAAGACTATTTACAATATGGAGATACTATTTCAGCAATGTCTTTGCAAAGACCGTTTATAGCAATGCTATCTTACAGAGCTCAATAATAAGCAAAACCAACTCATTTATGATTTAGCCATATAAACAAATATGATAAAATTTTCTTTAAAACCTATAGGAATCATAAACATTAAAATCAGGTAAAAAGTACTTCTAGGGTGAGAGACAGGGGTGAGAGGTGAAAGGAACACAAAAGTAAATACATTGTTGGTAAACTGTTCTTTTTTAATTTGGGAGGATGGGTGAGGTCATGGATATTGTCTTGTTGCTTAACTCACTTGTATGAATTCTTTTGTGTGTATGAAATGTGACCTTAAAAATATCATTTGGAGAAAAAATGCATTTCCTCCTTCTACTCAGTCAACCACCCATTTCCCTTCCACAGAGACTTGTTAAATAAATCGTGGAATATCCATATAGTGGAGTATAATGCAGCCATTTAAAGAGAATAAAGCACCTCCATATGTTCTGAAATGCAATGATCCCCAGGTTATGGGGCTTAAAGAAAAAAGTGTATATGGAGCTACAGTCTGCATTAAAATGTACACACACATGTGCATGTGCCAGGTATCTCAGTAAGATTACTAAGAAACTGGCTCTCATAAGTTCCTGACTCTTGAAGTGACTTAAATGGAAGCCATATTTTTAAAAAGTTGATTCAGCCATATGTCAGAAATGAGGTGACTGTGGAAAACTAGGGAGACCAGCTGGAAAACCATCACAGTAATACCACCCTGAGGGAACCAAGGCTGCAAAAGGATGATGGAAGAGCATGGGGAAGTGAAACGTGTATTTTGGTGCTGTGAATGCTTTAGCAGGGCATCCTGCCGAGTTGCTGTTGCCAAAACCCAGCAGTCTAAAAAGTCACGTGAAACTACATTTTTAATCTGTTGAATTCAGTTTATTTTATTATCCTATTTATGACCTGTTGAATTCAAGATGTAGTTGTGGAATGCCACAGCCCATATAGATGGTCTTCAGGTTTTGTAGAATCTCCTTTTTGCATTAAAACCACAAAGGAAGAAATCACTACAGAGTATCAAATTCTTCCTGATTTACTCTAAATAAAATATTTTGATCTCTCATCCTGAGAAGGACTTAATTTATAAGTCTATGGTGAGATTATACAAATGTGTGCTCACTAATGTGCCCTATGTAGCAATGGCAAAGATACCCTCCTAACTGGATATTGTAAGAAGTGCTTTGAAGGCAGAATGTACTCTTTAATACCTATAGGTAAATTCAATGAAAATGTTGTAAACATTTCAGCTGATTTTCTTCTACCCAGCTGCATTATGATACGAATTTCTTCATATGTATCCACAGTTATGAATTGTTGGTTTTTCTTAAACGTCTCATCAATCATTGGCATGCCCACATTTTTACTCATTTCCAGTGGAATCTGCTGGCAAGCTAAAATAAAATAGTCCTATCCACTTTTTCTTCTCTTCTTCTCACGCTGCTTTTCTTCTGCTCTTACCATCATCACTCTTCCCACAGTTGCTCTTTTAGTCAAAATGAAGCTGGCAGCTAGTTGTGTGCAGGCATATTGATTGTAATGTTGTGTGTGTGATTCTCTTCTGTCCTGTTTTTCCTGAACCTCAGATGGAGTCATCACTCTGACCAGTACAAATCAATTACTACTTGTTGAAGTACCTGAGTCTTTGAACATCTGTTGTCCTTTACATCATCGATGGGACTCAAAAGACATCCACTTGAAGGTTTTTCTCTCATACCACAGGGATTTTCTAAAACTTGTGTTATTTCCTGTGGCCCAGAGATTGTTTCATTTTCCTGCAAGAGGAGGAAAAAAGGGATCTAAATGCTTCCTGTGATTGCATAAAGTTTATTTTCGGAACAAAATTCTGTTTTTTTTTTAAATTACATCCAGTTTTCCTTGCTGAAGAATTTATAGGGAATGTTGGGTGACGTTTGCTCCTTTTTTGCACCAAGGAAGTGTTTCTTTTTACTGATTAGAAAGTTTTAAAATAAATATCCTGTGACTCTGTAGTTCAAATGTCTTGTGGAGGGAAAAAACATTGCTCTGGAAAAAAAATCTATCTCCTTATTCTTTGGTTAGTGTTTAGACTATTGCTTGAAACAGTCAACATTATTTAGTCTCCCTCTGCACTAACCAATTTTTATAAATAGTATACATAAAATCATCAATAAACAAAAATGTCAAAGCCTTTTATTAGTTTGCATCTTTTTATGGTGAGGAAAGAATTTTTACTGTCTTGAATTAGCAAGTAATTGTTTTCTGTAGAATCAGGGAGATTTCTTATCCTTTCTAGGGAGGAATTGTCATATAAACAAGCTTTTTATATTTATCTAAAACTTCCAATTAATTACATTTTACAATAAATATTTTTTAAAATGAAGATTCATAGTAATCACTTCCTGTTAGTAAAGAATAGGACACAGGAGCTATTTAGTCAAGTTGCTTTTTTATAAATGAAGCATTGAAAAGAATAGGAAAATATGCCATCTAAGTGTTTAGGCTGGAACCTGTATAACCCACTTTCATTTCTGCATGATGGTTTTATTGCCATGCTTTTTAGAACACCGCTTTAGTGTTCTGATTTTTTAGAAACAAGTGTGTATGTGACTTGCTTGCGTATTTTCTGAGACCATATTTTCCAAATGCAGAATAGGTACTGCCACCTCAGTTTTGGTTTCACTTCACAACTCTGTCAATAAAAATCCTTGTTACAAACTAATTTCCCTTGACAATTCCTAGCAGCCCTAACATGTTACTATTTTAAGCAATGAATGAAAGTGGTATCAATTCCCATGTAAATAAGAACATTAGTCACCATCTTCAAAACTGGTTTGAGGAAGATGGAGAAAGTAGATTTCCTAATGAAATGAGAGACCAAATTGTCAGTTTATCCATGCGGGAAAGTACCTTACAAATATGAATTTCTTTCCCTCTATTTTTCCGTAAATTGGTAAGCCTGTAAGGTACCCATTTTCTTAGGTAGAAGAAATAGGTTTGGAAAGTTCAGTGAATTTGTCTAGGTAAGACTGTTAGAGAAAAATATACCCATAGAATCTCAGGAATCATGATAAGCATTTATTAGCTGGAATGGTCCATGATGTTAAATGGATATCAACTGATGGGGATAAGATTCTACTCACATTACCCTATATTAGAATTTCTTTGCTTTACTCTGGAGTACTAAGTGTGAACTTGAAGGGAAATTGTAATTCAAACAGCTGTACCAGATAGAATAACCATAAGTGGTGTTCTTGTTGAATGAAATATTAATCAAGAATGTAATTTTGATTCGTTTCTTTTATTCATTTACTATTTGACTTGTCTGAAAGAGTTTTGTTTTATAGCTTTAAGGAAATATTTGCTTTTTTCCAACTCCATTGCTCTGTTATTGTTTTAAAATAAATACTGGGAGAAGCCTTCAAGAGAGGCTGGCATCTGGGAGGAATAAGGAGTTTGCTTCTTGATTTGCCCACTGTGGAGGGTAGTGGGGAGGAAGTGTGGGGGTGCTTGAAGTGCTTTAGTTTGCTCGGCCATCTGGTCATCAGGAAAATGCTGTTTTCAATTTCACAGTGAGTGAGGAGTTTATTAAAGAGGAGAGCTTTTAGTTAAAGCAAGGAATCATATTTTGTGTCTGCCACTAAGAGCTTCAGCTTGCTTAATTGTGAAAAGAATGGTCACATGTGGACAATTCTGCCCATCAGTATGACTCTATAATGATGCTTTTGTTTCTATTACTGGTGAGAACTTGAAGACAGTGGGTTGGAAAGATCAGCAAATGTGCAAGGGTATATACCTGGGATAGAGTTATTCCAGTCCCATAAGGTCTCTCCCCACCTCCATACACTCTTTATGAAGGGAATAAAATGAGCCAAAGGGGTGAGTTTTTCTTAGGCCAAAGAAAGAAATCAGCGCTTAAAGTTTACTGCCAAAGTGTCTGATCTAAGTATCAGTTGGAAAGCTATGAATCAAGTGTAATTGATCAACATCCATCCACTCTTCTACTTATTGAACTACTTTATGCTTTAAAAGTTAAAACCAGGCTCATGTTTTATTTACCACTTTTTAAATAAAGCATTAAGTTCAAGAGAGGCTGTAGGGGGAAAATCAAGACTAAGAAAAGAAATCAATGCAGAAAGCATGTCTTTGCACTAAACATTGAGACTGAAAGTCTGGCAATGGGCAGTGACCCACAGAAAATGAAGAGCTTGGAGGTGGGTCCACCTGTTGCCACCTGTTGTCATCTTTCCAAGTAATTAATACAGTTCTCTGAAGCTACCTGAATTAAACCTTGAAAGCTCAAATCCCGGGATGCGATTTAGACTGAGCAGCCTAAAAGTTTTTAAAGGATTTGTAGAACCTGCCGTCCCATAGGAAAGTGCAGTTTGTTTCATTCAAGGTACAGCTAATCACTGTGAATAGGAAGAAATTTTCCTGACCTTTGAAAGAGACTATTGCCCAGAGGGTCTTTGGTTTATTAGGAGTGTCTGTTGAGACAAGAATTCTTTTTGGCTTCATTTGAAGGTGCCGGTATGGAAAGAGGAGGAGGAAGGTAAGGAGTGGATTGCCCTTCCGAAAAGGGCAAGAAAAATGAAATGTGCAAAGATTTGAAGCTTGAGAATTTAGTCGGAATCCAGACTACAGATGAGAAGGGCAATGTGGCTGAGGCTGGGCTGGGCTGGGCCTGAGCAGAGGTGAGCTAGGAAGGGGTGAAGGGCCAGGTTGTGAAGGGCTTCCTTCCATTCGGAGGAGCCGGACTTGCCCTACCGGCGATAAGGAGCCCTTAAATGTGAGCTGCCAGGTCTGCTGGCACGCTAGCTCGCAGCCTTCTCTCCGTTCTCCCACACTCACTGAGTGTACTGCTTCAGTATGCATGTGCAGACAGCCCGACAAGCATCTGAACCTCAAAACCTTTCTCAGTTTCCACATTCTCTGCCCCCACTCCTCTGACTTTGTTCTCGTTCGGTCTGCTCTGCATCTGAAATCTGAAAGTCCCCTAATGTGAGTTTAGTTATTTACCATTCTTCCTGTTCCCACACTCTGTTACCTTTAGTGAACTTTGCAGGACTTATGATGGCTTGATGTCCCTTCACCCAGTCCTTCCCCTCTCTCCAGATTTATCTTTGGTATTAGTCAGGATTCCTCAGAAAAGCAAGTAATAGGGCAGTGACCAATATATAAGGTAATTGAACAGCAGCATTCTCTCTCTCTTGATATGTAAAGAGAGGGGTTTTGAGGAGTTGGTTCAAGTGATGGTGGAGGTTGGCAAGTGCAAAATCTGCAGTGTGGGCTAGTAGGCTGGAGACCCATGGAAAACTGATGTTGCAGTTCAGAGGCTGTCTGTCGGCAGAATTCCTTCTTGCTTGGGGGAAGTCAGTCTCTTGTGCTATTAAGGCCTGCAGTTGATTGAATAAGGTCCACCCACCCACGTTATAGAGGGCAATCTGCTTTACTCAAAGTTTACTGATTTAAATGTTAGTCTCATCTGAAAACATCCTCACCGAAACATGCAGAATAATGTTTGACCAAATATATGGGCATCGTGGCCCAGCCAAGGTGAAACAGAAACATCATCACATCTTCCTTTCTTCTCCAATCTAGACTCACACAGTAAACGGCTAATTTGCTTCTCCCTCACTCCCTTATTTTGTATAATCACTATACGCTACTTTGTTCTTGCCAGAGCTCTTATGACTTCTGCTGTTGGCTTCCTCTCCTCCTGAAACTGCTCAGCAACACTGTAGAAAACCACACACTCAAGTGTAAGGCTGCTACAGCAGACGTGTGGTTTCCAGCTTTAATGGGGTCCTCAGGACTCCTGGGTGCTGCTTGTATGTCCCTAGTCAACAGCCTTTCCATTCCCATAGAGGCTATTTCAGATATCTGCAGTTCTGGGGTGTCTCTTACGCAGCCCAGTCACTCTTCCTCGTTAGAGGAGCTCACCTGTTACAACGCAGTGGAATCGTGTGTGTTGAGCATGAATGACCTCAACGTGCTGCTCTGCTCCCTGTCCAAATCATCTGAACGATCTTGGCTTGCCCCCATTAAGGGATTACTGAGAGCAGACAAAAAGCCCAGCAGGCATTCACACTTTGTCTTCAGAACTCATCCAGAGCAACTCTGTCCCTTCTCACTTTAGACTTTGCTGGCACCTTGATTCCCTGCCCCGCATCTCCATCCTCTAACTCCCATTTTCCAGTTTGTCTCCGTTGTTGTCGTTCAGTCGCTCAGTCACATCCAACTCTTTGCAACCCTATAGACTGCAGTATTCCAGGCTTCCCTGTCCTTCTCCATCTGCCCGAGTTTACTCAAACTCATGTCCATCAAGTCGGGGATGCCATCCAGCCATCTCATCCTCAGTCGTCCCTTTCTCCTGCCCTCAATCTTTCCCAGCATCAGGGTCTTTCCCAGTGAATTGTCTCTTCACATCAGGTGGCCAAAGTGTTAGAGCTTCAGCTTCAGCATCCATCCTTCCAATGAATATTCAGGGTTGATTTACATTAGGATTGACTTATTTGATTAACAAGTGGCTTAGTTTGAATTCAACTTGCTGGCTTTGACCTTCATGCTTCTCAAGGTCACATGCTCTGGGGGCTGCTCTACTCAGGGAGGAGGGAAGTGGCAGTGATGAGAGAGACCTACATTCAGTTCCTGAACCTGTGGCTCAGCCAGACTACCTGTTACTCAGAACTGCAGAGTCCCTCTGGATTTTGATGGCTCCACATTCAACGTGACACCCTATAGTTCTCACTGTGAGTCTCTCTGCAGCCAGCCCATGCTTGCTGCAATTATCAGTTCCCAAGGGGACTTCCTGACATCTGGTTTATCAGTGTACCAAGAAGTGGTTGGAAAAAAAGTATTACAGTAAGTTCTGGTCTCTGTGGAGAGGACATCTAGTTTGACTGTTCTTCAGACTCACATGTTCCACCCATATAGGCCAGAATTAGCTCACTACCTAGGACTCTTTGAAGGACAGAGATCATTGCCACCTCCTCCTGACTTCCCTTGCCTCCTCCTTGGTGGTCCACTCCATCTTTCAACTTTGCATGCTAAATATCCACCTCAACTCCTATGTCTGATCTAGTAACTCAGGGTGGTAAATCAAATGGAATTTAGAAATGGTAGGATGTGGTGTCTGGATGTGGTTGGGCAGATGGTACCAGTCATGGAGACATGACAGTAGAAAGGAGGAGCAGGGTGTTTTAGGAGGAGGATGACAACTGGCTTTGGCCATGTTAACTTTCAGAGGCCTATGGAACATGTGATCATTGTGACGTCTTGATGGGTTTTTATTAGGCCTTTATCATACAGCCTGACTTACACCCTTCCCTTGAGGCCATGTGAGTTCACGTTTCACCTTATAGGTTGCTAAAACAAAAAACAATACTGATCACCTAGTCCCCATCATTTAGTCAAGGAGGGATTTATTATGTGTAACTGAAAAGGCCCTGTTGCAACGGGAATACATACACAGAGACAGGTCCCAGCTTGTGGCAGTGCCAGCCACCCCTCGGTCTCTGTCCTAGTCTCTCGTCATCTTTGCCCAGCTGTTGGTGGTCTGAGGTTCACCCCTGAGGAAAAGATTCAGATGCTAGTGAGCCAGTAGTGAAGTGCTGGGATGCATGTTTTTAAAAAAGTATTCATTGGAACATAATTGCTTTACAACATTGTGTTAGCTTCTTCTGTACAGCAGTGTGAATCAGCTATATGTATACACATATCTCCTCCCTCTTGAGGCTCCCTCCCGCCCCCCTACCCCACCTGCCCGGAATATACCTTTATAGTCACTGCCACTCATTTTATTCTTTGGGTCAAATGCAGAGTTTCTGCAGAGCTATTAAGTAAGGTTTCTCAAAAGACCTCTGTTTCTTCATCAGTTAACCTGAGCAAGTAATAAAATTGCTCCTTCAGATGCTAGCCAGCGAAGAGGAGAACAGCAGTGAGGGCAGTGCCTAACGGCCCTGCAGACATCTGGAAGGATCAGAACTGTCATCTGCTATTTGCAGTATTGGTTGGCATCAGAAACAGGCATGGAAGAAAACGTGCTGCTACGTCTCCCAAGTCGTATCTCTAGACGGGGAAACTGGCTCACTTCCCATATAAAGGCCTGCTATTGAAAGGCCATTTATGAATCCATGATGGCAAGTGCCGTGTGTGTGTGTGTGTGTGTCTGTGTGTGTGTGAGGATCTTGCAGACCTCTTTACCATTAGAATGATAGGGACAGGAAGGCAGCTCTGTGTCCAACCTGGAGCTCAGAAAGGTGGCTGGGCTTCAGATAGAGTTTGGGAGTCATTACACTCTGGTGGAGGTTGGAGCATTTTTTTTTTTTTTAGGTAATTTTTTATTCTTCAACTCCCAAATTCCTTAATTTCAGTATTAGAAATTTATATTCTCCTTAACTGTGCAGAGATTCAGTAGGCATGTGACACTTTAAAATAAGGAGTATTGAGGTATTTTTTCCATTATTACAGTTGTGAATAACCACTGCTATAAGGTATGTGTGTGATAATCGTTCGGTTGTGTCAGACTCTTTGCAGTCCCATGGACTGTAGTCCACCAAGCTCCTCTGTCTGTGGAATTCTGTAGGCAAGGATACTGGAGTGGGTTGCCATTCCCTTTTCCAGAGGATCTTCCCAACTTAGGGATCAAACCCAGGTCTCCTGCACTGAGACGAATTCTTTACCGTCTGAGCTACTAGATACTTATAGGGTATAAATAAGTATAAATAACCTTTTTAAGTGGAAAAATAAATGGACAGAACACTGAAATTTTTAGAGAAATTTTTAAAACTATTTTTGTTAATTTCAGAAAGATTGGTGAGGTTTCTGAATGTTTTACAAGGAAATCTTTGAAGAGTTAATAGTCACCAAAAACAGAGTCAATAGAATGCATAGAAAAATGGACAAGTCCATTGTCCTACTTTTTAAGTACGAAAGTAAATCTAAAGGTGGAACTAAGTACAGAATTACAGAGAACTACATGAATGAGCAAATGGATGAATGGAAGTATGAATCAGTATCACCTTAAGGGTAAGTTAAACTCTTTGGGATGTTCCTTATCTTTCTCAGCCTACTTAGAAATGAATGGATGATGCTTCTTTAGTGCCCCAGAGTCTTTCATTACTTCTAATCCCAAAGTAAAAGATGATAGTTCCAATATGACTATTAATTCATTAGTTAACTTGCATTATTTTGTCAAGTGCCACCAAGGAATTGCTGTCAGTCACCCAGTTTTCTTTTTTCTTTTCCTCTGATGTACAGAGCTGCTCTTGGTAATATATGCTTCTCATCAGATTATACTGATCTGCAAGAGAACTGGTGTCCTGGGGCCAGGCGACCAGACTTTTGAAGGCTGGTGGCAGTAGATCTTACACTGGTAAAACCAAATGTGTTTTGCTGGGAGTATTGATAAAACCATTCATTTTTACTGAGGGCTACTCACATTGATAGATGGTCAAATACAAGATGCAAAGTAAATATGGATGATCCTGGCATTACTGCCTCTGACACTTTTTTTTTATTACTTTAATATTTTTCTATACAGTCTGTAGGTCTGGATAGATGCCAGGCTGACAATTTTGCTATGCCTGCCAGAATTACACTTATTAGTTTTATGTATTAATTCTTAAAGAAAAAGATATTTTTCTGTATGAAGATGTGGTGCTTCGACTTGATGATGTGACTGCTGCTTTCTAAGTACAGTAGTTTAGCATATGCAGATGATACCACTCTGGTGGTGGAAAGCAAAGAGGACCTAAAGAACTTCTTGATGAAAGTGTAAAGAGACAAGTGGAAAAGCTGGCTTAAAATTCAACATTCAGAAAACTAAGATCATGGCATCCGGTCCCATTACTTCATGGCAAACAGAAGAGGAAAAAATGGAAACAGTGACAGATTTTATTTTCTTGGACTACAAAATCACTGCAGACGGCAACTGCAGCCACGGAATTAATAGACGCTTACTCCTTGGAAGGAAAGCCATGACAAATCTAGACAGCATATTAAAAAGCAGAGACATCACTTTGCCAATAAAGGTCCATATAGTCAAAGGTATGGTTTTTCCAGTAGTCATGTATGGTTGTGAAAGTTGGGCCGTAAAGAAGGTTGAGCCCCGAAGAATTGATGTTTTCAAATTCTGGTGCTGGAGAAAACTCTTGAGAATCCCTTAGACAGCAAGGGGATCAAACCAATCAATCTTAAAGGAAATCAACCCTGAATATTCACCAGAAGGACTGATTCTGATGCTGAAGCTCCAATAGTTTGGCCACCTAATGAGACCAGCTGACTCATTAGAAAAGACCCTAATGCTGGAAAAGATTGAGGACAGGAGGCGAAGGGGCAACAGAAGATGAGATGGCTGGATGGCATCCCCCACTCAATGGACATGAGTTTGAGCAAACTCCGGAGATAGTGAAGGACAGAGAAGCCTGGTGTGCTGCAGTCCATAGGGTTGCAAAGAGTTGGACATGACTTAGCAGCTGAACAAGAAACAAAATATGCAGATAAATTGAAATTTGGAATTATTGAAATCTTCCTAAAACAAAATTTTTATAATTCTCTGCCTTAATAAACTATATTCAGTATAGCCCTTTTATCTTCTATATTTCATCTTGCTTTGGGACATAAAGGATCATTTATACTTCTAATATAGAACTATACATATGTATATATACATACATGGAGGAAGAAAGTCATTTATGTCTCTTTATCTTCAGGTTCTAGCCCCAGAATTGCGTTTGAAACAGTAGCTAAAATCCTTTTTTATCCAGTGTTTTCTTCTGGTTGTCTCTTAATCCAAGGGCTCACTGAGCCCTGCCCCAAATTCAGTTTCACTGGAAATTTAGTTATTTGAGGTTTTAAAATCAATGTTGATCCTTTATTTTCCAATTTCAACTGGAAATCATACATTTTAATAAGATATGCTTATGTTACTGACTAAGCCAAGCAAATAATTATCTCCTGAGTTCTACAAAGCAAGCATTTTTAAGCAAAATCCTGTTAGATTACTTGAGATTTGAATCTGTCTGCTGGTTGAATGCTTTGATCATCTCCATCTTTCTCCTAAGTCTTCATTCATTGTTCAGGCAGTGAATATTCGTTGAGTGTCTACAGCCTGTCAGACAGCAAGTGAGATGCTGGGGACACATGGATAACAATCCACAGTCTTGCTTTCAGTGTACTTATAATGCTAGTGGGATTTCAGGCAGGGGTTCTCTCTTCAGCATCACTGGCTGATAAAATCAAGACTGGGTTTCAAGTTCATTGTTCTCTCAGTCAATTAAAAAAAAAGCAAAATTTTAGCAGCCTTCCTGAAAAATTCAACCTCTCTGGCTGTGAAAGTTTGTCGGGAGACTTCAACAGTTGACGATATGAGATGAATGGTTTTCAAATTCTAGCATGCCTAGAATTACTGGTTCAGTTCAGTTCAGTTCATTCGCTCAGTTGTGTCCGACTCTTTGCGACCCCATGAACCGCAGCACACCAGGCCTCCCTGTCCATCACCAACTCCCAGAGTCCCCCCAAACCCATGTCCGTTGAGTCGGTGATGCTTGCTGGGCCCCACCCCCAAGATTCTGATGCAGTAGGTCTGGAGTTGGAGGGAGTGGGGTGGTTTGCATTTCTAAGAAGTCCCCAGGTGATGCAGATGATGCTACTATGGGGGCTACACTTTGAGAACCACTGGTCTGAAGTATTTTCTTCCTTAACAGGCTGTCCTTCTGGTGATGACAGTGACATTAATAGTAATAAACATAGAATAGCTCACACCTAGTGAGGTCTTGTGGATTATCAGGTATTCTGCCCTTTACATCTATCATTACATTCATTTCTCACACAACTTAATGAAATAGTTGTGATCACTACACTCATTCTGTAGGTGAGGAAACAAACATTTGAAAAGGTTAATGAATTTGCCCAGAGTTAGTAAATGCCCAAGGCCGGGATCTGAACTTAAGTCTTTCTGACACACATCTATGCCCCAGCCACCACACTATTCTGCCTTCCTATGATGGCCAGCACACCTGGGCAGTGACACTACAATCCTGATCTCCTTGGGGGACACCAAAGAGATATCTATCAGGCCTGTCTTCACATGTGCCGGCACCTAAGGGTGTTCTGAGTAGATAGCCCTGTGGCCGTTCATCAGTTCAGTTGTGTCCACCTCTCTGCAACCCCATGGACTGCATGTAGCAGGGGCTTCCCTGTCCATCACCAGCTCCCAGAGCTTGCTCAAACTCCTGTCCGCTGAGCCAGTGATGCCATACAATCATCTCATCCTCTGTCGTCCCCTTCTCCTCCTGCCTTCAATCTTTCCCAGCATCAGGGTCTTTTCCTGATGTGAGTCAGTTCCAAAGTATTGGAGTTTCAGCTTCAACATTAGTCCTTCCAGTGAATATTCAAGACTGATTTCATTTAGGATTGACTGGTTTGATCTCCTTACAGTCCAAGGGACTCTTGAGCGTCTTCTCCAACATCATAGTTCAAAAGCATCAATTCTTCAGCGCTCAGCTTTCTTTATAGTCCAGCTCTCACGTTCATGGGGAAGAGCAGAACTTCCTTTAGTCATTTATTCTAGTGACTAAGAAGCTTTTTGCAATGGAAAATTTTCTTTTTAATTGGCTGAAATGCCTCCATTTTACATATTTTAAAAGCCTTTAAATCACTAGGAATTAGATAACCGTAGCATAGCACATCCAGTTGAATTGACCTCAGCTCTAGATGAAACAAGATTTGACAGTGAGGGCTAGAACAAGGTTTGTTTTTTCCCAAAGGTCTGCAGGGGAATTCCTCCCACCTCCTAACCTGGCATCCAGCTCTTCTCCTGCCCACCAACCCTGGAGAGCCCTTTCAGGTGGACTATTATTATAATAATATGATTTTATTATTATAGAACATAGATGCAGAAAACAACATAGAGTGATGGTATGATTTAATTATTCTGAGGTGAGAGTACTTTTCAAGTCAATAAATAGAACTTTGTCACCCACTATGATGGCTAATTGTATGTGTCAGCTTGACTGGGCAAAGGAATGTTCTTATGTTAATATTGCCCTAATCATCTAGGTTGTTCAAAACTCATGCTCAGGAAAGGTTCTTAGGAATAGGATTTACTTGACTGGTAAAGCATGCTGTATTTCTGAGTGTGTCTGTGAGGATGCCTCTGAAAGAAATTAGTTTTTGAATCAGTAGACTGAGTGAAGAAGATTGCCCTTAGCTTATTTAAAAACTTTGATGTGTCTTTAAGTCTTTTTTAACTTACAGATTCCCTTTCTTTTCCTTAAAATTTATGCAGAAGACTCTGGGCCATTTGACCTTTAGAGCTGCCCTAAATCTGGCATCATCCCGTCCAGTCAGAGCCTGAACAGAACAAGAAGGCAGAGGAAGTCTGGCTTTGCTCTCTGCTTAAACTGAGACAACCATCTTCTCCTGCCCTTGAATGCTGGCACTCCTTATTCTCGGGCTTTGGGACTCAGACCAGGATGTATACCACTAGTCCCTTGATTCTCAGGCCTTCAGACTTGGGCTGGATCACACCACTGGCTTTCCCGTTCTCTAGCTTGCAAGTGGTAGATGGTGTTACTTCTTAGCCTCCACAACCACGTGAGTCCATTCCTGTAATAAATCTATATATGTGTATTTGTAGGTATCTATAAATATCCTGTTAATTCTGTTTCTCTCAAGAACGCGGACTAATACACCCACTTGCAGTCCCACCTTCCCCACAAAAGTAACCATATCCTGACTTTACTGTAATCATTTACCTGCCTTTTTTATTGTTCTGTATATGTGCCTGCCTTAGCACTGTGGTTTAGTTCTTGCTCATTTAAAACGTCTGAGGTGCCTTTAAGTCTCTTTTAACTTACAGATTCCCTCTCTTTTCCTTAAAATCTATATAGAGGAGTCCAGGCCACTGGACCTTTAGTGTTTCCCCAAATCTGGGTTGTGTTGATTGCAATCTCTTGGTGCAGTGCAACATGTTCCCCTGATCTCTCTATTTCCTGAGAATTGGCAACTAGGTCCAGACACTGGATCAGACTCACTTTGGCAAAATTGTAGGTGGTATTTGGCAAGATCATAGGAGGTACGTGGTATCTGGTTGTCTCTCTTTTAGCGATAGGAACAACTTTGGTGCTGTAATGTGTACATCTTTTAACTCATTAGAGTTGGCACAGTGATGCTATCTTAGCTCTATTCTTTCTTTCTATTAGTTGGAATACACTTATAGAGAGATTCTTCATTACTATTCATTAACCAATGGTATAGTTCACATAGGGAAAGAAGGATAAATGCTTGATTCTTGCCTTTTATTTACTAATTCTCATGAATTATTTCCCTGCCATACCTCAAAGGTGACCACTTCCTTTTTTAAAAGACTGTTTAAGAACTTACGGATTTAAACATATTTATAGGTTTAAAAATGTTGCATTTATTATCATTATTGAAACAGATTATCACGTCTATATAAAATTACCACATTGCACCTGAAATCTTCCATTATTCTAATGAGCCACAGGTTCCTTTCAAGAGAAATTATATTTTAAAGCCATATCTAGTTCTTCTGGGTCAGTCTGTTTCTAGGCCTTTTCAGTGGACACAGCTAGGAAAGATATGTCTGCAAATACATGCATACATCTATACATCTATTTCACATCTCATCTTTCCCCTGTTTTTTATTAGTTGCACTTTGACTACAGTGTTTCTCAGCCCTCCCACAGTCTTCGCTGCGCATGTAAAATATACCATATGCATGTCCACCATCAGTCCTTACATCAATGTCACCCTAGCCATCTTGGTAGTCTGAAGCCCTTCCTCAGGAGAGGGTCTTAGGAATAGTATTGCCTAAGTCCTTGCATGTTGCAGAGTTTGTCTGTGCCCTTTATACTTGAAAATAACTCCTGCTGGATATTACATCCTTGATTCATACTTTCTTTCTTTGACTATCATAAATATGTTAACCTCATTTCCTTCTGAGAAAAAGCATTGCTGTGGGGAAAACCGAGTGGCAATTTCATTTTCTTTGCCTTATAATTCATCTGTTCTTTTTTCTGGGTGTCCGAACAATTTTCCCTTCCTGTCTCTTCCTTTCCCTTCCAGATACAGCCTCATATTGGTCATTTGGGGTTGATATTCTCAGGTACATACTGTGTTTTTTTTTTCAATATGTATTTCAAATATATGTGTGTGTATATATATATATATATATATTTTATTTTTTTTTTAATTTGTGCTCTGCAGCATGTGGGACTTTAGTTCCTTAAGTAGGGATCAAACCTGCACCTCCTGCATTGAAGCATGGAGTCTTAACACTGGACCTCCAGGGAAGTCCCTATATTTTTCACTGTAGAAGATTTTTTCTTGAGTTATAATTTTTAGTAGTTGTTCTTTCACTTTGACTTCTCTTCTGCAGGGACTCTTCCCTATACATTCAAGCTCCCTTGTGTATCTTTAATATTCCTCATTTTCTCTTGCTGTCTTTTTAATTCTTTTCTTCATTTCTTTTTGGTTTTTAAAATGTTGCTCTTTTTCATATTTTATTTCTCTAGGGACATTATTGTGTATATTCATTCTATATTCCTTCTAGTTTACTCTTCATTTCTGAAATGATTTTATTTCTAATTTGTATGTGTTCCGTCACCTCATTTCTGAGCTCTTCTAATTTTGATTGTTTTTTTCAAGTCTCCTATTATTTCCTTAATGCCTTTGAACTCATTTTAAAGTAATTAGGTTACAGTTTTGTACTGTGTTGTGGATGTGTCTTTCTGGCTTGCTTTCCTTGCCTGTGGGATGCTTCTGAGTTCCTTATTTTCCTTTTTCTTATCATTATCTATATGGTGTGTACCTTGGTATTTTCCTATCGCTCATTCTTAGTGAAATTAGTTTTTCTCAACTTTAGGATGAGGCAGGGGATTAAACAAAATGTTTCTTCCTCACAGAGCACCTCTCTTGTTGATTTTGTGCTGTGTTCAAACATATGGTAGCCCGCTCACTCAGCTTTCTTGGCTCTGTTTCCCGCCTCTCCTTTGGCCTGAACTTTCTCTTTCCTTTCTCTCTGTTGTCCCTGTTCTGCTCACCTTTGATTGCACTCCCAGCAGCTCCTCCCTAGTGCAGGCCCTATTCTAGGAGGGAGCCCCGATCCCACAGGGGCCCCTGTGTCCTGCTAACCTCAGGCCCCTTGCCCTCACTTTCTATTGGTGAGGGTAAAACCTCCTGGTTTTAGCTTCTGTTCTCAAACCGGTCTTCCACATTTCCCAGTGAAAGCCGAAGGCTGTACTGTGGTTTTCCTGTTCTTGGGTCCATAAGTCAGAGCCCCGTGGCTTCTGTCTTCTTCCTCCTGCACAGATGGGCTACCATGCAGGTCTTGTGAGTGTTGGTTTGTCCCCACCCATTTATATTTTGGGGTGCATGGGGACACCTTGTTGTCCAGTTTTAAGTGTTGTCCATAGCCTTTTGCTTCTGCAATTTTCCAGAATCCTGCCGTACAAAGGAGCTCTTGATCGATGTTTGCCCAGTTTCCTTCTCCTTGGGAGCAGGGAGAAGCATTTTAACCTCCCTGCTGAAGACATTTAAAAGTGCTTCTGATGGAGGACTCTCTCTTCTCCTCAGCCTGTTTAAGCCGTTTTTCCTCTCCCTGGGCAGACTTTCGCAGGATGGAAGGGAAAGCAGGTATGCGTTAGAGCCTCACAGTGTGACAGAACCCTTTCTGCCTTGCTCTCCATGGGACCAAACTGAAAGGTGACTGAGCAAGCAGAATGTTTCAGAGATGAAAGTTGTTTCTGTTCCAGATGAAGCTTTAGTGACTCATTCTTAATAGGGGAGACTCATTTATTTATTTATTTATTTTGGTGGGGGGAGACTCATTTAAAATACAGTTTTTCTAGGGCTGATACTATGCTTCTAGGCAGCACCAGGTACCGCTAGGGGAAGCCAGCACTGTGACCAGAGAAGCATTTTTAACGCTTGTATTCACACGGTGAAAATTGGAGAGGTCTACGATTTTAACCCTATTCTAAAGACCAGTTTCCTGAGTATAAAATCGCAGCAACCCACCCGAGGTGGCTTTCCTCACTCTTGCTTCTGGAAGAGGGCAGTTGCATGGCTATGTCAGCTCTCCTGCCTGGCAGGTCGTGTGCCCTGCCTGGGTCAGTGAAGGACCGTCCACTCGCCAGGCTCTGCAGTTTTTCTCTGCAGGTGCTGGACATCCTTGGAAATCCAAGTGCTGGCCTGCTTGAGGCCATCGCTGACAGCTGGGGCTCCTTGTGAGTTTCAGACCAGGCCACGGCCTCCTGTGATTGGCGTTTCTTTTATTAGCCAGGAGCCTACAAACAATCAGCCCTTCTACCGCAAGCCAGCATTCGGTGTTTGGCTGGAAAGTGTCTCTTGGTGACCTTTATTTGCATTGGCCTGCAGATAATAAGTTTCCTTAGTGAGCAGGAGGTGGGAGGAGGCAAAGGGCATGTGTGAAGCCTAAGTATTAGCTGTGAGGACTTAAGTATAGGATGTGCAGCCCGCGCTGGCAACCTCAGTTCCGCTGCCCTTTAGGAAGGGGACAGTGACTGTGTCATTAGCCACCCTGGCCAAGCACCACCCCGGGGGTCCTTACAAGGTGAAAGAATTTAGCGATTGTGCTGCCAGTGTCTTTCAAAGGTCCGTAAAGGTCCTGGTAACCATGAGAGAGATGAAGCTTTGCCATATTGTAGGCAGCCAGTTGGCAGCCTGCAGATGAGTTTTGTTTGGACTTCAGAAAATTTTTAAAAATTTTAAATTTCCTGTCATCATTGAAATAGCAAGAGACTTCATGTTTCTTTCTTTCTTTTTTTTTTTTTTTTAAATATCAATCTCTGGCTTCTCTTAGAGAAACCATAGATGTGGCAACAATCTGCTGGCATTGGGTGGCAGCTGCCTCCTGACCGAGGGGCCTGTGAGCGTCCTGTTGCCATGGCCCTCCGCCTCTCCTCTGCCATCATTTTTGCTCTTTGTTCTGGATTATTCTCATCAGTATACAAACCTAATGTTATCTCTCTGTTGAAAGCCGTCAACCTTTTCTTGACTCCGCTTCCCCTGCCAGTGCTCCTTCACATTTCTTTTCCCCTCTTTGCAGCAGAAGCTCCTCAACATGTGCTCACACTCACACTGTCCATCCGCCTGCTCCCATCTTCTCTGCCATGCTCTCCAGTCAAGCCCTGGTCTCCCCGTCTCCACCACAACACAGCAGAGGATGCTGTGTCTCAGGTTTCCTCCAAGTCAGCCCAAGAGCCTCCTGTGATGCTGGCCCTGGGTTCTTCTCACGCTCCATTGCTCAGTCTTTGCTCACCTGCCCTCCGGGTTCTGCAGCTTTCAAGCTTTCCTTTCTCTCAGGCCTCTTTGCTAGGAAAGACTTAGGTCTCTGCCATTGGTCTCATCTCCCTCCATACCCACCTCTTTATTGCCTGCAGTCTCATGGCCTTAAAAAGCATCTCTGTGCTGGGTCCTCAGTGTGTGTATCCAGCTCAGGCCTGAACAGCAGTCATAAGCACCCTGCCTCCCTGTCTGCTCCTCTTGATGTCTCATGTTGGCACATCCACACCAAGCTCTGGTCTTTCTTCCTTTGCCAGCCGTCTTCCATGTATCTCGCCATGTTCACTTTTCACCTTCCCCCCACTCTCCTGCTCTTTGCCCTGCAAGAGTGACTTGTATGGCTACTCCATTCTAGTTGGTTCTACCAAGGCAAGCACAGCAGGAGATCAAGGGAAAGAGTTGAGTGATGTCAAGGTGTTTATTCCTCAGGGTCCTTCCCTGTAGAGTCACCTAAGGCTGGCTGCATCCCTCTATCACAAGCAAGTCAGCACACTAATTCCAAGAGATACAGGCACTGTGTATCATTGCATCATTATTTACAATAGTCAAGATACAGAAGCAACCAAAATGCCCATAGACAGACGAATGGATAAAAAAAGATGTTATATATGAAATGGAATGCTACTCAGCCATAAAAAAAAAAAAATGAAATATTGCTATTTGTGACAAGATGCATGGCCCTGGAGGTTATTATGCTTAGTGTAATAAGTCAGACAGAGAAAGACATGTGTTCACTGTATGTGGAATCTAAATAACAAAACAAATGAAGAAAGTATAACGAAACACAAACAGACTCACAGGTGAGTGGCAGTTAGCAGAGGAAAGAGAGGTGGAGGGAGGACAAAACAGGTGAAGGGGTTAAGCGACACAAGCTACCAGTTACAAAATCATTGTCACAGAGCTGTAACGTACAGCACAGGAAATACAGTCAGTATTTTATAATCACTTGGTATGGTGTGGAATCTACAAAAATACTGAATCAATGTTTATATTCCTGCAACTAATGTAATATTCTATTATAATGTTGTACGTTAACTCTTTTGTTGTTTAGTCTCTAAGTTGCATCTGACTCTTTTGTGACTTCTTGGACGGTAGCCTGCCAAGCTCCTCTGTCCATGGGATTTCCCAGGCAAGAATACTGAAGTGGGTTGCCATTTCCTTCTCCAGAGGGTCTTCCCGACCCAGAGATCAAACCCGCATCTCCTGCTTGGCAAGCGGATTATTTACTGCTGAGCCACCAGGGAAGCCCAAGTTAACTATAATTCAGTTTTTTAGAAAGTAAGTCAGCACAGACATTTCCACGTGATTCTGTGCTTTTTGTGTCTGATAACTAACCCCTTCAAGCCTAGGGCTGGTCACTACCCTACTGCTTACTAGACTTAGAGTACCACACTGTCATCTGTTTTCCCTACACCTTGCCCACACCTTTGTAAATACTCCCTCCATTAAGCCATCCATGAATCACCTTGATTTGAGTACGCCATGTTTCCTGCTGGGATCTTGATTGTACCTCCTATTGTGGCCCTTTCTGTTTGAAGAGGATGTTATTGACAGTGACCATCCTTTGTGTGAAGACAGAAAGGCAGATCTGTGTCCATTATTTTAATGCTACACTTTGACATAAGCCTGAGGGAAAAAGCAGAGCAACACTGTCATTCCAATAAATATCTGTAGCTAGACCTTCAGAATGATAGGTAACAATTCAGAAGTAAATGCAAATAAGGTAAAGGAGCATTCACCTCAGATGATGACTGCTGCATGCTCCAAGCCAGTTGCAGACATACGTGGTCCCCTCCAGCTGTGGGAATAGATAATTGTGATTCATGAAAACCTTCCAGGGAGGCTGCAATCTGCATTCCTACACATATCCAAACATTTTGCCAAGATGCCATGTAGTGTAGAAATCCTACGTCTCCTTGACTTGAAGAATGGGCATTGATTTAGCTGCTGGAGACAGAGGTAGCTAGAATCATTATTGATTTATCTACAGACACTGACCAAAGCCATTCAATAAACAAGAGTCCCAAGCAAGGATGATGTTTCATCGGGACCACTGTTTACTCTTGTTGTCAGTGCCATGTGTATACTCAGCAAAAACTCAGTTAAGCAAGATCCTAGCTTGCTAACACTTCATGTTCTTTTTGCATCTGATTACGTATAAAGGAGGAGCTTCAGTAGCTCATCTTCTGGTGCTGGTTGGGACAACAGAAGAGGAGACTTTCTCTGATGTGTAATCCTGAGGCGGGGCGAGTCTCGCCTCTAACCTCACGTCCACTGCCTGTCCCTTTCTTCCTCACAGAACTCCTTTTGCTTCTAACTCACAGTTTAGATATCACCCTGTGGACTTCGCTGGTGGCTCAGATGGTAAAGCGTCTGCCTACAATGCGGGAGACCCGGGTTCAGTCCCTGGGTCGGGAAGATCTTCTGGAGAAGGAAATGGCAACCCACTCCAGTATTCTTGCCTGGAAAATCCCATGGACGGAGGAGCCTGGTGGATGGACTACAGTCCATGGGATCACAGAGTCAGACACGACTGAGCGACTTCACTTTCACTTAGTGTTTTCTTTCTGCAAATAAAACAATTTAATAAATATATTAATGTGAGGTAGTCAGAGAAAAGATCTGTGAACTTTTCCAAGCACCTTTTTGTTTTTAAAACTCCAAGAAAAAGATAATAAATAGCAAAGGTAAAAACATAGTTCAAGATGAAATAAGCATCAGTTATTGTATCATTTGTGGGAATAAAAGCTATTTTTAAGGGCCTGGGTTAAGGAAAGTGAGAGCAGAAAAGGCAAATAATCAGAGAGGCAAAGATTTACATACAAGAGGTTGATTCTCCAATTATTTATTCTGGCGGAAACAACAAAAAGAATGTTTGAAGTGTGATATATCCATAATAGTTAGACAAGTTGTTACACATCAATAAGAGCCAGATATCATCTTTTCAAAGTATATTTGAATACTAGGAAACTGTTTAAGATGAAATGTTAAGTGAAAAAAGAAACTGTATGTTTAGTATTGTTCCTGATTTGATTATATGTGTGTGTATATTTTACATATGTATTTATGGTCTTCCCTGGTAGCTCAGTGGTAAAGAATCTGCCTGCCAATTCAGGCAGTATTCTTGCCTGGGAAATCCCATGGTCAGAGGAGCCTGGTGGGCCACGGTCCATGGAATGCAAGAGTCAGACCCAACTTAGCAACTAAACAACAAAAACCCCAATATGTGTGTGTGTGTAAATATGTATATACACAACACACATTCCTGTATTAATAGAAGGATTAGGGCATATGCCAAAATGCCTGCAATGGTTATTCAGATGATAGGATTATAGATTATCAGTATTTAGTTCTTTATAAGTTCTATATTTTATAGATTTTTTGCAATAAACATGTTCATCATATAATTAGAAGTGGGAAAGTTACTCTTTAAAGGAGAGGACATTGATTTGTAGAAAGGAATGGTGGAATTTCAGACAGCAGGGAGTGGGCATTTTAGTGTGTGTGAGAGACTTCTGTTACATCACACTTAACAGACAACAGTAATTAACAAATTTCACAGAATAATAATGATGAACTTTTATTGTGTATATACCATTTGCCAAGCACTCTGCATTAGCATACTTTATATTCATTGCTTCTCTTTTAATCCTCTTAACAGCACTATGAAGGTAGGTACTAGAATTATCCTAAAGAGACAGGTGAGGCTTAGCAAGGTTAAGTACATTGGTTAGAGTAAATCAAACTGCTATAACATAAACCTGAAACCTCATTGGATTAGCAAAAAGGAAACGGATCCTTTAATCATATAAAAGATATTTCTGGATCATGTAAAATCTCATTGTCAGTATCAGTTGAGGGTGGGCTGGTTTCCACTCCATCTGTGGCTTCCAAGCCTGCCCTGGAAATTCATATCAGGCCAGCAGCCAGGATGACTGAGGTCATGAAGGACTCTGCAGTTTCTGTGGGCCAGAATCTCCACCTACGTTTCAGTGGCCAGAACTCAATCATGTGGTCACACCATCCATCCTGCAGGGGAAGCTAGGAAGTTGAGTCTACCTGTATTCCCGGGAGGAAAGGGAGAGTGGTGTGGAGAATGGCTCAGTAATTTCTGCTATGTTATGTGTATGACTAGAGAACTCATGCCAAGTAAGTGCCAGAGAAGGATTTGAATACAGTCAGTCCTATTCCAAAGCTGACATCTGAACCACAGTACCAGACATTCACACCGCAGAGGACTTGAATTTTAAAAGCAGACTCCCCATAGGCACTGGCTTTGTAGAGCAGTGGGATCATTGTCTTTGGAAATGAGATATTCAACTTTATTTTTTTACTTACTTTAGGAGATCTTGTTTTTTAAAAGTTTAGACTTAAAAAGAGAGGTTGCGGTATGGCCAGTGCTAAATACCCAAGAGTAGGACAAACATTCAAAAATTGTAGATGCAATGACATGAGATATTTGAAAATACTTTTAATGGCACTAAGTTGGATTTTAAAATAGTGTAATGCAAGGAGAACAGATTGTTATAAACTGATGACAAAGAAAATGAAAAATTGCTTAATGCATATTCTATTAGGAACAGTCTTTATGTAAGAAAGAGCAGGACAAACATAATTAAGAGGGAATTGGGACTGATATGCAAAACAGCAATGACCATGCAGTTTGTTCTATAAAATAAGTTCCAAGACATCTGTTTCAAGGAGATGAACAAGGTGCAAACATTTGCCTTCCGTTACTCCCAAGACCAACCAAAATGAAAGCATAGAACTACCAAAAGAATAAACCCACAGCAGGGAAGGGAATGGAACCAGGGTTCACAAAAGAATGAGAAACCTGAACACATTTCTGGAAGGTTGAGAGTGAGCTGAGAGATGAGAGGTAGGGAAAGGTAACAGACAGCCTAGCACCAGTTGCAGGGGCCAAGGAAGCTGTTGGCCTAGTAGAGAAGGCACTGGGTTGAGAGGCAACAGGGCCTTTGGAAGCAGGTGTGAGCAGCTGGGGGTTGGGGAAGAGGAGGTGGTCTATCAATTCAAGGTTTATTTTTTGAAGAATCTAGTCATGTAAAGTTAAAAATATACCTGACACAAGGTAGAATGTGGAAGAGAATAGGGAAGTCAAGACAAGATATAAAATTTTATGTAAAAAGAAACAGAAGTTTGAGTATTACAGTGATTATTATTAGAGAAACTGAAAAAAAATTAAAACATTGAAAAGAGAGGCGAGAAATGGGATAGTATAAAAATCCTTATCTTTTTATCACAGTCAGTAAAATTGTTTCAGTTGAGAAATTAAGAAACAGAAATAATTCTTAATTTTATCCAACATATTATCCAGAAGGGATAAATAACTTTCAAAAGAAAAAAAATTAAGAAAGTTTGCTCTTTGGGTAGTGCCACAGGAAGATAGAGAAGGAAACAGTAGGTTTTGAGGTCTTCTGGATTATTTGACTTATTCACGTTTTATCTTCATGGAAAATAAAAATCAGTTCAACTTTCTAAATCCCCTTGCTTTCTCATACATAATACTTCCCCAGAGAACCTATTAGAATGTGGATTTCTGCTCTGTTTCCAGATATTATCATTTAACAGGGGGGTTCTGATACAGGAAGTCCATGAGTCGTAGATTAGGAGCTGTGGCTCTAGACTGTAAGAAATTATGTCCAGTGTTTGTGCCAACACCACAGGTATGAGAGCTGAGCCAGCATTCTCTGCTCTCCCTTTCCCCACACATCTTATGAATTGTGGTGTTTACATCTAGCTGCTCCCTTCCTGAGATGAAAGTGTTTTCAGGGAGCAGTCTGCCAATCTGTGCCCACAGATGAGGCTGAGAAGATGGCGCCACTTACATGGCTTCCCTTCGACATGTGCAGTGCTAAGTCCTAAAACACTTCCCTGTGCCCCCGAGAGTCATGACACTGCACGTGACCACAGAGACACGTCAGTCACTCACAGTGAGAAGGTGACCGCCAACCACTGCACGTGACCACGGAGACACGTCAGTCACTCACAGTGAGAAGGTGACCGCCAACCACTGCACGTGACCACGGAGACACGTCAGTCACTCACAGTGAGAAGGTGACCGCCAACCACTGCACGTGACCACGGAGACACGTCAGTCACTCACAGTGAGAAGGTGACCGCCAACCACTGCACGTGACCACGGAGACACGTCAGTCACTCACAGTGAGAAGGTGACCGCCAACCACTGCACGTGACCACGGAGACACGTCAGTCACTCACAGTGAGAAGGTGAACGCCAACCACTGCACGTGACCACGGAGACACGTCAGTCACTCACAGTGAGAAGGTGACCGCCAACCACTGCACGTGACCACGGAGACACGTCAGTCACTCACAGTGAGAAGGTGACCGCCAACCACTGCACGTGACCACGGAGACACGTCAGTCACTCACAGTGAGAAGGTGACCGCCAACCACTGCACGTGACCACGGAGACACGTCAGTCACTCACAGTGAGAAGGTGACCGCCAACCACTGCACGTGACCACGGAGACACGTCAGTCACTCACAGTGAGAAGGTGACCGCCAACCACTGCACGTGACCACAGAGACACATTAGTCACTTACAGTGAGACACTTACAGTGAGAAGGTGACTGCCACTCAGGCTAGATACCAGGACGCTGTTCTCTTATGCAAAAACCATTAACAGAACTAGAGTAAATCTAGAAAGTGGCTTGGTAGATAGAGAATCAGAGTTTATGGGATCAGTAGAATGTTTAATAGACTACACCTCTCATGACTCATCCTCCTTCTCCACAGCAGGCCCACCTAGTACAGGTACTTCCCAACCCTATCTGCACATTACATTCATGGCAGGAGCTTTCCAGAAGTACCAACACAGGCTCCACCATAGATCAGCGAGTCAGAAGCTCTGAAGGTAGGGCTCAGGCACTGATGCTTTTATGAAGCTCCGCAGGAGGTCGTAACTACTGCCAAGAGTTGAGAATCACAATGCAGGAGAGTCACAGTGTGTTCCTGCCAAGTTGCCTTTGAACTCCCCCCAATCCACATGGGAAACATTAGTATGTGTCCCAGGGAAACGCTTAGATGCCTGGAGCTGCACTTTGGTGTTTTCCCTTTAGTCCATGACTAGCACCTTAGAATAAAACGTCCAGAAACTCAATGTTGTCTGGAATGCAAGTAAAACCTTGCTTTATGCATATTAATTCATTTAATCATTGTAGCAGCCCTCCAAGGTAGGTCCTGTTATCTGGATTTCACAGATGTGAAGGCTGAGAAAACAGAGGTGAAATTACTTGCCTGAGGTTATAACATTGTTAGATGGGAGAGCTGGGATGTGAACCGTGGTGGCCTAGCCCACAGTCTAGATTCAGTCATTCTGTTATATTTGTGTGGGAAAACCAAAGCAATCAGAAAACGCCTGCCACTTGCTTCCATACCCACATTTGCCAGCCAACTGCATACGTGACGAGCGTCTCCATCTGTGCACTAGGTCCCATCTCTTGTTGCCAACTCAAGAACATCGTTCCAGAACTTAAGCCACTGCTACTCATTATCAGTTATTTCCTCAGTTTGATCTTCCTCACTGGTTGTACACATATTAGCTGTTCCCATGTACTATTACATCTTTCACTGGAAAAAAATACCTTCCTTGGTCACATAGTTCCCTCCAGCTGCCACCCTATTTCTCTCCTCTCATTTATAGCACAGTCTTTCAGAAGAGTGATCTGTATTTGTCTTCACTTCTTCTGTTCTGCTCCAATTAGACTTTAGGGCTTTCCCTACCCCCAACATACACGCATATTCATAAGAATAGTGCTTATCTTGTGTTTTCTACACGGCCAACTCTGGTGGTCCTTGCTGGGTCTCATCCTTCTCTGCTTATCAGCAGTATATGTCAGCATTAATAGCCTCACTTAGAAACTTCCAGGCCCCCACTCTGTCTCGGTTAGGTCTTCTCCACGTTACTGACCATCTACTCTTTTTCAGTCTCTTTTGCTGACTCTCCTCATCCCTCTGTTTTCTAAAGCATTGACATGCCTAGGCATGTGTGTGAAATTTCTCCTCTTCCTATAATTACTCCATAGGTGACTTTATTCAGTTTGTTGATGATCCTCAAACTTATATTCTTTTTTGAACAATTATTTTATTTGTTTTAATTGGAAGATAATCACTTTACAATATGGTGATGATTTTTGCCATACTTCAGCAGGAATTGGTATAGGTATACACGTGTCCCCCTTCCTGCCCTCTCGCACATCTCTCCCCACCCCATCCCTCTGGGTTGTCCGAGAGCACTGGCTTTGGGTGCCCTGCTTCATGTATCGAACTTGCACTGGTCATCGTTTTACATATGGTAATGTATATGTTTCAGTGCTATTCTCTCAAATCATCCCACCCTTGCCTTCTCCCACTGAGTCCCAAAGTCTCTTCTTTATATCTGGGTCTCCTTTGCTGACCTGCTTATAGGATCGTCAGTACCATCTTTCTAAATTTCATATATATGTGTTAATATACAGCATTTGTCTTTCTCTTTCTGACTTACTTCACTCTGTATGATAGGTTCCAGGTTCATCCACCTTATTAGAACTGATTCAGATGCTTTCCTTTTTTATAGCTGAGTTAATATTCCATTTTGTATATGTACCACAACTTCTTCTGGAGAAGGTCATGGCAACCCACTCCAGTATTCTTGCCTGGAGAATCCCAATGGACAGAGGAGCCTGGTGGGCTACAGCCGATGGGGTCACAAAGAACCAGACATGACTGAGTGACTAAGCCACCACAACTTCCTAATCCTTTCATCTGCCGATGGACATCTAGGTCACTTCCATGTCCTAGCTATTGTAAACAGTGCTGCAATGAAGACTGGGGTACATGTGTCTCTTTCAGTTCTGGTTTCCTAAGGGTATATGTCCAGCAGTGGGATTGCTGAGTCGTATGGCAGTTCTAGTCCCAGTTTTTTAAGGAATCTCCACACTGTTCTCCATAGTGGCTGTACCAGTTTGCATTCCCACCACAGTGTAAGAAGGTTCCCTTTTCTCCACACCATCTCCAGCATTTATTGCTTGTAGACTTTCAAATTTATATTTATAAACATCTTCATAACCGTGGAGTATGAAAAAATTCTTAGAATATAAAATGTGCCAGTCAAAACAGAAAAGTGAAGTCAAACTGTATTAAAATTTAGACTGTAAACCAAACAACTATTCAGAGAGGGAAAAGGTAAGCCACAGAGTGGGAGATAGTTATAATGCATGTATCTGACAAAAGCCCTGTATCTATATCATGCAAATAACTACTACAAATAATAACAAAAAGATGGACAAAGCAATAGAGAAACGAGCAAAGGCTTGAGCAGCCAAGATGTTTCCCCTAAACTCCAGGCTTGAAAATACAACTGCATATTCATGATCTCTGTTGACGGGCGTCTTAAATTTAACCCATCGAAAACACTTCCTGCTTCCTCCTCTCCCTCTCAACCGGGTAGCGTGTGCGTGCTCAGTTGTGTCCGACTCTTTGCTACCCCATGGACTATAGCCCAGCAGGCTCCTCTGTCCATGGGATTTTCCAGGCAAGAATACTGGAGTGGGTTGTCATTTCCTCCTCCAGGGGATCTTCCCAACCCAAGGATCAAAACTGTGTCTTCTGTAGCTCCTGCCTTGCAGGCAGATTCTTTACCGATGAGCCACTGGGGAAGCCCCAAAATCCTTGGAGTCATCCTCAATTATTCTTTCTCTTCCCTCTTATCTCCAGTCTGTATTAGTTCTGTATTGCTTTGCAACAAGTTAATTCCTGCATGCTGGGAAACTGGACACCCCTTAGCTGGGTCTCCAGGATCAAAGTCTCTTTTGAGGATATAGTCAAGGTGCTAGCCAGGACTGCAGTCATCTCAAGGCTTGACTATGGAAGACCACTTCCAAATTCACTGTGTGGCTGTTGGCAAGCCTCAAGTCCCCACTGGCTGTTAGCTGTAGATGACAGTTTCTTGACATGGGCCTCTCCAAGGGAAGATTGCAACATAGCATCTGGTTTTCCCCACAGTTAGCCAGAAAAAGAGTGAGAGACGGCAGCTAGACAGAAGTCACGTTTAATAAGCTAGTCTTGAAACTGACATACCATCACCTTTGCCGTATTCTTTTCATTAAAAGTGAGTCACTAGGTCCAGCCCACACTCAAGGAGAAGGAAGGCTCACTGGGGACCATCATAGAAGCTGCCAACTACACAATCCAGTTCTCCCATTCTTTTATCAAATATGTGCAGAATTCAAGTATTTCTCACCACCTCCATTGCTAGCACCCTGGTCCACCTGGCTTATTGCAGTAGCTTCTGATATGGTATCTTTCTGTCCTAAGGCCTGCTGCGCACAAACTATTTGACACTCAGTAGTGAGAGTGATTCTGTACGGTCAGTAAAAGCAAGAACTGGAGCTGACTGTGACTCAGATCAAGAACCTTCTTAAATGAACAATGTAAAGAAACAGAGGAAAAGAATAGAATGGGGAAAAACTAGAAATCTCTTCAAGAAAATTGAAGATAGCAAGGGAACATTTCATGCAAGGATGGGCACAATAAAGGACAGAAATATTAAGGACCTAACGGGAGCAGAAGAGATTAAGAAGAGGTGGCAAGAATACACATAAGAACTGTGCAAGAAAGATCTTAATGATCTGAATAACCATGATGGTGTGATCACTCACCTAGAGCCAGACACCCTAGAGTGTGAAGTCAGGTGGGCCTTAGGAAGTATTACTACAAACAAAGCTAGTGATGGTGACAGAATTCCAGCTAAGCTATTTAAAACCCTAAAAGATGTTGCTTAAAAGTGCTGCATTCAATATGTCAGCAAACTTGGAACACCAGCAGTGACCACAGGACTAGAAAAGGTCAACTTTCATTCCAATCCGAAAAAAGGACAATTCCAAGGAATGTACAAACTACCATACAATTACACTCATTTCACACGCTACCAAGATTATGCTCAAAATCTTTCAAGGCAGTCTTCGGCAGTATGTGAACTGAGAACTTCCAGTTGTACAAGCTGGGTTTCCAAGAGGCAGAGGAACCAGAGATCAAATTGCTAACATTAGTTGGATCATAGAGAAAGCAAGGGAATTACAGAAAAAACATGTACTTCTGCTTCATTGACTATGCTAAAGCCTTTAACTGTGTGGATCACAACAAATTGTGGAAAATTCTTAAATAGATGGGAGTACCAGACCACCCTACCTGTCTCCTGAGAAACCTGTATGTAGATCAAGAAGCAGAGAACCGTGAGTGGTTCAAAACTGGGAAAGGAATATGACAAGCCTGCTTATTATCATTCTGCTTGTTTAACTTATATGCAGAGTACATCTTAGGAAATGCCAGGCTGGATGAAACACAAGCTGAAATCAAGATTGCCAGGAGAAATATCAACAACCTCAGATATGCAAATAATACCACCCTAATGGCAGAAAGCAAATAGAAACTACTTTAGTTCTTTAGCCTCTTGATGATCATGAAAGAGGAGAGTGGAAAAGCTGGCTTAAAACTCAGTATTCAAAAAACTAAGATCATGGCATCCAGCCCCATCACTTCATGGCAAATAGAATGGGAAAAAGTGGAAGCAGTGAGAGATTTTATTTTCTTGGGCTTCAAAGCACTGTGGACAGTGACTGCAGCCATGAAATTAAAAGACGCTTGCTCCTTGGAAGGAAAGCTATGACAAACCTAGACAACATATTAAAAAACAGAGACATCACTTTGCCGACAAAGGTCTGTGTAGTCAAAATTATGGTTTTTCCAGTAGTCAAGTACAGATGTGAGAGTTCAACCACAAAGAAGGCTGAGCGCCAAAGAATTGATGCTTTCAAATTGTGGTGCTGGAGAAGACTCTTGAGAGTCCCTTGGACTACAAGGAGATCAAACCAGTCAATCTTGAAGGAAATCAACCCTGAATACTCAAAGACAGATGCTGAAGTACCAATATTTTGGCCACGTGATGTGAAGAACCAATGCATTGGAAAAGACCCTGATGCTGGGAAAGATTGACAGCAAAAGGAGAAGGGGGTGGAAGAGGATGAGATGGTTAGATAGCATTGCTGGCTCAATGGACATGAATTTAAGCAAACTCTGAGAGAGAGTGGAGGACAGAGGAGCCTGGCATGCTACAATCCATGAAGTCACAAAGAGTTGGACATGATTGAGTGACTGAACAACAGCAGTGAGTGTGAGCCCTTGAAATATGAGTGAGATCATGTTAATCCTCTGTTAAAAAAAAAAAAAACTCTGATGTTCTATGAGCATGCTCTGTTCCTGCCTCGACCTTTTTTTCTACTATTCCGTTTTGTTCCTTTCTGCTCCAGCCACTCAGGTCTCCTTCATGTTCCTTGAACACATTAAGCATGCACCACCTTAGATCCTTAGCATGCATGTGTCTTCTCTTAGATATTTGCAAGACTGTGTAAAGATGTCATCTTTCAGTGAGTCCTTCCCCAAATACCCTGTATAAAATAGCAATACACATGCTTCTTCACTCCTTTACTGCCTGTACTCCTTAATGAACTCTTATTCTATTCCATAGCACTTACCATCAGCCTTGTTTTATTTATTTTCTTTCTTTCCAGTGCAACTTATTAGTGTACTAGGAACTCAAAAAATGTTAAATACATGTGTTCATACATGCTTACCTTCAGTCAGGTTATACCAAGTTCTTGCTCTTCCTTCAACAGTTTTGAACAATCTTGTGTGTGTGTGGCACCATTTGATCATTGACCTCATTGGAGTTGTGTTGAATTAATCAATTAACTCTATTACAAGTGGAAGGGGTGAGTAGGAATGGGTAGGAGGGTAGGGGGAGAGATTGCCTGCTACACTCTTAGCCGTCCACACTGCATCCCTGACCAACCCACTGATTCTTCATCCTTCTGTCAAAATCTTTCTCTCCTGAGCTTCATGGTACCTTCTTGCTGTCATTTTCAGATCCTGAGTCCATCCAAGATCTTAGCCCAGCACCCCTCCAACCAGAGCCATGGCTCTTGCTGTGCATTTGAAATCCTAAACTCTGGAATACCAGTGTTTGACCCCAACCTCTACCCTTTCAGTTTAACCCCCTTCTATTTGCCCTTGAAACACATGGAGACCTCCAACCTATGCTCCTCCAGTTTCGCCAAACAACTGTCCTCTTTTGGCCTTATGTCTTCTATCTAGCCTGAACATCTGATTCATCACCATATTCTGTACAAAGAAGATGGGGTGTAGTGGTGGAAAGCACAGGCTCTGGAGACACAAATACAGATTCAAAGCCTGGCTTCACCACTTGCTCAATCTTGTGATGCTGGGCAAATTAATTAGTATGTCTAAAACTTACTTTCCTTAAATGAGAATAACAGCTTCCTTATAGGGAGGTTGTGAGGATCATAAGAGTTTTAAAGAAACACCTTGCTCATAGACAGGACAATAAATGGAAACAGTGATTATTGATGGTCCTTTTAAAATGAGTTAATATTTAGAAATCTTTAAAAGAGTGTCTGGTACATCATAATTAACTATTTAATGTTTGTTAAATAAATTAATATCTATTTATTTCTATTTCTTTCCAGTATCATTCCATACCTTTTCCTCATGCTCAAAACCTCCTAGTTTCTGTTGCTCCGATGTGAGTCCTGTTCATTCCCATCACACACCTTGCAAACTGAAGGCAGAGGAAAGTCCGGGCTCCAGCCCCAGCTGCAGCTCAGGGCAGCTCCTCAGTCCTTTTACTGTCTGTCAACAATGCCGTCTGTCCTTTGCTTAGCAGTTACCTTAGCTCTTCTCACTCAGATCTAGGGCTCTCCCTTACCACGTGGTTATGCGTGCAGTCCTGTTCACAGAATCCTCAGGTGTGGATCCCAGTGCTGCTGCTGCTGTGACCCTGGACAGGTTACTTAAGCTCAGCCTTGTTCAGTTTCTTCCTCTGGAAAGCACGGAGATTAATGGTACCTCTTACATGGGGTGGTTAAAAGGATTGTGTGAATTAACACATGTGAAACACTTAGAGCAATGCTTGGCATATAGCAACTTCACAGTAATTGTATGCTATTCTAAGTCATTCCAATCTTAAAAAGCACATGAAACTTTAGTATTTATGTCTTCTCCTAGCAACTGTCTCTTTCTTTCTGCTCTCATATTGAAGTTTCTTGAAAAAAAATTAGCCTTTGATATTTTCTCCCTTGTTCTAGTGCTTACTTTTCCCCCCTCTATTAAAATACATTGCCCCACTCTCCCATTAAAACACTTTTGCTTAGGTTTTGCAAAAAACTCTATGTGTGTCTGCGTGTGCACGAGAGTGTGTATATGTGTGTGCGTGTGCATGTGTGTGTGTGTGTGTGCGCTCTGGGACATCTGATACTGCACTACTCTCTTCTTCACGTCTCTCTCTTGGCCCTCCAAGACACCATTTCTTCGTGTTCTCTTTTCTCTCTGGTCCCATCTTCCTCTTTTGCCATTCTTCTCTTATTAATGGTGTTGTCCCTGCTTCTCCATCATCAGCCCTACCTCCTTTTTAGGTTATACATTCTCTTCAATCCTTCTACCCTAGTCTTTAGCATTCACTTACATGGAAGGACTCTCACACTGAACTCTGAATTACAAACTCATCTATCCCAAGGCCTGCTTATAATTTTACTTAGTTGTCTATGGGCTTCTTCAGTGTATCATATCCAAACTTGAACTCTTCATCTTCCCCCACCAAACATACTCCCCTCTCCTTATTCCGTGTCTGAATAAATGGCAGCATCATCCACCCATTGGCAAAGCCAGAAAATGGAGTGTCACCCCCTCAACAACACCTTCTTAATCACATCCACCCTATACCTAGATGATCTTACAGTCTCAGAGATTCTGGTTCCTTTTTACTTCTAAAATCTGTCCCAACTGCCATTCCGCTCCAACTGTCTCTTAGCTGTTCTCTCAATGTTCCGTATTTCTTGCCAGGATGATTGCAGTTCCCTCCTGCTGAAGTCTCTCCACTTTCCTCTCTAGTTGTGCCAATCTACATTTCACAATTCTGCAAGGATAGCTTTTTAACATTTAATTCTGCTTATATTATTCCTTTGGTTATAATTTCCAATAACTTCCCATGAATAAAACTCAGATTGCTTAGCCTCCTAAAAGGCTGTCATGAATGTGCCTCTGCCTGCCCTTCTGTCTTTACCTCCTAGCTTTCCCCTGTGTGAATCCTATGTGGTTCTCTGGACGCATCATTCTCTCTTCCTTTCCTTCCCAGCTTTGCCTGGAATGTCTTTTCTGGTTCTCTATTTGACTAAATTATACTCAGCCTTTAAGATTCATCCAAGCTTTATCTTCTCCTGGCAGCCTTCCCTGACCACCTCCAGCCTACCTTAATTTCTTTGATTCAATTAGGAATTAGTTGTAGCTAACAATCTATTCAGCTAGCTTGAAAAAAAGAGAGAAAGAAGGAACAGGTGCTCATAAAGTTATCGTAGGATTGAAGGAGCAGGTTCTAAGCTGAGTTTCCAGGGGTGACTCCAAAATTATCACCGCAGAACTGGCCAACCAAAGGTTCACTGCCTCTGCCAAAAGCCATGTCAACTGGAAACTGGCACCCCCGGGAAGCTGGGGGCTGCCCCTTAAAAAAGCCGCTACACCCTTGTTTGTTAGGATAAGTGATGCCACCAGTCACAGGTAACCACTACATCATGGCATTTATACTTATGTTCCAAACCTTTCAGTCTTTGCTTTCAGTTGGCAGAGGCTAAGTCCATGTGGGGAAACAGAGCTGCAAGATAAAGGAGTCCTTAGCTGTCCATTCCCTGATGCACGGTAAGGTGTGATGGAAGGAGGGTGGAACAGAGTAGAAGGAGCCAGCATGTGCGTCTGTCTGTCACCCCTTTATGCTCTCTTACCCTCATCTACACATTCTGTGGACACACTCACCACTCATGTTCTGCTTAACTGCCTACCTGTCGGTCTCACCTGAATAGGCTGTCATTTTCTTTTCTAAAATAAAGTTTAACTAATTTATTTATTGGCTGTACTGAGTCTTCGTTGCTGCACCCAGGCTTTCTCTAGTTGCGGCGAGTGGGGGCTGCTCTAGTTGCAGTGTGTGGGCTTCTCTTGTGGAGCACAGCTCTCGGGCACGCGGGCTTCAGTAGTTGTGGCACATAGGTTCAGTTGCTCCACAGCGCGTGGGATCTTCCTGGACCAGGGATCGAGCTGGTATCACTTGTATCGCAAGGCAGATTCTTTTTTTTTTCCCCGTAGGTGGATTCTTAACCACTGGACCACCAGGGAAGCCACAGGCTGTCACTTTCTTGAAGGCAAAAACTATTTTTGTTCATCTCTGAATTGTGTCCAGCACATAGTAGGTTCTCAGTAAGTTCTTGTTAACTGAATTAATGAATAAGGCGTTTTAGCATTATCTTGAAATTCTCCTTTAATCAACCAGCCAACAACATCTACCAATTTTGTCTCCAAAATGTCCTTCCAACAAGAACGCATCATCTCACCACTGCAACAACCTCAGTATTAATTTCCACCACTCTGTTCCGTTCTGTGGTGTATACTCCTTATCACCACCGAACTTACCTTTCTGAAACACAGATCTTCTCATGTCGCTCCCCAGTCTAAAAGCTTCCAATGGCTTTTCCTTTAGGAAAAGTACAGATTCCTTAGCCTAGCATTCAAAGCCTTCCTCCCTCTGTCCAGTCTGCTTTTTAGCTCTGGCTCACGACACTCCCTCACACACTCCGTGCTAATCACTCCCTCAGTGCAGCCAGGATGCCGAGCGAGCTTCCTTTGCTCAAGTCTGTTCAGCCATCACTGTCCAGCTCAGGTGCCACTTATGCTAGGGATGTTTCTCATTGCCTGCTCTTTATACCTTCACCCTCCAGCGCCCCACATCTGATCAGCTTGCCTTCTCTTAAGTTCTAGAGCCGTGGTGTTTCCACGGTGCTGCACAGGGCCCTGGGGCTCTATGGGGTGGGGGTGTTTCCGGGGCCTCTGAAGGGAACAGAGGGAGGCTGAGCCCCCATCTTACTCCACCCAGAGCAGCTTCTCCTCGTCAACCCATGTACTGTGTTCCATATAGACTTTGTTGAAAAAAGGTTTACATTGTATGGATAAAAAAAAAAAACTTTAACAGGCAGTTTCTAAAGGACTTCATGGGTATAGCAGCCATCCTAATGAATTGTTTAATCACATGTGTGCCTGGCACTGCATTTGCTCATTGTTGAATCCTCTGTGTTCTTAGCCTGATAGAGGCAGCCAGTAAAGGAATAAGGCCTGGAGAAGACATTATGGTGAACACGGACTTTATGCAGAACTGGAAGGAAGAAAAGGGTTAGTCTTAAGCTACTTCCTCAGAAAAACAAAAAGTTAAAAGCAAAGGGAGTATTAAACAGGTGGAAGTTTTAGATCCATAAGAGCAATTTGCCAGGGCTTCCCAGGTGGCGTTAGTGGTAAAGAACCCGCCTGCCAGTACAGGAGACAACAGAGTCATGGGTTTGATTCCTGGGTCGGGAGGATCCCTGGAGGGGGACATGGCAACCCACTACAGGATTCTTGCCTGGAAAATCCCATGGACAGAGGAGCCTAGAGGACTACAGTCTATGGAGTCACAAAGAGTCAGACGTGACTGAAGTGATTTAGTACACATGCATAAGCAATTGCCTGTTTGAACTGAGCAGCCACGGGCCACCTTGCAAAAGCCCCTCTGCCAGGAGTGGCATAGAGGTGACCTCAGTGTGAGGACAACCATCCCACTAGAAGTCCAGGCCCCCTGGACTTCTGTGCCTCTATCCTCTTCTGTTTTGAGTTCCCACTGTGAATCCAGATGGTTCAGTGTCTGGATTTTTTGAGACTGTAACATCAGCAGTATTTTTTTTTAAGCTGTAAATGGATTGATTTGACACTTTTCTATTATCAAATTGATTGCTGTCTGTTTCTGACTAAAGAAAGGCCCCCGGAAAGGCAGCCCCAGAGCTGAAGTGGGGGAGTCGGTCAGGTGGGGGAGCCAACACTGTTGGCTGAAGCAGTGCTGTTGGCATCTTCTGATCACAGATTTGCTGGGGAAGCACATTTAGAGGAAAATTTATAGCTTCTGCTCCTTAGTAGTAAATGGGAATTTACTTGACTGAGGTAATGGATTGTGGGGGATTCTGTAATTGTCTCTGTGGGTGGTCAGCAGCCCGTTTGTTAGCAGCACTAGAAGTCAGGGGTTTACTTTGCTGCCTATTTAACATTATACTTGTGTGGCAGTTTGATTGAGTTTCCCCACTTGGAGGTTGGGTAATGGTACATTTTATTCCCAGAACAACTAACTTTTTACTAGAAAACAAGAGGGTTACTTATTATTTCCATGTCTTGAGATCTTTTGTGTGGTGCGTTTAGGAACATGTTGGGAAGCAAGATGAACAAAGACCCCAGGACTTCCTCTGTTCTCAGGGAATTTTAACACAATATACTTAGAAACGTTGAATTTGTTTGCTTACTCAATGGGACCAAGTACCTGTCTTTTCTTGGAGTGTTTTATAAGATGGAAAAGTGCTAGATGTAGCTTGATAATTCTGTTTCATTAATATTATTCTAATTAATTCTTGAAGCCCTGGCTAATATCCTCGGGGATGAATAGTTAACACAATTAATTAATTGTGCTTCTTTTTACTTTTCTGTTTCCAGAGATGCTTATTTAATTACAGGCTTATGGTGTAATATTTTTCTTTAAGAAGGAGAAACATTTGATTTCATAAACCTCATAAGGAAAAACTCAACAAATAAGCTTTGAAGAATGTATCTTCATATCAAGACAGGATATCCTCCTTGATCAGTTATTCTTGTGAACAGGAGATTAAACAGAAGTAAAATTTATAAATTATGTTATAGATATCAGCTGACAATGATATTAATACTAAACAAGGGTTGGCTTACAGCGTGGTACATTTTGTGATCATCACATTTCTTCTATAACTTAATTGATCCTATATCCTTTAGCCTCTTGCACATATATGCACACACTCCATACCTGCTTCCTGAGTCTGTTGTCATTAAGTTACCTCCAGTGGATAATGGGACAAAGGAGAAATAACGGTATTTGAAATGCTAGCTGCTGGCATGCGTGTTCTTTCATATCAAACCATTGTCCTATAGCTAAAGATTCCTTTGAAATTCTGGCAAGTTCATAAGGTGTTCTGTTTTCTTTAAACCTGATGCTACATTAGCTAGGTAGTTTAGCTATTTGTTATTTTCAACATGGTAAATAAGAAGGGAATTTATATAATTGTCCATGACTGAAACTAATAGGATTAAAAATCCAGATAGTTAAGTGTTACAAACATATGGCCTGTTTTTATGACTAATCACTTGAGATATGTAAATGGTGTCACCATAGAAGCAGTAGAAGGAAATATAAAAATATGTGATATAATTTTGTTTCAGAGGAGGAATAACCAATTATATTACATAGGATAAGTGCTAAAAGAACCAAGAAATTTCTTGTGTATGGCTTAGGATCAAACAGTGCTTTATTTTATGGGCTGAAACATAAGAAGCCAAAGTCCAGGATTAAAAGGACTGTCATAAGAAATGCAAAATGCTTAGCACAGACACAATCTTTGATGCAAATGTCACAGTTGTAAAAATCGCCTGGTAGTGCTGGGCAGCCCTTGAAATTTGGTTCATATGTCGAGCTTGTCAATACATTACCCATTCTGCCAGAGGCTTAAAATTGGTTCTTTTCTTGGTTCACTTGGGGTAGGGGGAGGGAATGCAAAATTTGTTGCTCATTCATTATACATACAAGGCAACATCTGTTCCCTGCTCCTTCTTCATCTGCATTTCTGCCTACAGAGTGTATTAAATAACCATAGAAATGAACTTTGTGGTTAGAACTTGCTGGCCCAAAGGTGAAAATAGATAGGTAGGTATGTTACCCAACAAATATTCAGCTGGAATGCACCAGCTGTTAAAACACTAAACCCTCCAGTATTGGTTGGTCAATAGCTACAGTCCTGACACCCCCTCCCACCAAGTGCTTTCTGCCCTGGCTGCCACAACCCCTCCCATGGAACTTTCTAGGCCTTTCCATAATCCAGCAACTAAAGGGATAATGCCTGGTTCAGCAAGATCCTGCTAGAGCACCATGTTAAATGTTTGAATAGCATCTCTGCATATTACCTAACAATAACAAATATTACTTAACTCTTTGAAAAGCAGATTTTCAATATAAGACTAGAATATTACCTCCCCCTGCCCATATGGAGTGGTATATTGTTAGAGTCCATCGTCCAGTTAACAAGAAAGAGATGGCACACCAAATAAAGCGATTTGTTAAGAGTTTACTTATGGAGAAGGAAATGGCAACCCACTCCCGTGTTCTTGCCTGGAGAATCCCAGGGAAGGAGGAGCCTGGTGGGCTGCCGTCTGTGGGGTCGCACAGAGTCGGACACGACTGAAGCGACTAGCAGCAGCAGTAGTAGCAGCAGTAGGAACATCAGGCTGCAGGTCTAGGGTCTGATCGCCCCTGGTGACCGCTCTCCCCACGTCTATCCTCATGGCCTCTGCTTTCCCTCTAACTCGGAGACCCCGGATTGGCCCATTCTCATGTGCGGCTTTGGGAGCTGGGTGGGGTGGTGTCAGTGTTCTGTGGGCCCATGGGCTGCCTGGTCATGGGGGCCATTCTGCTGTGCTGTCTGTGGGCAGTTCTCAGCCATCCCCTCGGGACTCCCCGACCACGTCTCCCCCACGGACATGAAAAGGAGAGGGAATGCTGTGAACAATGATGTGATTAAATTCTGTGACTCAGGTTGAAAAAAAAAAAAGAGTTTACTTATAAGGGGGTTATCTGCAGAGATGTGGGTGTGTGTTGGAGCAGGGCACAGAGGTCAAGCAGGAACCCAGGACTAAGAGCAGGAAAACTGCCCTCACCCTGACCCCTGATGGGTAGGGGAGGAGCTGCCTTGAAAGAAGTGACCTTAGGTCAAGGACACAGTGAACCTGAAGGGATCCTGAAGACAGAGACTTTTTTTTTTGGAGTCTTAGTTTTGGCTTTTTGTTTGTGTGTTTTTAATTTTTGGCCATACTAAGACTTCGTTGCAGCGCTCGGGCTTTCTCCAGCTGCACCAAGCGGGGTCTACTCTAGGTGTGGTGCACGGACTTCTCATTGCGGTGCATGGGCTCTTGAGCGTGGGCTCAGGAGTTGTGGTGCATGGGCTTAGCTGCCCCATGGCATGTAGAATCTTCCCGGACCAGGGATCAAACCTGTGTCCCCTACACTGGCAGGAGGATTCTTCACCACTGGGCAACCAGACAGTAAAGAATCTGCCTGAAATGCAGGAGACCTGCGTTCGATCCCTGGGTTGGGAAGATCCCCCAGAGAAGGGAATGGCCACCTACTCCAGGTGGTCCAGGAGGTCCCAAGACAGAAATTCCGATTTGCCAGTGACAGTGTGAACAGTGGCCCCATCTCCTGTGAGTGCCCCACTGGCAGAAGCCAGCAGGAAGCCGGGAAGCACGAGAACCCGCTGACATGGTATACAGGCTGGGCTTTCTGGAACAGCCCTCAAGAGAGGGTGGTGAGTGGATGTGGAGGGACCAAGGGAAGACAACCCAGCCCACTGTCCATCGTTGTTCTTCTGTGGAGTTTTTCAAAACAGTTCCCATCCACGGAAAGTGCTCTTTACATGGAGAAGATGTGAAAGATCTAGCTTGTTTCTTTAAATTTATCATACCCGGAAATGTATCTCTTTTTGTTGCTAACTGGCTTCACGCTCCATGCTATGCTTGTTGTCACACCAAAGCCACATCTCTCTGGTGGCTCTTTCACAGTCACATTTATACAAAATTTCAGTATTAGAATGATAAAAAAGCAAATAGGTGTGCAACTGTTCAGCAGAGATGCCTGAAAATAAAGCGAGAGAAAGTCTAACAGATGTAGTTGCTCCTGAGGGAGGGCCATGGAATTGTTTATTCTTGGTAAGATTCAGTTGAGTCCCTGTGATGTCTGCCTGTGTGCAAATGCAACTCTCTTAGCCACTCTGTGAGTGAAGTCTTTCTTAGAGAGGTCACAGTTAATCTCTGACCAAACTAACTCATGTCCTTTCACCATGTAAAAACAGATGCATATTGTTGTATTATATCTATATATTAAAAGATCAAAAGATAGATTATAGGACAAAGAGAAGCTGTACTTTTTTTTTGGCCTTTGTTCCTTTCCAGTTTCACCTCCAAAATGTTAACGTACACTGTGGTCTTGGTAGGAGTTGGATTTGCGCTGCCTGGGGTCCAGGGTCCCACAGGTATTGCCACATCTACCTGCTTGGTACTTTCAGACCTGAGGGAACATTGAAGTGGTGGAGTACATGCATGATTAGCCAGTGGTGGCAGAAGTAGCTGTCGAGGGGTAAGATAGCCAATATCCTACTGCCCTGATGGAGCAGTCAATCAGAAAGTGTTCCCACTGCCTCTTCCGTGTGGGACCCCTGACCACACTGGGATGCCTGGACCAGTTACTCCCAGGAGCAATATCCTGATCCCCACGATTGGTGACACAGAATAGCTGAGTTCTAGATTCCCAGTAGGGAAATCGCTTACCCTGTTGCATGATAGGGATCATGTATGACTTTAGTGATGTTTGTGTAGACCGTTCAGCACCGTAGTGTCCTGCCCTGGCCGGAAGAACCACTTTTCTTCCAGTCAATATCCTGAACAGCCATTTCTGTTCCTGTGGTTCTATTTCCAGAATCACAAGGTAGAACATCAGAGGTTGTTTATAGTTTAGTAACTAGCTTGGTAACTAGCGCAATGGCCATTCCCAGAGTAAAGCCCAGTGCATGACAAGAAAGAAGGCAGACATGCTAGAAGCTAAAGATTTCCTAAAACTTTAGCAGGTCATCAGTCACCTTTCAGTCTTATTTTCATAGTTACCAGTGAGTACTATTTGCTGTCTTTGTGACTTAATTCACATTTTACTTTAATGTCTTAGGACTTTGCTTTTAATCTGACACCTTCCACCCCACATCTATTATCCTGCACACCATGGAACTTGAGGGAGAATGTGTGAGTCAGAAGGTGGGCAGTGCTGTCTTGGGCCTGCAGCCACATGCCCATCTTCTCAGGCATCCTAGATCATTTGAAGCAACTTTGTCATTGTTAGAAAAATCATGCTTCCTTTGATCTCTTCACCAATGTCCCTGTAAGTACTTTGTTTAGGGCCTTTTGAGCTTCCTTGGTGGCTCAGACAGTAAAGAATCTGCCTGAAATGCAGGAGACCTGCGTTCGATCCCTGGGTTGGGAAGATCCCCCAGAGAAGGGAATGGCCACCTACTCCAGAATCCTTGCCTGGAAAATTCCATGGACAGAGGGGTCTGGCAGGCTACAGTCCATGGGGTAGCAAAGAGTTGGACATGAGTAAGCAACTAACACTTTGACTTCACTTCCATACTCATTTATAGAATTGGAATCAGGAGTCCTGGTCACATGGATTATGAGCATTGATTTTGAACTGCTGGTATTTTTCTCCAATGGATTTCTGTGTGTAAGTCCTTCCTCACCCACTAGATGACAGTCTTCTCGAGGGCAGATCTGTGTGTCAGTTGCCCTTGGATTGGAGTCAACTGATTTAAGTGCAAATCCCAGCTCTGACACTTATTAAGTAATTGAAGCAAGTGACTTAATCTCTCCCAGCCTTAGCTGCCTCATCTTCAACGTTGAGGAGAGTATCTATTCTTACAGGCTTGTGATGGTGAAACAAAATGATATCATCACACGGACTCTGGTACTTGATAGATGTTTAATAACTTTTAATAACTTAGTTTCTCCACCCTTTATTTCATAACCTCTTAGCATATCTCATTATGCTGGAATACAGTGACCTGACTTACCAAAATAGAGAGGTTGTGGAATCCTTTCAGGAGAGAATCTGAAGTATCTTTATACAATTTCCCTCCTCGCCAGGCATCTAGAACATTGAGTATCCTAGTAACAATTAAAAATATATATAATGGCTGGAAGTTATTTCTAGAGAGGAAGGTCATCTTCAGTGTGTGTGGATGTGAGTGGCCGGATACAGTGTCAAGAACAATAGCTATTCATTGTGTCGGTTTCAAAGCTGGCACCGGCAAGCTAGTATTCTAGTGTTATTCCCACACAAATAAATCTCGAGCAAAATTTCCATGACCCGTTGGATTGGTATGAACAGCTTGTTGCCAGAGCTTTTTACCTGCATCCCCATGTCACTCATTCAAACACTCAATGCTTTTCAGGGAGTCTTGTAAGGGCAACTTATGAATCAGTGGGGTGTTTTTTTTTTTAAACAAATGTTCATCAACCCCTACCCTCAAGATTGTTTTGTTGCTGAGTACATATGGCAAACAACTCGGTTCCTTCCACCAGTGCTGTTAATGGGAGATTCAGTCATCAGATAACCCCGCTGAAGGAAAAGTCCTTTAAAGACTCCAGAGCGATAACAGGCTGGTGGAGCCCTGCGGGCGGCCAGAGGTCCTGACTCCTGGGCCAAAGAATAATGATAGGCTTTTTATTTTTAAGTATTGGTTAGTGTTTAATAGCACTTATTATTTGCAGTGACCTTTACAGCTATTGTTATTAGTTATTTCATCCAGCAGCTCTACACTAAATGACAAAACTATTTTTACTCAAACCCACCAACCCCCTCTCCTTCCACTCCAGTCACAAGGCCCATGCGGTTCTCAGCACACTGTACAGACCATTTAGGTGTCAGCTTTGCTTCCTCAGGTGCAGCGACCTCAGTGGTAAAGAACATTTTAAAGTCAAAACAACATAAAATGCGGTGCATCTTAATATACTCATGTAAGTTGGATCATGTCAGTTCTCTGCTTCCAGTCCCACCACAGTTCCTCATCTCACCTAGAATTAAAGCCAAAGTCTTGACAATGACCTGGAAGACCTGTCACCCCTGCCCTGCTCTTTGGGCCTCCCCTCTTCCCCTTTGCTGTCGCCCTAACGCTGCTCCAGTCCCAGGGGGCCCCTTTGCTGTTCCTCCAACCAGGCAGGCTGTTTGCATTGGTTATATCCTCTGCTTCTAACATTTCTCCTTCAGAGACCTACGTGACTGACTCTCTCCCCTCCTTCAAGTTGTTGCTTAGATGTCAAAGAGGTCTCCCCTGCCAGCCTAATTTAAAACTACAACTGTGATCAAGTACTTAAAGCCTTCTAATATACTATATAATTTGCTCAGCTATAATGTTTGCTGTTTATTTTCCCTCCCCCTACAAGACTGTAAAATCCACAAAGCAGGGACCTTTGACTGTTTAGTTCATTGCTATATACTAAGCACCTAGAACCATGCCAAAGTTGTATAATAAATATTTGTTGAATGAACAAATACCATGCCCCTGAAGGTTGTTGTAATGCAATTTGACCTACAGACTTAGAATGCATCTCACCGTGTGGTTTATCTTTATATTCCTTAGCAGTAGTTCCTGTGCTTATTTGCCACTCATAACAAACAATTCATTTCGATAGCAATTCTGTAGGGATAAATGAAACACACAGATCTTAAGGTTGCAAGGAAGTGTAAAATCTCAGTGTTGTAGCCTAAGATTTTATGGGTATTCTAGCCCAAACATGCGTCTGTTCTAATGCCATCAGCTCTGGTGCCACTCTGTATGCACTCTCCTTCCATCTTTATAAAGATACAGTGGTTAAAAGGATAATCTCTGTGATTGGGTCTCTCTGTCATCTAATTTTTATTCCATCATTGTCTTCTGTGTGACTGTGAACAAGATATTTTAGCCTCCCCCACCCTCAGTTTCCTCATCTATAAATGGTGATAAAAAGTAATATCCATCTCATGAGGTTTTGTGAAGATTAATGAGCTAAGGCATGTAAAGATTTTGGTGTATAATAAAGCACTAAATAAATATTAGCTATTATTATTATTATTAGAAAGTCCTTAACATTGAGCTTAAACAAGTGAGTTAACATATTTTAGGTTGGGGTAAAATAGGGTGGGGGTTACAAGTTTTCTCCCCTATCAGTTGCCAGGAACATCTTCCTGCTCAGACGAGTAGAGAGTCCAAAACCGCTCTCTTAAACCCTGCATTTCCTACCTCTTCTAAACATATAAGAGCACTAAGAACATTCCACAAGGGTTAGTCCCAGTTTCAAATGCAGGCAGAAGAACACCTAAGGGAGTCTGCATGGTCTCCCGGTGTCACTGCCTTTCACCTTGTGATGACACTGAACGCTGGCTCTGCAAGGTCCAGCACCACTTCCCACAGGTGCTCGGATTCTCTTCTCGCCCTCGAGCTTCTGCATGGTATGTATCCTTGGGCACCAAGATGGCAGCCCTCTTAGTTCATAATCTCAGTTGTTTTCAAGTCATTCCCACATCAGAAAGCTTTCTAGTCTCAGCCACGGGCTGTGTAGGAGTCAACCTTCTCCACCCCTGCAGGGGCTACCCTGCATCCCTGCTGGTAACCCAAGACCATCAGACTAGACTGCCCCTTTTATCATGGTGAATTTTTCCTTTGGGGTCCTTGGTTCCTTTCCTCTTGGGGGGTTTCTTATGGAGTCTGTCCTAACCCATCAGAGAGATTCTAATACATCCCTCCCAGGAGGCTTCTTGATCGTCATGCAGTTGTCCCACCTCTCACCAGAAATTGGCTCCTCATTGCATCGCTCTCCAGGTCAGTGGGCCCAGCATCTCACAGCATCATGGAGTGACCACTTAATGACTCTTCCCTGAACCAGGAAAATCTGTGTCTACTTTGGCAGAAAAGAAACTACATTACCTTGCCAACAAATTTCAGGTTGCACCCTACCAAACCTAGACAGCATATTCAAAAGCAGAGGTGTTACTTTGCCAACAAAGATCCATCTAGTCAAAGCTATGGTTTTTCCAGTGGTCATGTATGGATGTGAAAGTTGGACCATAAAGAAAGCTGAATGCCACAGAATTAATGCTTTTGATTGTGGTGTTGGAGAAGACTCTTGAGAGTCCCTTGCACTGCAAGGAGATTCAACCAGTTAGTCCTAAAGGAAATCAACCCTGAATATCCATTGGAAGGACTGATGCTGAAGTTGAAACTCCAGTACTTTGGCCCCTGATGCAAAGAACTGACTCATTGGAAAAGACCCTGATGCTGGGAAAGATTGAAGGCAAGAGGAGAAGGGGATGACAGAGGATGAGATGGTTCGATGGCATCACTGACTCGATGGAATCACTGACTCGATGGACATGAGTTTGAGTAAGCTCCGGGAGTTGATGATGGACAGGGAAGCCTGGCATGCTGCAGTCCTTGGCGTCGCAAAGAGTTGGACATGACTGAATGACTGAACTGAGCTGAACTGAATCACCCTGTTATACTTATGTTCAATGGGTCTGGTTCTACTTCTTAAAGTCAGTACAAGCCTCCCCATCCTTCTCTATCCACAGCCTTTTACCTCCTAGAAAGTAACTAGGATTCTTTTCTTCTCCACTGGTTCCCCAACTCACAGGGTGATTTTAAGCATGTTTTCTTAACAATGCTAAATACTGTGCAAAGTGCTCTGATGTGTTAAATAATTCAATCTCCAAACAGTCCCTTGAGATAGATGTCATACCCACTCTTTTGTAGACGAGGAAATTGAGACCTAGGAAGGCTGAGTAGCATGCCCAAGGTCACAGAGCTGCCTAGGATTTGAACCCAGGCTGTCTGACTCCAGAGTCCATAAGGATGCCAATGCTGTTTCCTTAACTCAATTTTATAGAACTGTAGTTCTACAAAACAAAGGTAATACTTATCTCAGATATCATGGTAATGATCAGCTGTGATAAAGTGTGAAAAAATGTTTAGTGCGATGGCTCCATTATTGCTCAAAAAATGTTCATTTGCCACCTTTTTCCTCTGGTCAAATTGAGCATCTCATATTGTAACCACTTCACATTTATCAAGTGCCTGACACAGAGTGGGTCCTCAGGGGGCAGTCACTGCTCCTTATTACCATGTGTGTGGTTTGAAGCCTTCTCCCTCTCCTGATGGTTCTCCTCCAGCTCATTTAGATCTTAGAATGTGGCACCCAGAACATTCACCAGGTGGGCTTGGATAAAGCAGAGTGCAAGGGGCAGTCACCACCCACAGAGAGCGAGCTCCCTATCAGGCAGTCCCTAAATTATGTCCGATTACCTGCCGTTATTACTATTTTTAGTTAGTCATTTATACTGTCAACAGGTATTGAAATTGCTGTCAGTCAAATCCTCAAGATCTCTTTACTTAGGCAGTTACTGATCCACACTTCATGTGGCCTGTCCCTGAATAATTGATTTTTTCTTTTCCAAAAATGTCCTCTTTTTTTTCTGATATTTTAACTACTACATGTTCGTTGGGAAAAATGCAGAAAATCACAAAGTAGAAAATTAAAATCACCATGAATAGCATGATCCAGAGATAACCATTCTTCTTCCCTACATATACATCTTCCCAGCATATATGCATGTATGTATTTCTTTTTTTTACAAAATTAGGGTCATACTATTCAAAATGTATTCTGAGTCTGCCGCTTCTCACCATTTCCTCCCAGCTTAAGCCATCATCATCTTTTTCTTAAAATACCGCAGAACTATTAAATTCCTATTGCCCAAAATATGTTTCCCTACTTCCTTTCTTACTCCCCTATAGCCTGTGCTCCAAAAAGTAGCCAGTGCGATCCTTTAAAATCTTAACTCTCTCCTGCTTGCAATCTCCTGTGGATTCCCATGTCACAGAAAATAAAACCCTAGAACTTCCCTGGCTGGGAGGATGCTGCCTGGCGAGGCCTCTCCAACCCCATCTCCTCCTCCTCTAACCTGGCACACAGCGCTCCAGTCTCGTGTGCCTCCTTCAAATCCAGGCCCTTTCCTGCGTTAGGGCCTTTGTGTTCCCAGCACGGTGCAGCTCCAGACTCATTTCAGCCCCGGTCAGGACCATCCCTCAAGAGACCGTCTTCCCCAAAGAGCTCCTCTGCCTTCATCCCCACCTCTCCCTAAACCTGACTCATTTTCATCATTGCTTTTATTATTCTTCTGTAACATGATGTTGGCGGCTGTCATATTCCATCATACATGTGTACTGTCAACCCCATATTGTTAAAACTGGTAGGCTGTTTCCCTTATTTGGCATTAGAATTTATTATAAGTACTTTATAGCTTTCATTTTATAAGATTCCATAGTTTCAGCCAGACAAGATGGTTTGGGCTCTCAATAACTTCTCTAATCAGGTACTTTTCTAAATGCTTTAATTCACACTGATGGGAACTACGTCATCTAGTGAGGTCGAAGCAATTATTCTTCCCATTTTCCAGAGGGAGGAAATGGAGTCAGAGTCTAAGTAACTCTGTCAACATCACAAGACTAGCATGGGGTGGAGCTGGGATCCAAACACAGACTCTCGGCTTCCTCAGCTGCTCTCTGAACCCCTCCTGCACCCCACCCACTGCCTCCTGATCTTTCTCCCAGCAGATGTCAGCATACCTCCTTTGTTCTACAAGCCAGACCCCTGTCTGTATGTGTCCAGAGGCACTGGAAACCAAGTCGTGCGCCATTAAAATCCCTTTACAGATGGATGCTAGCCTATTTTCTCTAGTCCTCTTTGGGGATTATAGTTGAGCTATGCTGAGTTCTCTTACTTGTACTATCCTGGAGTCTCTGCTTTTCTTCTTGGTTCACAAAGAGACTGTGCAGCCTTGTTTGTTACCATTTCCAAACAAGGATGTCTGTGGAACAAATTAACATTTGAGGAACCCTCTGAGATGGATGAAGTTGGTGTAAATTTTGCTAACAGTCTCTGCTACTAAAATTGAAGCATTTGCCCCTCTGCAAGTCTCTGGAAATTCTTTCATGCTTCATAAACCTATACGTTATCATAGTGCCATTTTTCATATATTGTAATGATGAATTTACGTTCTTTGAGGGTCCTGGGGCTGTTTGTCTTGTGTCTCTGTTGCAATGAGTATTTGGGAGCCCTTACAGATGCTGCCGAGATGGAATTCATCAGAGCCTGGAAACTTAAACGCAGCAGCAGGTGCCCTCCTCCTATCCCCTCACTATCTCAGACTTTAATTTCCTCTCGGCCATGTTTTTGTTCTCCTTTCTGGCTCACCGATCATTCTTCTTGATAGGGAAGATGGAAACAAACTCGTAATTGAGTAATTCTGTGTTCACTATATCATATCAAAGTTAACAGTGTCATCTGCCCCAAGCAGTAGGCCAACACCTCTCTTGTTCTTTTTCTTGTTCTAAGCGTTGTTGTTCGTTTACACAAAGCCCAGGCACCAGCCTTCCACTTCCCTTACTTGATTCTTTCATTTTATGCCATTCCTTTGTATCTGCTCTTGGTTGCAGGTTCCTCCTTCCTGCCTTTGTATAAGTGTCTTTGTAAATACAAACTCATTGGAAACATAGTGATTTCTTTGGATAACCCCCTCGCTCCTTCCTCTCTGGAATTAGGTATAAATAGATCATCAGAATTATATTATGTGGAACCTGCAGTCTTTCTGGAATCAAGCTCTATATGATTACAATCTCTGACCATGGGATCAAAGAGCATCTAGCCTAGCGCCTTACACTTCAGAAACCTAAAAGACTGGTAACAGCAACAGTAACAGCCAACCTTTGAGTGTTTACCATGGTTCAAGCACTATGCTGTATATACCTTATCTCATTTAATTCCCACAATCGACATACAAGGTAGGTCTTATTCTTCATGATTATAGTGAGAAACCTGCACTCTGGGGAGGTGACATTTGCACAGCAGCGAGGGCAGAGCTGCAAGCCTGACTCAGGTCTATACAACTTCCTGAGTGTGTACTTTAACCTCCACATTATGCTACATCCGAGTTTGTTTAAGTTCATTGAACCACACCTTATTTTTGCTATACTTGTGTAGTTCCTCTTTCCTACAGTCTCAGGAACATTAGCTGCTCACATTCCCTTCTTTGGCTCTTATAAATCATATGATGGCAAGTCCCCTTTGTCTCCAAGGGCCAGTCAGCTCCATCCTGTCATCCATCTAGTTCTACCTCACTGGCCAAAAATAGGTCCAAGCAGCAGCTCTCATCACCGTAACCTTGTCTTTCTGTGATGTGAGATTGTCAGCAAAGCAAGGCTTGAGTGAACTAAACGCTCGACTTCTGGCAGAGTGGGGCTCCTCACAGACCTCTGGGTGGTTCTTCCATCACGCCTCAGCCTGGAGAGAACAGGACTGACTAGGGAATGACAGGTGTGCCTGGCTAGGTGGGCCTAAGGGGAACCGACCCAGCATCTTGCTGCCTCCTCACTGAACTCCTCATGCTCTGAGAATATTACATTGCTTTGATGGATTTTCTTCAACTATGATTTACATGCTACCTACTCTGAAAAAAGAATGTGAAGTGGTATACAATAAAACATGTCTAAAACAGGAGAGCTAAAACACATTTTTATAAATAGAGGCAGTCAGAGAGAGGTCAGAAATCACTTGGTTTGAATCCCTGACAAGAAGTTTTATGGCACATGAATATATTTGATTAATTCCCATCACAACCATCTGGGTGTCTGGAGGGGTGGGGTGAGAAAAGAACTCTGCAGAGGGGGAAAACTAGACCCCTCAAGGGCCTGTTCTGTACACAGAGTTGAAATCTCACAGTGTTATGCCTAGTGACATCCATGGAAATACTGAGTAATACCACCTTGTCTAGGAAGCCTTCGGGAAAGGCAGCAGGGGGGCGATTGCCTGGGTTAATCCTAAATTTAGAGTAGCTGATCTGCCCAAGGGTCATAGGCAGGATAATTTATCATTGTCATCGACCAAGGACCACAATAAATTTGTCTTTAAATTTTAACACCTAATTCACAAGTTATACAGATAGAACTCACAGTATCAATGTATCTCTCTGTTGTTATTTTAAAGCACAGAATTGGCATGAATCATAACGGAACCTTTTACAATTACTACACTTCTTCAAGGGAAGCTTATGCTATGGCTTAACCACTGAGCCAGGTTTCTAGTAAGGAATGGATGAGAGAGGAATGAATGAATGAATGAGTGCCCACATGGTCCCACAACACCATGAATCAGTCTCATACTGGCTGTGCCACAAAGAGTTCATTCATTAAGGCTGGGTGTGTGCCCTAGCAATGCTTCCCATCAGAACAGAGGCTGGCACTAGGAGAGTTTATGAGTCAAACTGGTGGCCATTACTGTGACCCAGGATATCTGGGGGCAGGACTTGGAGCACAAGTACCTTGCTGACCCCATCTAGACACACACCTTCAACCACCTTGATAATTTTACTGTGACCAAGATTATTCTACAACCAGATGAAAACCTAGAGAAAGATCTTTGGCAAAGGAGGATAGGCTCCTGAATTTCTATGCCATTAGAGGTGTAATAGCACTCAAAGTGACCAAATCAAACTGAGATCCCTGGTGGGTCTTTTCCTGGTCCCCTACAATCCTTTGGGGGCAATTCTAAAGTTCACTGAATGGAGTCAGTATGCTAAGACAACCTTTGCGACCAAAGATGGAGAAGCTCTATACAGTCAGCAAAAACAAGACTGGGAGCTGACTGTGGCTCAGATCATGAACCCCTTATTGCCAAATTCAGACATAAATTGAAGAAAGTAGGGAAAACCACTAGACCATTCAGGTATGACCTAAATCAAATCCCTTATGATTATACAGTGGAAGTGAGAAATAGATTTAAGGACTTGATCTGATAGAGCGGTTGCTGAACTATGGATGGAGGTTCGTGACATTGTACAGGAGACAGGGATTAAGACCATCCCCATGGAAAAGAAATGCAAAAAAGCAAAATGGCTGTCTATGGAGGCCTTACAAATAGCTGTGAAAAGAGGAGAAGCCAAAAGCAAAGAAGAAAAGGAGAGATATATCCATTTGAATGCAGAGTTCCCAAGAATAGCCAGGAGAGATAAGAAAGCCTTCCTCAGTGATCAGTGCAAGGAAATAGAGGAAAACAATAGAATAGGAAAGACTAGAGAACTCTTCAAGAAAATTAGAGATACCAAGGGAACATTTCATGCAAAGATGGGCTCAATAAAGGACAGAAATGGTATGGACCTAACAGAAGCAGAAGATATTAAGAAGAGGTGGCAAGAATACACAGAAGAACTGTACAAAAAAGATCATGACCGGGATAATCACAATGGTGTGATCACTCACCCAGAGCCAGACACCCTGGAATGTGAAGTCAAATGGGCCTTAGGAAGCATCACTATGAACAAAGCTAGATGGAATTCCAGTTGAGCTATTTCAAATCCTAAAACATGATGCTGTGAAAGTGCTGCACTCTATTGAGCACAGCAATTTGGAAAACTCACCGTGGCCACAGGACTGGAAAATGTCAGTTTTCATTCCAATCCCAAAGAAAGGCAATGCCAAAGAATGCTCAAACTACCACACAATTGCACTCATCTCACACGCTAGTAAAGTAATGCTCAAAATTCTCCAAGCCAGGCTTCAGCAATACGTGAACCATGAACTTCCAGATGTTCAAGCTGATTTTAGAAAAAGCAGAGGAACCAGAGATCACATTGCCAACATCTGCTGGATCATCAAAAAAACAAGACAGTTCCAGAAAAACATCAATTTCTGCTTTATTGACTATGCCAAAGTCTTTGACTGTGTGGATCACAATAAACTGTGGAAAATTCTGAAAGAGATGGGAATACAAGACCACCTGTCCTGCCTCCTGAGAAATCTGTTTGCAGGTCAGGAAGCAACGGTTAGAACTGGACATGGAACAATAGACTGGTTCCAAATAGGAAAAGGAGTACGTCAAGACTGTATATTGTCACCCTGCTTATTTAACTTATATGCGGAGTACATCATGAGAAATGCTGGGCTGGATGAAGCACAAACTGGAATCAAGATTGCTGGGAGAGCTATCAATAACCTCAGATATGCAGATGACACCACCCTTATGGCAGAAAGTGAAGAGGAACTAAAGAGCCTCTTGATGAAAGTGAAAGAGGAGAGTGAAAAAGTTGGCTCAAAACTCAACATTCAGAAAACTAAGATCATGGCATCTGGTCCCATCACTTCATGGCAAACAGATGGGGAAACAGTGGAAACAGTGAGCGACTTTATTTTGGGGGGCTTCAAAATCACTGCAGATGGTGACTGAAACCCTGAAATAAAAAGACACTTGTTTCTTGGAAGAAAAGTTATGACCAACCTAGAGAGCATATTAAAAAGCAGAGACATTATTTTGCCAACAAAGGTCTGTCTAGTCAAGGCTATGATTTTTCCAGTCGTCATGTATGGATGTGAGGGTTGGACTCTAAAGAAAGCTGAGTGCTGAAGAATTGATATTTTTGAACTGTGGTATTGGAAAAGACTCTTGAGAGTCCCTTGGGCTGCAAGGAGATCCAACCAGTCCATCCTAAAGGAAATCAGTCCTGAATATTCACTGGAAGGACTGATGCTGAAGCTGAAACTCCAATCCTTTGGCCACCTGATGCGAAGAGCTGATTGATTTGAAAAGACCCTGATGCTGGGAAAGATTGAAGACAGGAGGAGAAGGGGACGACAGAGGATGAGATGGTTGGATGGCATCACCAACTCAGTGGACATGACTTTGGGTAAACTCCGGGAGTTGGTGATGGACAGGGAGGCCTGGCGTGCTGCAGTCCACGGGGTCGCCAAGACTTGGACATGACTGAGTGACTGAACTGAACTTAACTGAAGACAACCTAGAAACTAAGTACTGGCCAGGTTCAGAAGGTGAGGGTGGGATGTTTCGAAAGAACAGCATGTATACTATCTATGGTGAAGCAGATCACTAGCCCAGGTGAGATGCATGAGACAAGTGCTCGGGCCTGGTGCACTGGGAGGACCCAGAGGAGTCGGGTGGAGAGGGAGGTGGGAGGGGGGATCGGGATGGGGAATATGTGTAACTCTATGGCTGATTCATGTCAATGTATGACAAAACCCACTGCAATGTTGTGAAGTAATTAGCCTCCAACTAATAAAATAAAAAAAATAAAATAAAATAAAAAAACCCAAACAAACACAGGCTGAACAAAGAAATATCAGGCAACCGATCTAACTAAAACTATTCTTTTAGGTCTTTCTGTTTCCTTAATGACGGAACTAAGTACATAGTTATTTACAGAAGAGGTAGTAGTTATTTGTTGTAGGCAAATACTGATATTCCCTCGAGTATAGCAAGGGACAGGGGAAATGGTATTGATAAGTCTGGGTGTGGCTACTTCTTGTCAGCTTGATGGAATTTGGTGGGTAATAATTTTTAAAAACATCTTGTAAGGCTGGATGAAAATATAAAATGTAAAAACCTTTGGGGTATTACAGCAAAAACAATCTCCACAAGTAATTGTGTCAATTTATTTGATTTGCCTAGTGTTGTTTGACTACCTAATTGTTCATCCATTCATCCACCTGTTCATCCGCCTATCCTTCCACCATTCACTCTTTCAGCACTTACGGAGCAATGTATTGGATTGATTTGTGCCCTCCTAAGTTTATTGGGGTTTTCCTGGTGCTCAAACAATAAAAGAATCTGCCTGCAGTGTAGGAGACCCAGGTTCAATCCCTGGGTCAGGAAGATCCCCTGGAGAAGGGAATGACAACCCACTCCAGTATTCTTGACTGGAGAATCCTATGGATAGAGTAGCCTGGTGGGCTGCAGTCCATGGGGTCGCAAAGAGTCAGACAAGACTGAGCATCTGAGCATAGCAACCTTAAACTTATATGTTGAAGACCTAACTTCCAGTATCTCAGAATGTGACTGTTTTTGGACATATGGTCTTTAAAGAGGTAATTAAGTTAAAATGAGATTATTAGAGTGAACTCCAGTCCAATATGACCAGTGTCCTTTTAAAAAGAGGAAATTTGAACAGAGATGTATAAAGAGAAGATCATGTGAAAACACAAGGAGAAGATGTTCATCTGCTGGCAAAGGAAAGAGGCTTCAGGAGAAACCAGCTCTGCCAATGACACCTTGATCTCAGGACTTCTAACCTCCAAAATGGTAAGAAATGGTAAGAAAACACATTCCTGCTGTTCAAATCACGGATTTCAGTTGTTTAAGTACCAGTTTGATGTACTCGGTGATGGGGTGATGGTGGCCCTAGCAAACTATAGGGCCCTAGTTTGGCCTATAGTAGATAATAATACAAGCATCTATAATATACCAGGGCCCTGTGCTCAGTAGGAACAAGATACCTTCTCTGCCCTCAAAGAGCTCCCAGCCTGCTAGGTGCAAAATTCTGTTAGGGAAGCTATAAGGTTACAGAGGTGAATCAAATACCTACTTTTGTGAGATGTTAATATTCTATAAACCAAAGCTCTTGCCTCCATTGGTCTGATTGCTGAGGCTATTAGTGGCATATGCTCTCATTTTATTTTGAATTCTGACAAAAAATTTTTCAGGGTGAGAGGGTCATTTGGGAGTTAAGTGAAATTTGTATCACCCACAGTAACTAAATACCTGCAGAAGCCTGTGAGGTTGTGTAATTTTTTTCCCCCTAATTCATGTGAGATCATTTAGACATAAAAGTCTTCAGAGCATTTTTGCTGCTTTAAACACATCAGAAAACTCATTTTCCCAGTAAAATCATATCTCCATAACAGATCCGTTTACTCCCAGCTCACAAAGCTTCAGCTGATCTCCACAGTAAGCACAGGGCCCGGCAGTGACAGCTGGCGCCCTGGTTCACTCAGATCCTGTTTGTGCAATCACTGTTTATATGGAGACTCTAGCTCAGGGAACAAATCATGACTTGAACCAACATGGAGGTCATAGAGCAGGGCCCTGTGCCTTTTGAAATAGAACACAGTCACACATTGCAAGAACCAGCATGAACCAAACTATAGAAACATGGAGGTCTTACTTACAGCTCTAAAGGCTTTGGATGCTGTCCAGTCTTAAAAAAGAAATAAATTCCTCGTTTTATAGAGTTGGAGGGAAAAATACAGGTGACATGTTAAGTGACTTACCTATGGTAAAAAAACAAACAAACAAACAATTGGCCAGTAGCAAAAATAGGATGAAGACCTTGTCTCTTGTTCTAAGCACAGGCGTCTTTTCTGCTACTGTAGGTTCAGGCTTGGGAAATTATGCTCCCAAGAGCATAATTGGGAAATTATATCCCTTCAGCTAATCTTCCTGACTAGGGATTGAACCCAGGTCTCCTGCATTGCCAGCAGATTTTTTTACCATCTGAGTCACCAGGTGCCAGAGAGTGCTATCTATTCCTTGATTTTGATCTGAGCAGCTGGGAGTCCTATTGGTTGGTGTGGGAAATAAAGTCAGGCAAGGATCACCGTCTTTTCCATTCAAAAAATAGAACTGCTTATTAATGTAACAAGTGTGGAAGAAACGGAAGAAGAAACAAATGCTTACCAGGCACCAACTATGTGGCCACACTTCACAGCAACCCTGGAGACAGGTATAGTTATTCACAGTACCAATGGACAGGTATAGGATTTGTCCTATTCCACAGTCTGTGATTCTCCCACTATCCTACATTGCTTTCCTCAGCATGATGAATAAATGTTATATTATAAGGCTGGGGCTTCCCTGGTGGCTTAGACAGTAAAGAATCTGCCTGCAATGCAGGAGACCCGGGTTCAACCCCTGGGTTGGGAAGATCCCCTGGAGAAGGGAATGGATACCCACTCCAGTATTCTTGCCTGGAGATTTCCATGGACAGAGGAGCCTGGTGGGCTATAGTCTTTGGGGTTGCAAAAAATCAGATATGACTGAGCTACTAACACTTCTTTTCATTATAAGGCTAAACTAAATTATATTAAGATGTAAAGACACACAAACATAGAATAACATCTTAATTGTTAACCTTCAGCTTTTTTCAGTTAGTCACTATGACTGCAGCACTGGTTTCAACTCTAGGCTAAAATAGAACACCACTGAAGCTCGTTTTGAGTCTCCTTTGGCCAGATGTTTGCCCAGAGTTATATAACTTTGGGGCAGTTTTGCATCAAGAGCCATTGCAGGAAGCTTTCACTTAACCCTTGTAAGGGAGGAGATTCACGTCTCTATGGGGCCTCTTCTCTTGCTTATCAGGTCTGGCTTCTTTCTCAGTTGAGATGCAGATCCCTTCTATGAACATCATTTTTTTAACCCCCAAAAGTCCTTGAGTACCACATCCAGCTCTCACAGTCAGAAATCTGAGTGCTTAGGTCTACTGCATTTTATTTTATTTTTTCATAGACTGGTGGGAGAAAGGTCACAGTGATATACAGTGAGTGTGTCGGTCTGGCTCTCTGAGATTCTGTTTGTGCAGAGAATGCTGACCTCTCAGGCACCGTGTGGTGTCCCAGGCACTGTAATAAGTCTTTTCTGTAAATGGTTTCCCTTAAGACCCAGATAAACTTATGTTGCACTGACCTATTTTGCAGAGGTGTAAACTCACTTAGGAAGATCAAACAACCCAGTCAGGTTCACACCACCATCAAGAAGCAGAGTTGAGCCTCAGACCCAGGCTGGCTGAGCAAAACCCTGAACTTTCCAACTACTGTGCCTGCTACCTCCTGACTCTCTTGTTTCTTTGTACATTTCTCTAGCCAGGAGATTGTCTCCACCTGACCATTTATTTTCCATAATTCTTGCTCTGGTAACAGATAATTTTCAAGGTCCTTTTGAGTATTGAAATTCCATGACTGATTAAATTTTATAATTTATGCAGTTTGATTCATTTGCACTAATGCCTGAGTTCATTTATTACACTAATTCCTTTGCTGAAGGTTCCAACAGCTTTTCAGTTTACTTACAGATCTCCTGATGCTATAGATCTCATGCTGCTTTTCCCAGAATAACATTTAAACCCTGAATTTTAAAAATGTAAGGTTTAAAAGCATATCTGAAAGGATTTTATCATGCACATAACATATCAATTTTCCACATGGGCCAAAATAGTCATTTTACGCCCTGTTCTCTTGGTTGTCTTTCCCTAGTCTCACAGATGCAGTGCTAATTGCTTGCAGCTTTGGGCTCTCTTTAACATGAGGTAACAATTTGAACGTCTTGGGCTTGAGTGCTGCATTTGTTAGACTATGCCAGGCCTGGAATTGGCCTTGGCTCCTCAGGATGCTGAATCTGCAGAGGTCAACTTCCCTGAAAGCTGAGAAGCTTCCTGGAGAACCTCCTGTTGTGCTCCTCTCAGACAGCAAGTGGTGTCACTGGTTCTGCAACCAGCGCCTCTCTTATTTGGACTTGGCAGCATTGGGTGATGGCCCTTTTGACCAGCTCTGGGATCTGAGTCCTTCTAGTCAACCTGTGATTGTAGAAGGATGTTTCTGGAAGGGCACGTTTATTCACAGACCTACTGGCTTGACTTGCTCCCGTGTCTGAGTAGCTCCTTGTAGCCAAAGGCACACCCTACTTGGGACCCATCTAAAATTCATCCTGACTGGATCAGGAAGGCAAGGAAGATGCAAAAGAAAGGAAGTGACAGGATTCTGTAATCACATCTGGAATTAGGGAGCTTTGGGGCATAACTTGGGAGAATTTCTGGATGTTGTCTTGCTAGCATCTTATCTCTAGTTCTGGTCATTAGAATCAGACAAGCCCAGGTTCCAACAAGCTCTTCTGTTGTGGGCTGTGCAATAATGAGGACATCATTTGACTTCCAGACTTCAGTTTGCTCATCTGTTAATTGGGATGAGAGTCCCTCCCTCACGGGTATGTGGTGAGGACAACAGATGATGATGCTGCTGAAGCTCCCAGGCACCCTGTGCTGACTTCGCAGCCAGAATGCAGGCAGCAGCCAATGACACTGTTCTTACTCCCCTGCTTGCCCTGCTCTACACAGGACACGTGCTAGAAAAATAAGGTTTATGCCAACTAGCATTTTAAGAGCACCTGTAGTCTTTCCTGATGACTCAGACACCTGCACTGCAGGCGACCCGGGTCAATCCCTGTGTCAGGAAGATCCCCTGGAGAAGGGAATGACTACCCACTCCAGTATCCCTGTCTGGAGAATCCATGGACACAAGAACGATAGGGCTACATTCCATGGGGTCCCAGAGAATCAGACTCGACTAAGCAACTTTCACTTTCCTACAGGTATGTGCTATGCAATGCATGTGTGTTTGATAAGGTTTCATATTTTTTATATACTTAGGGAATTACAGAAAGCTACCCCGGAGCAGGCTGCTTTCAGTTCGGTTCGATTCAGTTGCTGAGTTGTGTCTGACTCTTTGCAACCCCAAGGACTACAGCACGCCAGGCTTCCCTGTCCATCACCAACTCTTGGAGCTTGTTCAAACTTGTGTCCATCGAGTCAGTGATGCCATCCAACCACCTCATCCTCTGTCATCCCCTTGTCCTCCTGCCTTCAATCCTTCCCAGCATCAGAGTCTCTTTCAATGAGTCAGTTCTTCACATCGGGTGGCTAAAGTGTTGGAGCTTCAGCATCAGTCCTTCCAATGGATATTCAGGATTGATCTCCTTTAGGATTGACTGATTTGCTCTCCTTGCAGCACAAGGGACTCTTTAAGAGTCTTCTCTAAAACCACAGTTCAAAAGCATCAATTCTTCGGCACTCAACTTTCATTATGATCCAACTCTCACATCCATACATGACTACGGGAAAAACCATAGCTTTGACTAGATGGACCTTTGTCAGCAAAGTAATGTCTCTGCTTTTTCATATGCTCTCTAGGTTGGTCATAGGTTTTCTTCCAAGGAACAAATGTCTTTTAATTTCATGGCTGCAGTCACCATCTATAGTGATTTTGAAGTCCCCCAAAATAAAGTCTCTCACTGTTTCCATTGTTTCCCCATCTATTTGCCATGAAGTGATGGGACAAGATGCCATGATCTTAGTTTCCTGAATGTTGAGTTTTAAGCCAACTTTTTCGCTCTCCTCTTTCACTTTCATCAAGAGGCTCTTTAGTTCCTCTTCGCTTTCTGCCATAAGGGTGGTGTCATCTGCATATCTGAGGTTATTGATATTTCTCCCGGCAATCTTGATTCCAGCTTGTGCTTCATCCAGCCTGGCATTTTGCATGATGTACTCTGCATATAAGTTAAATAAGCAGGATGACAATATACAGCCTTGACATACTCCTTTCCCTATTTGGAACCAATCTGTTGTTCCATATCCAGTTCTAACTGTTGCTTCTTGACCTGCATACATATTTCTCAGGAGGCAGGTAAGGTGGTCTTGTATTCCCATCTCTTGAAGAATTTTCCATAGTTTGTTGTGATCTACACAGGCTGCTTTAGAAAGACAATACTAACTTTATGAATTAACTTATGCTTTTTACATATCATATTTTCACCAAATTAGACCTCCACCCTCCACACCTTACAGCTCCCTAAAGGAACAAAATCAATGAGGAAAAACAGTGCTTGCCTCCTGGAAACTCACAGTCCCTTCTTCTGGAGTTTTCTTCCAAAGAACACCCCACTGAATACAGCCATCAGGGGCTTACTGCTGTTTCCTTGTGATGAGGAGAAGTAGGCCCGGGTCCTAGACTGGCTGAGACTTGAACGAGAATGTTGAAGAGTCAAGACATGTCTGTTCTGGGACCTCTCTTGTGGTCCAGTGGCTAAGATACTGCACCTCTGCAGGGGACATAGTTTCCATCCCAGGTTGGGGAACCAAGATCCCACATGCTGCATGAGATGGCCAGTTTTTAAAAAAAAAATTTTTTTAAAAGAGACATGTCTATGTTGGAGGCTTAGCAGAGGGCAAGGGACTGTCCTGCAGAGAGCTGGCTGAGGCCACCTGACCAAGGACTGTCCTTGCCTCTCCCCACAGACCCACATGAAACATTAGAACTGTAACCGGCACAAAGTAAGTGATATTTATTAACCACCACTATTATCGCTGGTATTATTACTAGAGCACTTGTTGGGAGACTCTCTGGGATTGGGCTTTGGTTGTCTCTCCAAATGATCTTCTGTCATAACAGAATCTAGGGGTGGATTTTGAAACCAATAATTCCACAGTGAAGGAGCAATTTGACAACCTTGGGATTGATTGTACAAGTCATCTGAGACCCTCTTCCTTACTCTCTCTGAATAGCCAGGACAAGCTGAGCCCTGGGTAGGTTATCCCAATTTATCTGTGCTGTTGCTGTCTCCCGAGCCAGCAGGAAGTGAGGAGTACCTCACAGTACATTCACCCGACAGGCTGGTGGAAATGGGATGCAGTCAGACTGCTGAGTCCATGCTGTCGTGCATTTAGGCCTCAGAAATCTGATTCCGAGAATGTATATCTTGCATCACAATCTGGATTTCCAGAGGAAAGTTTTGGACAAAATAACCCAGACCCAGGTCTGGGTAATTTAAAGCCTGAGTGAAATGGGGCAGAAAGAGCCCAGAATATACAGATTTGAATCTTGGCTTGAGAGATGTGGAAGATTCGAGGCGCCAGACGGTTGGCTTCTCTCCAGATGTTTACCACCCTGGTTCCATGAGGTAGTGGACAGCCCACATGCTCATTCTCCTCCCTTGTCTCCCTCCCTTTCTCTCCCCTCCTCCTTGAATTTTCCATAGTCTGGAGAAATTCAGGAACCTACTGACCCAGAGGGAGAGTGATAAGAAAAATGAAATGGCAAATTCAGACCAACCCTGCCCTGGCTGAGGACACCATGAAGTGTGAGGGCTGGCCCTGGAATGGAAACCCCAGCTCTCACCCACCTCTGCCTGGGCATGATCTTCATCCCTGGAAGCCTTGGTTCTCTGGAGAGAGGATGACATGAGGCCTGGGGCCATATCTCCAGGAAATAGGAAGGCTGTGGTGGCTGCTGATGCAAAGAGTCCAGGAGAGCAAGGGCTGCTGTTTCTTCCTGCCCTGTGCCTCCCCACCCCTGCCCCACTCTACCCTGTGGCACCCAGGCTGTCTGTACTGCTTGAATGCCACAGACCTTGCTGGGGGCCTCCAAAGAGACCTCAGAGGCTTGCAGCTGGCAGGGCCTTTAGTCGGCATGTCTCTGAGTTTACCTCCCAAAGGAGAAAGCATATGCTGCTGGGGCCAGTGACACTCCTCACTGATGTGCTGCCCAGGCAGTTAAGTGTTCAGTCTGGCATTGCTTTCTCTTCTTCCTAAAGCCTAACATCACAAGGAGTCCTGAGCCCTGAACCCAGTCTAGCCTCTGGGATAGAAGAAGCTGTGCTTTTATAAACCCACACTACTGCAGGTGCTACACAGGCAAGTGTTTCTCCAATTCCTCCCCTTCCCCAGCAACTATATATCAAACCAGAGGACTGATCTCACTGGTAAAAGGTGTTTTGCAAATGTCATTGCTCCACTTCTGGCTGCCAGCAGCCTGTGGATGGGGAGGGGGCACCAGAGGCCAAGAAGGTGGCCAGCTACAGACATGGACTCCGATCACATGTGTGTGTTAGTCACTCAGTTGTGTGACTCTTAGCGATCCTGTGGACTGTAGCTCACCAGGCTCCTCTGTCCATGGAATTCTCCAGGTAAGAATACTGAAGTGGATTGCCACTCCCTTCTCCAGGGGCTCTTCCCTTATCCAGGGATTGAACTCAGGTCTCCCACATTGCAGGCAGATTCTTTACCATCTGAGCCACCAGCGAAGTGGGGGATGGGAAAGTGCTGGCTGGCACTGCTTGGGCACACTCTCAGAACCCCGATTTCTCTCCTGTGTCCCCCAACCCACCTCAGCAGTCTGGTGCCAGGCTCTCCGTTGCTGGTTGACCCCCATGGCCCAGCTGCCCCTGGCCACATTTATTAAGGACGTCTCTCCAGGGGTCCTCTTGGAGAGGGGGCACATAGCAAAGGGAGGCCTTTCATCCAGAATTCTCACACTCACGAAAGGCTTCAAATTTGGATTTTAAAAGTTTTATCTTCAAAGATATGCTAATAGGGCTAAAAGAAGGAAACGATCATCGGCTTTAAATTTCTGCCAGACTTTTTTACCATGCCCATAAATTTCAAAAATAAATCCTTCTATTATATTGTGAAAAGAATGATCATACTGTTTTGTGTTTTAAATTTTACATGTGGCATAAGCCTTCATTTATTAAATTTTTAAAATATGTCACAATTTTTGAAACCCTATTTGGACATGCCTTTGTTTTCACATCACATCTACTTCTGCTTTATTGACTACACTAAAGACTATGTGGATCACAACAAGCTATGGAAAATTCTTAAAGGGATGAGAATACAAGACCACCTTACCTGCCTCCTGAGAAATCTGTATACAGGTCAATAAGCAACAGTAGAACTGGACACGGAACAACAGACTGGTTCCAAATTGGGAAAGGAGTATGCTAAGGCTGTATATTGTCACCCTGCTTATTTAACTTATATGCAGAGTACATCATGCAAAATGCCGGGCTGGATGAAGCACAAACTGGAATCAAGATTGCCAGGAGCGATATCAATAACCTCAGATATGCAGATGACACCACCCTTATGGCAGAAAGTGGAGAGGAACTAGATTAAAGAGTCATCAAGATTTTTTAGAGCCTCTTGATGAAAGTGAAGGAGGAGAAAAAAGCTGACTTAAAACTCAACATTCAATAAACGAAGATCATAGCATCCGGTCCTATCACTTCTTGGCGAATAAATGGGGAAACAGTGGAAACAGTGACAGACTTCATTTTCTTGGGCCCCAAAATCACTATAGATGGTGACTGCAGCCATGAAATTAAAATACACTTGTTCCTTAGAATAAAAGCTATGACAAACCTAGACAGCATGTTAAAAAGCAGAGACATTACTTTGCCAACAAAGGTCCATCTAGTCAAAGCTATGGTTTTTCCATTAGTCATGTATGGATGTGAGAGTTGGACCAAAAAGAAAGCTGAGTGCCAAGGAAGTGATGCTTTTGAACTGTGGTTTTGGAGAAGACTCTTGAGAGTCCCTTGGGCTGCAAGAAGATCCAACCACTCTATCCTAAGGGAAATCAGTCCTGAATATTCACTGGAAGCACTGATGCTGAAGCTGAAAAACTCCAATACTTTGGCCACTGATGTGAAAAACTGACTCATTTGAAAAGACCCTGATGCTGGGAAAAATTGAAGGCAGGAGGAGAAGGGGACAACAGAGGATGAGATGGTTGGATGCTGTCACTGACTTGATGAACATGAGTTTGAGCAAGCTCTAGGAGTTGGTGATGGACAGGGAAGCCCAGCATGCTGTAGTCCATGGGGTCTCCAAGAGTCGGACACGACTGAGCCACTGAACTAAACTTGTTTTCACATGCCCGGAGCCTCAGAGGATGAAAGTGTCCCAGGCCTCTCTTGACTATCAGCTGCTTTCCTCTTGGTGGACAGTAGGAAAAGCTTTTCCCTTTCCACATTGCTGTTTCAACCTAGAAAATCTAAGGTGCATCTCCCCATTTCGTTACAGCATTGATCTGTGATGGAAGAGGCCTTCAAGGTTTAGGGATGTACAGTTTCAGATAGTGCCTGATCCCTTGCATTTCTAACAAGTTCCCAGGTGAAGTGATGCTGGTGATTCAAGGGCCACATTTTGAGAACCACTGTCCCAGGGAGATGGGCTGAGAGGGAAATGTGAGTGAATACACAAAGATCTAGTTCTCTCTTTTTATAATTTTTTAATTGGAGGAAAATTACACTGTTGTGTTGGTTTCTGCCTTACAACAATGCAAATCAGCCCTAATTATACATATATCTCTTCCCTTTTGATCCTCCCTCCCCTTTCCCCATCTCACCCCTCTAGGTCGTCACAGAGCACCAGGCTGGGCTTCCTGTGTTATATAGCAACTTCTTCCCTGATAGCTCAGTTGGTAAACAATCCATCTGCAATGCAGGAGACCCCAGTTCAATTCCTGGGTCGGGAAGATCCCCTGGAGAAGGGATAGGCTACCCACTCCAGTATTCTTGGGCTTCTGTTGTGATTCAGCTGGTAAAGAATCCAGCTGGGTTCGATCCCTGGAGAAGAGGAAGGCTACCCACTCCAGTATTCTGGCCTAGAGAATTCCATGAACTGTATAGTTCACAGGGTTGCAAAGAGTCAGGCACGACTGAGCAACTTTCACTTTCACTTTCTCACCAGCTATCTGTTTTACACATGATAGTATATATGGAAAAACCCATAGACGGAGGAGCCTGGTAGGCTATAGTCCCTGGGGTCGTGAAGAGTCGGACACGACTGAGTGACTTCACTTTCTCTTTTCACTTTCATGCATTGGAGAAGGAAATGGCAACCCACTCCCGTGTTCTTGCCTGGAGAATCCCAGGGACGGAGGAGTCTTTGGGCTGCCGTCTATGGGGTTGCATGGAGTCGGACACAACTGAAGCGACTTAGTAGCAGCAGTGTATATATGTCGATACTACTTTCTCCATTTGTCTAGTTCTTTCTTATTCTCAAACTTTGCTGTTGGCTTCAGAGGCGGGGATCCCTAAGCACCGTAACTGCTGCTGCACAGAAAACCCAGGTGGGGTTGATCTGAGTCCAGGAAGCCAGAGTCTTGGGCATGGACCTACAGCAGAGGGTCTAGAGGTCTAATCAACTGTGTCCAATGATAATATAATGCAAGGAACAAATGCAAGTCACATATATAATTTCATATTTTCTATATATATTAAAAATTAAAGATTAATTTTAACCATATGTATATATTTAACCTAATTATCCAAAATGTTATCCTTTTGCTATGTCATTGACATAATTATTAATGAGATGTTTTACATTCTTTTTTTCACACCAAGTCTTGGAACCCGTTCTGTGTTTTACAGGAGCACGTGTGGACAGTGCAAGTCCACATTCACCAAGTCCTGAGGTCACCTGCCTCTGAAGAAGAAGGCCTAAGGCACGGAGGTCAGCAGGCAGGTCCCTCCTTCCTGTCCTCCCTAGAGCCTCTAGAATCTGTTCTCCACATCTGAGACTCTTTCCTGTGTTCCTCGACGTCGGTGCTTCTGGAGAGCACGAGCAGGTGAGTGGGCCAGATCAGCTTGCAGGGCTTGTTTCCTCGCGTCTATGTGTCTGAGGTCAGAATCCAAGAGAATCACGCCTCCCTGCCACTTTCCAGACTTAACCGTTGACAGACGTGAGCAGAGCCCCTGGGTGTTGATGGGGAGAAGATGAAGCTTTGGTTGGGGAGAAATGGGTATCTGAAATCGACTGAGAAAGAGAGCCAAGGGAGAGCTGTGGTTGGCCTGAACGGTCTTGAGTGTCGTTCGAATGTTGCCAGCAGGCGTGAGCTGACACTCCTAGGAATTCCACTGGCCAAGGAGCCCAGAGCACTGTGGGTATTTTTGTGTTTTTTTACAGCACTGAGTCCACAGCCATTATGCTCTCCCAATGGCATGCTACCTTTCCTCCAGTTGCAGTCATTACACAGGCAAGTATTGAGTGCCCACTGCATGTGCCAGTATACCGGGGAGGCAGTTGATTATAATTATTGGGATCACGTGTTTTAGAGCCAGTCAGGCCTGAGTGCAGGTCTCCACTTTTGCAGTGTGATCTTAGGAAGTGTTTTACTCTCTAAGCCATGGTTTCTTTATTTGCAAAATGGGGATAATAACACCTATACCACAGAAGTCCTGTGAGAATGAAGTGAGGTGACATATGTCATTTCTCATTTCTGACCTCAGAGCCTGGCTCACGGGCATTCAGTGAACGGCAGCAGCTAGGACCGGATGAGGTGAGGGAGGTGTACCGTGTGGAGCTCTCACCACCATTACCATTGTTGCTCTTAAACTGTTACACCATAGTAGGTGCCTTGGAAATTACTAGGCTGCATGAGGCATGATCCTCTCTCTCCAGGAGCAAAGGGTCCGTGAGGGGAGAGAAGATGTGCACACAAGTGAGTCAGAAATGAGCTAGGTGTGATGATTGCCTTGACAGAGGAAGGAGAGATTACTTCCATCCAGGGATTCAGAGACTGTGTACATGAGGAATGGACGAGAGGTCTGCTGGCAGAGATTGAGGGGAAGGACAGTTTCTGGAGAGAAAGGCTTGACCAAGGCCACAGAGGTGAAGAACTATGCTCAGGGAGTGTTGAATGGTTGTGATGCTGGCACATGGAGACAGCTCAGGGAGACTGGTAAGAGGCTGGTTGCAGCCCTTTTGTCCACGTCTTACACACCAAGCAATGGAGTCCAGACTGTGTTTGGTATAAAATAGAAAACCATAGACAGCATCCCAGGAGGGAATGACAATAGTAATGATGAATACTTTTTTTTCCTTTTGAAACAGGGAAGTTTTGAGAGTCAGAATTTACTGACATTGCCCAGTCAAAACTGAACATTAATCTTCATGCCTTGAGATGCAGGTAACTTGTAAATCATGTCATCTGTTACCACCCCTTTGTGATCCTACTCCCCCAAAGTAACCCTGTTACCAGAGGGGTAGGCAACCTTCCAGACTTTCCTTTGTACAAAGACAACACACAGAGAGGAAAAAGGCTTTAACCAAAATTGGCAGATACCATACTCATTTTTCTGACATTTGCCTTTTTATTGTAACTGACTCCCCAGTCCCACTCCTCCAGCCTTTAGTAATCACCACTCTACTTCCTATTTTTATGACCTTAACTAATCTAGGAACCTCATATAGATGGGATCATTAGGTATTTGTCCTTTTGTGATTGGCTTATCTCATTTAGCATAATGTCTTCTAGGTTTAACTATGTTACAGAATGTCAGAATTTCCTTCCTTTTTAAGGCTGAATAATATCCCATTCTTATATATATTACTTTTTTTTTTTGGCCCATCATCGCTTGATGAACCCTTGAGTTGCTTTCATCATTTGACTCTTGTCTGTTATGAACTTTAAACTTGTATTGTGGCCATGTTTCCATGTGAGTTCCTATAGAACCAGCTCATTCTTCTTCATACTGCCTAATGTTCCATTGTATGGAAGTGGCCAATTAAGAATCACACAACCAGTTAGTGGTGTGATGAGGATTTGAACCCAGTTCTTCCTGGCTCCAAAGGCTAAGTGCTTTTCTCTGTTCCAGGAGACGTGAGGGATGTGTACATTTTGAGCCACTATGGCCAGAATGGTGTTGCTGCTGCTAGGTCACTTCAGTCGTGTCCGACTCTGTGCGACCCTGTAGACGGCAGCCCACCAGGTTCCTCCATCCATAGGATTTTCCAGGCAAGAGTACTGGAGTGGGGTGCCATTGCCTTCTCTGAGAATGGTGTTAGGCACATATAAAATAACATGATACAACTTGGCTGGGTTCTGAAAGGATTCTGAAAAATTAAGTGATGGGAGTGGGTTGAGGCCAGATATAGCCCTGGTTTAGGAATCTTCCCACGACCCAATGATGGCCAGTGACAGTCAGATTGATTTTTCCATTGCTGGAAGGAAGAGAAGGAAGTAGAAGTGATCAGAGAACATAAATAACCTAGTAAAGTCAGGCAAGACTGTGTCTTCCCATGACACAGCTATGGCCCATTCTTGATCAACGCTGACCTGTGCCCCTCTCAGTATGGCTCTAGAACAGGAATAAAGAGTAGCATCTTTAGGCCTTGTCACTCATCTGGCCTAACCCTTTGTTTTAGGGGAGGAGGGAACTGGAGCCTGAGAGAAGGACCCCACTCCCTGCCTGCACCTCGAGGGTGTGGCTGCTGGCTACTCAAGGTGTTAAGATACTCCATTTGTTTCCCGTCCCAGTTTTACTGACTCTTAGTCACTCTGTTGATGGTGGAAACTTGTGCATTATTTTTGTTCCGTCCCAGTTTTACTGACTCTTAGTCACTCTGTTGATGGTGGAAACTTGTGCATTATTTTTGTTCTTCATTTTCCCTGTACACATATGTCCTTTCAGCCACCTGCCTGGCTTCATTAAAAGTTATTTATGGTCTCTGATCACCTCTACTTCCTTCTTTTTCTTCCAGCAATGGAAAATCAACCTGAGTGTCATTAAGAGGATATCCCCTGAAGATGGCTGGTAATGGTGGATTTGTCACCCAACCTTCTTCCTTTCACTGAGCAATTGGAATTTCTTCCATGGGCATGAGCCCCAGTATTATCTCACTGTCTGAATCCAGGCAGGCCTCACACTGACTTGCCAAGTTTCCATCCCTTTGTCTCACTGTCATTGGCCGATCTGATCTCTGCACTGATTAATTAGTTTCAAATCCCTTGCTATTGATCTAGTAAAATTGACTTCTTGAATACGTGATGGGAAATTCTGAGAATGTTTCATTTAGACTCTGAGGGGCATCTTTTTTTAATGTCCTGTCAGAGACATCCCCCGGGATAGAGGCATTGTCCCCTGTGCAGTCTCCTGAATCACACGGAACAAATGCTGAAATGGTGCGGTTCTCTCTGCTGCTGGGTCTGGGTGCTTTTACACCAAGCACCTCTGCCTATTCATGGGGCGGGTTTTTGTGTCCTCTCACCAAAGGCACCTTGGACCACTGTCTTTCTGCCTCTTGAGATTCTCTGAGCTGGTTCTAAGCATCAGAGCCTAGCCTTTCAGGGTGGGGCCTGCGTGCCATCCGCCCATGTCACCTGGGGCCAGAACGGAGCCACTTCCCCAGCCCCAGTCTACGCTGCTTGATTTATACGTGTCTTCTTTCTCTTTCTACTGACTGCGATCCCCCCCTCTCCCTGCAGGTAGCATTGGAATAAAAGTCCCAAAGTTGAATATTCTCTGTTCTGTCACAAAGAGAAATGAGCAGAAACACATGGCCTTAAAGGTTAGGAGAGAATTCCGCTGAGAGCCAGTCCCATCCTGGATGCAGGACTGATTCATGGCACTCAGCAAGATGCCATTCAGGGTGTGGTCACTCACTGGCTGGAATTAAATCCTGTCACCTGGATGGACAGGGAGGCCTGGCGTGCTGCGATTCATGGGGTCGCAAAGAGTCGGACACGACTGAGTGACTGAACTGAACTGAACTGAACTGAACCTCCTTTCCCAGTCAGCAGCCACCACGATGCAGGGAGCTTGTTTATTTAACGTGATCAGACCACTGTGTCCAGCTAATCTCCACTTGCCTCTCTCCTCTAAGATAGCTTTCCCCCCAAAATGCATAAACACATTCTTTGAATCTTCTTAGAAGTCCCTTAAAGCCCCCTGCGAGGCCTGCCCGCACTGGGCAGGCAGTGGCGAATCACCCCGAGGTGGGAGGTTCTCATCCATCTCCGTCAGGCCCAGCAGGAGCAGCAGCCCCGCCAGGAACGAGCTTCCCCCTCCCCGCAGCCTCCCTGCGAGGCAGGGCCCCGGAGAGCCGCTGTGCAAGCTGCAGCATTTGGCTCATTCATTTGTCTTCATTAACGCTGCTTATAGCGAGCCCTTTGTCACATATATGATTATGGGAGATTCAGTTCTCCTGAATGTGTAAACAGAGCTCCAGCGTGAGGCTCCAAGCAGGCAGCAGCCTGAAGAGGAGCTTTTCGGCTGTTGGGGGTGACATATACTTTCAGCCCCTAGGGATGGGACTGCACTGGGGGGACTGTCTTAAATGTTGGGGACTGGTTCTTGCGCCTCAGTCCTTGGCCCCCGGGGCTGAGTCCTTGCCCACCAGTCACCTCACGTGACTTCATGTCCTTGTCCATTCCTCCTCCCGTCAGCTCCACAGTCACCAAGTCCTCTCACACGCAGCATTCCTGCCTTAGCCCCGCTCAACTACATCCCTTCCTTATTCCTCCTCCAGGGCCCCGTCCTCATCCAAGGCCGCCATCAGCTCATGGATGGATTCCTGGACAGCCTCTTCATCATACTCCCTCCCTCCAATCTTGTCCCACTCTCCTCCATTCTCACCCTGCTGCTATCTTCATCCTTCTGAGATGCCTGTCAGTCTGGGCCACTCTCCTTCTCTAGAAAAAGGCTGAACTGCTTCATTTGGTTTGCAAGGCTCTTCAGAACTAGGTCCCTGGAACTTCTAGCCTTTGGCCCCACCAGCATGATCGTTTCCTTCCCCCATCCCCTTTTTGGCTTATACTTTGTCACAGGGTTCCAGAACAATTCTATCTTGTGCCTAATATCTGAGGGCTTTTAAAACGATAGGCTTCCCTGACAATTCAGTTGGTAAAGAATCCATCTGCAATGCAGGAGACCCCAGTTCAATTATGACAATTCAGTTGGTAAAGAATCCATCTGCAATGCAGGAGACCCCAGTTCAATTACTAGGTCGGGAAGATCTGCTAGAGAAGGGATAGGCTACCCACTCCAGTATTCCAGGGCTTCCCTTATGGCTCAGCTGGTAAAGAATCTGCCTGCAATGCGGGAGACCTGGGTTTGATCCCTGGGTTGGAAAGATCCCCTGGAGAAGAGAAAGGCTACCCACTGCAGTATTCTGGCCTATTGTGGCAAAGAGTCACACATGACTCAGCAACTTTCATTTTCACTGTATTTAAAAAGCTAAAGCAATCTTTTAATTACTTTAAAAAATATTTTTATTGAGGTATCATTGACATAAAACTTTATATTAATTTCAGATGTGTGTGCAAGCTCAGTTGCTCAGTCATGTCCAACTCTTTGTGACCCCAGGGACTGCAGTCTGCCAGGCTCCGCTATGCATGGGATTTCCCAGGCAAGAATACTGGAGTGGGTTGCCATTTCCTTCTCCAATTTCAGGTGTACAAGCTAACAAATCAATATTTGTATACACTGTGCAATAATCACCACAGTGAGTCAGTTACCATCTGTCACCATACAAAGTTGCAAAACATTTTTTCTTGTGGTGAGAACTTTGAAGATTTACTCTTAGCAAGCTTCAAACATGCAATACAATATTATTGACTATAATCACCATGCTGTGTATTACCTCACTATGACTTCCTTATTTTTAGTTTCTAATTTGCTTACTCTGCTATTTCTCATATTAGCACAGAACATGGGGAGCTGGACTAAATAAAATACCCATGTCACTGCTTTCCTTAGTATTATTCTTCTCCAGGGATTGATGTTTCTATTCTGAGCTGCCATACTCAGGCCACTTTAGGTGCAAGAAGGAGAACAGTCAAGTTACTAGAGGGAAAACGTGGGCATTTATTAAAGAACATCCATGAGGGAGGGTTTCTCTGGTGGCTCAATGGTAAAGAATCTGCCTGCAATGCAGGAGCCACAGGAGACACAAATTCAATCCCTGTGTCTGGAAGATCCCCTGGTGGAGGAAATGGCAACCCACTCCAGTATTCTTGCCTGGAGAGGATCGCCATGGACAGAAGACCCTGATGGGCTGCAGCCCGTGGGGTCACAAAGAGTCGGACACAACTGAATCAACTTAGCATACATACACACATGCATGAGGGACCACAACAAAATCTGGCTCAGGAAGGGCAAAAACAAGACAGCCATTGGGCCCTGCCAGTCTCTCTCTCTCTGTGTCGGTCTGTCTTTCAGTCGTTCTCATTTGCTTCTCCTCTGTCCATTCTCTTAACTCCTTCTTAGCCAGCTTCCCCTCCTCATTGTTATTTTTCAGTTGCTCAGTCATGTCAGACTCTTTGCAACCCCATGGATGGCAGCACGCCAACTTTCCTGTCCTTCACTATCTCCTGGAGTTTGCCCAAACTCATTCCTCTCCTTATTCATCTTATATATCACCCAGAATGGCAGCCATAGTCCAGGGTCTACGTGGGCTTCCAACTTTAGCACCCACCACTCACTACAGCTTCCTGTCACTGGAGACAGGCTGGGCAGGTGCTGAGTCCTCTCTCTGAAACAGGCTCCAGCAGTCCTGCATCCTGGTAAGTCTTGGGTCTGGTTGCCCTTTGCTCAGAACTCTTTCCCGCATTTTCCCCCATAGCTTTGACCCAAGAGGAGCAGGTTACAAGGGTATCCTGCTTTCTCTGTCAGAGGCTGGGAGCAGAGGCAGCTTATCAATGGGAGGTCATATTAACTTATTACATTAACTGTGTTAGTAACAAAGTACCTTAAGAAAGCTAACAAAGGAGGCTGTATTAGTAACTAAATACCACAAACTAGGTGGCTTAAACAATTAGAAATCTATTGTTTCAGTTCTGGAGGCTAGAAGTCTGAGATCAAAGAGTTGGTTGCTTAGATTCCTTCTGAGTGCCATGAGGCAAGGATGTGTTCCATGCCATTCTCCTGGTTTCTGGTAGTCTCGGTCGTCCCTGGCTTGTATGTGGCATTTTCCCTGTGTCTTTGCATCATCTGCCTTCTGTGTGTGTCTGTCTCTGTATGTGTCTTCCCTTTTGTAAGGACTCCAGTCGTATTGGATTGGGGCCCACTCTAATAACCTCGTCTTATTTTGATCTTTCTACAAAGACCTCATTTCCAAATAAGATCACGTTCACAGGTACTGGGGATTAGGACTTCAACATCTTTTGGGGTGTGCAGTTCAATCCGTGACAGAGGCTAAGGGCAGGGCTAAAGATATCTCTGCAGTTCCTCTCCTTGGCCCCCTCAGGAGCTTCATTGTGAGCCCATTTTGGCAGTCCTCCAGACATAACTAGACATTGGAGTAGAGACAGACCATTAGGTGTAATTGAGGCCCCCACTGCAGACAGGGAAGACCTTGCAAACCCCAAATAAATACCTTCTACAGGTAAATAATGGCCCACTGCACCCTGTCCATGAATGTAGCCTTGTGGCTTTGTAAGACCTGTAGGGAAAGGTTATTTATAACATGGATAGGTTGGTAGCTCTGATAGCAACTATTAATGTGGTCAATAATAACTACACCAGTAATCCTAATACTAGAAAAGGTCAATTTTCATTCCAGTCCCAAAGAAAGGCAATGCCAAAGAGTGTTCAAACTACTGCACAATTGCGCTCATCTCACACACTAGCAAAGTAATGCTCAAAATTCTCCAAGCCAGGCTTCAACAGTATGTGAACCGTGAACTTCCAGATGTTCAAGCTGGATTTAGAAAAGGCAGAGGAATCAGAGATCAAATTGCCAACATCCATTGGATCATTAAAAAAGCAAGAGAGTTCCAGAAAAACATCTATTTCTGCTTTATTGACTACGCCAGAGCCTTTGAATGTGTGGATCACAATAAACTGTGGAAAATTCTGAAAGAGATGGAAATACCAGACCACCTGACCTACCTCCTGAGAAATATGTATGCAGGTCAGGAAGGAACAGTTAGAACTGGACATGGAACAACAGACTGGTTCCAAATAGGAGAAGGAGTATGTTAAGGCTGTATATTGTCATCCTGCTTGTTTAACTTATATGCAGAGTACATCATGCAAAATGCTGGGCTGGATGAAGCACAAGCTGGAATCAAGATTGCCAGGAGAAATATCAATAACTTCAGATATGCAGATGACACCACCCTTATGGCAGAAAGTGAAGAGGAACTAAAGAGCCTCTTGATGAAAGTGAAAGAGGAGAGTGAAAAAGTTGGCTTAAAACTCAACATTCAGAAAACTAAGATCATGGCATCCGGTCCCATCACTTCGTGGCAAATAGATGGGGAAACAATGGAAGCAGTGACAAACTTTATTTTCTTGGGCTCCAAAATCACTATAGATGGTGACTGCATCCATGAAATTAAAAGATGCTTGCTCCTTTTGAAAAAAGCTATGACCAACTTAGATAGTCTATTAAAAAGCAGAGGCATTACTTTGCCAATAAAGGTCCATCTAGTCAAAGCTATGGTTTTTTTCCAGTAGTCATGTATGGATGTGAGAGTTGGACCATAATAAAAGCTGAGCATGGAAGAATTGATGCTTTTGAACTGTGGTTTTGACCCTTGAGAGTCCCTTGGAGAGTAAGGAGATCCAACCAGTCAATCCTAAAGGAAATCAGTCCTGAATATTCACTGGAAGCACTGATGCTGAAGCTGAAACTCCAATCCTTTGGCCACCTGATGTGAAGAACTGACTCATTTGAAAAGACCCTGATGCTGGGAAAGATTGAAGGCGGGAGCAGAAGGGGACGACAGAGGATGAGATGGTTGGATGGTGTCACTGACTCAATGGACATGAGTTTGAGCAAGCTCTGGGAGTTGGTGATGGACAGGGAATCCTTGTGTGCTGTAGTCCATGGGGTCGCAAAGAGTCAGACAGGACTGAGCGACTGAACTGAAGTGATACCACATGTGGTGCCTTAAAATTGTCTTCATATCCATTATTTTATTTGATCCTCATGACAACAATGAGAAGTAGGAAACGCAGATTTTGTCTTGTTTCATTTTGCTTTACCTTTTTACTGAGGAGTAATTGACATAAAGTAGTATATTAGTTTCAGGTGGACAACATGATTTGCTCTTTGTGTACATCAGGAAGTGATCACCGTAATGGGTCAGTCTTATCACCTTGCTGCTGTGCTAGGCCTAGTCACTCAGTCGTGTCTCTTTGCGACCCCATGGACCGCAGCCTGCCAGCCTTCCCTGTCCAAGGGATTCTCCAGGCAAGAATACTGGAGTGAGTTGCCATGCCCTCCTTCAGGGCAATCTTCCCAACCCAGGGGTCGAACCCAGGTCTTCCACATTGCAGGCAGATTCTTTACTGTCTGAGACACCCGGGAAGCCCACTTATCACCATACTTAGTTACAATACTTTTTTTCTTATTTTGAGAACCTGTAAGATCCATTCTCTTAGCAACTTTCAGATATGCAATACAGTATTATTAACTATGGTTGCCATGCTGTACATCACATCCCCATGAATTATTTGTTAAATAACTGTAAATTTGTACCTTTTGACTCCCTTCATGGATATTTACCCAACACCCACCCTGTGCCTCTGGCAACCATCAATCTATTCTCTGTATCTATGAGCTTCTTTTTGTCTTGAGGATCATATGGTATTTATGTTTCTCAGAATTCTTTAACATGGCATACTCCCCCCAGAGTTCATCCATGTTGTTGCAAATGGCCAGATTTCATTCTTTTTATGACTGAATAATATACCGTTGTGTGTATATCACATTGTATTTATCCACTTATCCATCATTGGACACTTAAGTTGTTTCCACATCCTGGCTGTTGTAAATAACGCTTCATTTAACATGAGGGTGTGTTTAGCTTTTTGAGTTGATGTTTTCATTCTCTTCAGGTAAGTACCCAGAAGTAGAATTGCTGGATCATATGGTGGCTCAATTTTTAATTTTTCGAGGAACCTCCATACTGTTTTCCATAGTAGTAGTGCCCATTCACCTTCCCACCACCAGTGCATAAGAGTTCCTTTTCCTCCACATCCTTGCCAACACTTGTTACCTCTTGTCTTTGTGATGATAGCCATTCTGACGGGTGTGAGGTAATCGCTTGTTGTGGTTGTGATTAGCGTTTTCCTGATGATTAGTGACAGTATCTGTTCTGTGTACCTGTGCAGAATTTTGTTATATTACTTCTTTGTGCCTCAGTTTCCTCATCTGGGAAATGAAGATAGCAGTAGCTGCTCAAAGGGTTGTTGTATGAGTTAAATACATTAATAAATTTAAACTCTTATACCCTGTAAGCATGATGTAATGAACGCTGTTTCCATTCGCTGTCGTTCATATTACAGATAAAGAAAAGAGACTGGGAGGTTAAGAGTCTCAGCCAAGACTCTCAACCCACTGCCAAGCCGGGGCCCTCACAGTTCAGGGGCAAGAGGATCAAATGGATGTCTCAGTAAATCCGGAGAGAAGATGACACTCCATCCCCATCACCTCTTCCTGTCATATCTTAGATTTATTAATACTTTGCTAGAGGCTCATAATGTCTTTTCTTTAAGCTGTGTTTTCATTTATTTCCCGTCAAAGCTGTTTTGTTGTTCCCCAAATTAAGAAAGTATAAAGAAAATATATTTTAGGATGAAATAATATGCAACTCTTTAGTTATGCCTATTATCTCCGAAGGGTATGCAATACAGTTGTTTGCCAGAGAGAGAAAAGGAAAAGGAAAATCATACACCATATGTACACACACATATTAGAAGACATACAGAATCTGGAAGAGGGTACAAATTTTTTCTTTAGTTTCAGTCTAAAAACTATCTAGCCCATTCTGTCAAGCCCTTCTCTCTCATCTCCCTCCAGAGCTCTGACTCCCACCTTCTGGAGACTTGTTTGTGTGTGTGTGTGTGTGTGTGTGTTTTCTCTCTCTCTCCCCTCTCTGCAGCCTCTTGACTTCATTCTAGGACATCATAGGTGGGGCTCCTCAGAGGCTGCTGCTAAGATAAGGGGTCATGTGAAAGTGATGTACTAGGAAGGATTTCCAGGAAAAATTGGTGGGGAGGTAAGATCACGAAGGGAGGTCTAGGAAAGCATCAGGCAAAGTCCCATGGAGCTGCTTTTGGAGACAGAGGAGGTCTGCCTTCAGAGTTGTCCTCATCAGGAAGGGATGGACAAGGAGCTGGAGGAGTTCCCACCTGCAATCAACAGTCACTGGTTGTTAAGGTCTGCCCTGCCCCCCTCCCTCACCAGGACAGAAATGCCCCCATCACTTCCTGCTGTCTGAGTGCAGGCCTGAGAAGTGAGAAGCAGGTGCTGGCTCTTGAAAATGAAGGTACAGCTGGAGCTGGTGTGTATGAAGATGGTAGATCTGAGGGGAAAGAGGGCGGCTCCCATGGGTGGTTCCTGACTACATCCTGTAAAAGGCCGCATGAAGCCCCTCCTGAGCGTGGCTAAGGAGGCCTTACATTTTTCTGGGTGGAAAGTCTGCAAAACAAGCACACCTTTCTGTGGCTCGTGTGCATGGTCTCTGGACAAAGTTTTGATGTGTCATGTGCCTCAGGGTCTGTTTTTTCATTTGTTTTATTAAATTCAGAGAAGGGAAATAAATGACATGGGTGAAGAGGGGAGAAACCCTCACCAGTTCACAAACATATGTTAGTTTCATGTTATTGATTTTTAAACAAAATTCAGAGACACCATGGGGTCCCAGCGGACCTTTGAAGTATTCTTGATTCAATGTCAGGTGCCCCAGTAATCTAAGGCTCATCCTACATCTTTATTTTTCACTTCGTCTGCCACACTCTTCCCCTTTCTGTCCAAAATTGGCCTTGGTTTATTTCCGTCTCCTTTCTCCTTTGAATGTTATGGCTTTGACAGTAATGGGAAGATGCTGAGAAAGGTGGGTTGAATACCCAGTCTGGATCCTTTGGGAGATCAGTGCTCTATTTGAGGTGATAAGAGAGTTGGGGGCTAGCCCCCAGTGGCAGGAATGAAAGGGCACAGGCAGGGATGGAGAGAGCGTGCTGTCTACAGGACTCTACATGTCAGAAGGCGATTTCAGAAACAACATTGCTCCTAATGAGGGAAGATGGGCTTCTGGCCTGCAGGGGCAGGGAGGTGCTTGGTGGGGGCAGGGTGCTGGCAGCTTGCACCTGTGGCAGGGAACTGGGCCACTCGCCTTCACTGTCTCTTGGCAGAAAAGCAAGGTGCTTCCTAATGGAGACTGATGAAGCCGGAATGCAGATAATGAACTGAAACAGGACTCCTCACTGAAATGAAAGTCAGGGTTGGCGATAATGAACGAAGTTGTCTCTATTGAGCCCAGAAGCTCCACTCTACGTGGAACTTTGTGAAATGAGGTCTTCCTTGTAAAACAACAGATTATGAGGAGCGGAATCTTATGTTTAAATTGCTGTTAAACTGAGCTAAGCAAAGTCAAATAGTCTTCCAACTCAACAGATTAATCCTGCAAGTGAGGTGCTCAAAAATGTCAAAGAGGCTTGAAGTCCTTCTTGAATCTTCCGGCAACCTTTGAAAGGAAACCGCTGTCAAATTTCTTCTGCCACGAAGGAGCTTAAGCATCTCAAGGGCAACCTGAAGCTATTTATTGTCCAAGGTTGTTTCTCTGAATGAAGGGACAGTCTCAAGTCAGGAACTTGTGATAATGGGAGTGAACAAAAGAAGATAGGATACTCAGGTTCAAGCACTTTGAAACTTTGGAGAAATGTTTCCCTGGGCTGGGGAGTATCAACAAAATATCCCAGTCTGGGACACAGTAAAGAAGGAACTGAAGGAATGTTTATTCCATAATAAGATCGGATAACAAGTTTACTGATCTCATACTCCCAGTATGAATCTCAACATTGCTAGCTTTTCTGCTGTGCTGGATGAAAAGAGTGGGGTCTGGATTGAAGAGATGTGCTCTTTGAGGTAGGATACTTTATTGATTTTTAAACTGCTGGTTATCTGTATAGCATTTGATATTTGCATTGTTGTTCACCAAAGTTTTAACTCATGCACTCCATGATTGCCAATAGTATACAGAACCTGTACTTCAGGAAATTTTGTGTAGGTTGGATTTTTTAAATCAACATAACTTTTATGATTTAAGGCAATGATAACACCAGACATCTATAAACCACTTCCACAGTTTACAGAGCATTTTAGTATTACAGGCTTAGTCACTCAGTGAGTGTCTGACTCTTTGTGACCCCATGGACTGTAGCCCACCAGGCTCCTCTGTCCATGAAATCTTCCAGGCAAGAATACTGAAGTGGGTTACCATGCCCTCCTCCAGGGGATCTTGCCAACCCAGGGATTGAACCCACGTCTCTTGCATCTCCTGCATTGGCAGATAGATTCTTTACCACTGCACTACCTGGTTTCAATTGCCACAACATCTTTTGAGGAAGTGTTGTCATCTCCATTTTCCAGACACAGGAACTGGGACTCATGAGGGTCCCGGGTCACACTCAACCTTCCACTGCTTCTTGGCTTGTCTTCAGAAGTCAGTTCTCCCTACTGCAAATCATATTCTTTTTTAAAATTCAGCACTCACTAATTAAATCAATTCCCCTGTAGAATTAACCTGGCTTATTATCCCAAGGTTATTAATTATTCTGTTTAATGTGTATGATGTCAACAAACATTTCTTTATATTTATCAAATTACTGTAAAGTGGGATATACCTGCAGTGGGTCAACATTGAATGAGTGTCAACTAAGACCGAAAGAAGGATTATTTTCCCCATGTTGTGGGTAAGGAAATGAAACAACAGTAAGGTTAAGTGAATTTCCTAAAGTCCTGGTGAAATGGTAATATCAGTGCTGAGTATTTTAAGCTTCCTGGTTAGCCGATAAAACACCCCTGTATTTTCTATTGCTTTGATAGACCAGCTATTGGCAATACCCATAAGAACAGTTCCAGTAGAAGCAAATTATATGACCTTACATAAGACCCAAGGCAGATCCATAGGTCTGTGCTTTGAAGTGTGCATGGTTTGGCAGTACAATTTTAAGAAAAAGAATACAAAATTAGTAAGAGACTTTGAAGATTAAGCTTCATGAACTTCATAGTAAATCCACCTCTGCCAATAGCTGGCAGGAATGCTCCAGACTCTCACCACACTTTAGCTCCCAGAGTTACACTGGATTTTTGTCTTCCTTTGTTAGTGAGCACGCAGCCTAGAAAGGTGAGGTTAAACCCAAACTGAGGACAAAGATATTGAGAGACGCTGGGCATTTGAAAAGTATTCAGGTCTCCAAGGGCTTCCCAGTTGGCACTAGTGGTAAAGAACCCATCTGCCAATGCAGGAGACTTAAGAGACACGGGTTTGATCCCTGGATCAGGAAGATCCCCTGGAGAAAGAGACAGCAACCCACTCCAATATTCTTGCCTGGAGAATCCCCATGGACAGAGTAGCCTAGCAGAATAAAGTCCATGGCGTCACACAGAGTTGGACACAACTGAAGTGACTTAGCACTGCAGCGCAGGTCTCCAAGGCCAGATAAATTACTTTCTGGGGAACCAAAATCATTGAAGGTAGGAACAAGGAACAACTTTTTAATAGTTTCTGCACAAGTTACAAATAAATGACTAGCCACAAGTCAGAGGGGGAAATTGGTACCCTAAATTTCAGAGGTGGACTCTGCAAACTACAGGCTGGTAATCTCAACGTTAGTCACCGGCAAATTTTTAGAATGGGTTATCTAACAAATAGTTTGTTAAAACATAGAAAGGGGAGACATGGTTACCAGGTTCTAAGATGGATTCAGTAAAAAGAAATAACAAATCAAGTTGATTTCCACTTTTTTAAAGTGAAATGTTAAACCTAAAGATCAGGGGAATATGTTTGGATTTCAGAAGGCTATTTGATGGGCTCTTTCATGAAACCTTTTCAAGCAAGTTGGAGAAATGTGGCTCAAACCATGGAATAGTTAAATAGTTTGGTTTGGTTGACTGATAGAGTGAGATGAATTAGTGCTAAAGTGAAAGAATTGCCCATTTCTTTTCAGCTCTTGTTCAGTAAGGATACAAAGATGAATAAGACAGGGCTCCTGCCTTCAAGACTTCAGCAGAGAAAAATGATATATAAGGAACTAGCTATGATCATAGCTATACCAGGGTTATAGCCGGGAAATGGAATGACTGAGTAGAATCACTGGGGTGGGGTGTTGGGAAGGAGAACTTGATTGCAATTAACAATGTCAGCTGATACAGAGACCGTCTTACAAAGTAGAGAGGATTTCAACTAGAGAGGAGATAACTTGGGGAAGGACACTGAACCAACTGTTTCGGGTTCCCTTCAAAGGCTAAGGTCCCGAGTTTGTTCATGGTTAAATCACAGCGGCTGGTCTCAGCACTGCCAAGCTTGGCCACTGCTCTGAGCCTGTGTCTCCACAGCCAGACCGTGGGGCGGGGAAGCAGAACTGCTGAGACGGGTACCAGAGTCGGGGAAGGAAAGCTTGTTAGCTTGTTCAAATTATTGGGAACCTCATGAATGAGAATGTCTTTGGCTATTTAAAAAAACTACAAGCTAAAGGGTCAGGGAATTAAAGGAGCCTTGTGGTCTAGCAAATGAAAGCTGGCGATTCGGATGTGAGACACTCTACTCAGATTGAATTTATGTCTCAGGAGTGCTGAGAACGTCCACATTCTCCTCATTTCAAAGCCTTTTCATGTCATTAAAAAGACGGATTCTGCTTTTCTAGAGAATAATGTGGGTTGTTTATTAATGTTCATAGGAATTATTTCTGCAATGCCACCTCAGGGTCTGAAACCAACCTGGCTGGATGAGGCACATCTAAAGTCTAAAAATCCTAATAATGTCAGCCTTGTTTCCTGTGCAGAGCATGCTTTAAAATGAAATATTAAGTCATTGAGTCATCTAAGTACCTGGAAACGATTCACATCAGACTGGGCAGAATTTATTAGAAAAACACATCACAGTTTCCCAGCACAAGAGCCCACAGCTCACCATGCACAGTTGTCAACAGCAAAGTTCTGCTGGGTTCTCTCACTGGCAGGTGTCCTGCCCTAAATCTAAATTCTGACCGGGAATCTCCTCCGTAACTCAAAGTCACTGAAACAAGATAGCCACCCCGCCTCAAAATCCTTTATACTGTCTTTCCCTTGGGGCTCACCCTTTCTCAGATTGGCACCCTCCTCCGAGGACAAAAACTGGGCATGTGGTGTGAGCGGAGCCCTTTTCACCAGGCAGCCCCTAATTACGCACGGCCTTTCTCCAGCGCGTTCAGCAGCAAAGACCAGCCAGACAATGAACCCATGTTCAAGGCTCCGGATAATGCCGGCCATTTAATGTGGTTGAATATCGCAGCCAGGGCCTTCCTGTTTCCAAACCAGTCAATAGAGGTGTGGGGCCCTGACTGTGTTTCCCAGCCTTTTGCCATCCCGTGGAAGACAAAGAGGAGTTTGATGTCTGTGCCCTGAATACTTAGCATGAGAGGCTGAGGTCCAGCCACTGCTCTGCAAGGTAGTAGAAGGCTGTGGTGCTTGGACAGATTAGGTAGAGTTCCGTTTTCTAGGCAGCACTGCACGCTGTATTCACAGGTCCACAGAGAGAAGGGTCTCAATGTGACTGGAAGGATCTTCCGTCACAAAATAGTACCTATTTTCCCATATAAGTACACAGACAGCCTACTTGATTTCTTTCAGGATCAAAAATATTAGTTTTTGTTTTCGTACATCCATTTTCATACCCTGGCACTCCATGTTTTATTTGTAGAACCACTTGTGCTCTTTGAAAATTTAATGAAACAGTATTAAATAAATAATCCAGAAGTAGCATAATCAAATACAAGTACATCCAGGCTGGGACCCTGTTCTGAGAAATGGGCAATTTGTAAATGTCACCTTTTACTGTTCAAGTAACTACCCTGCTAGTCTGAACATGTGAAAATCTAGCTGGAATGGGCCTTCTGCCTTTGACTCTCAGCAATAGAAAGAGAATGCAGATTTGTACATAGCAGTCTCTTCATTTTATCCGTAATAGCTTCACAGTCAGATTATTCCTACATTTTGGATGAAAAAGGAATGCTATGAATAGCAATAAACTGTGGGGAATCAGTGGGCTGGAGTGTTATGTAAGAGAGAGGGATCCTTCCCTCTCCCATCCCCCTTCCTCCCCACCCTCCATTTGTAAGAAATACTATCCCAAACATCTCAGGCAGCTAAGCTACAGAGATGCTATGAAATATATATGCTTGTGCTCCTCCCCAGACCTCATCTGGCAAGCACACAGGACTTGTATGTTCTTGGCTAAGAATATATAGATGGATGAATAGATCAATAGATATAAACAGATAATTATATTATCATTTAATCACTAGTGATGGCATAGAGACTGTTCAAGTAAATGGAGAAGACCCATTTCTAGAAACAATCAGGCTACATTAAACCCTTCAGTTCTTTTAAAATGTTCTTCTCTCATTCTCCCTAGCACCCATAACCAGCTTACTCAAGGTCTTATTTTAAGAAACACCAACCCTAGGGAGCATTCCATGGTCTCCCAAGACTGGGTTGGTTGCCCTCATTCTGTACCCCTGTAGCATACTCTTCCGGAGAAGGCAATGGCACCCCCACTCCAGTACTCTTGCCTGGAAAATCCCATGGACGGAGGAGCCTGGTAGGCTGCAGTCCATGGGGTCGTGAAGAGTCGGACATGACTGATAGGCTTCACTTTCACTTTTCTGCATTGGAGAAGGAAATAGCAACCTACTCCAGTGTTCTTTCCTGGTGAATCCCAGGGATGGGGTCGCACAGAGCTGGACACAACTGAAGTGACTTAGCAGCAGCAGCATACTCTTTGTTCTCTATCAGAGCCTCATCATGCCAGCCTGTGTTGTAACCGTGCATTTAACTATGCTTCCCTGTCGTTTATTAATTCCCCATCTTTCTTACACTGTAGTCTCCAGTGATCATGACACTGTGGTCATGAAACATAGTAGGTATTCAGTAGGCATTTGTCGAATGAATGACCTCACTATAATTCAAGGTCACCCTACTTTGTAGAGCCAGCCAGTTTGAATTGGGACCCTTTTATGTGTGAACACCATGCTCTGTCCTGGTTCTCCTGAGGTCATTGAAGGATATGAGCAGTGGCCCTGCTCCCAGATCCCTTGCAGACGAGCTAGACAAATGAGACAATCAGAAACTCATCAAGAGCCATGTTGAGCTGCTGATTTCAGCTGAAATTCGAAGAATGAGAGAGCAGAGGCCAAGGAAGTCCTGTAAGGCAAGGAGTGAAGGGGACTGCAGCTGGGCTGGAAGGAGGGGGAGAGCTTGATTAGGTGGAGAGGGTGAGGAGGGCACTGTGGAAAGGAGGAAATAAGAACTGGAGGTAGGGGTAAGCCTGGCCTGAATGGAGAACGGGGAGGCAGCGGCTCAACTGGAGCAGAAAGACCAGATTCTCCACGAGCTCGAGAAGCTAGAGCTGGATTATGAGGATCTGGAAGGCTAGGGGGAGGGGTCTGGGCTCCAGACACTGTATGATAGGATATCAGTGTAAAACTAGGAGTAAGGGAATTTCATGATTAAAAAAAAAAAAAAAAAAAAAAAACTCATGAAAGAAGAAAGTCCTAAAATAAGAAAGTCTTATGATCACGACAGGGAAGACCAGAGAGCTGGGCTGAGAAGGGTGCATTGTAGTCATTGCAGTTATCCAAGAGTGAGATGACCCTGGGTTAGGGTCATGCGGGAATGAAGAGGGGGAGAAGAAGAACTGGGAAAACATTTTGGAGAAAGAAACAACAGGCTGGCCTCAGCTGGAGACAGTGATGCTTTTCAAAAGCCTGAGGTCTTATTTTTCTGAAGGTACAAGTGGGACCCAGTGCCCAGGGACCAGATGGCCAGCGAGGAGGAAGGAGATGGCTTTGGAGTCTTCATGTTGTCCTGATGCCTCTTGTATAGGTTGCAGGTCAGCCTTCCCTTCCCCAGGGTGTCCTCCTGTATAACTTTTGCTCACTTCCTCCCGCCAAGCTCCGCAGGGTAACCTCCTCCCGTTGGCATCATGGTTCTGTCTTCCAAGTGGTTCCAGGGCAGCTGCCTTGTGGAGCTTCAGGTCCCTCCCCAGTGAAGCACCCAGACTGTGCTGGGGCCTCAGCTGAGGGCAGGACCATACCAGGGGTGGCTGGGAAAAAATTTGGTTTTTAAAATATTCCAGCCTTTGACTGCCTTCTCTTAAGTCCCCAGGGTTCTGCATTCATACTTTCCTCTAATGGCTTTCATCATGGTCTTGACAGCCATCTTGTGAACATTTTACTTGAAAAGAAATGGTGCTGCATTTCCAGAGTGTGCTCAGGAGAAACAGCCGGGACCCTTGTGCCCCCACCACCGGCAAAGCTCCTGCTCTAAAGAGAACTCAGGGCCTGGTGGCCGTGATTTATCATTCTAGCGTCTTTCCCGGACAGCCTGCCTGCTCCCCTGGTTCAGCTTTTCATCATCGTTTCAGGGCTGTTTGCTCAGCCTTCACTACAGTTGTTGCAATTGTGTTTTGGACCCGACCTCCTGGCGAGCTGTGGGCTTGGCTGAAAGAGCTGGCAGAGACTGAGCCCAGGGGAGGAGAGCGCCCGGGCTCCTGAGGGTAGGAGGAGGCTGAGACACAGGCGTGCATGTTCTGAGCCAAGAAGCGGATTCATTGAGCAACCAGCTTCAGTGCCCTTGGGGAGCGTTCCCCAGTGACCAGGGTCCTCACTGTGCCATGGCTTCCTGCTCTGCCTCTCCTTAACTCCAACCTCCCCTTCAGACTGTCATGCTTCTGTCACCTCCCAAAAAAGGGTGATGAAAATTCTCTCCAAATGGTCCATGGTTTGAAATGAACTCAAAAGCAGCTCTGAGGGCAGGGTGCAGCTGCGTGCTTCTGTTTAGGAACCAGGGCCCTGGGAGCCAGTCCACTCGGCCTTCTCCCTGCCACCCTCTTCACCCCTAACCTGAGCCTGCAGGCCGGTGAGACAGCCGAGAGATGGAGAAGAGGAAGGAACTCTGGCCTGGATGTCCAGGAGTCCTGAATTGTCTCTAACCAACTTCTTCCATGTTGCCTACTTTATAAGAACAAAACCACCAGCCTCTGTCTTGACCTAGGAGGGATGGATTTAGCTTTACTGATCATGTATTATGTGTCAAGCTATTTATATATCCTGTGAATCCTCAGGACAGCCCTTAAGAAGTAAATGTTGTTGTTCAGCCACTGAGTCATGTCTGACTCTGCGACCTCAAGGACTGCAGCACACCAGGCTGCTCTGTCCTTCACTATCTCCTGGGGTTTGCTCAGATTCATGTCCATTGAGTCAGTGATGCTATCTAACCATCTCATCCTCTGCCTCCCCATTCTCTTCCTGCCCTCAGTCTTTACCAGCATCAGGGTCTTTTCAGATGGCCAAAGTATTGGAGTTTCAGCTTCAGCATCAGTCCTTCCAGTGAATATTGAGGGTTGATTTCTTTTAGGATTGAGTTGTACCCTAAATTTACAGTTGTTCAGAGAGTGAAAGTAACCACCCAAGTTGCACCGCTATTAAGTGCTAAAGCTGAAATTGAAGTCTTCCTAACTTTTCTTTTTCCACCCTGCCTCTGAGAATGGGTGGGCTAGCCCATACACTGGCTCTTCTGATCTGTAGTCAAACATGCATATTAGAAAGATGTTATTGACATAAAGATATGTTTATTGAGTCTCTTCAATGTAAAGCAGGAAAATACTTGTAGCTTCTCAGAGGAAAAATGCCATAGAAAAACTCAAATTCAGTTCATAGCGGTTCCTGACCACTTCTCTTCAGGGCTGTTTTGATGAGGGCATCATGGTTTCCATTGTCAGCCCAGACAAGTCTTGAACAAGAAGAGAGTGAAGGCTGATCCCAGCTGTCTCCTGTGTGTCAGAGAACTCGTCATGCAGTCTGTCTGGGTTCCCATTCCTCCACTTCAAAAGAGAAACTGAAACCCCATGCCCTTACAGAGCTTGGCTGAAGATAGATGCAGACATTTCAGGTTTACAAAGGAGCTACTGACAAGCAAAAAGCTATACTCAGGTCATTGCTGTTGTCCCCTTCTGGGAAGACAAGAGAAGAGAATTTTTTTCTTTACCAGTTTCCCCCCCTTTTTTTTTTCATTTAACATTGTATTGATTTTTTTTTAATATTTGTTTATTTGGCAGCACTGGGTCTTAGCTGAGGCATGCAGGATCTAGTTCCCTGATCAGGGATCGAACCCGGGACCCCTGAATTGGAAGGTTGGAGTCAGCCACTGGACCACCAGGGAAGTCCCTTCCCTTCACTTCTGAAACAAAGCTGTCCTTCCTTGTCCTCCTGTCCCCCCTAACTTGGGGGCAGAAGCAGTTTGTTCCATCAAATTGTACACCACCAGCATTTTCTGCACAGGCAGCAGATCTGGGGGTTCAAGCAGCTTACAGCTCAGGCATGTCTTCCAGGCAGCCTCGGTTATTCTGCACCAGACCCTGGCACAGAATTAACGCTGTTTCCTCCCTCCTTCAGTGAGCTGCCTGCTCTTCTGGACTCAGCCTTTGGGGTAACAGGCTTTGCCAGGTGACCTGACTTGTTAGCTTAGCCCCTTGGGGCTCTTGGAAAATTAGTCCATTTTCTGTCTTTGTTTCAGATCCAGCCCCAGGGCATTCCTTGAGTTACGCCAAGACTTCTACATGCACCCCACAACCTCCGTAGAAGGCTTGAGCCAGACCACAGATCTCAGCTGTCTATCGGGGCTCCTCCCAGCCCCGCTTTTTGTCTTCCTTAGATGACTTCACACTCTTTCACCGCTCTGTCCTTCCTACACTCCAGCTCAGCCATGACTAATGGCTCATATTAGGTCTATCAACACCAACCACCCAGTAATGACTGCATGAAATACAGTGTTGACAAGGATTCTGAAGTTAAGCCTCAGTTTGGTGGGAAAGAATAGCCTAGACTTGATTAGCGGTGTCTGTCATGGGCTTGGGAGGAAGGGGGTAGACACGCATGTGTGGTACTCGCTGTCTCTGCACCAGCATTTTAAGAGCTTGTTTCCCTGGCCTTACATCAGTTGTTTTGTTTTCTTTTTTAAATCTTTATTCAGCTCGCATATTTTCCTCTTGGATGTGCCGTGTCATTCCCCCCCTGGTAAGAGTAGCATATTTAAAAGCACACATTTATATTTTACCATAGTTGCCTCCTCAATACAGTGAGTCTTGCAGAAGGGGTTCTCTTTTTGCCATTGAGTTCTGTGGAAAATTTTTCTCCTTTATATTGCCCTCCTATTTCCTTGAGAAGTTGGGAAAAAAATGGGAGCATATATGGGAGCATATATTTTGGAGAGCTCCCAAAAAAAATGGGAGCATAGAGACAGGTACTAGAAATTCACTGACTCGATAAATAAGTCTTTACTGAGCGGTTGTGATGTGCCAGAACTTCTAGGTACTGGGATACAAAAATGAAAATGACACCACCTGTCTGCAGGAAGCTCCCAGGCTGGCTTAGAAAAGCCACGTTAACAGTTGTCTGTAAACGTGACACGGAGCCTCACCACCTCTTCTAAGGGAAGCTGCCACGATGTTCCCGGAGCTGGAGAACTGTCCTGACCAACTTTCGTTTTCAAAATAGGCTAAGCTGTTGAAGGAAGAACTGACCTCCTCCAGGCTGCTATCTGCCGGTGAGTCTCAGTTCCCAGTGTCAGAGTTCCCGTGGTGCCTTTAAAATGCTCTCAGGTAAGAACCGCTGCACTGCGCTAAGAAATCTGGCTGAGGTGGCAACAAGCTATTTGGCAATAGTCCTCAGAATTACCCTGTTCAGCCTGCACAGACTCCTGTGTTCAGGAGTTGGCTGCCCACCCTGGATCCTGAATCAGCTCTGCCTTGGGCTTCAGGCTTCAGATCTTCGGGCTATCCCCCCTTCTCCCAGTGTAACCTCAAACCCCGGGGCTTCAGATTTCAGACTTCATCTAAAGTAGGTCTTGGTGCTCCTGCATGTGAAGTCCCATGGCTGACACCACTGCCCATCTTCCGTGCTGCCTTTTCAGACTAAGCCCAACCTCCCATCACTGATCTAGTGTGCCCCATTTCCGCTAACAGTCATTACACCAGAATGGGTCGCCTACGTTGCTGCTAAATGGTGCTAGAGCTTGGGGAAAGGCCTGTGTTAGTTTGGCGATGTCCAGGTATTTCACATTTGCTTTCATTGTGATTCTGGGCTGAATTTCAGTGCTCATCAGCATGTTTGGCAATTCAGAGACTCAGCCTTGGCCTGGAGAAGGCTAAAACCATCTGTTCTTTTAAGTGATAGAAAGGATGAGACTGGATTAGTTAGAACCAGGATAACACAGGGGATGCTTTCTGAAAAGCGTGACCTGGGTGGACATTTTGCTTTGTGTGCTTAAGCAGAAATCCATAAAACTGTGGAATGCATTTGTCAGAAAACTGTTGTCACAGACAGAAGCTGAATCAGTAGTTGCCAGGCAGTGAGGGATAGAGGATAGGGAAGAATGGTTAATGGATACAGAGTTTTGGAGAGAGGGAGTGGAAAAATGTTCTGAAATTATGTAGTGGTAATAGTTGTAGAACTCTGTGAATACACTAACATTGAGTTGTATACTTTAATACAGTGAGATTCATGGTTTGTGAAGTGTATCTCAATAAAGTTGTTATTAAAAGAAATCTATGACCTATAGCAAAAACAACAGCAACCTGGTATAAATTTAACAAACACTTGCTTACTGTCTACTATATGCATCAAGCTTTGTCTGAAGCATGAGAGGCATTTGGAAATGAGACGAACAAGAGGTTTGTAGCTGTAAGCATCCCATAGGTGCAACTGGAACTCCTCCTTGCCCACAGCCAGGACTCACCTGGATACTGTCAGCTTAGAGCCAGGTGTAAACACCCACCCAGTCATAGTGGTCACCTTTGGACTTTCTACCAAGGAAAGACTACTTGTCTTGGCAACCCTGAAGCCCTTTCATCTCCAGGGAGTGTTTCACTGATGAGCCCGCTTATCTCACCCGTTTGTTAGTAATCACGGGAACAGAACAGTTTGTAATGAATCTTTATCTTCCCCTATGCTCGTGAGAGTCATCCCGGCCTTTCTCTCAGGCTCCATAATCAGGCTCCCCAGAGCTAATACAGAAAGAGAATGCTAATACAAGACACCCTCAGCTGGGTGCACCCCTGCACGGTGGGGTTACCTGGCAGCTTCCCTAGCAGGCCATCATACCCAGTTTTCATCCTCAGTTTGGGAGGTTAAGTCTGTGGAGTGGCAGTCGTGCTCCTGGACACAGATGAGACCCTTAGCCCCACTTCCTCTCTGGGAGACGGTCTCTGCCTTGTCAGGGGTAGTATGTTATTTATGTGATATCATTCTCAGCCACGTACCCAAGCTCACCTCCATCTACGATCAAAATAAGCTTGGAAGCAGTCTTCCTATCCTTCCCAGCGTAACTTCCAGAAATGCCCAGCATTTGGCCCTCAATCTTACCTCCAAACCATAGCAGGACCAGGGCTCGACTGTCTCCCACCCTAAATACAACTCACCGTCTGACACCTACCTCTCTCCTGTGGAGCAAACCCAACTGTAAGGAGATGAGGATTTCCATTTGTGCCAGATGAGTCCCCAGACATGAGAGGAAAGGGACGACACTCATCCAGTATGGAGACAGGCAGGAGTTCACGTCCTGGGAGCCACTGTCTGTAAGCTGAGCCTAGACTCCTGCTCTGAGGTACATGTGTTCGTCCCTTGGGGAGGGAAAGCGGTGCTGACAAGCACAGCCCTAGTAGTGAATTTGGAAACTCTCGGAACAGTGAAGAGGGGGCTTATGAGAGAACAGAAGGACTCAGGGTGTCTAGAAACTAGTCACTTCCAGTTTAGAGGCTGTCTAGGGAGTTGGGTGGGGTTCACTACTTCTGTACGGACTTGGGCTACGGTGGGGAAGCTTCCTTGGTGGAGGCAATAGAAACAGAACAATTCATTTTTCCTCTTGAAGAAGTGAAACTTCAGCTTAAAAAAATTCTCTTGTGACCGGAGCCCTTCTCAGAGATAAACACAGAAAAGCAATATTGGCTCTTGCCATCTCCCCTCAGGAATTGTGCCTTCAAAACATGCCAAGTAGCAGTTGGAAGGTCATGAACAGGTCCCGTCCAGCTGTCTCATAGGAGAAGAAAATAGGAGACCAGAAGGGGAAGAGTTTAAAATAACAAGGGGGCTCTTTAAATAGAGCTGTAAAACTGGGTGGCAAACCTAGTCCAAGGGTTAGAAACAAGCTTTTCCTCCCAAGTTTCTATGGCAACTAGATAAAATCTACAGCAAGAGTGTAGCTAATGAAATATTTCTTCTAGACCAACATGTAGCAATAACCAGTGAAGGCCCACTTTGTGCAGGGATCCAACACAGGTTACATTTTTAGCTCCCTCAGTGTTTTTCCTGCAAGAATTGGGCATGGAGTTTGGTGTGATGCCTCTTACTGTACGTCCTGATCTCTCTTTCTCATAGCATGGAGTCTAGAAAGCGGGGGCAGATTTGCTGGTGTGGCTCCAAATCCCCTGGACTGGAGAGAAGCCTTCTCCCTTCCTCCTTTCCCGCCCCCACCAACAGTTTTGGCTTCGTTCGACACACATTCCCAGTGTTAATTTGGACATTTAGCGTAAATGCTCGTGACTGACTAATTTTATCTGTACACAAAGAATAAACACAAGCTGGTGAGGTTAGTAGGGGGCTACTTGTGTTGTGCATGACTAAGAAGCGAGGAGAATGCTTGGACTTGGAAGCCTTGAAATGATGTTTTAACCTGGTCAGTTATTAGCAGTGGGGCTTTGGGCCAAGTATTTACCCTGTGTCTCAGTCTCCCCAAAAATGGACCTGAAGAAAGTACCCACCCAAAACCGGGTTTGAGGCTTAAAAGAGATTAAAATGTATAGATGTGCCTAGCAGTAACTGCTATCGAGTAGGTTTTCAATAAGAGCTTATTGAATCTAATTAAATTTCTTTGACTACAAATCACTTTCAGGTTCCAGAGGAGCTCCACTCTGTTTCTTACCAAGAAGAGTGGGTCCCAAAGCCTTTCTATTAAGGTGGCTTCTCAGAGAATAATTTTAAGATAAAAGATTATTCTAAACATGGAACACATAATTGGGTAATAATACAAATGGCTAACACTTCTGATGCTTGTTTTGTGTCAGGCATTGTTCAAAGCATCATATGTACATTTGCTTGTAATCCTCACAGAATTCTTACGTGGTGCATGCGTGCTGAGTTGCTTCAGTCATGTCTGACTCTGCAACCCCATGGACTGCAGGCCGCCAGGCTCCTCTGCCCATGGCGATTCTCCAGGCAAGAATACTAGAGTGGGTTGCCATGCCCTCCTCTAGGGGATCTTCCCGACCCAGGGATCAAACCCAGGTCTCTTATGTCCCCTGCATTGGCAGATGGATTCTTCACCATAGCACTACCTGGGAAGCCCTCTTACATGGTAGCCAATAGTATTATCTGCTTAATAGATGAGGAAATTGAGGCACAGAGAAGTTAAAATTCTGAATAAAGTTCTGGATTAAGTTACCACCATTACCACCATCATGAGTCTGCCACTGTGCTAAACGTTTCATTACATCCTCATAATTTGATGTGAGGATGAGGACAATAAAGCCTTGTTATAGTAAGTAATTCGCTCAAGATCACAAAGCTATTAATAGTATGTGGTGTAACCAACATTCAACATAAGCAATCATGCCATCCATAAATAAAGATAATTTAATTTTTTTTTTCTTTTCAGATCTTTATTCTTTCCATTTCTTTTTCTTGCTTTATTACACTGGTTATGCCATCTTTGTTCAGTGATGACTAGAAATGGTAGGAGTGGAGGTTTACCTTGTTTCCATCTTAGGGGGAAAGCAGCCAATACTTAACTGCTGAGTATCTTTACTATAGGTTTTTATAGATGCTTTTTATCACACTCTGAAAAATTCCCTTCTAGTTCTCATATATTGAGAATTTTACCACAAATGAATGTGGAATTTCAAACGCTTTTACTACTCTCTTAAGATGGTGATATGGCTTTTCTCTTCTATTCTGTTAAAATGATGAATTTTGATGATTGATTTTCAAGTATTGTACTAACTTTCAATCTAGAATAAACCCCATGTGGTCATGATATACAATCCTTTTTATACTGCTGAATTTGATTTGCTAGCATTTTTATTATGAATTTTTGTGTCTATAATTTATGAGCTATATTAGTCTGCAATTTTCTTTTCCTGTATGTTATTGTCAAGTATTGGTATCAAGATTCTTCTAGCCTCAAAGAAGAGTTGAAGACCTATCTATTGGGGTTCCACCAGAAAAGAATCTAGTAGTAGTGTATATACATATCTATGTATGTGTGTATGTGAAGACAGAAAAAAAAAAAGGAAGAAGTATGACTATATTGCAAGTATTTGTAGGACAGGTCATCAAGGAGGACACGTTGGAAACATTTGAGCAGGAGTTGAAGCTTCAGTAGAATTTTTTTTCTTCAGGGAAACCTCAAGTTCTGCTCTTCAGGTCTTTTTATCTGATTGCATCAGGCCCACTCCTGTTGGTGAGTATAATCTCTTTAAAATCAGCTAAATGTGGATGTTAATCACATCTACAAAATACCTTCAGAGCAACACCTAGACTAATATTTGCATAACTGGGGACTATTGCCTAGTAAAGTTGACATAAAACAGATCATCACAGCCTATCTTTTATCGATTTGACACTTATATACATTTCCTTAAACTATTCTTAACTTTCAAATAAAGGCAGCAACAAAGCCCGTTAACAAAACCCTACTTTTGCTTAACATGATGCAACTATCCTGTATATAGTCAGAAATGCACTGACTCTTTCCCCAAAAGAGGATGCAAAAGTCCTGTGTGAGGTTCACTCTTCTCCCTGATATCCTATAACTTAAATATTCTTATATACAGTTAACTATTAATATATCTTATGTTAGATAATATGGGGATAAGAGAGGGAAAAAACAAACACGTATGCACATATATATAAACATATTTAACAAAATAAGCGAGAAATACTCATAACGATTAAAATCTTCATTTCTATAACATGGTCACATGGTCATAGCTGGTATTTATATCTACCTTCTTACACTACCATTTCCATATTCCTCTAGTTTGCAGCAAGAACCTTAGCTGATTTTGGTTCGTTGCCTTGTAGTATGATCCAAACTTTTATTCCTGAAGAGTCTGTCTGGACCATTAGCAGTCCTACTTGAATTGGATTGTTCTCATTTTCCAGTGATGTCAATCATATGGCATGGTAGTACTAAGAGACACCCTAAGCGATTCCTACATTCCAGACATACTCATCCTTATATCCGTAGTGTAGTACCAGCCCAGTTTCCCCTTGATAAGCAGGATCAATAACTCTGGCCAGTAAAGTAACCCTCTTATTCCTCTTATTCGCCTGTTGACGGAGATGGCATAGTAACTTGGTGGCCCCTAGTAAGACCAGTGTGATATCTTCTGGAAGGGAAGGGTGATCAATGTACTGTGGGCTAAATTATGACACAGGATAGAGTTGCTCTATCCCTGAGGTAGAACAGTGAAGGTGTATTGCTGGCTTTGCCACCTGAAAGCAAACTGCTTCTGGTGGTCTTTATTAATAGGCTTTGAGAAATGTGTATTTCCAGAGCAATAGCTACATATCAGGTGGCAGGGGAAATGTTATATTTGCTCAAACAATGAAACTGCTTCTGAAACAGCAGCAGCATTTGAAGTCAGCACTTGGTTAAGTTTACAATAGTTAACTGACATTCTCTAAGATCCATCAGCTTTCTGCACAGGCCAGACAGACAAGTTCAGTGTAGATGTGGTGGGAATCACCACCCCTATTATCTTTCAAGCCCTTGATGGTGGCAATACGTCTTCCCTAAGTGTTTAAGAGAATTCATTATGAAAACTGTCTAGGCCTGGAGTTTTCTTTGTGGGGAAGTTTGTTAATTATGAGCTTAATTTTTTTTGATAGACATAGAGCTAGTCAGATTTTCTCCCCTTGTTTTTGTTTTGGCAGTTTGAGGTTTTCAAGGAGTTTTTCCAGTACTTCTAAATTGTGAAATTTATCAGCATGAATATTTCATAATACTGCCTAATTATGCTTTTAATGTCTGTAGGATGTCTATAGTAACATCCTCTTTTTCATTCTTGGTGTAATTTGTACTGTCTTTTTTTCTTGATCAATTATGCTGCTGCTGCTGCTGCTAAGTTGCTTCAGTCGTGTCCGACTCTGTGTGACCCCAGAGATAGCACCCACCAGGTTCCCCCATCCCTGGGGTTCTCCAGGCAAAAACACTGGAGTGGGTTGCCATTTCCTTCTCCAATGCATGAAAGTGAAAAGTGAAAGTGAAGTCACTCAGTCATGTCCGACCCTTAGCGACCCCATGGACTGCAGCCCACCAGGTGCCTCTGTCCATGGGATTTTCCAGGCAGGAGTACTGGAGTGGGTTGCCATTGCCTTCTCCAATCAATTATGCTAGAGTATTATAAATGGAAATAGAGTGTTTCTTTGATTATGCTTTTTTTGTGTCTTTGTTTCAACTTGCTTTGGGGTTAATTTGCTCTTCTTTTTCTAGCTTTATAAGGTGAGAATGAGATCTTTGAATTTAGATCATTCTTCTTTTCTAGTATAAGCATTTAAAGCTATAAATTTCTTGGAACTTCCCTGGTAGTCCAGTCGTTAAGATGCTGAGCTTCCACTGCAGGAGCATGGGTTCAGTTCCTATTTGGGGAACTCCTGCAGAATACACGAGGTGTGGCCAAAAAAATTAAAAAAAAAAAACTCTCTGAGTTTCTAAGATATTCTTCCTTAAAAGAAAATAAATTTTTAAAAAAACTATAAATTTCCTTCCAAGCAGACTGCTTTAGCTGCATCACACGAGACTTGATATGTTGATATCATTATCACTTAATTTGGAAATTTTCCAGTTCTCCTTGTGCTTTCTTCTTCTACACATGGGTTATTGAGGCTGTGTTGTTTCACCTAAAAATACTTGGATTTTTCCTGATATTTTATACATTTCTAATTTAAATGTACTATAGTCACAGATCATGTATAATATTTCAACATGATGGACATATTTCATTATGTAAATATATTCCATGAAGAGACTGGATTCTTAACTGTATGGTGTTTTCTAAATGGCACCTGGATCCAGTTGATAATTCTGTTTAAATCTTCCTTATCTACTCTGATTGTCTAATTGTTCTATCAGTTGCTGAGAGAAGGGTGTTAAAATCTCCAGCTATGATTTCTATTTCTCCCTTTAGTTCTGCCAGTTCTTTCTCACATATTTTGAAGCTCTGTAATTAGATAAGTATATGTTTTGAATTTTTATATCTTGTTGATTTCTCCTTAAGAAATATCCTTTTTTAACCTGTGATAATACTCTACTTTGTCCAATGTTAATAAATCACAGCAGTTTTTTTATGTTTACTGTGTGCATATCTTTTTATATCCTCTCACTTTAAGCTATCTCTGAGTTTATATTTTAAGTGGCTCTCTTTTAGACAGTATTTATTTGGGTCTCACTCCTTTTTAAGTGGAATATTTAGTCCATTTATAAGTAGGATGGTTATTAGTTTTAAGTCTGTAGTCTCATTTTTATCTAGTTGCCATATGTTTTTTTTTCCCTCGTTTCCTGATTTCTTTTGGATTAATGGATTCCTTTTTTAAACATTTATTTATTTTTAATTGGAGAGTAGTTGCTTTACAATATCTTGTTGGTTTCTGCCATATATCAACATGAATCAGCCATAGGTATACATATGTCCCCTCCCTTTTGGACCTCCCTCCCATCTCCCACCCCTCTAGGTTGTCACAGAGCACCAGATTTGAGCTCCTTGTGTCATATAGCAAATTTCCACCAGCTATCTAATTTTACATATGGTAATGTATATGTTTCAGTGCTACTGTCTCAATTCATCCCACTGTCTCCTTCCCCTCCTGTGGCCACAAGTCTGTTCTCTATGTCTGTGCGTTCATTGTTGCTCTGCAGATGGGTTCATCAGTACTATCTTTCTAGATTCCATATATGTGTTAATAAGTGATATTTGTCTTTCTCTTTCTGACTTACTTTCCCCTGTATAATAGGCTGTAGGTTCACCCACCCCATGAGAACTGAGTCAAATGTGTTCCTTTTTATGGCTGACTAATATTCCATCATGTATTTGTACCACAACTTCTTTATCCATTCATCTGTCAATGGACATCCAAATTGCTTCCATGTCCTAGCTGTTGTGAATAGTGCTGCAGTGAGCATTGGGGTACATGTGTCTTTTTCAATTATGGTTTCCTCAGGGTATATGCCAAGAAGTGGGGTTGCTGGGTTATACGGTAGTTTTTTAAGGAATTCCTAGTTTTTTAAGGAATCTCCATACTGTTCTCCATAGTGACTATATCAATTTGCATTCCCATCAACAGTGCAAGAAGGTTCCCTTTTCTCCAAACCCTTTATAGCGTTTATTGTTTGTAGATTTCTTGATGATGGCCATTCTAACCAGTGTGAGGTGATATAGCTCATTGTAGTTTTGATTTGCATTTCTCTAATAATGAGCAATGCTGAGCATCTTTTCATGTGTTTACTAGCCATCTATATGTCTTATTTGGAGAAATGGCTGTTTAGATCTTCTGACCACTTTTTGACTGGATTGTTTGTTATTTTCATATTGAGCTGAATGAACTTCTTGTATGTTTTGGAAATTAATCCTTTGTCAATTGTTTCATTTGCTGTTATTTTCTACCATCCTGAGTGTTGTCTTTTCACCTTGTTTATAGTTTCCTTCACCATGCAAAAGCTTTTAAGTTTAATTAGGTCCCATGTTTATTTTTATTTCCATTACTCTGCAAGGTGGGTCACTGAGGATCTTGCTGTGATTTATGTCAAAGAGTGTTCTGCCTATGTTTTCCTCTAAGAATATGATAGTTTCTGATCTTCCATTTAGGTCTTTAATCCATTTTGAGTTTATCTTTGTGTACGGTGTTAGGAAGTGCTCTAATTTCATTGTTTTAAACACAGCTGTTCAGTTTTCCCAGAACCATTTACTAAAGAAACTATTTTTTCTCCACTGTATATTCTTGCCTCCTTTGTCAATGATAAGGTGCCCATAGGTACATAGGTTATCTTTAGGCTTTCTATCTTGTGCCTTTGGTCTGATTTCTGTTTTTGTGCCAGTATATACTGTCTTGAGGACTGTAGCTTTGTAGTATAATCTGAAGTCAGGGAGTCTCCATTCTTGTCTCCCAAAAATGCTTTGCCTGTTGGGGCTCTTTTGTGTTTCCATACAAATTACGAACTTTTTTGTTCCAGTTCTTTGAAAAATATTATTGGTAATTTGATAGGGATTGCATTGAATCTGTAGATTGCTTTGGGTAGTGTAGTCATTTTCACAATATTGATTCTTCTAACCCAGAAGCATGATATATCTTTCCATCTGTTTATGTCATCTTTGATTTCTTTCATCCCTGAATTATAGTTTTCTGCAAACAGGTTTTTTGTCTCTTTAGGTAGGTTTATTCCTAGGTATTTTATTCTTTCTGTTTCAGTGGTAAATGGGATTATTCCTTAATTTCTTTTCTGATTTTTCATTGTTAGTGTACAAGAATACAAGAGATTTCTGTGTATTAATTTTATATCCTGTGACTTTATTATATTCATTGATTAACTCTAGTGGCGTCTTTAAGGTTTTCTATGTATACTATCATGTAATCTGCAAACAAAAAGTGAGAGTTTTACTTCTTCTTTTCCAATCTGCATTCCTCTTACTTCTTTTTTCTTCTGATTGCTGTGGCTAGGACTTCCAAAACTATGTTGAGTAATAGTGGTGAGGGTGGGCACTCTTGTCTTATTCCTGATTTTAAAGGAAATGCTTTCAGTTTTTCACCATTGAGAAAAATGTTTGCTGTGGGTTTGTTGTATATGATCTTTATTATGTTGAGGTATTTCCTTCTATGCCTACTTTATGGAGAGCTTTTATCATAAATTGATGTTGAATTTTGTCAAAAGGTTTCTCTGTATCTATTGAGATGATCATCTGATTTTTATCTTTCAGTTTGTTAATATGGTGTTTGACATTGATTGATTTTACATTGAAGAATCTTTGCATCTCTGGGATAAAGCCCACTTGATCAAGATGTATGGCCCTTTTAATGTGTTGTTGGATTCTGTTTGCTAGAATTTTGTTGAGGATTTTTTTGTATCTGTGTTCATGAGTGATATTGGCCTGTAATTTTCTTTTTTTGTGGCATCTTTGTCTGACTTTGGTATCAGGGTGATGGTGGCCTTATAGAATGAGTTGGAGTTTTCTTTCCTTTGCAATTTTCTGGAAGAGTTTGAGCAGGATAGATGTTAGCTCTTCTCTAAATTTTTGGTAAAATTGTCCTGTCAAGTCATCTGGTCCTGGACTGTTGTTTGTTGGATGATTTTTTATTACAGTTTGATTTCCGTGCTTGTGATTGATCTGTTCATATTTTCTATTTCTTCCTGGTTCAGTTTTGGAAGGTTATACTTTTCTAAGAATTTGTCCCTTTCTTCCAGGTTGTCCATTTCATTGGCTTGTAGAAGTCTCTTATGATCCTTTGTATTTCTGTGTTGTTGTAACTTCTTTTTCATTTCTAATTTTATTGATGTGTGTCTTCTCCTTTTTTTGATGAGTCTGGCTAATGGTTTGTCAATTTTATTTATCTTCTCCAAGAACCAGTTAGTTTTATTGATCTTTGCTATTGTCTCTTTCATTTCTTTTTCAGTTATTTCTGCTCTGATTATTATGATTTCTTTCCTTCTACTAACTTTGGTTTTTTTTTTTTTTTTTTTTGCCCTTCTTTTTCTAGTTGCTTTAGGTGTAAGGTTAAATTGTTTATTCAATGTTTTTCTTTATTCTTGAGGTAGGCTTGTATTGCTATAAACTTCCCTCTTAACACTCCCTTTAGTGCATCCCATAGATTTTTGAGTTGTTGTGTTTTCATTGTCATTTATTTCTAGGTATATTTTGATTTCCTTTTTGATTTGTTCAGTGGTCTGCTGGTTTTTCAGAAGCATATTGTTTAGCCTCCATGTGTTTGTGTTTTGGGTGGTTTTTTTTTTTCCTGTACTTGATATCTAATCTTACAGTGTTGTGGTCAGAAAAGATGCTTGAAGCGATTTCAGTTTTTAAAAATTTACCAAGACTTGATTTGTGGTAGAAGATGTGATCTCTTTTGGAGAAAGTTCCATGTGCACTTGAGAAAAAAGTGAAATCCACTGCTTTTGGATGAAATGCCTTGTAGATATCAATTAAGTCCAACTGGTCCAGTGTATCATTTAAACCTTGTGTTTCCTTATTAATTTTTTTGTCTGGATGATCTGTCTGTTGGTGTGAGCAGGAAATTAAAGTCCCCCACTATATCGTGTTACTATTGATTTGCCCTTTAATAGTTGTTAGCATTTGCCTTATGTATTGAGGTGCTCCTATGTTGGATGCATATATATTTATAATTATTGTATCTTCTTTTTGGATCAATCCCTTGAACATTATTTAATGCCCTCCCTTGTTTCTTGTAGTGTTTGTCATTCAGTCATGTCTGACTCTTTGCAACCCCATGGACTGTAGCCTGCCAGGTTCCTCTGTCCATGGGATTCTCCTGGCAAGAATACTGGAGTGGGTTGCCATTTCTTCCTCCAAGGGATCTTCCCAACCCAGAGACTGAATCCAGGTCTTCTGTGTTGCAGGCAGATTGTTTACAGTCTCAACCACCAGGGAAGCCCTTGTCTCTTGTAATGGTCTTTATTTTAAAGTTTACTTTATCTGATATGGGTATTGCTACTCCAAATGTCTTTTGATTTCTGTTTGCATGGAGTATCTTTTTCTAGCCCCTCACTTTCAGACTGTGTGTGTCCCTAGGTCTGAGGTGGGTCTCTTGAAGACAGCATATATGGGGTCTTTCTTTCTTAATCAACTGCCGGCACCAGTGTGTGGGGAGAGAGAGGCCCTGCAGTGATGACTCCACCCCCTGTGCATGACTCAGCATGAGTCTCAGCTGAGTCTCCATCACTGCCTGGCTTTCCTCCAAGGGCATCCCCTGCCATGATCTCCCCACTCATGTCCTCTCGGGCCATCTCCCCACAGTCAACAGCAGTCCTCACCCTGGGATTGCTCTCCAATCCCTATGTTCCTGCTCCTAGCCACTACACTTACTAGAGGACCTGTGTCCCTGTTTGGGGTACCTAGGGCTATGGTACAGATTGTGTGGTTCTCACTCTATTCAGACCATCACAGGTCAGCTGCTTCACTCTCCCAACAGTCTCAAATGCTTATTGTTTGTCCCAAACTATTGCTTTGCTGTGGGGATCTCACCCCTGCTTCTGTTCCTCCACCCCCAGGTGCAGGTCCAGTCCCACTAACTCTTCTTTTTTTCCATTCCTTCCTTCATCCTAACGAGTTTTGCATGGATCTATATATTCCTTTCCAGTAGTCAGGGACTCCTGGCCACTCTCAGCTGGTGCTCTAAGAGATTCTCTTCATCTGAAGATGTATTTCTGATGCATCCCTAAAGAGAGAAGTACTCCAGGTCCATCTACTCCTCTGCCATCTTGTCATCACACTGGAATACTTTTTATTATGTTAAACCACATGATTGTCCCATAGATCACTCAAGTTGTTCATTTTTTTTTTAACCTATTTCTTATCTCCAGAATAGATAATATCTTTCTTTCTTCAACTTTAGTAATAATTTTCATTTTATATATTGTACTTTTCTGTTTTAGAATATCCATTTTATTCTTTTCTATAGTTTCCTTTTTTCTGCTGAGATTTCTCATCTATGCACTCATTTTGACCATATTTTAAGTCCTTTAACATATTTGTAGTAGCTCTCTTTAAGTATTTGTCTAATAATTTCAACATCTGGAATGTCTTGTGTTTTTTCCTTGTTTTTTATTTCTTTATATCATATTTGTCTTTTTATTTGTGTGCCTGGTAAATTTTTGTTGTAGCCTGGACATTATGAATGATATATTATAGAAACTCTGGATTATGTGTTGAGTGTAAAGAGTGTTGAATTGTTCTTATGGCTGGTTAAGTCACTGGTAGATCCTTTTTGGTTCTGTCAAACTAAGTTTTGTTTTGTTTTAGGGGAGGTCTGTTTTGGTTTTGAAGTTAGTCCTTAGTCTATGATATGGTCCTTACTCTTGAAGTTCTTATTTCTCAAGTCCTAAAACAAAGACTTTCTGAGGTTTCAACTGAATTCTAGACTAGAACTCCAGTACCTGCCAGTGCTATACAACATTTGGCATTACCATTGGTATTACCATGCAACTCTCAGCCCTACAGAATTAATCCCTACTGAACCCAAGAGTTTCTTTTTTTTTTTTTTTCATTTTCTGCTTCATAAACTTATGTATTTTCCAGAATTTCTCTAATGAGCAAGCACACATTACATTTATTTTATCATGAACCCAAGAGTTTCACCTGGTGATGTGGCAGCCCCGTCTGTGCCAAGGATCCATGGTGAATCTCCACACAGACTTTTGGGACCTCTTTTTGCACGGATTCCTCTCTAACATCTGATCTCACAAATTTTAACTGTTTCAGCAGCTTGAAACTATAATCTCTGACTTATCTTCTCACTCTACTTTGTCTCCATCTCCCTATATTATGGCAGAACTATGCCCAGAGCAGAAAACTGGGGCAATTGTGGGGTTAATGTCATGCTTCCCTTCTCTCCAGAATTTTGTAACTCCAGAATTACAAAAACTGCAGTCCTATGCTACCTGTTGTTCTTTGCCTAAAAACAGTTACCTCATGTCTTTTGTTCATCATTAAAGTTTATTGCAATAGGAAGACAAGCCAGGTATCAGTTATTCTGTCATTGTGGGACACTGAAGTCTCTGAGCACATCATCTTAAAACCATTTTGAAGAAACATAGACCACTTGTAAGTGATGTTTGCCAATGAGATCAAGCTTCTATGAAGAAAAATATGGCTATCTCCTATCTTTTTAAAATGAGTATTTAAAAGATATGGCAATTGAAAATGTCATACCATTAATTCTCCTATCAAATGACTAAGAGATATTTACCTTTTTTACTTGCTGTATACCAAAAGAGAGTAAAATTGGTTCAACCAATATTTTTTGATAACCCACATACAAGGTCCTGAGAGGTAGAAAGAAAAAAAATAATTAAAAACAGAGCCCTAATGTCAAGAAACTTACTGTACTAGGAAAGACAAGTTAAATAGGAAGACAAGGCTGAACACAGTGACATACTAACACTGGTCAGAACAAATAGGCTAGATAAGGCTGACTTCGCTTCCCCTTCTAGCTGCAGGAGCACCTCTGCATCACATGTGATCCCTCACCGGAACTCACGTCACAGGAGCTAGACTAGGACTGGACACCTGACCCAAAGAGTATCAATCTAGAGATAGGGCTTTGCCAGTGATATTTCCTTCTAAGGATTTGAACTAAGAGACCCAGAGGTTGCCGTCAGATGGTGCTCTGTGAAACTCTGTGGAATAATGTTTGCTTTCAGTCCATCCTGGCTGATCCTTACGTGTTTTGTGCATCTAGGCTGTAGAATCATCTGGCGTCGCCCTAGCACTAAATGAAAGAACCCTAGGTTTTGATCCCAGCTTAGCGAATGCCCTTGTGGCCTCCCAGCACCTTGCCTTGCTCTCCAGTCCGTAAAGAGCATGAGCACTGAAGGTCTTGGTCCTTGTTTCGTATCAGAATATCATTATAAGAATTAGTGAGATCATGTCCACAAGATGATTTAATATCTTTAGTGTGGTAAACTCTCACAGATTGCAAATCTACCCAGCAATCGTTGCCAAGATAATTATAATAAGCAATAGAGAATCTCAACAGAGAAATGATTTTCTACTTTTTTCTGTAATAGTGAGGAAGAGTGGGAAGGGACAAGGAGCGGGTAGAGAAATAAAAGCTAGCCTCACTTTGACTTGGATGGCTTCTGACTCTCCATTGGAGGTAGAGACATAAGAAGAGTCTCAGAAGGACTAATTTCCTTATCCTTTACTCTGTCTCCCCACAGCTTCTCACTGTCCTCTTTGAGAGAGCACCAGTGAAAACAGCTCTGTCCTTAACTAAAGCTTTCCTATTTGTTGGGATGAATGGTGACATTTGGTGTAATGGTAGTGCTGGTCAGGTTGAATAATTGCTTTGCTGTAAAGGCAGAGCTGTAAGAAACACAAGACAGGAACAGTATTAAATTTGCAATGGCCAATGAAATGAGGTTTCATTTTGCATGTTTTGGATGATTCGTCTTAATGTACAGGCAGCATTCTGACATGCATTGGCAGAAGTATCAGGCAAGCCTGCATGAGTGATAACATTCCCCATGAAGGAAAAACTAGGGGCCAGAAGGCAACCAACTATCATAAACATAATTAATTGTTTTACTTTATAATGGCCTGGCAAGATTGCCATTAAAAAAAATGAATCATGCAAATGGGACCATGATGTCAGACAGGCTGTCCATTGAGACAGAAGAGACTAGTTCCTGCTATAAAATATGATAATGAGTTAGTTTTAAACATATTTATGAGATTAAGAAGTGCAATGTCAAATTATTTTTCTTCACTATCTCACTGCTTTGAATGCCTTTCAGGATACAGAGGGTAACACTTCCTTTCAAAAATTCCTTCCAAGTTTACTGGCTGTTGCTTCACCAATCAGGTCTTTCTCCTAGGATGGTTTTAGTGCATGATTTTCATGACTCAGCTTAAACTGAACAAGACCCCATTGTTGACTTTCTTGTTTTTTCACAAGCATTATTGACAAGATCTGCATAACTCTTGGGAAAAGGTCTGTTGTCTAACCAAGCTACTATGGAAACCTGATCCAGGCCATTAGAAGCCTAATGCCTTTTCCTCTTGAATTTGTGAAGAATTTTGAGACTGGTCAAACTTCACTCAGAAAATATTCATCAGGGTAGAGGGGTACAGCTTGTTCATTACACTTTGCTTTTCATCTTAAATCAGTTTTGCAAATAGACTCACTGGCCCAGGGTGAGGGTTGGGCAGCACTGCCCAAGGGGTAAAAAAGTGTGCAGCTTTCACTAATTTTACTCCTTACATTCTGACTGGGCAGGAGCAGAGAGAAGCAAGGGCTTGGCTTTTTTTTTTTTTTTTTCTTAAAGCACACCTATCAAATTGATAGGTGAAAAAAAAAAAGTTGGTGCCTGTTTTATAGCAATAAATAGTCATATGTGTAAGAAAAAAGTTAAAACTTTAAATCTCCAGGTTCTAAAGAGGAACCCAGAAGTATAGTCTATATTGTGCTCTCTTAGGAGCACTTTCCTCTTCCCACCCCCTTTCTCTAGATAACAACCTGGGAAGTGAAAGAACACTCGGGAAGCCTACACCAGGAGTGCCCCAGCTCTGGCCGGTCAAGGACTTTCCTCAATAAATTCTTCAGGCAGTTTCGTTTCCCTGTTTATTGCTGAGTATCCTGAGGCACTAAAAGGGTGGAGGAAGGCTTTACTTTCAATATCTTTAGGTATAAATCTCATCTCTGTGAAACAAGCCTTGCAAAATTTATAATGTGATTATTCGTCATTATTTATGATTCATATACACTTAAACTTTATGACGGCTCTGACCACAGTCATCTCTCCTGGAACATGGGCCAGAGGGAGAGGGCCGTGAGGACGTTGCCTGTGAACACTGGTAGGATTCCTCACGCCGGGAACCGGGTGTCTATAAGCAACAGTCTCCTTCTTGGGAGGAGAGATGCTAGATGTGCCCGTGCTGTGCTGGGCAGGGTACAGAACAGAGTACAGTGTACAGAGGAGAAGGGAGCCGTTTCATCTTTTCCTTTCATCCTCCTCAGAGGTGTTGATATAATCGCACCATTATCTGAGATAATTGGGATAACTCAATACACAGATTCTACCCCTAATTTTTGCCAAAATTTAAGCTCTTTTTCCTGTCAGATCTTTTATACAAGCTAGAAATTCAGTGCTATTGAGGTGTGTGCCTTCCTCACCATTTTGCTGAAGTTCTGCAGATCTTGTCCATAATACTGGTGCAAAAACAAAGCAAGGGAAAGGAAAAAAGCAGGAATTTGAATAGTCCAGTGCTGGATGGTCTGCCTTCAGTAAGGTCATTCCTGACCCAGGGGGTACAGCTGAAGTTGGGGTGTAGTTTGGGCCTCCACAGACTCCCCTGGGGAGAGTTTCTCTAGGTTTCCTTTATAGATCTAAAATACTGGCACGGAGGCTTCAGGGAGGTGGTCAGCTTCCTGGCAGATCCAGTGAGAAGTAAATTCTGAGATGGGGGAAAGGCTATTGGATTATAAAATACTAGATTAATTGGTTCAATCAACAAATTTTATCGAGAGCCTACTATGGGCTGGCTACTGTTCCAGATCCTTGGAATGCATTGCTGGACAAAGAACCCTCAGAATTCCTGCCCTCGTGGAGCTTACATTCTAGTGGAAATAAAACCAGTAAAAATAGATGGAATCACTAAATCCTTACTGATAAAGCTAAGGGGGGTTGGGAATGCTGAAGGGTGCAGTTCTGGTTTTAAACAGAATGAATTCATAAGTTTGAGGAGGTTTGAAGGCAGGAAAGGAGTACTCCATGGGGTTGTCAGAAGGGAGAGCATTCAGACAGAAGTGACAGATCGGAGGATGACTCTCAGGCAGGAAGCTGGTGGTGCCTTTGGGACAGCAAAATGCCTTGTAACTGGAACAGAGTGGGCAAGGAGGGAGAAGAGGAGAGGCAGTCAAGAGCAATGGGTGGAACAGAGCAAGCAGTGACTTTTAAGCCACTGGAAGGACTTTGGCTTTTACTCTGCTTGAGACAAGCAGCGCGGACAGTTTGGGCAGAGGAGTGACATAGTCTGACCTTGTGCAAGGGTTGCCCTTGGTACTGTACTAAGAACAGGCTACAGGAGAGCAAAGGAGGAAACAGGCACTGTTGAAATCACCAAGGTGAGAGATGATGGGTGTCTCAACCCAGAGCTCTAGGAATGGCAGAGGAAAGAGAGAGAGAAAGGGAGGGTTCTGGATGCATTTGCCTGTAAAGGTAAAGCCCCAAAGATCTCCTAATGGTAGAGAATGAATGAGTGGCTTCTAATTCCAGGAATAAGGACTCTGATAAACCCAAGCAGAAGAGAAATCTCAGTGCCCAGTGAAAGCCCCCCAGCCTGGGCTGACCCCGGAAGCAGGGACAGCAGTCGTAGGAAGAGCGACAGCTCAGCTGGTCTGGCTTTGCTTGGTCCTGACCCCTCTTGGACTTCTGGCTTGTCTTTTCCATTTCTTTTGTTGGCTAATTGGCCCCAGATACCTCTGGGGTAATATGCTAAATTAATATTAAATGTCCACTCTGCTGTTTATTCATGCATTTATCCTGCAATACATATTTGTCACCTGTTCTGTGCCAATCACCATGCCAGATGCTGAGGATAAGAGACTCGCTGTCATCCCTTGGTTTACTCAGTGGAGCTGGGCTCTCTGCTCATCCACTTCCTCCAGAAGACCATTGGGGACAGAATTGTTTTTGTCTCTATTTTACAGATGAGGAAAGTGGAGCTTAAAAAGGTTAAGTAACTTTCTAAGGCCACAAAGCTAGTTAGTGGTGAGCTATGATTTGACATAGCTGTGTCTGACTTAGATGGTTACTTTTAACTTCTATGTTCTAAAACAGAAGTTGGAAAACTGATTCTGTAAAGGGCCAGAAAACAAATATTTTAGGCTTTGTGGACCATGTTGTCTTTGTCACAACTGCTCTGCCCGTGTAGTGGGAAAGCAGCCATAGACAATATGTAAACAACGGGACATGGCTGTGTTCAATAAAGCTTTTATTCATGGACACTGAAATCTGAATTTCATATTGTTTTCATATCATGAAATATTCTTCTTCTGTTGATGTTTCTGACCATTTAAAAACATCCTTAGAAACAAATGGTCCTTAGCTCACAGGTTATTAAAAAAAAAAAAAAAAAAGCAGGCAGCAGGCCCCATGGGCCATAGTTGTCAGCTCCTACTCTGAAAAATAAAGTCTCTTACCTGATCATTTAAACTAGAGAATTTTTCACACACAGTGTGTCCATTCAATTTTGATCCTCATAATTCTAAGGTTCAGAGCTGAAGAAACTGAGGGTGACTGCCCCTGGGTCTGCTGAATGTATTCAGTGGCTTCTGTAAGGGTCACCACCCCGTTGCTTATGGCTGCCTGCTTTCTGTAGAATGCTGATGGCAACAGTCTCCCTGGAACATCATCAGGGTTCATGCAGACCTCAGTCTACTTAGCTGAGGGTTCTCAATAGTAAAATCTTGAGACCAGAAAGTAAAACAAATCCTGGGTTTGACAAGAGACTTAAAGAGGGCGTAGGAGAGATTAATTACACACCTTTCAAGAGCTTAGCCTCTAGCATCTGAACCAAGGAAAATAATTATCTCCTGCCAGTCCCTTTGCTGTGAATTTAGCTGTCTCAGAATGTTTCCTCTCCCCAAATCCCATGAGAGAAGCCCCGTAGATGTGGCGTTTCTGGTCAGTTGTGTCTATGAGAACATTCTCTGCCCAGGAATGTTGTGGGTCCTGCCACACCATCTGACCTTTTTTAGATCTAGAATCTGCCATGATGCCCATAACCAAAAAAATGCTTGTATGACTTTTGATTCCACATGAACTGTAAAGTCTTTAAACTAACACACGCCATGATATTTAAGACATCTGGGGGACAAAACCAACTGATTAAAAATCTATCAAACAAACAAAAAAGGTGCAGTGAACTCCCTATTGCCTTTAAAGGGGAATGTAGGAAATCAAGGGGCTTTCCTGGTCGCTCAGCAGTAAAGAACCCGCCTGCTAATGTAGGAAATGTAAGAGATGCAGGTCTGATCCCTGGGTAGGGAAGATACCCTGGAGAAGGGAATGGCAACCCACTCCAGTACTCTTGCCTGGACATCCCATGGAGAGAGGACCTTGGTGGGCTATAGTCCACAGGGTCGCAAAGAGTCAGACACAACTGAGCAACTGAGTGCAGTGTGAGCACAGAAGGTAAGACAGCATTCTTGGAGGAGGAGGAGGATAGGATTTGGGAGATCAACATCCCGATCCTTCTAGAAGTTGCCCCTCAGGTGATTTCTACTGAATGGGGATCAGATCACCTGATACTGCTTCACATCATAGGTGAAAGGTTCCAGGGAGGACATTGGCTTAACCAGTTGAGAAGCGAGCAACTTAGGAACTGTTGACCTGGGTTGAAAAGGTAACCTGAGGTCATCAGACTCCTCCATGGAAAGACTGTGACTGAGAGAGCTGATGGAGTGGGGCAGTGAACACACAGCCAGAGCTATCATGTTGGGATGGTAGCAGCTGAAGTGAGAAGGAAATCAGGAGTCTCCAGGGAGAGGAGAAGTGAAGTGTGGTCATGATGAAGTGCCGGAGTTAAGATCTTCTCAACCCTTCCACTGAGGTCCCGGTCACTTTTTCCAGTTCCTGCCTCCAGGACAGCCACCCCAACCCCACCAAGGAACCTATCATCATTGCTATTCTTGGGCTTCTGGAAGATTCCTTCCTTTTGAGGCAAATCCCCTTTATTTGATATTGCTTGAGTATCTGTTCCTATCAACCCGAGGAATGATAACCAAAACACATGTTCATTCATTTGCTCAATCACTCAATCAGTATTTATTTTTAAGCTCTGGGGATCCAGCAATGAACAAGGCAAAGCTGATGCTCTTGTGGGCTTGTATTCTAGTCAGGGGGAGTGGATAAAGAGGCTAAACAGATGAACAAGTGAATATATACTATATCAGATGCTGGTAAGTACAATGGAAGAATGTGGAGAAAAGGACAGAAGTCCTCATTGATAAGATGACATTTGAGTAGAGAACTTAGGAGGTGGGAGGGCCGGTCCCACAGATAAATGTGAGAAGCTGTCCAGGTCAGGAGTCCAGTGGATGCAAAGGAGGTTTGTGTTCAGTGGGTCCAGTGGCGGGGCTGAGTGAGGGTGCAGGCAACAGATGCATCAGAGAGACTGCAAGAGTTTCTGACTATTATTATTCATTCAGTAATCTTCAGAACTTTACTATGTGCCAGATCTCTTAAAAGTTCTGGAATCAGGAGTTAGGATACAAATGTCTTCTGTCTTCAGAGGCTCCAAGTTTCACTCCGACCATCTGACACTAAAATAATCTGCAGCTTGTATTTTCCCTACTCAAAAATGAAACAAATATCATAAAGCAGTTGAGTAGTCTGCTTACTTAGTGGGGCCAGTATATCACATGGAAAAAGGTATGGAACGGCAGAACTGGAGCAAGGCTTTAAGGTTTTATTCATCTCCTCCTGGCCTCTGCCTTCATGGTGGAAGGGTGCTTCCCGAGTTGCTCCAGAAATGTAGCTACCATCTTCTGAGCTCTGAGGACTGTCTTTGGAAATGCCTTCTACAAACCCAACACTGAAATTGTGCAATGCTGCATGAAGACATAAAAGCTTTCCCCACAATGTACTGCCACTACTAAAACTGTCACCGGGTGACCCGATTCCTTCATTCAAATGTTATTTTTAGTGACTGTCAGATAAAGGAAGAGTATCATGATGAAGTTGAGAACAAATCCCCTGTGCATGCCCCTCTTTTCATCTGTGCCGCCCATCAAGGAGAAGTGTGACACCTGGCCAGTTTCTCTCTCTTTCAAGATGGTATCTAACAAGATCCCAAAACAGTCATGCTTCAGCCAAAAGATGAGTCTGCCTTTGCTCTTCCAAAAAAAATCAAAACTCTCCCCTATTTCAATTCCTAAATGCGTAATAACTCTGCTAAGTAATGGACTTGAATGTAATTTATCATTCTCCCAGAGACAGAAATAACATTAATAACTATCATTTGGATACATCTGCTGCTCACACTGACAGTCAATCTAAGAGATTGTTTATTTGTTTCTGTGTCTTCTATGACTTGTGCTCCCTTAAAGAAAATGCATGAAAATGAAGTATTGCTAAATCTCCCATTGGGCTCTCATTATGGATAAATAACTATTACTCTTGTCTCTGCTGTTCTGCTGTTGGTGGCTCTGTGTGTATGTGTGCAGGTACGTATAAATTTTGTGTGCATTTGTGTGTCTTTGTGTTGGGGTATGTACGTGTGTGTGTGGATGTGTGACGGTGTGTGTGTGTAGGCTTTGGAGAATCTACATTAGAAATCTGCCTTCTCTCTGTCCCAGTGAATTTCCATTTTCTTTTCCTTTCTTCTTGTAAGCCAAGAAAGGCAAAAAAGAAAGTTTGTTCAATTGTCAGAAACACAGATTCTTGCCATCTGTTTAATACGGCACAAAAAAAAAGAAATTGCTCGAGAGAACACTTAGGATTTGATGAGGGCAGTTGGTTTCTTTGGATAAAGTGCAGTGCGAATGTGACCAGGGCATAGGTTCAGTCCCTTACGGGTCACCTCAAGTCACACACAGATGAGACCTGGCTTTATAGTCTGTGTTTCTAAAACCCGAACCTTGACCAGCTGTCCTTTCAGCGTTCAATCTTGGCCACAAATAGGAAACCACATGCAGTGAGTATGGTTCTGTGAAAATTACTACAGAGGAAACAGCTCAAAGATCTGGCTGTGCCAATGGGAAATACCATCTATATGACATAATGCCTGAATGACAGAATATTGCCAACACTGGGTGCTATGTAAATATAAAGAACTTCACATCTGTACACTAATGTCTATGTTTTCAGTATGATTAGTTTCTTTATATACCCAGTAGAGCCTCGTGGTTAAGATCTTGAGCCCCAGAGAATATTTTTTCTTGCATTTTTTAAAATTTAGTTTTTATTTTATATTGGAGTACAGTTGATTTACAATGTTGTGTTAGTTTCAGCTGTACAGTAAAATGATTCAGTTATCCATTTATCCATTCTTTTTCAGATTCTTTTCCCATATAGGTTAGTACAGAATATTGAGCAGAGTTCCCTATGCTATACAGGAGGTCCTTGTTGATTATCTATTTTATACATAGTAGTGTGTATATGTTAATCCCAAACTCTTAATTTTTCCCTCCCCCCAACTTTTCCCCACTGGTAACCATTAAGTTTGTTTTTGAAGTCTGTGAGTAAGTTTCTGTTTTGTAAATAAGTGTATTTATACCACTTTTTAAAATTTCACATCTAAGTGATATCCATATATTTATCTTTGTCTGACATCCCTTAGTATGATAATCTCTAGGTCTATCCATGTTACTGCAAATGGCATTTTTAATTCAAAATCCTCCTTAGCTTCTTACTAGCTGTGTCATCTTAGACAAATTAATGAACCTCTCTAAGCCTCAATTTCCTATCTGTTAAATAGAGGCTTAATAGTATCCAACTCATGATTAAAAGGATTATATGAAATGATGCATGTAACGCATTTGGCATCCTTTCTCCCACAATCAGCATTCAGTAATGTTTTGCTTTATTTTTCAGTCACTAAGTCCTGTCTGACTCCTTGTGACCCCATGGACTGCAGCACGCTAGGCTTCCCTATACTTCACTGTCTCCTGGAGTTTGTTCAAACTCATGTCCATTGAGTCAGTGATGTCATCCAACCATCTCATCCTCTTTTGCCCTCTTGTCCTCCTGCCCTTAAACTTTCCCAGTATCAGGGTCTTTTCCAATGAGTCAGCTCTTCGCATAAGGTGGCCAAATTATTGGAGCTTCAGCATTAGTTCTTCCAATGAATATTCAGGACTGATGTCCTTTAGGATTGACTGGTTTGATCTCCTTGCTGTCCAAGGGACTCTTGAGAGTCTTCTCTAGCACCACAGTTCTAAAGCATCAATTCTTCAGTGCTCAGCCTTCTTTAAGGTCCAACTCTCACATCCATACATGACTACTGGAAAAACCTTAGCTTTGACTATATGGACCTTTGTCAGCAAAGTAATGACTCTGCTTTTTAATAAACTGTCTGGGTTTGTGATAATTTTACTTCCAAGGAGCAAGCATCTTTTAATTTCATGGCTGTAGTCACTGTCCACAGTGATTTTGGAGCCCAAGAAAATAAAATCTGCCACTGTTTCCATTTTTTCCCACAACTATTTACCATGAAGTGATGGGACCAGATGCCCTGATCTTAGTTTATTGAATGTTGAGTTTTAAGCCAGCTTTTTCACTCTCCTCTTTCACTTTTATCAAGAAGCTTTTTAGTTCTTCCTTGTTTTCTGCCAGTAGGGTATGTCATCTGCATACCTGATGTTGATATTCCTCCTGGCAATCTTGATTCCAGTTTGTGATTCACCCAGCCCAGTATTTTGCATGATGTACTCTGCATGTAAGCTAAATAAGCAGAGTGACAACATACAGCTTCAGTAGTTCTTAGTTATTGTTATTCAGTATTATTTGCTTCTACAGATAATAATAGTGCCTACTTCTTCAAGCTGTTGCAAGCATTAAATGAGATAATCCAGATAAAGGGCTTAGCACAATACCTAACTCATAGTAAGGACTCAATAGATTCTGGCCTCCATAATAGTGATGATGATGACGATGACCAGAGAGGTGAGGTGACTATCTCCAGTTTACACAGTTGGCTAGTGGGTGAGTGGGAAATAGAATCTGAGTGCAGTGTCACTTCTGTACTCTGCCTCTATATTAAAATATGAGCTAAGAACTGATAATGAAATCTTTTCTTTCCAAATGTTAATTTCTGTTACCTCAGTACCAGTATACAATTTCTTAATATTTGAAAAGGTTGTTTCTATTTACTTTGGGGAATCCATGTTTTCCTAGAACCACATTTCAAACATAAGTCTATTTCTTGTCCCATCTTTCACATCATAAATTAACCACTTTTTCAATTTTCAAGAAATTTCAGTGGCCATTTTTTTGTAGAGAAAGAGTATGCCTTCTGGAGAGCAGTAGAGAACAACAAATGAGGCTAAATGAGATTCAAAATGACAAATTCCTATGTATCATAGAAATCCAGAGTCAGTTACATATAGCAGACATGCAGAGTGTAAACATGCCATGTGGAACCCTCAGATGCCAAGGGTCTACCCTCCTGGTTCATTTCCCAGGATATTGTTCTAAGAAAACTCCTTGGAGGATTTGGAGAAAAGCCTAAAATAATTTCAAAGAACATTAACCTCAAACTGTCTCTTGGTATGCAAGTTTCCTGCAAGTTCAGAATTAATCAAACTCATTTTTAAAAATTTAAATAAAGAGATATGATAAAGAATGCCTATTATCATAGTAGAGGAAGAGTTACTGTTTTAATCTCACTAATCCATCATTATGGTTGAGATGGTTGGAGAGGGGGAGGCACATTTCTTCTGTGGCCTGAAAGATTTTTTTTTTTCTTCAACAAATCTCATTTGAAGTTTAAAATCTCGTCATAATTTCTTATACTTAATTATTTATTATTACTTTAAAGTGGAAGTGTAAAGGAAGGTGAAAGTCACTTAGTCGTGTCCAACTCTTTGCAACCCCACAGACTATATAGTCCAGGGAATTCTCTAGGCCAGAATACTGGAATGGGTAGCCTTTCCTTTCTCCAGTGGATCTTCCCGACCCAAGAATCAAACCAGTGTCTCCTGAGTTGTAGGCAGATTTTTTATCAGCTGAGTTACCAGGGAAGCCCATTCAGATTCACACCAATTAATTATTACTTCAGATTCAAGATAACAAGCATTTTTCAATGCTATTCTACCTATACTAAACTGAGTCTTATAGGAAGGCAAGAATAGATTTCATGGGTGGTAATTCTCATGGGAATAAACGTATTTCTCATTTTGTTCTCAGCAGAAACTTTCTCTCATATTTCATGATAGTGAAAATTTTTTCAAGGCATTATAAAAAATGGGAGAGGAGGGTAATGGAAAGGATTGAGTGGAAAAAAACAAGACATGAGTGGTATCAGATACAATGAAATTCAGAGCCCAGTGGTCATGTCTTACCATGATTAGATGTCACGGGAGACCAAAATGAATCCCATCCCTCATGGGTGGGCTGCACCCCACACTGTGCAAACTTGCCTGGAATTTGAGTAGAGGAGAAGGTGGGGGGTGGCACCCCTGCTGTTGATTCCCGCTTCCAGTGGAGTAGTTTCTAGGTTCTCTGAGCATCATTGTGGATATTCCTTACTCATGTGATACTTTCCCATACAGAAAATTCAGCACCTTTCACTGCTTAGCACAAAGCAAGTAAAACAACAAAAAATTTTCACTTGAAACCTTTGTGTGTATAGCAGTTTTACATAAAATAAACATGGGGAGATGAGGGATTTTATTACTCTGAAGCATAGCTTAAAATTGAATTTAATATACTGCTGAACTTAAATATCTCTGAGCTTACCTCCTGAAATGTTCTGCTCTCTCTTTCCCTTTCTCTTCCCTCTTACGAGGGAATTTCTTCCATTTTCTTATTTATAACCGTTTAGCTTTTCCTTTGTTCTGGCACTTCCAGATGCTGTATTTAGTCTGTGTAAATGGCCCATTAAAGTTTTTTATGCATTCATTTTTTCCAATAAATTTTTATCGAGCTCTTATTTTGTGCCCCTCACTGAGCTTGGCCCTGGGTATTCAAAGAGGAGAAAGGAGATAGAGTCCTTATCCTTATGGAACTTAGCAGTCAGTTCTCTTCACAAAAGGAATTCTGGTAGCAATAGTTCTGATAGCAATTCTTTTTAAATCTCACTACATGATAAATTGGCATCTGAACTTCCTAATTTATCATGGCATCCAATAGTCTGTCATCCTGATGATAATTTTCAAATGTGCTAAACCCTCATGGGACTATGGCACTGAGCTATTCATGTCCTAAAGTCAGTTGTTTTTCTTGAAAGTCAACAAAAGAAGGGCCAGGTCTGGAGAGATGCTGAATCCAGGGGAGATTATGCCTGGACACAGTCGTGGCTGACCTCAGAGCCATCATGAAAAAGAAGCAGGAGAGAGAGCCATGTCATCACTGCCTGCCTTCTTCTTTGGGGAAAAAAATGCAAGGGAAGTACCCAGCATGTTCCTAGGAGTATGGATCAAAATAAACAGTGCATTGTGGACGCATGAAAACAGCATTCTTCAAACATGTTTAGGCCTCAAATTAGAGATCCCAGGGGCAGACAAGAGTGGAACAAGTGTGAGGGCCAGGAGTTTGAATTAGCTCAAAGGGAGCCCTTTTTCTTCGCTCACAAGTGCCACGCAGGTGCGACTGAAAGCATTCAATGGGGGACAGCTAGAGACATGCAAAATCAGAGTCTAAGCCAGGAGACTCTGGTACTTGGGGCTGGAAAGGAGGGCAGCAGTCAATGGGCAAATTGTGCTGCCTTCTTATCAGGCCTCACAAGCTAAATAGTGCAAGACTTGTCCAATATGCAGATGGGGAAAGAGCAGATTCTTGTTTTCTACTAATGGCCTCGTAACTACCGTCCAGTGAGAAGCAATCACAATGGGCAGACAGTGGGGATTTATTTAGAGCAAGAGGGGTGGAATGGCTCATTTGGGCCACGGCATCATGCAACCAGCCCACACAACAGCATGCCTGGGGGAGCCCTGCCCCACAGAAGCCAGCTGCAGGCCAGCCTCGGGACACCAGCGTGGTAGGGGGTTCTGTTAGATACAGCAGGATGAATTTTTCAGATGTTTCTGCTCAGGGATCCCACCTGCCAGAGTGTGCATGTGCAATTCCCAGAAGCCTGGGATTTAGTAGAACACTCACGTAAGTTGGAAGAGTTGGTTTCACTCTCCTCTTTAGGTTAAAATATATATTTGAATAACTATTCTGAATATGTTGCTTTTTAAACATAAAACTATTTAAATTACTAGTTAAGTTGCTTTACATGTCCCAACCCCCAAATCTTTTGTGCAAAATTTGTATTAGAGGAAGATGGATTTGCTTATCCCTGGGCTATCAGTGCCCAGCACGTGGCTCCATATTCCTTGGGAGGAGGAAGGTGTATATTCTGCTTTGAGAAACAGCAGAGTGGAAATGAATAGCATTGCTGTAGATGCTGGCAGAGGGATGAACTGCTACATAAGTGATCATTCCACTTTGCCACCACCATCCCTGTTCCTTCTTCCCATCCCATGCCCACATGGTGGTGTCATTTGAATGTCAGTTCCTGCCCATTCTCAGTTGTTTAAGTATGACAAACAACCCCACAGCCACCGCCTTGATAGATTGAAAAGCTATGAATTATTTAAACCCACTTGTCTCAGTCTTCCCAGGCAGAATCAACACAGCCTCTGTCCTCTCTGGATAGACCTGTAAGAAATGTTCTGAGACAGAGACAGTTGAACATGTTTGGACATTAACTTCTTCCTTTTTCACCTGAAGTGGAAATAATGGGCATAAAAGAAGATGTGCAGTTTCCATCTTTACTAAAACTGGATAGAAACAGAGATGAAAGTAAAGTAAAATCAGATCCCTTTTCAACTTCATAATACAACTGCTTTGGCACAGCAAATACACATTGAGAGCATTGACAGATTCCAGTTCTATGTAAAAATCCAGGTCTCCAAAGTAAAACAGAAAGTGAAGATAGGTATGCAGGTAAAATTCTAGCCTGTTCCTAAATTAACCGAGATTCAGACACAAGATTTGGCCTAAACGGCCGATAGCAATTTAGACAGTGAGAGCTTGCCCCAGAACAGAATGTGAATACAACTGCTTGAGACATACCAAGGCCAGAAGAATAAGTAGCCAATTCCTTGAAAACCTTGGTTGCAGAAGAAAAGAATCATGACTGTGTTTCTCATTTCATTCCTCTTCTCTTCTCTAGTTGGAAATGTCACTTGATCCACCCAGTGAATTCTGGGAGGCATTCCACCAGGAGAGAGAGAGTACATTTTCATGTGGTAAACGTCCCCAGGAAGTCATAATATCTGCTTAAGCTGACAAAAAATGGTTGTTCTTTAACCTAGGGATTTGTTTGCAGCTGAGTGCTAGGCTCTCTTGCTTTTTTAAATATGAAGCAGGAGGTCTCATGGCTCAAGATGGGATGATTTCAGTTTGAAATGTGTCCCACCAAAGGGTGGGGCTAGCAGATGAAAATAGTGTCACGAACAGCTGACTTGCCAAAATCCACAGAAAATGAGAACTGGGCAATCAAAACTTGAAATCACTTCTGAAATTCCAGCCTTCAAATAGAGAAGAGAAAGTTCATACTCTGTGTTTTGGAAGTTGCCAGTGGGACACTGTATTGTCAGGAATTGGGGAATAAAGGAGGCTCTAGCTCATGCAGCCTGTTTGGGACAGTGTGGGTGAGGGACCTGATAACGCTTAACTCTGCAAAGGTAACTCTACCAACCTCACCCAAAATGGAGCTAGGCAGGTATCAACTTCCCTTTTTCCCTTTTAAAAACCAAGGTTTTACTTTCAGAGAGAATTTCCAAGGTAACCAAAGAGATTCTATTCCCCTGATTTGACATTATATCCAGGAAACTCCTGGGCTGAAAACCTCTGGCTACAGATCAAGATGGTGAGGGGTCCGTTCTGAGAGCAGCGCTGTTCTAAGTGTGTGTGCAAGAGGTGTGCCAGCCCAGCAGGCCAGTGATGCAGGACTAGTTATGGAGTCTTAAAAACCACTGGCAAACACTGTATGATACTGCTCTTATGTAGAATCTTTAAAAAAAAAACATACAAATGAACTGTATGCAAAACAGAAATAGACCTACAGACATAGAAAAAAAACTTAGGGTTCCCAAGGAGGGAAGGAGGATGTTCTTTCCCCAGATTAGGAGTTTGGGATTAACATATTCACATTGCACATATAAAATAAATAACCAGCAAGGATAAGTGTGTAGCACTGGAAACTTTACTCAACATTTTGTAATAACTCATAAGGGAGAAGAATCTGAAAAATATATATATGTGTGTGTGTGTACCTGAAACTAACACAACATTGTAAATCAACTATGTGTGTGTGTGTTACTTGCTCAGTGACTCTTTGCAACCCCATGGACCATAGCCCACCAGGCTCCTCTGTCCATGGAGTTCTCCAGGCAAGAACACTGGAGTGAGGAGCCATTCCCTTCTCCAGGGGATCTTCCTGACCCAGGGAGCAAACCCAGGTCTCCCGCATTACAGGCAGATTCTTTACCATCGGAGCCATTGAGCCACCAGGGAAACCCCGTAAATCAACTGTAGTTCAGTTAAAACAAACAAACAAACAAAATCTAACCCTGGCTGGACCAGGAAGAGAAGACGGCTGCCTGCGCTGTCCCTGGGCACAGCACCAGCTCTCATCCTCTTGGGCAGGGCTTGAGCAGCATTGTGAACGAAGAACTCCCACTGCCCCCAGCCCCGCTTCCAGAGGGAGTCATATGATGAACAGATTCCCACCAATTTGCTTATAATTCAGTGTGTGAATTGTTGTCTTCTCCCAGGAGACAAAGGCAAGGAACCTCTAAGGATAGAATTTCACAGATGCTGTTGAGCTGGGAGGGTGTGCTGGCTGGGGAGCGGGCCTTTTGCTCTCTCTGCGGTCCCCACCCGCTTCTCTGACCAGGAGAAGCTCAGCCCACACTCTCAGCTCCAACCTTCTGTTCTGACATGGAGCTGGCTGTCCACTTACCTGACCCTAGGGGAAACCAGTCTTGCCTGCTGGGTGTCTGTCCCATATGATAGAAGAAGGAATGTAGTTTCTTTTCTGTAGCCATCTGCACATCCTGGGAGATTAGGGAGGCTTTGCAAAGGTAAACAGTTACGTAAGGAAAGATAGACTTACTTTAGTCCTAGATCTTATTGAGCAGAGCCTGCAGGACCACATAGGGTATTAAAAAATAATGTGGGGATTCGCACCGTCTCTTCCCTGTTTGTTCTTCTGAGTCATGCTCTAGTTTAAGCAGCAAGAGAAATGATGACCTTTTCTCTTCACTCTAACTTAAAGAGCAGCTGATGCCTAATGGAAAATTTTGAGAAAGTTGTCATTATGAACCAATTCAATGGCCAGAGCATTTCCTGCAAGGCTTTTTTTTTTTTTTTTTTTTGATAAAGAGAATTTCAGGATGAGATGCCTGGTGTGGTGGGAAGATGTATCAGGCTATTGAGGGAAGTATTAGAAGCATAGGGAGACCAACAACAAGCCCTCCTTCATGGCTGTGGCTCTCGGAAATTCTTTGGGATTTTTCTGGACTTTTACCTTGAAGACATGAAGGATACTTTGGACTGTGGGCAGGGAAAGAAAGTTCAAGTGCAGACACTGGAGGTTTTTCCTGGCTGTACTGAAAACCTGCTGGGGAAAGGCACAGTCCAGTTTCTTCCCTCACATGGAGGTGATAATTCATGCTCTATATGAATTTCATAAAAATGTTTGGAAGAGCATGTGGTTAATTAATCTTTGGGTGATAATCCAGGCTAAATACTAAGGAAATGTATAGGTAATTCTCAATCTGAAATTATTTTATTGTGATTCTTTTGCCTGTGGCAGGTTCGTGATGCTGTGTGCGAGGATGTGTTAGGAAAAGGTAGAAGAAGTAGGTCTCATTATCTATTTAGTGATTGTTCAAAGCCTTCCTGGGTAGGAGGGGGTGGAGATGGCTAATGAATAATCTAAGAGTAAAGAGTATCACGGAATGTACTGTACAGAACATAGGGGCTAATTAATCTCCTCTGTTGACGCTGGACAGAGAGGAAAAAGGAAACTTGTATTAAAGCGAAAGAGATATAGATTAGACATAATGAAGAACTTGCTATTAATGAGCATTTTAAGTTGCTGAGCAGGGCAAGTAAAACTATCATCTTGACCTTGGCCAGCACAGAAAGCAATGAAGGAAGTTCCCTGGTGGTCCAGTGGTTAGGACTCGGCGCTTTCACTGCCAAGGGCCTGGGTTCAATCCCTGCTTGGGGAACCAAGATTCCATAAGCCTCAAAGCACAGCCAAAAAAAAAAAAAAAAAACAAGAGAGAAAGGCAATGAAGCAGGCTAGATTTCCTGCAAGGAAAGAGTTCCGATCACCTGAACAAGTTAGGTCTGCTTTCTGGTATAGCAGGCTTCATTTCCCTACAAGCAGCACTCCAACCTGTGAGCTTGGCAATTTTTTAGGGTCTTTCGCTGGAAAGGTGCCTTTTGGAAACAAGAGCCTGTCTCATCACTGTGAAAGTGAACTTAGAGTTTTAGGAAGATGACAGATTTCTTAACTGGGAGAGTCTTGTTCCACCCTCCCTCCCTCTCTTTCTTGCTGTTTAAAACCGTTTTATTCAGTCTGTTATACCACCACAGACACAGATTCTTCCCCGGGGGCTCTTTCTGCCTCCCACTTACCGAGACTACCAGGTCGCAGCACTTGTTTTCCATTAACTCTCAGAAGCTTTTTCCAATTTTCCAATAGCTCTCAGAAGCTGCTATTAGGCCATTAACTGCTTTCCTCGATGCCCGCTCTCCCCGCTTCCTCCTCTTCCCTCCAGTCTGGCTACTTCACTGCACTTCCTTCCTCGCGCGTTCTCCACCGCCCTCCCTGCTTCCCTGCATCTTCCTTTTGTACCTTTCTCTCTTCTCCAGAGAGCTCCCTCCCTACTTCCTTCCTTCTCCTCTTTCTTTTTCCTTCTTTCCTCCCTTCTTCCTTTTCCTTCTTTCCACTTCTGAACCATGCTTGCTGTACCTTCCCCAGAGCCATGAATGGAAAAAACAGATTGTTTCTTGACTCTACAATAGGAAGCTTGGCTGAAAAGCCTGTGAAGTGCAGGAAAGCCACAACATGCATTCACATTTGTTTATTCATCCAACAAATATTTGTTGAGTAGCTACTATGTGCCATGTCCCTGAGATCAAAGCTCTTGTCAATCTTTAAACTGAGAGAGAGGTAGCCTTGCTCCTCTGACACATGGGCTTAAATCAGAGATTAGGAGCTGGACTAAAAGACCTTGTGTTATTTTCCAACTTTGTGTTCATAATCAGTGATTATTGCTACAGAAAAGTACAGCCAGAGTCTTTTACAAATGTTGCAAACATCCCAATGGCCATACTAGTTTGCCTTGGAATGTCACTAGGATTATGTGTGGTAATTAGTTTCCTTTTCCCAGCCAAAAACCCCTTCAGCATGGCAGTATCTGGTCCTTTCAAATTATTTGAGCACCCGGGTTTCTAGACCATTGTAATCAATTGTTTCCTATGGGCAAACCCTTCTCGATAATGAGTTCATCCTTCTATCAGGGGAAAATGCAGCAGCACAATTAATATTTAGGGATGAAAATAAATTACTGTTTTCTGAGTAATGAGCCCTGAGTCGTGGTTCAGAGCTGAATACACAGTGCAAGAACAGAATTTAATTCTTTTCATGAGAACCGGCAGACTTTACTTCAAACCAACTACACTTCATTAAAACTCTGATAAGAGTCTGCAAAGCAGCCTAGAAATCTTGCAGCTGTGGGTTCTCAGAGAGAAGCAAAGAATCCTTATATTGTTCAAGTATGACACAATGAGTTTGCAATGGAGTTACCCCATCCCAGATATGTTCAGAGTCAATGCATTAATTCTCCTCGCCTGCCACCCGGGTTCCCTTAATGGTGAAAGGGAGGCAGCATCCAATTCTCTTACTTGCTTTAGACTTTGTGAGGGATTCAACAGCCAAGTTTGGGAGGGGGGAGGTGCAGAAGCACAAGAATGATCAACTTCCTCTAAGTATGAGTCTGGTACCAGGAACAGCGGTTTGAACCAGTCACATTCAGTCAAGATATGGAGGAAGGAAAAGTGAGTAGAGACAGGACAGGCCCCTACTGCATCAGTGAGCCTGCCTCTGGCCTAGGGCGTGGAGGGGTCTGAGGCTCCTCAGAGAACATCTCCTCCAGGAAGCCTTCTGTATTTCCTCAGGCTAAGTTAGGTGACTTCTCTGAGCTCCCCAGGTATTTTGTACATAGTCCTTTATAGTTCTTATCATCTTCTACTGAAATTGCCTACTTGCTAACAGTGGTTGCACCATGGACTTTGGAGAAAAGCTGTTTGGCTTTTTCATGAATAAGCTGTGTGATGTTGGGCAAGTCACTTAACCTCTCTGATGCCTGATTTCTGCATGAGTAAAGGAAGATTAGAGGGAGTAACAGGGACTTCCCCCATGGCTCAGCAGGTAAAGAATCCACCTACAATGCAGGAGATGTTGGAGTTGGGGGTTTGATCCCTGGAGAAGGAAATGGCAACCCACTCCAGTATTCTTACCTGAAAAATTCCAGGGACAGAGGAGCCTGGCGGGCTACAGTCCATGGGGTTGCAAATAGTTGGACACAACTGAGCATGCAAGCACAGCACAGAGGTAATAACACTTCACAGGATTGATGTAGTAAGTTAGTGTAGGACCTGGCATATGCTATCTATTATCACCATTATCATTACAATATAAACCTTCTCACTTTATGATAAGTTTCATGTTCAGGGTTTCTATACTAAGAGCTTAGCACAGAGGACATTTCCAATAAAAATCTGTTCAATGAATTTCATAGCAAACTGCCATGAGAGGCTAGATGAACCTCTCATGGGATGATGATTAAGCCTGGAGAAAGCTAAGGGTCAACGGTGACACCCAGGGGGTCACCTACTCTTCTGCATCTTTGCAGTGGTCAACAAGAAGTGACAGGAATGGCCTTTGCAGTGAGGGTTAGGATAGGGAGGATTTCGTGCTGAGGAGGTAGTATGCTAATAAATCCAGAGACTCTTGCACCAGATACAAACTCCCTGTCATACCTCAGGTGTGTCTATTTATTTATCTATTTATTTATTTTTAAGTTTTTTTCTTTAAATTGAAGTATGATTGCTTTATAATGTTAGTTTCTGCTGGGCAACAAAGTAAATCAGCTGTATGTATACACATATCCCTTCCCTTAGAAGGGGGTGACTCCCAGGGCATGTCTCCCAGGGAAAGCTTCCTGACAAAGAGCCCAGCTTCGTGTGTGTAGGAAATGGAGCTGTGGGTAACTCTGTACCCCTCTGCACCTGCACTGCCTTTTAGGGGCTGCCAGCAGCAGTGGGAGGTCCCCTGGTCCCGTGTTGCCCACACTGTGCCCATGTGTGGTATGTCCTCATACGTGGTTTGCTCTTAGTGACAATTATTAGAAACTAAAGAGCACTTCCAAGGGAGGAGTCCTCTGTACAGTCGGATTTTCTTACATCTAGGATGTACAGGTGTAGCCGTGTCTAAGGGGGACAAATTGGATAACTTCTCCGGCTGCTTTGCAGCCCTTTGAGTACAGGAAATAATCAGTGTGTGCGTGAGGGAGAGAGAGAGAAATAAAGACACAGGGAGATAAGAGAGTAGGAGGCAGAGAAGAGAAAATCATAGCATTTCTATCTAAATTGTTTCTCCCATGTTTCCTCTCTTAAAATTAGCATAGCCACTGAAATAAGGAGGTACTGCTGACTTTGAGATATTTCAGACAGCAGTGTTTCCACCAATTGATCAGAGATGTCATTGAGAAAGAGAAGGACTAAAATCTGGGGGTTTAATTGCTACTTTCAGCAGCCTTTCTCCAAGAGTGGGACTGGCTCACCTCTGAAACAGGGGACTTCAAAATTGAAGGGGCAATATTCACATGATATGGTCCCAAAAGCACAGCTGAGGAGAAGGCGTCATAACTGAGCAGAGACTAGAGGGAGTTAGGACATCTGAGTCCTAGTCCAGAATCTGCTCTGAACTCAGGTGTGACCTTGGGCAAGTTACCACATTCCCTCAGACTTCGGTTTTTACATCTGGTGGGTCTCCTCCGGCTCTAACATTCTGACTTCTTGCAGCACAAGAGTGGGTACATAGGAAATAGCAGACAGGACAGAGCTCTCCTCTTTATATTTTCTTTCACATTGGGATTCTGATGCTGCATTGGTCCGTGTTTATTGATGTCTAGACACATATTCAAATGGGTTATATATTGATTCTCTTTCAAAGTTTCTTACTGCTCTATCATAAAAAAAAAAAAAATGTAGAGCTCACCAGCTCATGGCATTTATTTCAAGTAATTCTTTCTACATGTAATTCTCTCGTCCAGTTATTTAATAAGCATTTTTAACACCAACTGTGTGCCTGATGCTGTCCAAAGGAAAATGCCAACAAGATCCCTGCACTCAAGATGCCACCACGAAAAGACAGCCCAGTAAGACAGTAGCAGCATCTTGGAATATGCCTCAGGATCTGCCATGCACACACATGAGTGTTTCAGCTGAAAGCAGTTAGTCCAGGGTGTGCCTACCTACAGCATCAATACTGTGTCTGCCAGGTTCAAATTGACTGACTTGAATCGTGGCTGGCATATAATGCCACTTCCTTTGTCCAAGCAACAGTGGAAACAAAGGGGAAGTTCCCACCCAAAGTCTGAGAAGACAGGGTCAGGAGTCCTGATAACTTCCCAGGGGACAATGGGCTTTCCCTCATGTTGGGATCATCCACTGAGTTCCAGGTCCTGAGATGTGGTGATGCCCGGGGTCCTGGCATGGAGGAGGTCCACTGCATGTTTTCCTGTCAACATTTCTCTGCTTCCCTGAGGCTATCATCAGGTCTCACTTGTCTCTGTATATGGCCAAAGCGCAAAGATTTTAACTCAACCAAAACCAAGAAGGAAGTGACCATCAAAGGGAGCATAATGGGAGAGATGCTCTGTAGGTACAAGCTTTGTAAACATTTAAGAGGAGGCTTTGTTATGACTTCCAAACTAAATTTTAAATCACTAACCTGATAGTGTGTCTGTGTATAAGAGATATTTTCTCTGTTCTCCTTTCCTAAGCATTTGAGAACCCTTAGGGATGGGCCCGGAGAAGGCAACGGCACCCCACCCCAGTACTCTTGTCTGGAAAATCCCATGAATGGAGGAGCCTGATAGGCTGCAGTCCACGGGGTCACTAAGAGTTGTGTCCCCGTGTGTCCACTAAGAGTTGGACACAACTGAGCGACTTCACTTTCACTTTTCACTTTCATGCATTGGAGAAGGAAATGGCAACCCACTCCAGTGTTCTTGCCTGGAGAATCCCAGGGACAGGGAAGCCTGGTGGGCTGCCGTCTATGGGGTCGCACAGAGTCAGACACGACTGAAGTGACTTAGCAGCAGCAGGGATGGGCCAGAGCTGAGAGTCAGATGTGACTAGTGGGAGGACCTGGGCAAACAGCACATCCCAGTCCTCAGTTGTCCTGGTTTACAAGAATCTTCAGGAACCTCCTAGACAAATAATTTGAACTGAGTCCTCTAGCAAATTGGCGGAAAGGGATTTGGAAGGAAAAGATGTATCAAATATTAAATTGTAAGAGCTGTACAGTCCCTGGGAGAAAACTTATCCTTAGCGGAAGAAAAATTCTGGCACAGCAAGCCGGACTTAGCAAAAGGACTTAAGGATCAAAAGGAGTAATGACTCTGGGTTCAGCACAGAGTCTCTGTTATTTGAAGACACCCTGGCCCAATTATCTCAGTGTCATACACCAGCTCTGGAGAGAAGAATAAATAAAACTGGAAGAGCAGTGTCACCAAAGTGTAACACCTCGGAGCCCAGACAACTCTGCCGCAGGATGAGGCATCTCCCGCCACAGAGCAGGACACAAGGAAGAATACCTTCTCCTTTCAGTGTGGCCAAGGCACTTGGCAAAGTTCTGCCTCCCGAGAACAGCAGCATTGGCGGGCCTGCAGGGGCAGTCTGGTGGCCGGCAAAGTTGGAACAGGATCATCGCATTGAGCACCGGCCTGGATGGAGTCTCAAACACGTTTGACACATTCCTCGGATTCCCAAGAACACCTCCAGGTGGTGAAGAGGGAATAAGACAGATGGAGTCCGAAGCCGGGAAACTCCATATTGACGACAAAACTGTTTAGTTGATTCCTATAGCCTGGAGACACAGTTCTTTGGAAATGTGCTTTGAGGAGTACAAACATGTTTGTTCTACTTCCGTTATTCCCAGCCTCACCTGCTTGTTCCAGCTGCTTCGGAAGTGGCCAGCTCTGCATGGACATCAGTGGGCTTCACACAGGTGCTTCACATGGGGTTTCATAGACAGCACCACCTGACGCTGTCTGCCATCAGGACTGCAGGGCAAGCCCTTCGCCTTCCTGGTGCTTCCCTAGTGACACAAAGCCGTGGGGCCACCCCCACCTTCAGATGCCCAGGTGTGAGCAACAGCCTAGAAATGCAAGAGAGTTAACGATCCCATAGTTTAAAACTTTGACTAGCGGGAACTAGGAGTTCTCCACCAATCGTAGAGAAATTCTTCTTTTTCTCCCATCCCAGTACAACATGCCATCTTTGAGACGCAGTTTATGTACTTTCTTGGAGGATGGTCCCATCAGATGGAGCAAGAAGGTCTGGAGAAGAGACACACAGTTTGGACATAAAGGGTACAGATGTTTGTGTCTCACATCAATGATCCCCAAAGAGCATCCAGTGCCGGGAGGATTTCAACAACCAGTGGGACAGATGATTAATCCTGTGGGTACAAGTCAGTGTCTCTCCTCAGCTCCCCAGTGCTTGTGCTGTGATCCCATCAACAGTGTGGCCAAAGAAGCAAGGAACCTATGCGTGGGTCCAAAGTATGGGCCCACCTTTGAGGGCCCACCTATGAATCCCTTTCCAAGGCTGCTCAAGGCTTCTTGGCAGAACCAGAGACCCATGTTGATTCCTTGATATGACACCATTCTTCAGTGAGGCATCTGGCTACTTCATGGCAGGGCTGTGATACTGGTCCCTTCTACCCTGATGGGCAGCCTTCATCTTTACTGGAGGTGATGCCTACTCTGCATATGGGTTTGTTTTGCATCCAAGTAATGCCTCCACCTATATAACCACCCAAGGCTTTTCAGAACGCCTGGTATATTGATATAGTTGCCCTTACAATGTTACGTAAGACCAAGAGGCCCATTTTATAGTACTGGCAGAAGAGATGTGACAATAGGCACGTAACTGCAGGATGTATCTTGTCATCCCGAAGCAGCCAGTCTAATGTCAATCAGTTCAGTTCAGTCCCTAAGTCATGTTCAACTCTTTGTGGCCCCATGGACTGCAGCACACCAAGCTTCCCTGTCCTTCACCATCTCCTGGAGTTCGCTCAAACTCGTGTCCATTGAGTCGGTGATGCCATCTAACCATCTCATCCTCTGTTGTCCCCTTCTCCTCCTGCCTTCAATCTTTCCCAGCATCAGAGTCTTTTCCAATGAATCGACTCTTTGCACCAGGTGGCCAAAGCATGTCAATAGAGTGGGGGAATACGCTATTAAAGGCTCAGCTAAGTTGTCACCTTGGGGAAAACGCCTTGCAGAGTTGGAGCAATCTTCCCTGGGCTTGTAACATATATGTCGGATGTCAGCCAACGTGGGCTTCCCTGGTGGCTCAGTGGTAAAGAATCCATCTGCCAATGCAGGAGACACAGGTTCAGTCCCTGGGTCGGGAAGATCCCTTGGAAAAGGAAATGGCAACACACTCTAGTATTCTTTCCTGGGAAACCCTATGGGCAGAGGAGCCTGGCGGGCTACAGTCCATGGGGTCACAGAGAGTCGGACACGACTGGGTAACTAAACAACAGCAATCAGCCAATATACGATGTTATGTTCCCACTAGATAGAAGGGTCTGGAAAGGAAGCATGGCCTGTCTTATCATCAGTTCCAGAAACCTTCTCAGGGAGTCTGTTTTACAGTCCCACAAACAGATTTTTCCAGGTTTAGAGGCCCTGATATTCAGAGGTCCAAAGGTCTCCTTTGAACTTGAATTGCAACCGCCACCTGCTCACTTTGGGCTCCTTATACTGGTGGATCAGCAAACAAAGAAAGAGGAACTATGGTGGTTCTGCACAATGTGAGCCGGGAAGAATAATTCTGAAATCCACAGGATTCACAAAGATGTATACATTTTTTTGCATCCAGGGAAAGTGGGTAATTATAGCAATCACAGCCCAAGGGCAAAGCAGTAAAGACCTCACATCCCTTGGGAGTGTAGATCTTGATTATACTACTAGGCTAGCACTGCAGATCAGTGGCAAAGTGCTGGCCAAGGTGATAGAAATCTGAAACAGGAGGTGGAAGAAGGGGAGGGTGAATGTCAATTAAGGCCTTAGAACCAGCTGGCTCTACATCTTATTTCATTAACCCTCTTGCTCTGGAATTTTTTTGGAAACTTCAACTGCCACCACCTTGAGGGAAATTCTGTGACTGATTAGACTTAGACCTCCCCTTCAGGGAAATAGTGAACGCACCCTCCTCTTAGGAAAATAGAGATTCTAAAGTAAAGCAAGAGAGCCAGATGACAGAGGGCACAGCAGGCTGCTTGGTACAGGGTGGGATATATTAGCTGCTTCTTATCCACTGCTTTAGATCTCCTTTTGCACTTGTCTCTCCCTCAAGCTGACAAGCAGCTTCACAAAGACACAGCCTGATGGCACTTCACCTCACACCCATGCTGTGCACGACTCGCCTGTTACTCTGGGATTTCTTCTATTCCAAAACCTTGATGTAGCGATCCTCGCAGGTGTACACCTGGGTCTCCAGGGGGCGTTTACTCTCTAGAGTGAAACTTTTTTTTTTTCCCATTTATTTTTATGAGTTGGAGGGTAATTACTTTACAATATTGTAGTGGTTTTTGTCATACATTGACATGAATCAGTCATGGATTTACATGTATTCCCCATCCCGATCCCCCCTCCCACCTCCCTCTCCGCCCGATTCCTCTGGGTCTTCCCAGTGCACCAGGCCGAAGCACTTGTCTCATGCATCCAGCCTGGGCTGGTGATCTGTTTCACCCTAGATAATATACGTGTTTCGATGCTGTTCTCTCGAAACATCCCACCCTCGCCTTCTCCCACAGAGTCCAAAGGTCTGTTCTGTACATCTGTGTCTCTTTTTCTGTTTTGCATATAGGGTTATCGTTACCATCTTTCTAAATTGCATATATATGCGTTAGTATACTGTATTGGTCTTTATCTTTCTGGCTTACTTCACTCTGTATAATGGGCTCCAGTTTCATCCATCTCATTAGAACTGATTCAAATGAATTCTTTTTCATGGCTGAGTAATATTCCATGGTGTATATGTACACAGCTTCCTTATCCATTCTTCTGCTGATGGGCATCTAGGCTGCTTCCATGTCCTGGCTATTATAAACAGTGCTGCGATGAACATTGGGGTGCACGTGTCTCTTTCAGATCTGGTTTCCTCGGTGTGTATGCCCAGAAGTGGGATTGCTGGTTCATATGGCAGTTTTATTTCCAGTTTTTTAAGAAATCTCCACACTGTTCTCCATAGTGGCTGTACTAGTTTGCATTCCCACCAATAGTGTAAGAGGGTTCCCTTTTCTCCACACCCTCTCCAGCATTTATTGCTTGTAGACTTTTGGATAGCAGCCATCCTGACTGGCGTGTAATGGTACCTCATTGAGGTTTTAATTTGCATTTCTCTGATAATGAGTGATGTTGAGCATCTTTTCATGTGTTTGTTAGCCATCTGTATGTCTTCTTTGGAGAAATGTCTGTTTAGTTCTTTGGTCCTAGAGTGAAACTTTTGACCAGTGGGCTCTAGGAGCAGAGAAGACATTCTTCCCCTGTCTTCCCCTGCATGGGCATTGCTGAGACATTGTTTCCGTGGCTCCGTGGACAATGGTCCTTTGATATCAGTCAGCTGTGCTTAGTGGTAGCCAGCATAATATCCTTCCTTATCTGGTTTCCATCTCCTTCCTTACTTCCCTTGTCCTTCATTCCTGATCCTTGGTGTGCCCTTCCTAATAAAATAACAGTACCTGAACCCTTACCTCAGGCTCTAGAAACCAGGCTAAGAAAGGGTACCTAATGATATAAAAAGTAGATAAATATACAAAGATGAAATTATTCTCCTTCACAGAGGAAAGGTAAGTCAAAATTTCAACCCAGTCAGAGATGAACAGTCTGTGGTACCAAGTATCCTCAGTGAAGCTGATATTTGGGCTTGAGTCCTTGGTATCAAGTAGCAAGAGCTATAGAGGGGAAGTTTATAAGCCTTTTTAGATCACCACAGGAGACTTCCATTAGAGTTTCAGAAATTTTTAGTTTCATGTTTTTATATAGAATTCAAGAGCATCAAACATTTATACAGATTTGAGTTGGTCCAGGGTTACCTTGTAAGAAAGTGAAGTTGATGTTATATCTTTATATCTGATCCGTAGATATATTTTCAGCATCTTGCACTCATCCTCTAAAACCTTCAGTACTTATGTTTTCTTTTCTGTCTCCTTTATCTCAACATCTTTAGCTACATATTATTTGGAAGTGGACACTTAAGGTTTGCAGTTAAGTGTTGATAACTAATAGAGTTTAATTTGGTAGTCCTCCAAGGACCCCAGGAGGTTTTTATAGAATAACCCCTAAACTCAGAAGACCATGTTTCTAATGGTAGAACTTCTGGCATCTACAACTGACTGGTAAAGACAGATCTGAGGTTTTGTTTTAAAAAAATAACATACACAATTTTTACTTTTCAGTATGTCTAGCACTTAGTTCAAGCTATTTTGTTTCTGTGTCCTTTCAGATAATGATCTTTAACTATTAGAAGAAAGGGCAAGAAAATTAAAAAAGCAAGCCAAAACCCTGGCTCAGTTTTTTACCACCATATTATTCTAAACTGTTTAATAATTAAGTTGAAAGTTAAAAAAATTTTACATGAATATGCTTAATATTTTACTATACTTACATTATCACATATCTACATATCCATCCCTCTATCCAACCCAGTAGTTCAGTTTCTTTTTTAATGCATTTCAAAATAAATTGTAGCCACTTTCCCCACTAAATACTTCCCTGGCTTGATTTCCTTCTTAAATAGTCTGCGTGTCAGGACAAAGCAAAGAATTCAGCAACTGCTGTTTAAATCTCATTCATTACTTTGGGAATCAAGGCAAAGTAATATACATGGATGGAATGAATTCAGTTTCTCTTCCTATTGTCTCTCTAGCAAAGAGGTGACTAAAGCCGTGAATATTCATTTCCTGGAAACTGAAGTCCTGACTTGTAAGAAAGAGCCACCTTTGTAGTAAGACAGAACCATCAAACAATTCTTACATAGCCTCATGCCACAGTAAAGCTAGCTCTCAACTGTTTAAAAAGACTCAAATCATTTTGCAGTGTCTTTGTGTTTATAGGTAAAAATGTTTGAAGCTATAAATCAAACCTTGAACTAAGTACGAAGTAGTCAGACCAACATAAGTTGTCTGATTGCATTCCTGACCCACACAGATACCCTCTGTGGATAAAAAGAACTTGCCCCATCTCAGTCCTTTCTAAATTCATCATTTCCCTGACATGGCACCAGCCACTGGGCTGGTGGCTTCCCCACCAAGTGTCCCTTGACAACTTCAGCCCCAGGGCTCTCCCTTGCCCGCCTGGCACAGCCCTACTTACTACCACACAGTTGAGCACTTAATCGTTTAACCATCTTACATAGAATGATCGTGCCTGACTTCCTGTGTCTAAGTTCTTGGAAGATAAGAAACCTGTCTTCTGAATCTTCTGCATACCTAGGGGGCTTGGCATAGTGCCAGGCACACACCTAAGCCTACAGCTCTTAAACCTTCACGTGTGTGTGTGTGTGTGTGCATATATGTTTTCTCATTTAAAGCTCATTGTATAATAGACTGCTTGGCCTACTTGCTTCTAAAAACCTGGTTCTGGGTACTTTTAAAGCGTTTCTTCCCAGATACGTGATCGTGGCAGTTAATATCAGCCAGAATACTTTTCAACAAGTCCGTACGCAGTCATCATGAGCAGGAACTTAGAGACAGGGCTTTTCTGTGTCGGAGCCAGAATTCAGAAATGCTCTGCTTTTCTTGGTTAAAAGAGACCCAGGGTTTTTCTTTTCAACATCCATTTGCACTGACCTCTTTTTCTGGCTTCTCAGTAAAAGGATTAAGGACTCAGGAAGCACCGGGGGAAAATGGCTTGTTTAGCTGGAGAAGGGACTTAGGCACGTCTGACAGTGTGGAGTGGAAAAGCCATGAAGGAGCTTCCTCTTTGGGCAGCTCTACAAATCCAGGTCCCTGTCCAGCTCTTGGCCATCCCCCAGTGATGTGCATGGCGGTATCTGTGCATGTGGTGGGAGGGGTGGGGGGAGTGTGTGGGTGGGTGGGTGGGTGGGTGTGTGTGTTTGGTCACTTAATCGTGTGGGTTTCTCCAGGCAAGAATACTGGAGTGGGTACATTGCGTGAAACTATTCCCTCAAGTCAGCACATCCTGGAGTTAGCAGGATATAGAGTGCTAAGCACTGGGCCTCTTCATTAACCCACACCTAAACGACCTTTTATGTTGGCTTCCAGAGCGTTCAGTCTCTTCTGAGAATGTAAACCAAGGCAACGTGTTGATCCTTACTGTAACATCTTGTGGGTTTAGCTAAAATATAAATAACCTGATATGCTTAAAAAGTGAAAACAGATTCAAGCAATAGATGAATGTGCCTTTCTTTCTTCCAAATTTCCCCAGAGAAACTGCCTTCTCATTCTGACTTTTATGTGACAGAAAAATCACCTACAAATACACTGGAAATATTGAACATAATTTCACTGAGGCCCTGTAGTAGGTCACAGCAACTGGGTCTTATGGCTTGCTCCTAACCTGAGCTAGATTTAATTCCAGAACCCAGGTGGGCTACAAAGTGACACCCTCTTTTCATTATCCTTTTTTTTTTAAACTGTGATTCTGCAGTAGTTTCAGCAATAAACAGGCTGAAAGAAAATCCTTGGAGGCCTATCATCAAAGTTGGATATAGAAAAAGAGATATAAGGCACCCAGCAAGAAACTGTCTAGACAAGAGTCCCAGAGCTTCTACTTTTGTATTTCTTCCTTCCTCTGTCATTCTACAAGATCAGTGTCTTCAATGTTTTTCATAATGGTCTACCCTGGAGTGGTCTGAAAAGCAAAGAGTAGAGAATAAACTTTGCCAGAAGAAACATAACTGCACTGAGGGAGTGGAGGTAGGGCAGCTTTATAGTGATCTTGGCAAAAAAGCACCATGTGAAATTCAGAGGTCACTCAGTTCTGCCCTTCACATCATGCATGTGGTGGCCTTGGATTACCATCAGAGTCTAGAGATTGCAGAGACCCCTACACCACCTCAGACACAGCCTGTGAGTTGCCAGATTGGGACCCCTGAAACTTACTGGCTTCCCTGGTAGCTCAGCTGGTAAAGAATCTGCCTGCAATGCAGGAGACCCCGATTCAGTTCCTGGGTGGGGAAGATCTGCTGGAGAGGGGATAGGCTACCCCCCACAGTATTTTTGGGCTTCCCTGGTGGCTCAAATGGTTAAGTATCCACCTGCAATGTGAGAGACCTGGGTTCAATCCCTGAGTTGGAAAGATCCCCTGGAGAATAGAACAGCTGCTTACTCCAGTATTCTGGCCTGGAGAGTTCCATGGACTGTATATGATTGCATGCAGTGGCCAGCCCTGCAGGAACCAGGGGGTCTGCCTAGTTTATAGCTAGATCTTGCTCAGATGAAGGAGGTTGAAGGATTAATAACTCCCGCTCACCATTAAACCCTAGTTCCCTTACAGGAAGCTGTTATCTAACCCACAGCCTATTTAAGAGAGTTCCCAGAGAGGATTAAAGGAAGTCAGCCTCAGACCGTTAGGAGGGAACATCCTAAAAGGTTTCCCCCAGAGGAGGAAACAGTAAGTGGTGAACAAAGCCAAAAGTACAGCTGGAGGCAGAGATGATAGGGATTAAACCCTGGATTAATACTGACAGTGTTAGATGGAATTGTTTATTAGATAGTAACAGAAAATCCACTATGAGAATGTCTATTGTTTACTTAAGAAAACCTTCAGTTAAGCAGTCCCAGGTTTGTGTCAGCATCTCAGAACTCAAGGGTTCTGAGTCAAAGTCTTTGCAGTTTTCTTCCCCTCACGATGACAAAATGGTTGCCATAACTCCAGGTATTGTAACCTCACAGAGCCATTTTCAAAGGCAGCTAGCAGAAATGTTCTTTGTGTGTCTTCTATCTTTCATTAACTATAATCGTAACTAATGTTTTTGAACATTTGCTATCTTTCAGGGACTATCCTAAGTGCTTTATATGTATTAACTCCTTTAATTCTACAGCAGATAAGAAAAATCAAAGCACAGAGAATGCAATTACCTTTATCAAGGTCACACAGACAAGAAGTAGTAAAGCTGGACTCACGCTTTTGACAGTTCAGCTCTAGAGCCTTTACAGTATTAAACCACCTCTCCATTAGGGAAGAAGAGACTTGCCAGAAGACCCTTGGCAACTTCACCTTATGCTTCATTGTTTAGACCTGGGTCACATGACCACCCTGGCTGCAAAGGAGGCTGGGAATACAAATATCTGCCTATTTCAACCTATAGGAAGATGGAGGCTGTGATGGTCAGTTAAATAGCCAACCAAAAGTATCTGCCATGGTTGCAAAAGAAACAATGGCTCTTGTCATAACTGAAAGGTCCTAGTGCACTAAGGGTTTAGGTGAAAGTCTCAGGTCACAGGGCTATTTGGCTTACTGCCACTGGGGAAGAAAAACAAGCTTCTGCTCAAGACCAGCCAGGAATAACAAAAATGCCAGGAGCCTGGTAGTCGTATCTTTCAACCAATCATTGGAGTGTCTGTGCATGAGCAGTTCTTATTAAATTATTCATCCTGATTTAATGAGGAGGAAATCAAATGCAACAGGTGTGGTTCTTCCTGCTTGTTGAATGGCTTTAAAACAAGCTTTCAGATACAGGTTGCCTTGGGGGAAAGCAGCAGGAGGACAAAGCGGCTGTATTTTAAGCTAATTACCAAAATGCTACACTTACTAGTACCTCTCAAAGACGAACATTTGCTCCCATGTCAGTGGTCATAGGATAAAAATACGTAAAGAAAAAGAATATTACATAAGCAATTTGCTTTACATGTACTTTAAAAAAAAGCCTCTTGAATGCAGAATATGGTCACATCTCAAGTGTTATTGTACCTGCTTGTAAATTTGAGTAGAATCTCATTTTAATAAGCTTGAAGAGACTTCTGAATTGCTACATTAGATCCAAATCTCATTAGACTTGAAGCCTATTGCTATAATATACTAAATATACTCTATTGTTTCCTGGGCTTAAGATTCACTTGCACAAAGACAGCGTTAGGTTTGCAATTTGTTTGCAAAGATGTGGGGAGGGTAGGGAGGAAGAGATAGGCACCAAAGGACATGCTTGCCTTGTGCCAACCCATTAGGGCCAGAGAAGGTAAATGATGCTACATCTTTTTGCACAGACTGTAACTGAATACAACACAATATCTTCATGAAATGCAACCTGTTTTTCAAATCTTAGGTGGTTATGTTTCATGGTTTTATAAATTGTGTGGTTGTTTGGTTTTGCCCCTATTTTTCTTTCTCTTTTTTGGTCATGAGCTCATTGTGTTAGTACTAACAGCTAAAATAGGGTGTAAAATGAGCAGGGTTTTGAATTGCCATTATCTATTCAGAAAATAATTAAAGGTTCACTAAAGACAGTCTGTAACTGGAAAATGCTGGGAGCTCACAAAGCAAACCTACCCAGATCCATTCTTGTTCCTCCCTGGCCCTACAGATAACCATCACCTCCACTGTCCCTCATCTCCCTGAACCTCAGTTTTCTCATCTGCAAAATAGAGATCTGGACTCCATGATTTCTTGGGTTTTGAAGGCCTGAGATTCTGAAGTTCTGTGATTCTGTACACCCCTAGGTCAATATTTAACATAGACTCCAAATTCAATAAATATTGTTAAGCCACAACTGACATGCTTTTGCATATGCTGCTAAGAATATTTAACAGAGTGATAAGGAATATGGTCAATCATATTGTAATAATTTTGTATGGTGAGAGATGGTTACTGGACCTGTGGTGGTGCTGATTTTGTAATGTATTTGATTGTCAGATCACAATGCTATACATCTGAAACTAACATAATGTTGTATATCAACTATACTTCAATAAAAAGAATACTTAATAATGAAAACAAAACTCTATATGAAAAGAAAATATCTTCATTCAGAAAGCAGATGATTAAAAGGATAAATATTTCTAAATGCTTTGTTGCACTGGGATTTTTGTTCCCCAATACTATTTCCTGTGTGCACCCTGACAAATAATGTTAAGATGTAAAGCACTCTTAAGGGCATGGAAATAGCCTTGTTCGGTTGAACGTTAAAATGACATTCTACTTACATTATGCTTTATGAATGGAAGGTTAATGGAATTGTGCATGTTTCAGTTTTCACTCTGCAGGTTATTTTGTAATAAGGATGAGACTGTCCTACCTTTAATCTGGTGTTTTATTAAATTAAATGCATTGCAAGGAAGGGCCATTTTATTCTGCTGTTCTATCTTATATTCACAAGCAAGAGGGCCTGCCAAATGCTTCTCTTGTTGATTCTTTTAGGAGTCTCCTATTTCCAGTGAATGTGATATAAGCCCATCCTTAGTACTTGGAAGAAAAATATTATTAATTTCTTTAAATCAAAAGTCTTTAAACAAAGGCAGGAACTTCCTTTTGGGTTTTTATGATTTGCTATTATCTCACCTAAAAAAGTAAAGACTTAAGCATATGAGTGGTTAACTCAAGGGTTCTCAACTAAGGGCTTACCATATCCCTTAACTCAGTAGTTCTTAGCTGGGGGGTTATTGGCATTGGTGGAATGATATTCAGTATTTGGTTTGCATGACTGACCATGCATTGCAAAGTATTTGGCATACCTGTCTCCCACCCCGTAAACACCAGAAGCATGTTCTGACCACTGTGACAACCATACTTGCCCTGTACACATTACCAAAGGCCAACGCCTCTGAGAGGGTCCTCTGCAGGAAGGAGGCCTGGTAATAAGAAATCAGTTTTCAAAAGCCCAAAGAGGGTCTGTGTCCACATGTGGGAAATGTGACTTTTCATCATTCTAGTCCTCATCTCCAGTGGATGTACCTTGGTGACTTCATTGCTCCCTGGATGATGACACATATTAAGAGGAAAATCATAAGAGAGAATGTTTGAGAATCATATGACTTATAAAAAAACATATACTTTCTCCTAGATCTTGAAAAAGCATCAAAACTTGCAGCATGTAACTTTATAGAAAACACACATTTATTTTTTTTTTTGTACTTTATGGAATAGACTACATGTGTCCATGGTAAAATAACTCTTGAGAAGTAAAGATCTTGTGTAACGAGAAGCACAACTAGAGAATGAGTGGATTTTATTTCCTTTTCCAGATTCTTCTGTGGTACCAGGATTTTGAATTCCAATAGAGTTCAACATTTTTGGGTGTTGGGTGCTAAACGAGACAGATGCTCTCTTGGGCCCGTGAAAGATGAATCAGACATGTTCTCTGCTTTTGAGGCTCACAGCTGTGCCTGGGAGGCTGACTGATGGAAAACCAGAGTGTAAAGTAATAAATACTACCATGGAGGTATGTTTACATGTGACGGGAATCAGGGAAAGGGGTAGCTGATTTCACCCAGGCATCAGGAAGTGGTGGTGGTGGGAGGAGGCAGAGACTGGCAGATCCAGGGAAGGCTTCAAAGAAAAGGGATCAGGTGAGTGGGCCTTGAAGAGTAGTACATGGGCCTTTGCCAGGTGGTGGTGGGATAGGGAACAGAATTCTAGTAGAGAGCAGCATATACATGGTCACAAAGGTGTGAAAAAGAATGGAGAAAATCCAGTGTGGTGAGGCATTGGTGGAGGGTGCTGGAACAGGTGGTAATAGATGAGTCAGGGTAGCAGCATTTAGAGGTCCTGATGTGCCAGGCTAAGAAGTTGGAACTTAATTCTTAGGTAGAAAGGAAGCAATTTAGATTTTAAGCAGGAAAGTAAAATAATCAGATTTACATAGGGACAGAACTCTGATGGCGATATAGAAGATGGATAAATGTAGACAACTTCAACCAGGGATACCAGGTAAGTGAATTAACTGAATACTTTACTTTTAAGCATTCCTTCTTAAGACTTGAGAAACCAAGTCCAATTCATAGCAAATTGAAGGCAGGTAATAAATTTGAACTAAAGAGCCTCTTGATGAAGGTGAAAGAGGAGAGTGAAAAAGCTGGTTTAATCTGGTCCCATCACTTCATGGCAAATAGATGGGGGAAAAGGAAAACAGTGGCAGATTTTATTTTCTTGGTCTCCAAAATCACTACAAACAGTGACTGCAGCCCCCAAATTAAAGGATGTTTGCTTCTTGGAAGAAAAGCTATGACAAACCTAGACAGCACATTGAAAATCAGAGACATCACTTTGTATAGTCAAAGCTATGGTTTTTCCATAGTCATGTACGGATGTGAGAGTTGGACCATAAAGAAGGCTGAGTGCCAAAGAACTGATACTTTTGAATTGTTGTGCTGAAGAATACTCTTGAGAGTCCCTTGGACAGCAAGGAGATCAAACCAGTCAATCTTAAAAGGAAATCAACCCCGAATATTCATTGAAAGGTCTGATGCTGAAGCTCTAATACTTTGGCCATCTGATGTGAAAAGCCTACTCACTGGAAAAGACCCTGATGCTGGGAAAGATTGAGGGCAGGAGAAGAGGGTGACAGTGGATGAGATGGTTGAATGGCATCATTAACTCAGTGGACATGAGTTTGAGCAAACTCCGGGAGATAGTGAAGGACAAGGAAGCCTGACGTGCTGCAGTCCATGGGGTCACAAAGAGTCAGACATGACTGAGTGAACAACAACATCTGAGGGGCAGAACTGGGATCTGGATTCAGGTCCTAGGCGCTAGAACTGGCATTCTTTTTTTTTTTTTTTTTTAATGTGGACCATTTTTGAAGTCTTATAGAGTTTGCTACAGTATTGCTTCTGTTTTATGTTTTGTTTTTTGGCCACAAGGCATGTGGGATCTTAGCTCCTCGACCAGGGATCAAACCCACACCCCCTGCTTTGGAAGGTGAAGTCTTAACCACTGAAATACCAGGGAAGTCCCTAGAACTGGCATTCTTGACAATTGTACCTTTGTAGCAGAGATGGTGGGCTGCTTTCCCCAGTTTATACTTCACCACTGCATTTACTAACCTCTTTGTTCTAGGGGGAGTCACGTGACTAGTTCTTGCCAGTGGAATATAAACTTTGGTATTGAGTGTCAGCTGTGGGCACAGAGCCTTCTCCATACTCTTGTCTTCTGCCAGCTGAATACAGATGATGAGAATGAGGCTCCAGGGAACAACAAGGCCACGGTGTGGAAGAGCTCATGTCCCTAAGGCATAACCTGGAAGAAAACTGCTGAACCAAAACCCTTGTATTATATCATGACATAAGCAGGAAATAAGCTGGGATTTGGGGGTCTGTCCGCAGTGTAATATAATCCTTTGTAAAATAGACCTTTGGGTCAAGAGCAGAACAATAAGCTTAAAGCTTGAACCTCTGGTGCCCTGGTAGGTTACCCAGCATTGCTAAAGGATCATGGTTATGACCTCAGATTGCATGGTTTTCCCACACCAAGAGTGGCTCCCTCTTTTCATTCAGCATAACAGAAAAACCAGAAGGTGTTAAAAACACCGAGGATGTTTGTAAACACATTGTTCTCGTGTCTTCTCAAAATCCTTGAAAACTCAGGAAGAGGAAAACAGCAGAGCTTTGAGCATAGTAGCACCTCTCATCTGTGAGAGGCCTCCATTCTAGTCCCACTTACATTTAGACATCACTCCCTCTTTTACACCCCTGCCTGCCGGATCGCAGTCACCTTTGGTGTGAAACCTGGCGCATGGTTAATGGGCGCACAAGAGACGACACAGCTGTTTCCAATAGTAAGCAGAAGAGTAACACACCTGGGGAAAGGCAGTGTGCGTGGAAAGGAGGAAAGCTAGCAATGTGCAGAGTTCGCCTACACTCCGACCCAGCTGTGAACTTTGTCACTGCTGTGGGCGCCTGGGGTCCATCCCAGAGGGACCCTCAAGGGAGGCATACAGACTGCAGCTCAGCGTTATCTGCCTGGGAGTAGGAAGGGAAAACACTTACCCAGGAGAGCCCATCCCCACTGGTCAAAAGTTGCCCAGTGGGGTGTCAAGCCCTGAGACCCTCCAGGTTGCACATTCCTGGGGGCCAATTCCAACAGGTACACAGCGCTCAGATGTCAAAGAGGCCCCCCTTAGAGAAGAGAGGCTGCGAGGTGGAGCACCAGGGTGTCTGATACCGGTCTCAATGTTAGACAATGCAGGTGGGATTTGAAACCAATACCTTCTAATTCCAGAGAACAATGTCACAGCTCACACACTGGAGAGAGAACAGCAGGCCTGGAACTTGGAACATTTGGTTCTAGTTCTGGAATTGCTAGACCTGGCTACTTGATTTAGGCAAATTCTTTAGTAACTCGATCTCAGTTGCCTTACCTCTAAAATAGGGATACTGAACTAACTCCTTATTCCCCAAAGTGTGTTCAGTTTTACAGTAGTGTTACAGAATATTGATTAGCAGGTATAGTTGAGAAGAGGGAGTTTTGTGGCTAAGTAACATTGGTAAATGCAGCAGTTATGCAGATTTCTCCACTGAAGAAATAAAAGTTATGCAGATTTCTTCACTGAAGGATATCTCAGAGTCTTTTTTTTTTTTCCATTTGTTTATTTGGCTGCACTGAGTCTACCGCTACATGTAAGATCTTTTTTATCTGTAGCATGTACAATCTAGTTCCCTGACTGGAAATCAACCCTGGGCTCCCCCATTGGGAGCGCAGTCTTGGCCACTGGGCCAGAAAGTCCCATATCTCAGAATCTTTATAATATATATTACACAAGCTACTTTATTCAAAAAATATTTCAAAGAACTAATTTGATTGATATTTGTTGAGCAGTTACTATTTGCCAGGAATCATGCCAAGATCTTCTCTTACATTGTCTCAGTCATTCATTTCTTCAGAACAATATTTGTCAAGTTTCCTGCTATATGACCACATTGTTCCTGGCACTGGAGATACCTCTGGGAATAAGATAAAGTCCCTGATTTTTACCTGGCAGTGAGGTAAGGACAGACAAGAAATAGGTAAACATGAACAAAGAAATTGGCATGCCTCATCTCATTGTATTCTCAATTACTGCGACAAGGACTATCTTTATCATGCCTATTTTATAAATAATGAGACTAAGGATTAGAGCGGGTAACATTTAAAAGCACAGAGTGGACGTGCTAGAACTAGGACTGTATCTGCATTAAAGTCTAATTTTAAAATGCTGTTGGCTTTGGGTGAACAGCACCGGATTCATCAGTATCCTGGGTCCAGCACATATCTTGTCATCGGTCCACATACAGCTCATGCCCATGGCTATTGAGGTCGCCACCTCTCTGCTCTGTTGTCTTGTCCACCGTTCTGAAGGTCACTGTTGTGCAAAACACCAGTTTGAGACACAATGCAGATAGTCTAGAAGGAGGACCTCTGGCCATAATGAGACAAGCAGCAGCAAAAGATTTTGCTCATACCCAAGTGGAGGTTTGGAACTCAAAAGAATGAGAGGTGACAGTTTTGCAAAGTATTACATAGTGTCTCATTAGTTATGCCTCTCAACAATTTTGAATAGAGCTAAACCATTTTTCTCTTCTTACTGTAACATTTACATTTTTTCTCTATAAAAAGTAAATGGTGTTTGTGAAAGTTCTTGCACCTTTAATAATCTAAGGAGTGACTTGTCAGTGATAAGCTGATTTTTAAAGCATATACTTTTCCTTGACACATTCCTTTGAAGAAAATTAAGAATCCAGGACCTGATTTTAATGATCCTTTGGTCTGTGATATTACTCTCAGAAAAAATAAAGTAGGGAAGGAGAATTATACTTTCTGTATATGACCTACTGAAATAATCAGGATTGTTGCATGTTAGTTATAAGGAACTATCCTTTGAAGATATAGGCTATTTGTATGTAGATAACACTTCCTTAAATGCTTTGCTATTTTTACCATTGAGAGACCCCTCATAAAGCTCAATCTAGATCTAATCTGACTTTAAAATTCCCAGATGAAAGGAGTTACAATTTGTGTAAAATCCCCACAGTAAATGGAAGCATCACTCACATACACCATTGTGTTTAAATAGTTATGTGACCACATTTGAAAAATGAAAAAAAAAAGAAACACTGTTCTTTGTGGAGGTTTGCATAATTAAAGAGTCACAAATAATAACAACAACACAGGATAGTCTGAGGATGATGAGACCTCAGTCATTTGAGGGCTTTAGGACCACATCCCCCATTGAAACTGGAATCTCTAGCCATATAGTTCCCTCTGCTTCCTCTGGTTGACATCCAGCTGGGCCATGTTCTTCCGGTGTGCATTAGGGAAAAGAACAGGAACTGGGAAATGTATGAGAGAGTAAATATAGTGCCATTCACCATAGACCATGTGGTTTTTTAAAAACATATATCATTTTGTTTAACAGGACTAAGGCAGAGATCACAGAACTGACATAGTAAAGGTGACTTAGAACGTTTTAGAGGCTGCTCCAGGAGAATGTCCAAGGCCTCAGCACTTTCATGACTTGCCACTAACCATAAAGTTTAGTTTAGTCGCTCAGTCATGTCCTACTCTTTGCGACCCCATGGACTGTAGCCTCCCGGGCTCCTCTGTCCATGGGATTTTCCAGGCAAGAGTACTGGAATGGGTTGCCATTTCCTTCTCCAGAGAATCTTCCTGACCCAGGGATCGAACCCAGGTCTCCCACATTGTAGGCAGACACTTAACCATCTGAGCCACCAGGGAAGTATAAGCCAAGCCTCAAAACCTCATTCTCTGCTTCTCTATGAGAAAATATGGTCATACCATATCCTTTTTAGAATAACCCAGGTTTCACCAAATGTGAAGTGTAATTATATAATATTCAACTAGATAGTCAAGGGAAGTGCATCTGCTATTCTAAACAGGTCGTGGTGGAAAACTAATTACAGATGACTGCAGAGAGAAAAGGGCAGAGTGTGTGGAGAGTGAAATAGAAAAACACATTACAAAGCAAAGGCCGTCTCACTTGATCTTTGAAATTATTGATTCAGGATTCCTGAGTCTCGGTTAAGAGGAAGTAAATGTTAAAGCTGTAACTCTCATCTTACACAGAGGAGTGTAAGAACTCTCTACAAGAACTCTTTGGATACCCATGCAAAAGCAGAAAGAAGAGGATAGCCCTTGCAAAGGAAATGTTTGCCTATCTTACTAGAATAAAATCAGAATTAGAACTGCTTTCCAGAATGGCTGGGATAGCAAAGTTCTCTGCTTTAAAGGGGATGTAGTCCAAATAGTCCCCCGGTGCTTCCATCCTTTCTACATCATTGTTCCCAGGCTCAGACCTCCTGTGGGTCAGAAACCTACCTCTGACCTGATACAGCCTACATTTTTATGAGGATGACACAAACAAAACACTACCTACTTGAAAAGTCCGAAAGAGGCGACTAAAAGGAGTTACTCATGATAGGTATGGATGGCTCATTTTTTTCCCTTCAGTAATTTATCAGACATATACTGAGCAATTTCTATGTCTCTACCAGGTCTTGGAAACACCAGAGTAAATTCCATCTTGTTTTTGGAGTACTTTCTGTTTTGCCTTGTGTGTAATAAAAAGGACAGATAAGTCATAGGAAGCCACACTGTGTTAGCTAACAGGGGAGATACACAGTCTAGGAGCACAGAGAAGAGATGTTTAAGAAAATCTCAGAAATCAGTGAAACCTACTACAAGTTGCCAAACAATAACCATGAAAAGGAGATTTGGAACACTGAATTTCCTTACTCATGGTCTTTCCTTTATTCATAATCTTCTCTTGGTATCCAAGCACATAGAAGCTATCATTTTTAAAAATTTTATTGTGATTGATTTACAGGGTTGTGTTTAATTTCTACTGTATAGCACGGTGACTCAGTTATACGTACATATGTTCTTTTTCATATTCTTTTCCATTATGGTTCATTACAGAATACTGAATATAGTTCTCTGTACTGTACTATACTGTCATACCTTGTTTATCTATCCTATGTATACTAGTTTACATCTGCTAATCCCAACCTCCCAATCCTTCCCTTCTCTCCCCTGCCCCTGACAACCAGAAGTCTGCTCTGTGTATTTGTGAGCCTGTTTTTGTTTCATATTTTCATTTATGTCATATTCTAGATTCCACATATAAGTGATGTGATATGGTATTTGTCTTTTTTCTTTCTGACTTACTTCACTTAGTAGGATAAGTTCTAGGTCCATCCATGTAGCTGCAAATGGCATTATTTCTTTCTTATGAAATAATGGCATTATTTCATTATTTCATATGGCTGTATATATTACCACATCTTTTTTATTCATTCATCTATCAATGGACATTTAGGTTGATTCCATGTCTTTGCTGTTGTAAATAGCACTGCTGTGAACATAGGGTTGCATTTATCTTTTCAAATTATAGTTTTGTATGGGTATATGCCCGGAAGTGGTTTGCTAGATAATATGGCAATTCTATTTTTAGTTTTTTTATGAACTTCCATACTGTTTTCCATAGTGACTGCACCAATTTACATTCCCACCAAGAGTGTTAGAGGGTTCACTTTTCTCCACAGCCTCTCCAGCATTTATTACTTGTAGGCCTTTTAATCATGGCCATTCTGACTGATGTGAGGTAGTATTTTGTTGTTTTGATTTGCATTTTTCTATTTGTGATCATGAGCATCTTTTCATGTGCCTCTTGACCATCTGTATGACTTCTTTAGAGAAATATCTATTTAGGTCTTCTTCTATTTTTTGATTGGGTTGTTTGTTTTTTAATTATTGAATTGTAGGAGCTGTTTGTATATTCTGGAAAATAAGCCCTTGTTGGTTGCATCATTTGCAAATATTTTCTCCCAGTTCATAGGTTGTCTTTCCATTTCATTTATAGTTTCCTCTGCTGTGAAAAAGCTTATAAGTTTGATTTGGCCCCATTTATTTTTGCTTTTATTTCTAGTGCCTTGGGAAATGAAACCCCTTTTGGAAGTGTACTCTATTTCTTTTCCCTGAATACTGTCACCCTGTGCTGTGGTGAATTGAAGAGCTCTGCCTCTGAGGACCTATTCACAGTCTGCTAATAGAATGAATGTTTATGTCCCCTCAGAATTTATATGTTGAAGCTGTAGCCCATATTGTGATGGTCCTGGGAGGTGGGATCTTTGGAAAGTGATTAAGATTAGATGAGGTCCTAAGGATGGAGTCTTCATGAATGAGGTTAATGTGCTTAGAAGAATCACAAGAGAGATTGCTTTGTCTGCTCTCTGCCATGCAGGATACCATGAGAAAGCAGCTGTCTGCAACAAGGCAGAGAGATCTCACAAGAACCTGAGCATGCCTACACCCTGATCCTAGACTTGCAGTTTCCAGAACAGTGAGAAATAAATTTCTGTTATTTATAAGCCCCCGCCACTCTATGTTATTTTGTTATAGCAGTCTGAGATATGACATGGCTCCTTGCTTACCTTCACTTAGGCTTACGGGTCACATTGGTCTCATGCCGTCTGAATCCTTTACCAGACTTGGTACAAAGGCAGTGCTGGGTACAGGTCCAGTTGAAGAGCTTGGCCTTCATCATTGTCTTTTAACCAAAGCACAGTGTCAGCTTTGTCTCTTTTATTATGCTGATAGCCTGCACTGATCAAATTTAGCATTTTTGTCCTTCTATTCATTTTCTATAGCTATCATTCCTTTAATATTTCATTACCCACTTTTTTAGAGGAAATGGTTTTTTGTCCAGTGTGCAAGGGTATGGTAGAGAAGATGATTGCAAAGGATTTATCTGCATAGAGCTTCACATAAAATCAGTTACTATCAGTTCAATAAAAAATTGTGTCTATTATGTGCCAAGTGTGGGCAACTTAAATTTGGGGTCTATAACTTGATGTCCATGCAAATAAATGAGTAGATGGATGGATGGATATATGGATGGATGTGGCTGGAAGAAAAGTCAAACAGATAAGGCAGGTGTCTCTGTTCTCCAGAATGCCACCAAAAGGAAAACAGTTCACATTCCTAGTGGGATATATGCCTTAATTAGAGTTGCCGTGTTGTCTAAACCAAGACTGCCAAGTGCTGGCATCCTTGTGTAGATAAACTGACAGAATATTTGAAACAGATTGCTGAAGAGCTAGGACTTAAGTTCATTCTACCTGTAACACAAGGAAAAAATAAAACATTCAAAGAAAAAAATCAATTCTGAATAGGAAAAGGAGGGTGTTTACACAAAGGAGTTGATATGTGGGTTGGCTGTGAGTGGCGAGCAGGCTCATCCCATTAGGCAGCCAGGAAGGGCAGAGCATCGTGGTGGAGATCACACTGTGCCAAGGGCCCAGGGCTGGGTTAGCTGCTCCCCAGCGGGCCAGGAGGATTGGGGTTCTACCCTGAAGTGCTGGGAGATGCTTGAGAGCAGGACTAGGCTTGCTGGTGAAGGGGTTTTTTGCTCCATAAGAAATGAGGAGACAGAGACGAAGTGACACTTTAAACCTGAACCGAGAAGAAGCACCAGGGAGTCTGACAACTCAGCTTGAGCTCCAGAAGGGCATAAACCATGTCTCCTAGTTCAACAGAATTCCACAGTAAACATTAGAGCTTAAAGGAAGATTAGAAGAACTCCACTTCCTAGGCCACCAGTCCTCATCTCCAAATGGGAAAACCTGATGACTTGAATGACTCACCTGACTGCTCAAATGACTCAGTTATTACTTAATGATAAAATCAAATTTATGCTTTGCCACTTACTATCTCTGACTTCGGGCAAATTACTTAACTTTCCTCACCCATAAATTCATGGTTGGTGTGGTGATTCAGTGGTAATATATGTAAAGTGCTTCGTAACATGCCTGATATGTAGGAAGAACTCAAAATTAACATAAGTTTTATGAACAAAAATAGTAACTACAATGTTATTGAAGTTTCTTGATCTTGTCCAATGCTCTTTTATATATGTCAGTAAGGCCCAATAATGTCTGATCCTCTTAATCACCTGGGAGGTTTTAGACAGTTACAAATTTCCTGGCCTACTCCAAACCTACTGAATATGAATCTTGAGATGGTTGGGGAACCTGAGCTTTCAAAAATTTCCGTAGCTGTTCCTGACAGTATGAACTAGGATTAGAAACATTTGTCCATATTTACTGCTGTTCAAACTTTATTTCCTTAGTCTTTGGTTAAGAAATAGGAATTAGGTATAGGATCAAGGGGTTGGGGGAGGGGTATTGCACATAATACTGTGTTCCCAGCAGGTTAGAAACACACATCTGTGCTCCCAAGAAAGGAGGGATTGAACCACAAGATTGGAAATGGGATATTTATTGCTGGTGGAAATGATTAATTATGACCAGTTTTGCACATACATTTGCATGCCTCCTAATATAACATATGCAAATACAACTTTAATAACATGACTTGTTTGCCAATGTTGAATGCTAACTGTAAATAATTTCTATTTTTTGTAGTGTTTAGGAAAATTCAATATGGCACTTGCTGGCAGACAGTTGCTGTCTCCTGGATTTAGCAACATATTAAGTAATCACTACAGAAACATTTTTTCACTTACTACTAATAAAAGAAGTCTAGACAACAATTTGTGGCTGTCTATGGAAACAGACAATAGATAAAGCAGAAATAATTTAAATTTAAGGAAACAAATTTAAATATGGCCTATAGTTTCCTTTTTTTCTTACTAAGATTTTACTTACACAGAAAAGAATAGGGATTGGAAGTTTCACCCCCTCTTTTAGGATCCTAGTTAGTCTTTCTGATGTCATCAACAACCAACATAAGATGGGCAATAGAATAAAGGAGAGAAAATAAGCAGGCACTCTGGTAAGCCAGTATCTGAAAATATTAATCCCTGAATAACTACCTGTTAATGTCCTCCTTTCCCTGCCTTTCCTCCACCCCACCTCATCCCCACCATCCCCCAACACCCAGCCCATTGTTCGTAGTCTGTATAGGAATCAAAGAAGCTTTTGTTTGACCTGCAGATTTCTGGGACTCCACTTTCAGAGTTTTTGATACAGTATGTCTAGGGGGTGGGAAATCTGCAATAAGAACAGTACCCTTCCTCCCTAACCAACCAACCCTGTGGTTTTGATGTAGATGGTCATCAGGACATACTTTGATAAACACTGCCTTGGGTAATGTAGAGCCTTCAGATTCAGTGGTTCCTGGTCCAGTTGCATCAACATCACCTGAGTTCATCAGACATGCAGAATGTCTGGATCCAATCCAGGTCTGCTCAAACAAAATCGGCATTTTAACAAGATCCCGAGCGTGATTCCTAGGCACACTCAGGTTTAAAAAGCTTTGGTATTTCACAGACCAAAGAGAAGAAGTGTCTTCTCCCCTTTTTGCATGTATGAACCTATTTGGTTTTTTTGTTTCATTTTTCTGACAGTCTTCCTCTCCTCAGTTACCTGGGATTGCTGAATTCCTAAGGTGGGTCCCCAGACCTCCTGAGTCAGAAACTCTGGAGGTGGCGGCAGGGAGGGGCCAGCAGTATGTGTTCTAGCAAGCCCTCTAGCCTACCAGGTCTGGGTGATTCTCATGCATACCAAAATTTGAGAACCACTGGCATAGTGGATGTTGTTGACCAGCATTTTAAAATGAAGTTTCACTGGAACACTCAGTGTCTTCAGTTGTGTATAACAAATAGGCCAGTGCCACCTGAGGCAGAGCACATCACACAGACTTGTGCTTTGCAAAAGAATCAGTCAATCGAGCAACATGTCCTACCTCCCGCTTCATTGGTCAAGAGGATGCTTCAGCTAATGCAAGTGTTGGAGGTGATTGTCTCTTGTAGTAATTAATGAAATGCCAGAATCTGGGAGCACCCTGGGCAGCTAGGCTGTGTAATGGTATCAGGATGAGTGGCTGAGACAGTTGCTTTTCAAATGAAACATAACTTCCTGATCCAAATACCTTGGAGATTACAAATTAGTATTTTCCACTTTCTGGTGATTGACCCAACTGGAACAACCTGAGTGAAAATACCAAGGTTAGATGATGCTCAAGATAGAGCCCCTGAATGTGAACTGGGGGCATGATGTGGTGGAAACATCAGGGATAATATGCTGGACCACTCAGCAAGTCAATTTAAGCTGAGTACACCCACCTTCATTTCACTCTTGTTTGAACTTTCCAATAGGCTGATATACTCAATGTCCAACCTAGTAACAGGTAACTCTTGAGTTAGAGGTTTCTGTTTCTCTCTCAGCTTCTCGCTGTATGTCTTCAATTCTTTTTCTCTGTCTCTCTCCCTGTCTCTCTGTCTCTTCCTCTGTCTGTATCTCTTCATCACATTCTATGTCCTTCTGTCTCTGACCCTCCCCACCTTCCCATCTCAATCCCTTTAATGAAAAAAATTGAGCTCACCTCCCAGGGGATTGTGGGAGGTGACGGGGACTTCAATATGGACAACAGTAAAGAGACTGCCAATAGGTTTTTGTTGGTACTGTTGATTACTTTTCTGACGTTGGAGAGCTGCATTTTATCCTGCTATCTCTGCTCTTTTTTTTTTTTAAATTTGCAAGTGTTTGCTATAGATTATTATCATGTTATTTCTCCGTGGGACTTGAGTACTAGTTTATCAAAATGTCAGCAGAAAGACCAAAAGTCAAGCAAATTTGCTGCAATAAGGAGAGGCTGTAAATTTGCTGTCAGTTAAGAAATCCTCTCAAAGTGCAAATCTAACCAAAAGCAGTTTTTAATAATTGAGACTGAATGAGTATGAGGTTAACCCAGTGTACATGCACTTTGATCTTGTGCCTTGTTAAATTTCTCAATTTTAATAATAGGGACTATTATTTATGCTATAATTCTAGGAGCTATGCTATCAGAGAATGCCTAAAATATAAAATCAGGTTCATTTTGCTAATTTCATTTGTTGAAACTCATATCTGCTCCTCTTTTATTCTTTTTGAATGTTAATAATGATACATCCAGGAATAACTTTCTTTTTCAAGTCTTAATTACAGTTTGGGTGAAATACTGAACCATTTTAACATTATAAATATTTGGCAAATAAGCCTGATAAGAGAAATTTTTATAAAGGTTTTCATTGTGTCTTGGATAAAAGCACAAAGAGATGAAACATGTGGAGAAAGACCTTTACCTCCTTGGAATTTTAAATCTTTCTGCAATACACAAAACAGTGGAGTCATAGAAGACCAAAAAAAAAAAAAAAAAGACTTCCTCAAATCTAATTATCAAAAAGCAATTCATCTTGCTTGAGTATTTCAATCAACACATCCCTGAAGCCACTTTCTCAATTTGCCCTCCTGTCTGATGTATGGATCTGTGTGTGTGTGTGTGTGTGTGTGTGTGTGTGTGTGTATCATTTGGAGAAACCTCTTAGCATATGGTGGGAAAAGGCTGTTTTGTTACTTTTATGTTTTATTTCTTAATGGCCTACTTTGCAGCAGCTTTAGTGGAATGGTTTAAGCTCAATCTGACTTTTCTGAGTCTTTTACTGTGACAGTGACTCTGCTGGAAAAGAGCCAGGATGTTTACCTGATTGAGGCTGGGGGTGGGGGTGGGGGACCGCTGTGCCACAGCCTCAGCTTTTGCTGCTTTTGCAGAGAGCTTACAAATTGTAGGCACTCAGAATAAGTGGCATCATTAGTGGGCGTAAAATACCCTAAGGGTATGGGAGTGATTTAGAATTCTAGGATTCAGTAAAGAGATCGCGTATGCTAGGGGCTCAGGTGTCTGAGAGAACTGGATCCAGTAGCAGTGCTGAAATGTGACCTTGGTTATATCAGTTGACCTTAATTCTTTACCTTTAAAATAAGGAGAATATGTGCACTCTCCTTTTATTGAAATGCTGCAGGTTATCAGGGCAGTATTTGTCAAGCACAAGGAAATCTTTTTGCTTTAAGACAATTCTTTTAGGTAATGTTTTGCGCAAGATTACTTAACATGGGCAACTTCAATCTAAGATTCTGTGAAAATTGCATATGTCACAGAGGACATCAGCTCATAACTAGAGAGGTCATTGGCAAAATAGCTATTTCATTTCCCTGAATAGGGAGAGATGAACTGGGCTGTTTGGAAATTTGGTGTTTTGAAATGAAAATTGAAATTGTATAAATAACTTAATCAACCAGTATTTTGTAGCCGAGGTCAAACAATCATGCCTACATTAGTAATTCCCATCAAATGTGAATACCCTTGGCAAATCAATAAAACAAAACATAAGTGCTCAACTGAATTTGTCCTGTGTCAACACTGTGTTAGGTACTGCTGGGTTTCCAGAACCTTAGCTATAGTTCATGCCCTCCAAAGATCTACATTCCAGACCTGTGCTCTTTAACAGAATTTTCTGTGATAATAGAAGTACTCTTTATCTTATAGGATGGCCATTTTAATCAAAGACAAAATTAGTGTTCATAAAATCACTAGTGACCATCTATAAGGAGCTTAATAAAGAAATGTTGTCTTGGACCAAGGGAAATTTGAGCTAAGCCTTGTCAGCTAGGATAAGACAGACCTGGAAAAGAGAAGAGTAGATGTTCTGGACAAAAAGGGTCGTAAACCAATGACCTACAGACAGGAAGAGCCTGGTGCTATTGCTGAGTAGTTAGGTGATCACCTGGAAGGGAGCTGAAGGAAGGTTCCTGGTAGAGGTGAAGAGGAAATAAGACTGGCAGGGGTGGGAGGGAGGACACAGAGGGAACTCCTCTTCCGTACTAAGCACTTTGCATGTGTAATAGAATTTAATCCTCACAGCCAACTGAATAGTTGCTGCTATTATCTTTATGTATGCTCAGGGAAGAGATTCAAGGGAGTTAAATAATTTCCCCCAAGATCACCCGCTAGAGTAGTGAACCAAGATTTAGAACCCAGGCAGCTTTCCTCCACATTCCATACTTTTAAAAAAAAAATAATAATTTTATTTATTTTTGACTGTGCTGAGTCTCTGTTGCTGTGTGGACTTTTTTATAGTTGTGGTGAGTGGGGGGGCTACTCTCTAGTTGTCATGCATAAGCTTCTCATTGTGGTGGCTCTTTTCTTAAAAAGGCAGAGGAACCAGATATCAAATTTCCCAAACCCTCTGGATCATCGAAAAACCAAGAGAGCTTCAGAAAAACATCTATTTCTGCTTTACTGATGATGCCAAAGCCTTTAACTCTGTGGATCACAATAAACTGTGGAAAATTCTTCAAGAGATGGGAATACCAGACCACCTGACCTGCCTCTTGAAAAATCTGTATGCAAGTCAAGAAGCAACAGTTAGAACTGGACATGGAACAACAGACTGGTTCCAAATAGGAAAAGGAGTACGTCAAGAGTGTATACTGTCACCCTGCTTATTTAACTTATATGCAGAGTACATCATGCAAAATGCCGGGCTGGATGAAGCACAAGCTGGAATCAAGATTGCTGGGAGAACTATCAATAACCTCAGATATGCAGATGACACCACCCTTATGGCAGAAAGTGAAGAACTAAAGAGCCTCTTGATGAAAGTGAAAGAGGAGAGTGAATGAAAAAGTTGGCTTAAAGCTCAACATTCAGAAAACTAAGATCATGGCATCCAGTCCCATCACTTCATGACAAATAGATGGGGAAACAGTGGAAACAGTGACTGACATTTTTTTTGGCTCCCAAATCATTGCAGATGGTGATTGCAACCATGAAATTAAAAGACGCTTACTCCTTGGAAGGAAAGTTATGACCAACCTAGACAGCTTAATCAAAAGCAGAGACATTACTTTGCCAACAAAGGTCCGTCTAGTCAAGACTATGGTTTTTCCAGTGGTCATGTATGGATGTGAGAGTTGGACTATAAAGAAAGCTGAGCGTGGAAGAATTGATGCTTTTGAACTGTGGTGTTGGAGAAGACTCTTGAGAATCCCTTGGACTGCAAGGAGATCCAACCAAGTTCATCCTAAAGGAGATCAGTCCTGGGTGTTCACTGGAAGGAGTGATGCTAAAGCTGAAACTCCAATCCTTTGGCTGCCTGATGCGAAGAGCTGACTCATTTGAAAAGACCCTGATGCTGGGAAAGATTGAGGGCAGGAGGAGAAGGGGATGACAGAGGATGAGATGTTTGGATGGCATCACTGACTCAATGGACATGGGTTTGGGTGGACTCTGGGCGTTAGTGATGGACAGGGAGGCCTGGCATGCTGCGGTTCATGGGGTCACAAAGAGTTGGACACGACTAAGTGACTGAACTGAACTGAACTGAACTTTTCTCGCAGAGCACGCCTCTAAGGCATTCAGTCTTCCATAGTTGCAGCACATGGGCTTGATAGTTGCGTCTCCCTGGCTCTAGAGCGCAGGCTCAATAGTTGTGGGCTTAGCTACTCTGCAGCATGTGGGATCTTCCCAGATCATGGATCAAACCCGTGTGTCTTTCATTGGCAGGCCGATTCTTCAACACTGAGCCATCAGGGAAACCCCAGATGTTGTACTTTTTTTATCACCTCACTCCACTGCAGTGGTTGAGAATTTGAGTTCTTGAATCATCACACTTCCATCTCTATTAGCTTGTGACAATCAGTTCAGTTCAGTTCAGTCACTCAGTCGTGTCCAATTCTTTGCGACCCCATGAATTGCAGCACGCCAGGCCTCCCTGTCCATCACAAACTCCTGGAGTTTACTCAAGCTCATGCCCATTGAGTCAGTGATGCCATCCAGCCATCTCATCCTCTGTCATCCCCTTCTCCTCCTGCCCCCAATCCCTCCCAGCATCAGGGTCTTTTCAAATGAGTCAGCTCTTCACATGAGGTGGCCAAAGTATTGGAGTTTCAGCTTCAGCATCAGTCCTTCCAATGAACACCCAGGACTTATCTCCTTCAGGATGCACTGGTTGGATCTCCTTGCAGTCCAAGGGACTCTCAGGAGTCTTCTCCAATATAGGCATCTGTAAATTGAGGACAGAAAAAGCACATCATTTGAGGTTATTGTACTAGGATTACATAAGATATTTCATGTAGAGCACCTAGTAGTTCCTGGCACGTAACAAGGGTTCAATAAATCTTTGTTTAATCTCATGTTAGAAATAGACTCAGAGGCAGCAAAGAAATTAGGGCTAGCTTGAGCAGGCATTAGGCAATCATTGCATCTTCTTAAACTGAGTTTTGATGTATTGAAGCTATTGTTAAGGACAGAAGGGAAGAAGGAAGGTAATACTGGGATGAAGAAGACCTCCAAGAGGCAGGCAACTAGAGCTGGAGGCTCACATTCAACAGATGAAAGAAATGTAATTTTATTTTCCCCTGGAAAAAAAGTAATATATATTGATTGGAGATAATTTTAAAATGTTAGAGGATAAGAAAGAAATTAAAATCACCCATAATACATCAAAGAGATAATTGCCATTAATATTTTGGCATGTATCCTTCCAGGTTTTATGAGTGTATATATTAATGCATTTTTAAAGTTTACCATATTCACCTCCAGTAAAATTCAAATATTTTGTGTACTGTGGAGTTTTGATAACCGCACACTGTCCTGTTACCACCAGCACAATCAAGTTACAAAAGAGTTCCATCAGCCTCAAAAAAATTCCTTTCATTGCCCTTATAGTCAGCCTCTCCTCTTACTCTCATCCCCTGCCCCTGGTGACCACTGATCTGTTTTCTCTTTCTATAGTTTTGCCTTCTCTGGAATGTCATATAAGCAGACTTGTGCAAGATGTAATCTTTTGAGTCTGGCGTTTTTCTCTTAGCATAAGGCATTTGAGATTCATCCATGTTGTTATGTGTATGAACAGTTCATTTTTTTTATGACTAAGATTTCACTGTATAGATAGATGTTCCACAACTTGTTTTCATTCACCCTAAGTACGTTTTAAGTTGTCTCCAGTTTTTGGCAATTTGAATAAAGCCACTGGGAAATAATTTTCATTTCTCTTCAATGAATATCTAGGAATGGAATTGCTGGATTATTTGTTAGGTAAAGGTTTAACTTGATAAGAAAATACCAAACAATTTTCTGGGCTGACCATATAACATTTGCATTTCCAATAGCAACTATAAGGGTTCCATCACTCCACATCCTAACAAGCACTTAGTATAATTATTTTTTAATGTCACTGTAACAGGTATATGGTGGTGTATAATGGTGGTTTTAATTCGCATTTAGCTAACAACTAATGTTATTTAGATGTGTTTTTTTTAAATCTTCAGATACAGAAAATTTTATTTCTTCTTTTCTGAATGATGTGCCTTTTCCTCGTGCCTTACTGCAGTGGCCAGCATCTTCAGTGTGATGTTTAGTAGCACTGGTGGGAGCAGACAGCCTTCCCTTGCTCCTGTTCTAAGTGTGATGTCAGCTGTAGGGTTTTTGTAGATGCCTTGAGTTAGGCTGCACAACTTCCTTTCACTTCCTAACTTGTGAAGAGTATCATGAGTAAATATAGAATTCTTTCAAATGCTTTTGTGTGAATATTGAGATGGTCATGTGATTTTTCTTCTTTAATCTATTGATATGGTGAATTACATTGATTGATTTTTTTTTTAATGTGGAACCAGCCTTGCATTCCCACTTAGCCATGATATATTGATCTTTCTATATGTTGTATTTTATTTACTGGTGTATGTGTTTGTGTATATGTGAGTCGAGAAGATCACCTGGAGAAGGGAATGCCTACCCACTCCAGTATTCTTGTCTGGAGAATTCCATGGACAGAGGAGCCTAGCAGGCTTCAGTCCATGAGGTTGCCAAGAGTCAGACAGGACTGAGTGACTTTAACACACACACACACACACACACACACACACACACACACACACACAGAGAGATTTATTTAAAACAAAGACAGGGTGGTACTGTATATACTGGCTTGTAATCTCTTTTTGAAAACTTATATTTTCTTTAATCTATAAGAAATACATGTTTGCAAAAATACATTCTTTCTGGTTACTTTGGCAGGTTAATTTATCTTTCCTATGTTTTCTCTTGGTAGAGGAGTAGAGTTATGTATATTTTGTTTTAGGTTTACTAAAATAAAAACTGGGCTGAGAAATTTCCAACTCACACAAATTAACTCTTCTAATTAGCTGATAAACTTTGAGAAGAACTATCTGCATCTTTGATGAAATATGAAGGGAAAACTGCTCTAAGTTTTGAAAGCCATTATAAATGCTGAGAGCAAAGGAATGATTGTTGATTCCTGAAACCCAGGTACTCCTCAGGAACCTGGGAAGTTGAAAATCTCTATCTTATGATAGTAACTTTAAACAGCTTTAGCATACAACAGAGATCTCTGATGTTTGTAAAGGAAGTTCTCTTTCTTCCATTAAAAAATACTTGTGTAGATAGCTATAGATGCAGATTTACATATACCTATGCAAATACATATACACTGAAAAGAGAGCATCAACAAACTTTTGATAAATTATATTCTGAAGCATTTTTTATTTTGAAATTTTCTTCCCTCTGGATAAGTAAGTTTTTTCATTAAAAAAAAACAAAACAAAACAAAACAGAAATGTGAATGTTTTCAACTAGAAACATACATCCAAGACTGATACTCACTAAGTACCCACTTTAGGCTTATTTTTAGAATTCCAAGAATCTGCTTTTTTTGCCCAAGTTTTATTTTAGAAAAAGCAATCTAGTTACTCTTCAGATGCTCATAAAGAAAATGGAATTGCTGTATTTTATATGTGAGTCAAACTCAAGATAATGGTGAATCTTGCCGAAGGCCTCAAGGATACTAAGCATGAAGTTTGGGAGGAGTTAGGTTTTCATTGGTGTCCTTCTTTCCCAGGCTGGAGTTCAAATGAGTCTGAGTCTCTCAAAATGTTTGCACGAGAGGATGAACTTCAATGTTTGCATCATTTCCCCTGTTTTACACTCTCCTCGCATAGACCACAGCTGCGAGTTTTAGAGAAAAGGCGCTTTCGGCAAGTGCAAAGTGGTATTGTCATGTTGCTACTGGAGCTGTCTGTGAGAGCCAAGAAAATAGGACAGAATAAAAAGGAAGTAAAATAAGTCATAGTGAAACCCTCTCTCTCAGAGGAAGGAGAGCAAACATTGAAATATTGCTTTTTCCTGGCTGCTTATTAAAGGGGAAATTTGCCTACTGTGCTGGAAGAGTCTTTTATTCATCATTCAGTTGATGTGAAGCTTCCAACTTGAGGTTTGTTTTTGTATGCACAACCCATTCTGTTTCTTAAGGTGAACTCTACTGACAGTGAGTATTGAACAGATTCAGCATTTCTCTGATTATAAAAGATGTTGATTTGTTTTCATCCTTCAATAATTTAAACTAGTCCAATTGTCTGAAACAGTTCAATTTAAACTGTTTGTTGCAAAGTCCCTTCAAATTTCTGAAGTACATGAAATCATTATTTATAGGAGAGTGGAAGTCTTATTTTTAATATGGATCTGTTTGTTTGAAATAAATGTTATTTGGTTATCTTGTGGAACTCACATAGTTTTGTCATTTTCAGAAATGTTTAGGTACAGGGTATTATAAATCAATTAGCTAATATAAAAACCTGGAGTTTATAGATATAGAATTGTAGTGCCACATTATGCAATTAAATATCCCACGTTCTGTTTTCATAAGTCCAAGGTCATTGGTCTAAATTGCAATTATATAATGTCTGTGGTGATTGTTGGTGATTGGTATAATTTGACTAATTATTGTCTAAACAATGCAAGTTGGCTGGGACTCAAACTGCAACAAATGCTTTTTTATACGAGAAGAGTAAGGAAACTGAATACTTTTTCCTTTTGTCATTTATTACGTTGGGCTGCAGTTAATCATAATACTGTGCTGAGGGTGTGTAGAAAGCTGTCCTTATTTTCCAGGATCATCTTTCTTGAATGGGATGGAAGGTAACCCTCCAGAGAAAAATAAATGATCATGTTTAGAGAAACATCACATTGACTGGCTAATTGGAAGGACAGTGGAAAAATCCCACAGGAAATGGTCTGAAGCTTGTGACTTTTACAGTCAATGCTCTTCTTAGACAGAGCAAACATTCCTTTTAATGGCATAAAAAGCCGTTTAAATTGAAAGTACCATCTGCCCAGCCTTCTTATCTGACCACAGGTTCAAAAATAACCAATGCCAGATAAGGAAATAAAATGTTTACATAATAAAATGTCATGAAATACGGAATGAATTTGGATATAAATAGTAAAAGAGTGTGATTACAAATTAGGAGACTGCCTTTTGAAAAGGCACTAGTACTTCAGGGAAACAATATATTTTAAATTTACTAAAAAACCTTCTTATCCTTTCCAACCTTTTCTAGTTATTTCTTTGTCTATTTTGACCAGAAACTTTGAATGAATTGATGAAAAGAGAATTTGGTCATTGTCACTTCATAAAGGCATGGAGATTTCTATGAATACAGATAACACAGAGACCACTGCCCTGCCCCCAACACACACAAGGAGGAATAGAGGAGGTAGGGAAGAAAATAGTATGCACTATTTAGCTGTGCACACAAAGTTGTTAGGAACTGCACCGGCTTCTTGGAATTTCTTAGCATCTCTCCTGGAGCTGAGGAACCCCTTGGTCCCTAGAGGTGAGGTCCCTAGAGTTTTTATAAGTATAAAAGTCCATTGCTCACAAGGTTCTAGGGGGACATCCCAGGGGCCCAGTGTTGGCAACAAGTTTCTTCCATGAACCTCAAGGCAATGAGATTTTCTCAGTCAATTCCATCTGTTTTATGGTCACTTCCCTCAAATTCTACATAGTTGCCCCCTTTTCCCCATCCTTTGGCAAAGAACTTTTTTAACTTGGAATATGTTCACAGAGGCTGTAATTCCATGCCCCTGAACAGTTGTATCCTCGGTGTCAGAAAATTCCTGTTGAAAGAGATAATAGATTAGATAGGGCTTCCATGCTAGTCTGACATTCCAAAATTAATGGTATGGTTCTGAAGTAATGAATGATGTAAATTGCCTTTCATACAGCACAATGTAGCTTAAATAAAAACACAAGTTCCTTCTTTAACTCTCATTTGAACATTTTATGCTGCTCACCTTAGGGGTTGTCTCATTTCCTTGGCAACTAATGGCAGGTAAGCAGAGACAGGCTGACCATTGTGGAGCTGGACTTCCTGGAAGCAAACGAGGCCTTCTGGAAGGCCATATAGCACATCTTTTAAATATGTCAGATGTGGAACCCAGTTGCCTGGGTTAAATTCTCACCCTTTCATTACCAGCTCTGAGTCCTTAAGCCAGTTGCTTAACTTCCCTAGATCTCAGTTTCCTCATTTGTAAAATGGAATATATAATTATATGTACCTCAGAGGATCACTGTAAGAATTAACCAAAATCATTCATGTCAAACACTTGATAAATTTTAGCTGCCTTTATTATTAATTCATTTCATCTACCTTGATATTCCTCCATCTGGCATTTCAGACACAAGGATTATTCAGAATCACTATTGAGAATGATTTAGCCTACCCAAATTCTGAATGCCTAAACAACAATTCTAGAAAAAGTTATGTATCCTTTGGATATAATACAGACACATTGCAACAAAGTCCTGCTCTCTGGGTTTCCCCTCAGCACTGATAGAGTATCCTTAGACCACAATTATACCCGAAGTTTTTAAAGTGAGAACAAAACCTCTAAAAAAATTAGGCAAATGCAAAATTTGCAGGCCAAGTAGCATCCCAGTGATTTTGAACATCATGATAACAGAAGTTTCTGGTCCACTGGGGACATACTTTTCTCATTTTTCTAAGTAGAGAGAGCTCTGTAGTTCCACCAGCCCCTTTTTGGCTCACAGAACCGTTTCTTCAGTTTTGAAGATGCAGTACAATGTGAAGGGAGAAGGTGCTTGAGCACCTATATAGCCTGCCACCCTCCTGGTCTTTGCTGGTTTGTCAGGGGTTTGGTTCTGGAGTTCATATTTTGGGTTATTGGTGGATTAGAGGTTATTGGCTGGAATTTTTTCTAAGCCATAAAAAATAGTTACTTTGGTTTTTTAGGGCATAGCATTCATGAATGTTATTAAAGATTAGTATGGAGTATAAAAATTTGTTTTTCTTAGAATTCTTGACCTAAAAATGTAACCTTTTCATTTTAACTTGTGAGCTTACCTTGCAATACAAATAAATAGACTGTAGCAATATTATACTGCTTAGCTGCAGCAGCAAACATTTTATCTTTCTTGGATGCTGCAAAATCATAAACTGAAGAAGTCCTAGTCAATTTCTGAACTCTCTAAGATCTGGCTTAGGAAATATCTAGAAAATAGATTGAAAACATATATTTATCCTTATGATACATGCAAAATAATCTTAGTACACTTCCCTAAGTGCCTGTACTATGCTACACTGGCTATGTAAGATTATGAATGCATTGAGTTTACTTAATATGATGCTTTTGGGAATGTGTATAATTGAAAGCTTCAGAGATAAAACTAGCATCAATTGAGTTGAAAAGTTCCTTTTTAAATAAGAGTTGTTAAATTATACTGCAAAATGCTGGAGAAAATATTGCACACTATCTAAATGTGAAATTAATGTCTCCCTCAACATTGCTGTAAGTAGTGCATTTCAACTTAGTTCATAATTGAGTGAATTGTTTCTTTTGTTTCTGATGATTCAGATTTCCCACGTAATAATACATAGTGTCGTTTCTTCCTTTCTTTCTGTAACCAAAGTTGCTGCTAGACTAGGCTGTTTGAACAAGAAAATTAGTGCCTTAGGAAGGCGTTAATCAGTCACAGAGCTGAGAGGAATATTTCAAGGTAAATAAACACAATTTTCTGAAAGTGAGCAAGTTTGCTTCATGATTTTCCTCATTGACTTGGAACCATAGGTCTTTCGCCATGGTCTTCCTTCTCTTTTGTAACTTGTGGCTGCACTTGTATAACTTAGTTCACTTCTTAGGTTTATCTCCATGGACACTAACCATCCAATAAATCATACTTTGGGCATTTAAAAGCAAGACATAAAGCAGCAATTCTCAACCTGTGTTTTGAATATCCAAGGGTGTGTTAATGTAAATCAAGGGGTGTCTTTAGTTCTTTAAAAGCTAACTCAAAATTGCATTGGACTGCAAGATGCTACCGAAAACTAGAATGAATGATTTGCAACAACTTGCCTTCTAAGATTTGAAATACAGTTGCCCTCAAACAGCATGGGGATTTAAGACCCCATCTCCTACTCAGTGGAAAATCCTCTAGTAACTTTAAAGTTGACCCTCTATGTCTATGCATTTGTATCCACAGATTCAACTGAGGATCATTTAGTATTATAGTATCTACTATTTTAAAAAACCCACATGTAAGTGGACCAGCACAGTTCTAACTTGTATCATTCAAGAGATACTGTATATATACAAAAAGAATTCTTAAGATGGTTATAACTACTTGATTGTGTGGGTGTGCTCAGGCATGTCCGACTCTTTGCAACCCTTTGGACTGTAACCTGCCAGGATCCTCTGTCCATGGGCTTTCTCAGGCAAGAATACTGGAATGGGTTGCCATTTCTTCCTCCAGGGAATCTTCCCCACCCAGGAATCAAACCTGCATCTCCTGCATTGCAGGCAGATTCTTTACCTGCTGACCCATCAGGAAATTGAAGAAATCAGTTGCTAAGCAAACAACTGAATGGTTTTAAAATATAATTTGCACTTACTTCCAGTTTTGGATTCCCATTCCCTTTCCCCAGATCCATGATATTGAGAGGTACTATAAAACTTATAGAAAATGTAGACTCTGCTTATCAGATCTCACCATTGAAATGTTTAGGCTCTAGAGATCATTTTCATTTTAAAAATTGGCTTTCTTTAGCCAAATAAAGTCATAGATGTGTGATTTTAGAAACTCTTCATTTGTAAAGAAGCAGAGGCCCCCAACAATTCAAAGGAATTGTTTGAGTTTACCCAACTAGTTAGCAACAGAGTTCCACCAAGCACTTAGGCACCTTCCCACCAGTATTGTATTTTTTTCCTGAAACACCAAACTATAATCTCATTGGCATGTATCCATCATACATTTTAGAACAAAGTGAGTGGCAAGGCAAGGGAATAGGAAATTGAGAATTAGAAATTTCAGGTAGGGTCAATGACATTGTGTCTCAGAGAATAATCTGATAATCACCTATATTAATTACTTGGATGCCTGTTTAAAATCTCGATTTCTGGACCTGGAGTCTAGATAGTAGACCCCCAGACCTACTGAATTTCAATCTTTCAGGGATAGAACCCAGGAATACTCAATTTAAACAAGCTCTGTAGGTGATTTTTCCATACCCTAGTGATATTCTAGATGTTTCACTAGAGTGTTATTTAAAATGTTTTAAACTATCAATATAATAGATTCCCATTTGAGAACTGTATCAAATATTGCAGTGGATTCTAAGGGGTCGTGCAGAGCAGACTTAGGGTGACAGGGAAGGGCCTTGAGTTTAGGTTCCAGTCCAGGCTCTTCCACTTTGCTATGTGAGTCTGGGCAAGACAACTCTCTGAGTCTCCAATTTTTTCTTTTCTAAGATAAGAATTCTGCCACCATTTTGGATTGCTAAGAGACAACGGATATAAAATACCTGGCAGGCACAGGGCCTAGCATAGTAGAGGCATGCAACTATTAATTACTGTCATTACCTAAGCTAGTATAACTATTGTTTTCCATGCCTCTTCCTTTATCATGTAAAGCAGAAATACACTGAATTCTGCATTGTTTCAGACCTAGCTACCATCCATGGATTATTTCTGTCCTTCACTCCTCCTCCTAGCCTCTGTGGCTTCCTGCCTACCTCTTGGCCATTTCACTGTTAGTTACCTCCACCAGGAGGAAGGGAAAATAAGAGATTCAATTCAAAACACCTATTTTCCTCATATGTTGTTACTCTTACCGAAAGGTTTGGTTTGAGAGAAAGAGGCTGAATCACTGGCCAAGTGACAGTTTTTAGTTTTTTGAGAATTGAGTTTCTCTATTTTGTAGATAGTTTCTGTTCCTGCTCTTGTGATGGATAAGTGGTAGTCATCTACTTGACATGCTCTCATTTGAAAAGTTTTGTCAACACTGCATGATAAAGGGATATTTCTAAATGAATCATTTGAATTTTGTTTCCTTCCTTACATTTTAGGGAAACGAGAAGATTTGGTTTAGTGAAACTCATTAAGATCCCACAGAGCAGGAACCCGAGTATGAAGTAGGTCAAATTCAATCTCCTGGTCATGCCCTTCAGGCACCGCTGACGCGCGCGTCTAGCGTGGCACAGGCGGATGGCGTGTGGACGGAATCCTAGATCGCAGAGCTGCTCAGTACAGCTTATACCTGAAGAGAAGGTGTTTGCACAGAGCGCTGCAGCCAGGAGTCTAGGTTTTCATGTAAAATGCCCTCGGTTCCTACAAATCTTCACGTTTTTCCTCATGAAAAGCTCGTAGCGTTAGGTGTCTACTGGTTGGAAGGGAGAGCCGCCTCTTAGCTGCGTGAACTGTGAGCTTCCAGCCCAAACATCATACAAAGGTGCGTGTAGCAGTTGGGGGGTGGAGGGCGATTTTCTCTCTACCATGCTGACGTATAGTCAGTCTGGCAGGAGGGCAAGGGTGAGGCGTGGCTCTCTGGGGGCCCGGTCTTTTCTCCTCCCTACTCTGTCCTGTGTCCTGACAGGGTATCAGATACTGGCCCTGGATGGATGGATAATGTGGGTGAGAGGTGTGGCATGAGTGGTCCACAAGAATAGCATCTTCTTGAGGGTAGATATTTTGGGGGAAGGGGTTGGGGAGGGGCTTGGGTTTTTTGGGGTTTTCTTTTCTTTCTTTTTTTGGCTGCACTGGGTCTTCATTGTGGCGCACAGGCTCTTCACTGCTGTGTGTGGGCTTTCTCTAGTTGCGGTGCCTAGGCTTCTCATTGCGGTGGCTTCTCATTGCGGTGGCTTCTCTTGTTGCAGAGCATGGCTCCCAGGCTTCAGTAGTTGCAGTCTATTGACTCAGTAATTGTGGCCTTAGTTGCTCTGCGGCATGTGGAGTCTTCCCAGACCCAGGGATGGAACCTGTATTGCCTGCATCAGGAAGTCCTTTGTTTTTTGTTTTTAATTAGTTTCTTTTTAAAAATTTTATTGGAGCAGTGTTGTGTTAGTTTCAGGTGTACAACAAATTGACTCAGTTATACACATACATATATTCATTCTTTTTTAGATGCTTTTCCCGTATAGGTTATCACAGAATATTGAATACAGTGTACAGTGGGTCCTTGTTAGTTATCTATCTTATATGCAGTAGTGTGTGTGTGTTCATGCCAAGCTCCTGATTTATCCCTGAGGTTTGACATTTTTAAAATTTATTTTATTGCTTTAATTTTAAATTATTTTATTGGTGTAGTTGATTTATAGTATAACATTGTGTTAATTTTTGCTGTGCAGCGAAGTAGTTCAACTGAGTTGGCCAAAAAGTTCATTTGTAACGTCTTACCGGAAAATCTGAATGAACTTTTTGGCCAGCCAATGCCTTCTTTTTCATATTCTTTTCCATTTTGGTTTATCACAGGCTATTGAATATGGCTCCCTGTGCTATATAGTAGGACTTTGTTGTTTATCTATCTTATAGTATATAATAGTTTGCATCTGTTAATCCCTAACTCTCTGCCCATCCCTCCTGTACCCACCTTTCCTTCTAGCAACAAGTCTGTTCTCTGTTTATGAGACTATTGTATTTTGTAGATAAGTTTGTTTGTGTCATATTGTAGATTCCACATATAAGTGATATGAAATAATATTTGTCTTTCTCTTTCTGACTTACTTCACCTAATATGTTCATCTCTAGTTCCATCCTTGTTGCTGAATATGGCATTACTTCATTCTTTTTTATGGGTAAGTAGGTGGCTCAGTGGTAAAGAATTCAGCTGCCAATAGACACAGAAGACATGAGTTCAATCCCTGGGTTGGGAAGATCCCCTGAAGGAGGAAATGGCAACACTCTCCAGTATTCTTGCCTGGGAAATCCCATGGACAGAGGTGTCAGAAGAATGGGGGGGAAATTGAAGAGGGAAATTATGAAATGATGATTGGCTTGTTTGAGTCAATCTCATAATCTAGAGTATCCTTCTCAGAAAAAAGGTGCTTCTTTGGTCAAAGGCATATGAGATTCATGCTATGCGAGACCCTCCAAAGCTTTAGGGTCTACCCCTGATACTATTAATGTTGATGATTGGTTAGGTTGGAAAAATAGGAATGATAATAATGAAGAATAACAGTAATGAAGAATAACAGCAACAGCAGCAACTAACATTGATATAGCACTTATACCATATGGATTATCGTTCCCAATCCATTTGTAAACTTAATGAATGATAATAAAAGTATAATGGCACTTTGCTATAGCAGTGTGAAAGCTTAGTTTAATATGCTATCAAGGCCATTTAGTCACAGGAATGCAACATTACAAAGAGGTTTTAAGGGCAGCAGATAGCTTGGTTTCTCTAATACGACACCATGTATGTGTTTGTGTGTGTGTGTTCACATATATATATATCTAAATACACAAAGCCTACTCAAAATCATTTTAGTAATAACCTTGATTCTGGAAGTTAGGTTGCTAGGCAAAGCTACATATAGTTTTTACCTCAATACCGTCTCCTTTTATTCAGAGCATGGTTTTCTGGGAAGTTTCCAAAACCACAAATGCAAATGATACATGCATCTCTAGAAATTTCCCCTTTAGGTGAATGGCAGTATGCCCACAAATGTGATGTACAGAGTGTACTTTTAAATGAAGCCCCTTACTAGGTCTTATTTTATAGATCTGCTATGTGATCTTTATTTTGTCATCTTTGCTGCTTTAACACCTTGGCTCTCAAAGGTACTTTATTTAAATTCATTGAAGGCCAACTAGAATGAATGGAACCATTGAATAGATTGTAATGTCCTTGAGTGTGTCCTCTGTGAAAGGCCATAAGCTTTGGAGGAAGATAGGCTTGAGTGGCTTGAATTATAGCTCCACTAGTGGTCACCTGTATGACCTTAGATAACTTTCTTAATAATCGGAAATCTCCTCCACAAAATAGAGATAGAAATAAGTTCCTAGGGTTGTTATGAGGATCAAGTGAATAATACAAGTAAAAATGCTTAACACAATACCATGGCATGTAAGGTGTGTACATGGGGGCTTCCCAGGTAGCTCAGTGCTAAAAAATCCTCCTACCGATGCAGGAGACACCGGTTCAATTCCTGGGTCAGGAAGATCCCTAGAGGAAGAAATGGCAACCCCCTCTAGTATTCTTGCCTGAAAAAAATCACATGGACAGAGGAGCAAGAGTTGGACACAGTTGAGCATACACACAAGGTGTACACATGCTTACTTTCCTTATTACCAGCTCTTTTTAATCCCTCTCAGCATGCTGCACAAGATAGGCTGCTTGAATACATAGACATCTGCAGAACTAGAGTCAATTAAGAAAAAAAACGAACAGTATTTCCTCTTGTGTGTTTCGCCTTTATGTTCACACTTCACTTCTGACACTTCTGGCCACCAAATGCATGGAGTGTTTTTCCCCCACAATAAGCAATTCTCTGTGACACCAGCTGTGCAACATACAATTTAACTCAATTCTGGCACTATCTACTTGGAGATAGTGTCAGATCCTGAAGGTTAAGGGTTCAGTCCCACAAAACAGCTCTCACCTCATTTCAGACGCCAATCACGAGTAGTTAGTTGGTCCCCAACTTCTGTCTGGCTCGGCTATGAATCAGAGGTTCCCACTACCCGTATCATGGGCTTGATTAATTTGCTAGAGAGGCTCAAAGAACTCGGGAAAACACTTACCAGTTTATTAAAGGATACAGGTGAACAGCCAGATGAGGAGATACATAGGAGGAAATCAGGGAGGGTCCCAAGTTCAGGAGCTTCTGTCCCTGTGGAGTTGGGGTGCATCACCCTCCCAGTGTGGATGTGTTCACTAACCCGGAAGCTCTCTGAATCCCATACTATTGGGATTTTATGGAAGCTTCCTCATGTAGGCCTGATCAAGTACTACTCCATTTCTAGTCCCTCTCCCCTCTCTAGAGAAGTTGAGATGGAGGCAGGACTAAAATTTCTGGTCATGGTTTGGTCTTTCTGATGATCGGCCTCCATCCAGGAACCTACCCAGTCACTGCACTAGATCAAGAGATGCTTCTAGTGCTCTTATCACTTAGAAATTTATGCAAGTTTTAGGAGCCCTGTGTCAGGGACTAGGAATGAAGACCAAATATGTATTCCTTATTATAAATCACATTATCACACAGAGCCTCAGGATAGCCCCTTCCTTCTCTCATAGACTGTTGCAGTCACACTTAGACATAGTACTTTCAGCCCACTCTCTTCATTGCCACAGGCATTATCTTATACACCCATACACACAATCTTCTATTCCATTTTCTTAATTTTCTGCTATTTTCAGGATAAAGCCTAAGTTCCTTCTTGAAACATACAAACCTTCCTCATCTAGCTTTAGGTCTGTTGGCTCATTTCTTGAAGGCCCTGAACTGCTTCTTCAATCTTGCCCTGCTTTTTTACACCTCTGTTCCTTTATATACATGTGTGTGTATACACACACAATTAAAATTTAATTTTTCACTCAGCCTAAAATACCCGTCCACCCACTACATATCTACTATCTCTTCTTTCAAGGTAAAGCTCAAATATTATCTCCTCTAAAAGGTCTCTCTGGACTGCCTGAAGCCAAGCTGGTCACTCCCTTTTGTACCTTTCTGGCTCCCACAGTTCTCTGGTTGTCTTTATTTTAGCAGTGTCGTATAGTAATTAAAATTCAAACACATTTAGCAATGCTACTTTCTGGATATGTGACTGTCATTAGCTTTGTTTTCATTTGCAAAATGGAGACAATATTACTACCTATCAGACAGAGTTATTGTAAGCATTAAATGAGATAATCCATCTAAAGCACATAATACACCACCTGTGTGTACATGCTAATTGTCTTCAGTCGTGTCCGACTATTTGCGAGTCTGTGGACTGTCACCAGGCTCCTCTGTCCATGGGATTCTCCAGGCAAGAATACTGACGTGGGTTGCCACGTCCTTCTCCAGGGGATCTTCCTGACCCAGGGATTGAACCCACGTCTCTTATGTCTCCTGCATTGGCAGGTGCGTTCTTTACCACTGGCGCCACCTGGGAAGCCCAATACAGTGCCTAGAACGTGGTATTTACAGGGCCTAACAAGATCCCTGATAGACTGTGTGTTACTTCATTTTTGTATCCCCAGTACCTAGCACAAAGTCTGGATCACAGTATTTAATATATGTTTGCTGGAAGGAAAGGAGGAAGCAAACACTCTTTTCATCTCTATTAACAAAGAGAACAGAAAGTGTTAAACTGTATTTATGAGGAAGGCTCATTAGTTGACCTTTCTTTCAACCTTCAGTTAATACTTGGATCTTCACTTTTACCAGCTATAAAATGCCTGCTTCCTCCTCTCCTACCAAAAGCTTTAAGTTTTCTAGATATGTCTTGGTTATAGAAACTGATCCAATACTGTCCTTCAAAAAGAGAAGAAAAATTAAGAATGCATTTAAACTGTGAAATTAAGGAAACTTGGTAAGATGGAGGTCAGATAAACCATTCAACAGTATTTCTAGAGTACTCTATTTTCTGTATATAGTGTCAATACTTTTGTTTTCAGAAAAAATCACTCTCCCAATTGTCAATTCCTTTTAAATTAATTGTTAATAGAATGATAATGTCATCTTACACTTAAAGTTGAAACTCAGTTGTTCAAAACAATGCCAAGTTTCACTGTTGAACCATAGCAGCCCATTTCTTTCTAACTAAAAGTGAGCTTTGGCAGTGGGTGGCAAGATTTTTGGTTTCTAGTTCAGGGGCAGGTATTAACAAGTGAGTTAATGAAGCCATGTTTATAATTTACCATATTAACAGCACTGCTGTTGATCTCTTAGATGCTTTGAGATTTTTAACATTATTTCATTTTTCTGCAATTCAATTTCTCATTTGCAAAAAGAAAGTAAAAATACCTTGCAGGAAGGTAAGAAGGTTAAATATGAAGATTAAAGGAATAATGTAGATAAAACATCTAACATGGCACTTTGCATGTAGTAGATGCCCAATAAATGTTCTTTTCTTTTTCATCAGGATTTTGTTACAGCATCATGTTTCGTTCAGTCTAACCTGCTTACCTCACTATACTGTAAATTCATTCATGACAGAAATTATGTCATACTCATCTTTGGATTCCCAACACCTAGCATTCTGCTTAATACATAAGAGGTGTTGAATATGTAATTATGGAAGCCATGAAGAAAGGATGGGAGGAAAAAAGAAGGAAGAAAGTTAGGAGAAGATGAGGAATAAATAGAACTAAATACTAACTAGGTAGAGTTGAGTACCATGGAACAAAAACCCCTATATAATTATTCAAATTATTGTTTTTTTAAATATTTATATTTTATCATGTTAATTCTAATAAGCCTAAGAAATTACCAGCATTATAAAAATACTTGAATACAACTTTATACTTTTGAAATAAAAAATAAATATATACCTCTTTTTGTTTTATGCCAATGTACATGAACAAGCATTACTGAATGAAAATTGCTTGTCAAAAGTGTAACAAATGTGAGCTGGGCTGTGATTTTGATGGCATGTGTCACTTATGCCAGCAAAATGACAAAAGTGTCACTATGTTTCAGGGCTCTTATGTGGTACTTAGAAAAGTCTACAGCCTGCTGTCTACTCATTCTGTGACCTAGTCAAGGTGATTTATCACAGGTGAAAAGCATATGTTTTGTGCCTTTATAGTGATGTGCTTGACACATTACAAAATGATACAATCTATATGGTATAAATTTGCAGTGCATACTAGTCAGAGATGTTTTTCTTTGGGGTTACATAATTCACTGTTTGAAAATACCTTATCTGAAAAAAAAAATCTGCTGCTAAGATAGTTTTCAGTCTTTTCGAATAGACTTTAGTACACCTTCTGTAGTATGTGCTATGGCCTCTAACTTTATTTTAGGTTTTTTGTTCCTGTTACTGTTCTTTACCCTCGGTTGACAGTTAATGCATACCATTTGCTTTTGACTATTTAAGAAAGTTTTAATCATAAAATGTAAACAACACGAAAGTATAAGAGGTAACAAATTCCTCTTTACCGTATCCTTTACCCTGCCTCCCTTGCAACCCATCCACTTTCTTCCACAGGTACACATTTTTCCTTCCCATACATTAAATGTATAGATATATGTACATATATGTACACACAAATTTTTCACATAAATGGAATGTAGTTTTATATATAGATACAAAATTAAGTGACATGCTTTTTTCATTTAATATCTTAGAGATCTTTTCATGCTAGTACATATAAATGCATCTCATTCTAATGGTTACATAATGTCCCATATCATTGTTCTAATGTAATTGATTTATCTATCTTCTTTTAGTCAAAATAGATTTGTTTTCCCTCTTTTACAATACAAATAGTACATCGGTTGACATTCTTGTCTATCTTTCCATGAGTCAGAGTCCTAGAAGAATTGCTGTGTTAAAGGGCACACCATTTTTTTGAGTGCCACGTAGAATAGTCTGTTGCAACATTTAGTAATCATTGCTATCTGGTTTTTCTTCCCTGTTTTATACAAGATTATGAATCTACTCTGGCTTAACTAATCCTTCAGACACACTGAAATGTTAGTATAAAGAAGCTTCAGCTTCTTAAACAGAAAGGGAAATGGAAAGATTGTGCCTCTTAAGTTAATTTAATCAGGAAGCTTTAATAATGTCTTAATGTTGGGTCTTCACCATAACAAAGTTTCTCTTAAAGTTGAGTTCAGTTTGTTTTATCTTATTTATTTACCTTATGCCACATCCAAGAGTAGTTTAATCACTTATATAGGTGTGTGCTTAATCACTCAGTTGTGATCCTTTGGACTGTAGCCCACCAGGTTCCTCTATCCATGGAATTTTTCAGGAAGAATACTGGAGAGGGTTGCAATTTTCCTCCTTCAATGCACCTTCCTGACCCAGGAATCAAACCCACATTTCCTATGTCTCCTGCATTGCAGGTGGATTCTTTGCAGGCTGGTAGTTCCTTAAAAAGAAATTACTCCCCTCCTCACAGCATGGATTTGAAGTGGGGCACATAAATATGGAGTGAAGTGCTTCTCATTAGATTATACAATTGCAGTCCCATTCTACTGAAGCCCTATAGAATTACTGCTGCTAAATTTATATATTTTCTGTTTTTATTTTAGTTTGGGACAGAACAAATGTTTTCATTATTTCTTTCATATTGCAGAAAGGAAAGAATCTAAGAACACTTAAAAAGTGTTGAAAATAAGAAATGTAAAAAAAAAGAAGAAGAAAAGAAAATAAGAAATGTAGGCTACAATTTTACAGGTCATGTTTTGAGCTATCTTTTTAAAAGGTCACAGAGATTTCTAAGAATGGGGATATATCACAGCCCCTCAAATGGGAAGTTATGAATGATGCTTATAGAGGATTGAGGAATTAGGGTCATAGAGATTTTGGGAGATTATTGGATGATGGTGTTTGAGGACTGTTTGGTCATGCATCCTGGACTCTCTCCTACATTCTCCTGGTACCCTTCTCCATCTGTCCTGACTGCTATGGTCACAAGTGGAATGATTTTCTATATCATTTTATTGCTTAGTTTGTACCACAGCTTCAAAATCAAAAAATCGTGAAGTGGAAAAGGAGTCCTTCGAGACTATGGACTTCTTTCTCTTGCCCTGAAGCAATAAAACTGAGCTGCATTCTAGGGTAATCACAGGTCACCTGTCTTTCCAAATGATTCCTACTGAATTTCACTTTTTTAGTTTTTTTTTAAAAACTAGTTTAGTTTTTACTCTATTCACTGTTGCAGCTCCTCTTCCTGATTCAGACTCTGGTTGTTTACCATCTCCTTGGTGATGGGAGCCTTTTTTGGTACACCCTCCTACCCAGTGGAGAGCATTCTTCTAACATACTTATCACTATAATCCGATATTGTTCTCCTGTTTCTCTCTCCTGTTAAACAGTGAGAATAGATTTATCTTTATCTTCATGTCTCCAGCACCAAGCACAACATCCAGCACTCTGTATATGTTGGTTAAATGAATGGACAAATGAACAATTGACTGAATAAACCAGTTGGACAAACGGTCCTTAGATGCCATAAATATATTTCAATCTAGAGGAAGATAGATGGGGTATGAGTTCATAAAAGCTCTGGTCATTTTACTTAGATGCTTTAAAGTGTTTTTTGTAGCGATGATAATCACTTACTTTGGAAAATGACTAGTGCATGATTTGGTGTTTGTTTTCCTGGTAGCTCAGCTGGTAAAGAATCTGCCTGCAATGCAGGAGACCCTGGTTCGATTCCTGGGTCGAGAAGATCCACTGGAGAAGGGATAGGCTACCTATCCCGGTATTCTTGGGCTTCCCTTGTGGCTCAGCTGGTAAAGAATCAGCTTGCAATGTGAGAAACCTGGGTTCAATCCCTGGGCTGGGAAGATCCCGTGGAGAAGGGAAAGGGTACCCACTCTAGTATTTCGGCCTGGGGAATTCCGTAGACTGTGTAATCTATGGGGTCACAAAGAGTCAGACACAACTGAGTGACTTCCGGTGTGCCAAAAGCCATCACAGTAGTTCATCCATCATTTGGTAATTTGCTGGATTCTTACTTAGCCTGTGGAAAGGATTTGAGAGCTTTCTTGTAGAGACCTCTGATCATTTAGACTGGGCCAAACTGATCTAGAAAAGTTTGAAATTTTCAGGGGCATCTGTACCAAGAAACATTCCAAACTTTGTGTAGGATTGTGTTTAGATTGCCTTTTTAAAAATTTGTCAGATGAGGGCAAAGATGACAAGACCTGTATCAAAACAGAACACACTGTGAAAAACAGTGGCATTTGGGAAACATGGTAAAGAGTGTAGGCTTTTGAAAATGTGATTAAAGTGAAACAGGATTAGCAAAATTTTGGGTTCAAGATTAGCATAGAAATTAATTTCCGAACAAGCAGGTTGTCTTGTTTCATTTAATTACTTCCTGTGTGATTATGTAAAGCTGAAATTAATTTCTGAACTGTGTTTTAGCCATGAAACTGTGCTGGCATTTCTCAATATTTCATTTGTGTCTGTGTTTAGATGTCCATTTTGTGTCCTCCCATCATGCAGTGGCTAGTCAAGGACCTAGTATACATACCCTTGTGAGCTTCTGACCAGTTGCTTCTGATCCTACCTCATGCAGCACTTTGCAGTTTGTATCTGAACCATTCCGTAATCAGTATATTTTTGAGAAAGATCTTTTTCTTGCCAAGCAACCTTGGAAAGCTTCATGAAGACACTGCTCAGCAGCGTAGAATTTGCAAGTGCTTAATCAAGGTGCAGAGCTTGGTGGGAGAATTAGTTCCCATGAATGCATCTATATGCACTCAGCAGAATTTTGGAAGGGGGCTCAACCCCTGATAGGAGCCTGCAGTGTGGCCCAGCCACCTACTTCATTCAGGGATGAGAAGGATGAAAAGAAGAGTCGTGGTAACAAAAGTCTCAATGCCTCATTCCCTAGCTCTATAGAAGTTTTCCGGGTTTAACATCCTTCTGTTTTAGGCTCTATTTTTCTCCTTTTTGCTGCCAACTCAATCGCTGAAACTTTATCATGCTTATCTTGACATGACTCCTTAGATTTTACTCAGTATAATTTTTTATACCTGGGTGAAATGTAAGCATACTAAATCCTCTTCAAACTGGTATTGGTTTGTCCTGGACAGTAGTTCTGTTGCTCTAAATCAAAAGCTACTCTTCCCAGTAATGTAGGTATATGGTTGTTCTGGAAACATTGGCCATCCCAAGTTATTGGAGTAGATATCTATTTATTTCTAGGCTCCCAGTATTTTAAAATATTTCCTGTAATTAAGCTTTGAAATGATGGAACAGTTATGAATAAAAGTGTATTCCTGTGACTATCTAAAATATCCACTAAGAATTCAAAATGATTAAGAGGAAGTTTGTGCTTGGCATTTAAATATCTATCATGTGTTTGTGTATAAAGTCATACTAATTTTGTATATATACTCACTTTAGGAAAAACATGGTCAGAAGAGTAAAGTAAATGCTAAAGATAATGTTCAAATCATATTATTGAAGAAAAGTAAACATTATATAGATCTATAGACATTAAAATTAAAATGTGATTTGATATTTTAAAATTAAAAAGTATAATCATTTGCCAAAATTTACTAAGAACAGCACTTATTACTATTTCACTGATTCATTCACTCTCAAATTTTCCTTAAATACTATTTACATTAACAATAATATTAACATTAAATATTTTAAGGTATAGTTTAACTTCAACATTTAAAAAGTATACACAAACCCTGATACAGTAGTTTTACAGTCTTTTAATCAATTACAATCAAATAGCACAAACTAGAAAAAACTGAGTTAATAGTCATCAGCAATTAGGATAGTGATAATTTTGGAGAAGATAATCTCCTACAGTGATTATTTCAATAACTTACTCATTACTGTGAAAAGAGCATTAACAGATACTTTTAGCATTCTTTGCAGTACTTATCTTCTAATGACAACTCTGTTTAAAACTATGTCACTGACTTACTGTGTAACTCTTTGGACAGACTTCAATGTTTCTGTCTCTAATATATGGATAAATATGGTTTAAATCTAATTTTTAAGATTGTTTGACTAAATGAAATATAAAAAATAAAGCAATGTCTGAGAAGTAGGCATGCTTTATATTTATAATGGGTTTACTAAACATAAGTGTTTGAGAATATTGAGAAATTCTTGATAAGAACAACTTCCCTAGCATGAAAAGCCATATTAATATTGCCATACATTGACATTTACAGCCACATATGACATTTAAATCCAGTTGCATATGGTTGCTAAATAAAGAATCTGATATAATCAAAGAAGTTTTAAAGCTCAAAGGATTCTTAAAGAGCTGCTAGTCCAGCCTCCTTATTTTATAGATTAGAAAGTTAGGTTCAGAAAGAAAAAGACATCTGGTCATGTTTTCAAGGAGTGACTGCAGATCCAGATCTCCTTAGCTCCAATTGTTATTTTCCTCTGAGGGCTGACTTTTTTGGGCCCTTTGAACGTGCATACCAAACAGTGTCTGGAAACTTAACATACAGTGTCCCACAGGTACAATTTTTTCAAATGTATATAAATGCCACGGAGCTTAACAAGGTACATTCGTTTTTAATAATAAGAAAATTCATGACAGCTTTTTGCTGTTGTCATTTTGTATTTGTCTCATCAACAGATTCTTAAAACACAAAGTATCATGTGGAAGCCATTGAAAAATTTTGAAATGACAATGAAAAGTTTGGGAACCATGACATAGTGTCCTTTTTCCTATCTATTTATTAAAATTTGAAGGAAAGGATAATGATTCATTCATTTGGGATGATGACGATGGTAATGATAATGATCTGGGAGAACAGAGGCCCAGGTATACTGATGCAAAGATGAATCTGAGACCCAGGGTTCAGCTACGGATGCTGATATTGGTATGTGGCTTGTATCACTGGAAAGTTATTTACCATGCATTCACACCAAGTGAAAGGCAGCCTCCTTATTTTATAAGCATGTTAAGACACACAGAACATTTGATTTTAATGGCATTTTTCACTTTACCTGAGTAGCATCATAGGAACATCCACTTAGTCCTTTATCCTGACTTACCAGCAGCACTTCTGACTCTGGTTTTCAAATATCACCAGTGAAAGAAACTGAAAGTCGCTCCGTCCTGTCCAGCTCTTTGCAACCCCATGGACTATACTGTCCATGGAATTCTCTAGGCCAGAATACTGGAGTGGGTAGCCTTTCCCTTCTCCAGGGGGTCTTCCCAGTACAGGGATCGAACCCAGGTCTCTGCATTGCAGGTGGATTCTTGACCAGCTGAGCCACAAGGGAAGCCCAAGAATACGGGAGTGGGTAGCCTATACCTTCTCCAGCTGATCCTCCCAACCCAGGAATCCAACCAGGGTCTCCTGCGCTGCAGGCTGATTAGAGAAGTCTGAAAAACCCCAACGTGTCTAACACTGTCAGGTCTTCCTTCTTTTCAGCCTTATGGCTGTATAAGCTCATTTCCTTTTGTTCACTCACCACTGCATCATTTATATGCTTAAAAGTAGTTTTCCTTTTCTCAAGCAAAAGAATCCAAGTTACTTAAAGCTCTTATAGAGCATATTTTCCATGAATTTTAGCACACTCAGAAGTACTTGTATTAAATTGTGCTCTGTTGAGGAGAGAGTGAAGAGCACATCACCAAGAGTGAAACACTCTGCCGTGAGTCTGCACAAAGCCAGGCTTCAGGAAAACGTGCTGAGGCTTTCCCAGGAGAAATGAGGACCTGGAACACAACTCCTATGACAATTCCACAAACTAACTGCGTATTCGGTCAGAACATTCTCTGAGTCTCCTCAGTTACATTCTCTGGGTTCCTTGTTTGTCCTGACTTAGGCGCCTCATCCCCATTAAGTTGAATGAGTTTTACTCGTTAACAACAGATTGTCCCTTGTATGCGGAGAGCTACCATATTCTATATTTCTCAGGAAACAAGATGCCACAGGAGTAATCTTACACAGGAAGATAACCACAGTCTTCCTTAAGGCCTCCTCTCCGTAGCATAATCTGTTCCTGTTTCTCTTTGCATTTAAGTGCTCAGAGTTCGAGTAAACTTCTGCATTTAAAAAAAAACTAAGATTCTTAGGCTACAATTTTGGCAATCCAGAAAAACCTAGTTTTTGTATAAACAACTTGAGAAATAAATACACATTGCTAAAGATTTGTGAGTATTATTAGTGTTCAATCAGCTAAAACATACAAACTATATTTTTAATTTTTCAATTTTCAAATTTTATTTTAAAGTGTTAAGTGTTTAATTATGTTTATTATTTTTCTGTAGTACTGCTATTACTACTGCTTTGCTGCTACTGCTATTAATATTACCAAGAGGACTTGCTGAATAAGAATTCTATGTTTTGCTTGTCTTAAAACACATCCCTTTATCACTTTTCTTGGAATGTCCTGCTAAAAGTTTAGTTACATTGAAGAAAATGGAAACAGTATATGAAGGAGGGATGGCTTTTATGAAGTGGAATTTGTGGAATGCCCTCATTTTGGATGAGTTGCAGACTTCCAAATTCCACAGAAACCCAAATAAAAACAGTTATATGCCAGTTAAAACAAGACTCCATTTGGTCTTGGAATGGCCTCTTTGTCATTTAGTGGTATGGCACCAACCTAAAAATCACAAAAAACAAAACCATGAGATTACAACTTTGACAACAGAAGAGAAAGATTAGAGTCCCTCTAACGAGATCAGAATCTGTCTGAAAAATACCTTAATTACAAAAGTAATTCGAGCAAGTTAGCTGTTTAGTTAGACTAAGGAGAAATTATTGTCTGTTCAAACTTGTCATTCTACAGAAAATTTTATCTATCTATGCCTGGCATGTTTAAAAGGAGAAATTATAAATAATGAAACTATTAGAGAATAATAGAAATTGAAAGACTTATTTGCTCTTTACTAAAACATGTAATCTATGGACCTAGTTCTCAGTTAATATCCAATCCTAGGACATGAAAATGAGCTCACTGCAAGCTGAAATCATGCCTTTCACATTTGTATTTTTGATTTGAGCACAGTCTTTGGTACATAGTGGATACAAAGTGATAGTTGTTGAATGAGCGAGTATATCAAAATAATATTCCAAAGAGATGGTCTACTTAAGTTTCAGAATTCTTGTTGATTGTATTCTGTCTGCCAGACAGTATAATTTTAAGGAATGTTGTGAACGAGAAGATATGATTAGTATGTGCAGCGTTAAAAAAATCCTCTTTTTAAAAAGTCCAATAAAATATATGGACAAATAAAAAGTATGTAAGATGAATATGTAAGAAAGTATATATGATAAATGTGTTTTTTAGAAAATTACCCAGAGATAGCCACTGTTAATATTTTTATCTATTTTCTGCCAGGCTATTTAAGTATTTACATATTTGTTCATATGTTTGAACAAATTTGGAATCATACTGAATTTCTCAAATACATCAAACTCCAAGAATATCTCATATGTGAAATAATCCAGAGTAAACTTAAAATTATTACCCTATATCCAGCTTACATTCAATATATATCACTATCAAACAACAAGCGTTCTCAACATGATTAAACTAAAAGCAAAAACCTAAATAGACTTGGACCAATGTAACAGGAGTAGGGAGACTAAGATTTCCAGTTGTCAGCATTCCTAGAGTGTCCCACTTTGTATGAAGACTTTCCATTTTCAAATGAGGACATTTCATTTTAGCAACTTACAGAGTATTTCATTTTAGCAACTTAAAGACTATTTATATGATGGTATTATCAATGCAATGGACATGCACTTGGACAAACTTTGGGAGATGGTGAGGGACAGAAAGACATGGTGTGCTGCAGTCCATGTGGTCGCAAAGAGTCAGACATAACTGGGCAACTGAATAACAAGAGTATTTCTTCTCAATGTTTTAGGAGAGTTTAATAGGTAAGCCATCTCTGTAAGCTGCAGATGTACAAAGTGGCATCTGATTTCCAGAGATATCTTGACAAACACCTATAATTGTGATGATTTAGCTAAAAATACTTATCGGAATGGTGGGCTGTGGTAGCCAATTACAACAAGTTAACTGATGAGATGTTTGGAGAGGATGAAGAGTTTTACCCTCAGGTAAATTCAAAGAATTGTCAGCAGCTTGTTCTAATACAAGGTGAACATACAGAATGCTGTCAAAGCCAGAGCTCTTTTATTAGAATTATTATGACACTTGGGATGCATACCACAGGAACACAAACCCACAGGCCACTCTGCAGATGTATACATAGTAAATCAGAAAACAGTATCCAAACTGCAGTGACCTCTCTTCTTTCTAATCCCTAAATCACTATGGAACATGATTTCTTTGAGGCCAAGAAGCTGCCTTCCACTGCAAAACCTTAAAAGGCGTGGCAGTATTTCGAGGTATCAAATGAAAAGATCACTTTGAAGTGCTCTAAAATTGTATTCCCTTGGCTTAAAAGACTTTCACTTTCAAAAACTGTTACTAACTGAAAATGAATTAGGCACCAAGGAGAAGAAGATTAGCTGTAGTAACTCACTTTTGATTGAAATGCCTCAAAAATTCTGCTCAAGGCTTGTGATAGAGATCCCAGTTGTCATGAATCAGGGAGCATGTGGCTCACTGTTTAACAGTCCTTCACCCAGATTTTCTGATAGAATGAGTGTACTGTTTCTACAACAAAATCAAATAGAATAACTGGTATGAAGCCATCCCATTTAAACAACGAGGAAAGGAAAAGAAAGTCTAAACAACAGCTATGTATTGCCAGCTAAATAAACTGATTGTAGGAATACCCTGGAAGAGAAAATATTTTACTCAATATTTTATCTTTTGCAACATTATGCAAGTTGGAAAAAAAATCACAAACATGCAAGGAAGTATTGGGAAATATGAAAATAAAGTCATTGTTGCATTAAGAAAAAGTCTTCAGGATTTTTGGAGAGGAAATTTCAATAGAAGAATTTAAGATCCAATGAGACCCAGAATTATAAGATTAACAACCCAATTTTAAAATAGGCAAAAGATTTTTATAGATATCTTATCAGAGAAGAGATACCAATGGCTAAAAAGCACATAAATAGATGTTCAACAAAATTTGTCATTAGGAAAATGTGAATTCAAGGTACTTATAAGATAGTACTTCTTACCCATTGGAACAGCTATAATAAAAAGATAGACAATAACAAATATTGACCGGATTGTAGAGAAACTAGAACCCTCATACACTGCTGATAGAAATATAAAATAATAGAATCACTTTGGAAAATATGTGACATTTTCTTATAATATTAAAAATAAATTTACTATACGACCCATAATTTTCACATATAAGTATCTACCCAAGAGAAATGAAAATATATATACATGCAAACATTTTTGTATTCATAGCAGCATTATCCATGGTAGCTGAAAAAGTGCAAACAATCAAATGTCAACTAACTGGTGAACAGATAAACAAAATGTGGTGTATGCATCCAATAGAATACTACTCAGCAATGGAAAGGAAGGAATTCCTGATGCATCCAAAAATATGAATGAACCTCAAAAATAGTGTAAGTCAAAGAAGCCAGACACATGAGAGCACATATTGTATTATTCCATTTATATTAAATGTCCCGAATAGGCAAATCCTTAGAGATGGAAAGAAGATTAGTTGTTGTCTGGGGTGATGGTAGAAATAGGACTGACCATAAGTGGGCACAAGGGAGAAAAGACATGGGTGAGACCATGAGCACGTGAATACTATTAATAAATAGCATGTGAAGACCCAGAATTGGCTACTGGATGCTGGGGGCTATATTGCTGATTGGGGGATGGGGGTGGAGGAGAGTGATGAATAAATTGTGGGAGTATAAAGGACTGTAAGCTTAGAAACTACAAAGCAATCTTTTGTCAAAGAATATTCAGAGACGCTGCCCTTATAACAGGGATATGCCTGGCTTGTTCTAGGAATAGATTTTAGAGATGGGTTTTGGAGGAATGCAATTAATTTAGCTTCATCAAGATGATATATTTTTTTTTTCCTTTGTAGGGAGGGATGAGGTACAGGCCTCAGACGAAATTTACAGAGAAACTAAGAGTAACAACTTTGTCCTGGGTGTGATGGTGAGTGTGGGTGGGTGTTAAATTACCTGTGAAACAGGAAGAAGTGAGGCCTGGTCTGTGGGCTAACCTTGCAAAATAATTTCAAACTCCATATTGTTAAAGTGGCAAAGGGACCATTTTAGGGATACGGAAAGTTCAGAGACATTCATTGACTTCTGAAGGTCATAGAGTAAGCAGAACCTGAGATAACAAAGTCAAGTCTCCTCATCCCCAGTTTGGTGGTCTTTCCACTACACTAATTTGTGCTCCAGCATTCCTTTGTTTTGTAGTAAGAGCATCTTCACCTTTCCTTTAAATTGGTAAGTGATTGTGCTGTGCTTAGGATGTAGCAGAGGAGGAGTTCTACAAGATAAATTTCTGACTTAGAAAAGCAACCCCCAGTTCTTTGGGGGTGATAGGAAGTCAAAGGTAACCTTTGTGCAGTGCTGTGTGTGCCTAGTCGCTTAGCCATGTCTGACTCTTTGCGACCCCATGGACTGCAACCCGCTAGGCTCCTCTGTCACTGGGGAGTCTCCACACAAGAATACTGGAATGGGTTGCCATGCCTTCCTCCAAGGGATCTTCCCAACCAAGGGATCAAGCCCAGGTCTCCTGCATTGCAGGTGAATTCTCTACTGACTGAGCCACCAAGGAAGCTAAGTATCAGCAAGTCCACATAGGAAACCATCCAAATGGAACACGTTTTATCATAAACCTTGTAGTACAAAGGGAAATACCAGAGTATGTGGAAAGATCAGCTCAGTTTTATCAACATTAGATAAACTACCTATTGTCTATACCTGAAAGTTTCTGCGCAGAGTTTTAGTATAGAAAAAGAACTTAAAAATAGAATCTGTGCCATGAAATAATCAACAGTAGAGGCAATGCTATTGGCAGATTTACATAACTTAAAATAAGTCTTCAAATGTAATAAAACGTATGTTCTTTGCTTGATTTGCTTTGGTCTGTAAGAACATTTAAAAACTCATCAAAGACAATACAATCTAGTGGTGGAAATAATAGATTTGCTTAGACCATTTCATTCCATTACATCAGAGACTCCTGCAGACAGAGACAGTAGTATCCAAGGTGGCCTGTAAAAGGCCCAGGAGAAAATTAAGAGAGAAGAAAAGAAGATGGAGAATCAAAAACTAAAAAGGAAGAACGAAGAAACATCTAAAGGAGGAGTAAGGGGATAAACAGTGAAGAGAAGAAAAAGAATAAAAAAGGAAATTAGTAGATGTATATAGAGAGAGTTCAATTGCTTCAAGACAGTTTACCTTATTCTGCTTTTTACATTGCCTTTCTTTCTCAATTTTCAACCAGTATAATTCCAATTTTTATTGCAAAAATTTAGGAAAAATTTTAATTGCAGAAAAAGCAAAAAGAATAAATGGTCGCTATAATATCACCATGTAGATGAAATCTCTTGTTTAGTCACTAAGTCATATCTGACTTGGACTGCAGCACACCAGGCTCCCCTGTCCTTCACTATCTCCCGGAGTGTACTCAAACTAGCGTCCGTTGAGCCAGTGATGCCACCCAACCATCTCATCCTCTCTCCCCTGCTTCTCCTCCTGCCCTCACTCTTTCCCAGCATCAGGGCCTTTTCCAGTGAGTCAGCTCTTTGCATCAGGTGGCTAAAGTATTGGAACTTCAGCTTCAGCATCAGCCTCAGTTCTTCCAATGAATGTTCAGGGTTAATTCCCTTTAGGATTGACTGGTTTGATCTCCATGTTGTCCAAGGGACTCAAGAGTCTTCTCCAGCACCATAGTTCAAAAGCATCAATTCTTCAGTGCTCAGCTTTCTTTATGGTTCAACTTTCATGACTACTGGAAAATCCATAGCTTTGACTATACAGACTTTTGTTGGCAGAGTGACGTCTCTGCATTTTAATACAATGTCTAGGTTTGTCATGGTTTTTCTCTCAAGAAGCAAGCACGTTTTAATTTCATTTCTGCAGTCACTGTGTGCAGTGATTTTGGAGCCCAAGAAAATAAAATCTGCAACTGTTTCCATTTTTTCTTCTTCTATCTGCCTTGAAGTGATGGCACCAGATCTTAGTTTTTTGAATGCTGAATTTTAAGCCAGATTTTTCACTCTCCTCTTTCACCCTCATCAAGTGGCTCTTTAGTTCCTCTTCACCTTTTCTCATTTGAGTAGTATCATCTGCATATCTGAGGTTGTCATATTTCTCCTGGCAATTTTGATTAAATCTCTAGACTAGTAACATGTTAGTTAATAACATTGTCATCTTCATTTTCTTTTTGTAAAAATAGAACTGTACTTCCTTCATTGCTTTGTAGTCTAATGTTTTTCATAGAAAATATGAATATCTTTCTACCTCCAGAAATATATACTTTTAAAATATTTTAAATTTATTTTAAACTTAATCTATTTTTAATTAAATCCAATTAAAGTTTAATTAAATCCACTTTATTTAATTTTAAAGAATCTGATTTATAGGACACATAGAGCTTTTATGAACTTTTGTCACTTTTACTTTGTAATCATGTTTGTAAAATCTCAGAATTTTTAATGTAAATACTTTTGGGGGAAAGAATAGAAGAGTTGTTTAATGTCTGCACCTAAGAGAACCAAAACTAGAAATAAATGAAGTGTATGCCAGAGCCCTGTGATGGGCTGTGCTGAAGAGGGATGAGAAGCCTATTTGGGGAAAGATGAGTGTTATTATTCTTCACTATGTAACAGGTATGCTCGAAAGAACCAGTGCATTCATCAGAAAAAATCACATTGTTATTTGTGAAGCTTTTTGAAGAAAATTCTGAAGCATGGATTGGCAAGACATTCACCATCTACTGTAGTTTATAATACTAGGTGGAAATAACAAAGCCTTAATTGTGAAGTGATTAGATACCTTATTATTGATTTCAGAAACTGTTAGTTGCACCAGTTCTTTAGAATATTCCCTGACATTTTAGATCCATGGTTACTTGTCACTGGTAACTCACAATTACCTACCAGGGAGATGTAATATGGAGAAATATAGGTTGTATTTGGGGAAGGATATCTAACTCAACTTTCACAAGGTAACTCAGCAATTTGTTTAAATGATTTGTATTTTCCAAAGTGATTATCTCAGCTGGTATTTCAAAATAAATCCAAAGCCTTCTGTTAGTAATAAATCCACAGAAATCCATAAAACCTCGAATGTTTCATATTATTATTACCAAATGTCTACTGAACTTTCTAATAATCAAATTCTAGTTATTGAACGGGGCCAAACATTCATCTGTGATTCCTACCTTGAGGGGCTTACAATCTAGAGAGTGGGAAAAAGGATATTCACAAAAATTATGTGTATAGTTAAACAATCAAGCAATACAGGTTTCTGTTTCCCACTGTAATGATTTACAAATTACAGTGGTAACAATCTCAAAGAGAATTCTTAGCAACCTTTGCAGTTAGTTTTTAGCTTTATGGGGTTAAACTTATTGGGGTTGATTAAATTCAAGCTGCGATCTTTCATAAAAACTCAATGGAGGGTCCAGATGGCTCAACAATACCTCCTTTTGTGAGAGGAAATAACTTGAAGATTTTTGTCTAATTAAAGTATTTGTGCTGGTGGGACCTGAATGAATTGTTATTCCTTTAAAAGGAGCCTGCATTACAAATAACTTTATAAAATACTAATTATTCAAAAACAGAATTTTAATTTTACTCTTCCAGTTATGTCCAAGAACCAGAGTGGCATGAACGTGACATTTTGAAGCTAGACTCTGATACCATCTTTGGAATTTCAGTCTGAAAATATAATTCTGAAAAATCAACAGAACAAGGTTTTGTGGAACAAAATGCCAATAAGGTCATTGCATTTCTTTCCTACTGTTCCAGTCCCATGCTCACAATTACCTTAACTCTTGTCAAAATATTTTCTACGGTAATAGCCAAAACATAATTAACACCTTTTCTTCATGCTGAAAATATCATTGGTAGCCATAAAACAAATTTGGAGAAAGCCTTTCAGCACCTTAACTCAGCAAATGGCTACTGTGGCTATACTGTGGTTATTGGTTATTGGTATTTGCCTGCTCATAGGAGTAACACCCCGTAATACCCTGCTTTCCCTCCTCCCAATAGCTCTAACTATATGAGATATGGAGAAAGAGAAAGGTCAAGGGAGGAGGTAGGGGTTAGGTGGGGTGTGGAAACAAGTCGTGGAATTCTGTAGGAAATTAGACAAGAAATAACCTTCCTGTGCTTTGGTTATTGTTATTTGCCTCTGTTATTCTCCAACTTCTTCGTTTTCTGTAATCGGGGCGATATTCTGAGATAGTCTTTTCCAAAAGCCTGTCTTAATGTCAGACAGGCAAAAAGTATGGGTTAATTTTGTCATGAATGGAAAGGCCCTTTATGGCTTTTCCTGTATTTTTGGTTCAGGCCACAAATGCCAAAGTAGTTATAATCAGAGATTTCCAGCAGGGGGTGTACCCACTTCTATAGGGTAAGTTCTTTTGAAACCAAATCACATCAAACATCTGAATATTATATGTAGTGTTACTGCTGATGGTAGAAGCTGGAATGTTGATAACATTCTTTATGGCTGTCATCTCTTTTGATCCTAAAAAGACTGTGCATATGAATACTTTGTTAGGATGTGTTAAAGAACTAGAAATTTGTGGAGGATATTTAAATTAAAAACCTAAGATGCCTGACTGAAATCTTATTCTGCTAATTTTTTCAAAGTAAATGAAGAACAAAGCTTTGGGTGATTTTAATTATCCAGTGAAGAACAAGTGCTTAAATTTATTCCTTTTTAGATAAGAAGAGTAGTTGATCTGAGAGGGGTTGGTAATATTTACTCTATCTCTCTAGAGTGTTTCTGTGTGCATGTAAAATGATAAGTTACTTATTTTCTCAAAGTTTTTTTGTTTTGGGTGGGGAGGGTTGGCGTTTAAAGCTGTTTCCCTGAAGGCATGGTTCCTGATCAGTTTTAAAATATGCCATATTATCCTTGAGTTTTGTTTTATTTTATGCTCTTTATAGACTTTATTTGTATATATCTAAGTATTTTTAACCATAGAACTTTGACCCCCTTTTTCCATTTTCAGATTTTTATTTGTGCAGAAAACTGTATGCTTGCTTTTTCAAGAGGAGCAGGTACAAAAATTAAAATGATATAAATATGTTAGTTACTTGTACTGGTAAGCAGCTCACCAGTGTATCAGTATTAATAAGGAGCAAAGTTGTAAAGTTCAGACTCCTTAAATCACAGTGGATGATATAGGAGGACTAAAGAGTAAAAACAATGTCAGTTATGACAATTATCATTTGAAAACCATGGCTTTCCACCCATCCCTGCCCCACTTCATTTTCTTGTGTCTATATTATGAGAAAAAGAAATCTGAAAAGTCTTTTTTTCTCTCCAGTGTTTTGTCCTGATTCTTCAGTATGATGTCCTGTTTTGAAGAAAACAGTAATATGTTAAGAATGTTAACACCTTTAAAAGCCCTGATTTGACTGGTTTGTACTGACACATGCCATGATTATGAAATTTCTGATTATTTAGGAAATAATTTTTAAAGTATTTTTAGGGTGGACACCCTATTATAGTACTTAAAACTTCAACATCAAAATTATAGCTTTGAATTGGCTTCTTGTACTTTTAGGAACTTTTAATACAAAGGTCAAAAAATGCATTTAAATGCATGGACTTTCTAACCTGTACAAGTGATGTGTGTACTAAGGTATTAGTACCGCATTTTAATGGGTCCACTCTTCCAAAATTTCCACCTCTCCTCTTTTTCTTCCTTTTTTCTATATTTTCTTTCTTTGCAAGTTTTCTGTAGTGTCCTTTTTCCTTGCCTAGGGTTTATAACTGAAAGAAATAAGTACCTATGTACCTCACTTAACCTATTTGGCACCATTCAGATGCAAGGGAGTGGCTGGAGGAAGTAATTTTAGTCATGCCTTTTTAAAATTAGGGAGCAAAAGACATAGAGAAATTAAACATCTCTTCTGCTTTTGTCTATTAAGTTTACCTTAGAGAAATACGGAGTAGAAGGGCAGGGGTGTGGGAGAAAGGAACAGGACTTCTGCTGAAATTTTGTGGCAGATTTACTGACAAATATTTTCTAACAGATTTTTACCAAAAGGCTGTTTTGTTTTTCTTTACTGACAGACCTAAACGTACTTCTGGTTGGAAGCGGCTGCATCATTATAACACTAAAAAGCAACCTTGGCTAACTAAAGTACCTTATGTAACATAAGAAATAAAAAATAAATTTAAAAGACATTTTTTTATATGTTTACTGATGATGAATAATCAGTTTTCAATGCAGGAAATAAATCTACTCCCAAAGAGAAATTGGCCCCCAAATTACTTCTTTCTTTTAAACGTAACAAATTGGGGTAGATTTATGTTTTTGCTCATTCATTCTTTCATCTGCCGGTAGCTATTTTAAGAACTGTGTGTAAGACAGATTCTGATGACCTTGGGAAAGTCACAAGACCTCAGTTTCTTCAATGATGAAAGAAAAGACATTTTTCCACCGCCCTTTAACCACGACTCAATGGCAATGCTCAGATGAGAAATACGCCAAAAGCCCAGGGTACCTCCAAACTTGTGAGATTTCTGCGTCTCCAAAAATATTGACTATATTTGAGACAGTATAATAAAAGCCAGGTGACCGATGGTTCCTAAAGGTTTGCTCAGTAGTAGTGTGAGCAGGGGTCTTCTGGGCCACCCTGAATTCAGTCCGCCCCAGGTCTTGGCATCTCGCTCAATTTCCTTAAGAATGGATTAAACCGAGGGCCTGCCTCCGTCCCTGTGCGGTGTCGACGGAGAATCGGAATCTTCTTGCTCCCAAGGAGTTTTGCTTTCTGGGTGAGTACGGCATCAGGTCCCGGGCGGGTGCCGTCTAGTTGGCCAGCGATCTCAGGCAGGAAACTGGCTGCACACGCGGGAGCATGTCCCTGAGAACGAGCTTGGTGCATCTATTTTCCTCTCTTGAATTCTTTAATACTCAGAGAGCGTAGGCTGATTTATCGAGAATCATTCAGTGCCCATGCGATGTTTTGTAACGGCTAACACAATATCAGGTTCCTTTGCAGTATTGTGGTTTGCTCTCAGTTACGGCCAGAAACCGGAACAGAAGGAAAGGGAGAAAGAGAAGGTTCGGAGGCGACAGTGCTCAGAGCTGCAGGGTCGGCAGCTTCTAAAGCGTGGAGGATGGGACGGAGGAGGAGCAGAATACGGAGAAAGGGGGAAAGCAGAGGAAAAATATTCACGCCAATGGGTAAAAGGGAAAAGGTGAGAAGGAATGGAGTAGGAGAGGGAACCAATGGATGGGAGAGGCGGAGGAAGAAGGGGGAGGGGCAGAAGCCAATGGGGGAGCCTGGACGCGAGCGAGAACGCGGCCCCGCGCGCTCGCTCCCTCCCTCCGGCTCCGGCGCTCGCGCCTTCCCAGGCTCCCGGGAGACGAGGGCAGGGGCGGGGCCCAGCCGGGCGCGCGGCGCGGGAGGCGTCGCGAGGTGAGGGCGGCGGGGGCGGGGGATTGTGGGGAGGGCGGTGCGGGTGCGCGCGCGCGCGCCCCGTCGAGGTTGCGCCGCCGCTCCGCCCCCGGCCGGGTGTGTGGCAGCGCGCGCGCGCGTGTGCGTTCCGGCGGTGCGCGCCGGGAGAGATGCTGAGGTAAAGTTCGGGAGAGAGGGAGAGATCCGTCAGCGCGAGGGAGCCCGAGTGGCCGCCATTACTGAGCCCAGCGCGGCGGCGGGCGCCGGGGAAGGGGGGAGGGACGGGGCCGCCGCTGGTGGCGGGGAGGGAGGGAGGGTGGGTTACCCGGCCACGGGAGCCGTAGGGCTTGAGGTTTCGGGGCGTGTGTGTTGGGGCGGGCGGGGGGAGGTGGCTGAAGGGACGCGGCGCTCGGTGAGCGCGCCAGGGAAGAGAGGCGAGCCGAGAGTGGAGGAGGAGGCGGCGGCGGCGGGAGCGCTCCCCAGGAATGTCGCTGCCGCCGCCACCACCGGGGCCGCTGCCGTTGAGGAGGAGACGGAGGAGACCGACGGTGTTAGGTAGGACCTTGCGACTCCCAGCTCCTCTGGGCCTGTCCGTTCTCCCCCTCCCAGCCGGGGACCCTCCCGCCGCCCACTGCCCCGCTCGGTCGCCGCCGCCGGTTGTAACCAGTTCAAGGGGCTGGGGCCCCGCCGCCGCGGAGGGGAGCCCGGCGCCGCGCTCTGTCCTCGCAGGCCGGGGCGGGGAGCGGCTGCCGTGGGGGGCAGACGGGCGGCGTGAAGGGCAGAGAGGCCGGGGGAGGGGGCGCTTTCCCCACAGGTGATGGGGCAGGGGTCGGCAGGGGCCTGATGGTGGCCGGAGTCCGCTCCAGCCCGCCGTCCTCACTTGTCCTGGTCTCCGATGGTGCGTGGGGGAGGAAGGTGGCGGTGTCTATTAGCCGGGCGGCCGCTGTTAACTAGTTCCACCTGGAACGGGAGAGGTGGGGTGGGCGCATATTCGCGGAGACACATTCTTCATTGCAAACTTGAGCGCCTTTCTGGGGGATCGGCCCTTTCACTTTTTCCCCCCTAGCTCCCCCCTCCTCCCTGGGTTCTGTTCACCAATTTCTTGTCTGCTCCTAAAGCTCGGGGTAGGATGTGAGAAGTTGCACTGCGCAACCAAAACACAGCGTCCTAAGGGTAGGCTGCGACTGGGTTGAGGCTTTGAAATTGAGTTTTCGCTGGAATAACCTCTAGATTCTCCCTCTTGTTTCTACTAAAGAAAAGTATCGGGGTGGGGGTGGGGAACTGCGCGGGAGCGCGCGCGCACTTATCCACACATAAATACACTCACTCTCTCTCACCCTCCCTCTCCGGCGTTATTAGAAATGCAAGTGAGGTGGAGGCTCAGGGTGTAGCTGAGGCTGAAAGGTGCTCGGAAGTCTAGACAAACTATCAGGACGTTTAGTAAAATTCCGAGGAAGTTGTAAGGAAGATGGTTATGCTTTTACAATATGATAGAAATCCAGTTTGGGCCCATGTTTAATATGTGGAATTCAAATGTTTTAAATATAGACCAGAAGAGGCATACAAGATGGTGTGTACGCGCGTTTTTAAGTTCAAATTCCCATCGATAATTTGCTTTTGCATTTGTAATTGGTAGGAAACGACATCATTTTTAAAAAAGTGTTCAGGTATGAAATAGTGAAATGCGTCGCTATGTTTACTGATTTTTCCTTATGCAGTCTTCTACAGGTGTTGGGAGGGCGGGGTTTGCCGACTCTACTTAAATCCCAAAACTAGTATTCAATTTGAATAATTAATAAGTGTTTATTTCCATCGATGTTTTCATTCATTTCAGGGAGCATTTCTCTAAATCTCCACTTAAGATGGTTCTTTTAACAAAAATTTGATCTGGATTCAACGCTTCAGAAAAGTATTTGGTATGAGTAAAATATTTTAATAAAATGTTTGGAGTACTGTCAATTCCGGCTTATTTGACTTTAATGTGATGAAACTGTACTCTTATTTAGTATTCTTAGATAGAAATACTGACGATACCGGTAACCTACTAGGCAGTTTTCAGTTTAAGGTTTCGCTTCCATTTTAAATTGCTTTTTCATTTTTGGCTCTTTCATCTATTCTTTGAAATTGACCCACATTTCTTGTATCTGTAGTCGATCAGAGGAAGACCCTGGTAAATGCAGATTACCAAAAACTTGCATAGGCCTTGGAGCATGTGGCTAAACATACATGATTGAAAATCTGGGTATATCTGCATTTAGCTTTCAAGAAGTAGCACTACTGATCTAATTGACTTAAAGCAGAAATTAGAGCAGTTCAGGTGACTAGATTTGGTTGTCATGTGTAGGCTACATTTTTTTTAACCCACTTCAGCATGTATTTTACCATTTTTCGTATATTTATAAGAGCATTGGGAAATGGGATGTATTACACTTGGATATCCAAGAAAGAATTGTCACAGAATTCTGATATCTTTATCAGTTTTTTAGCACCACTCCCCCACATTTAAATTACTTTAGCGCTTTAGAAATCCTATTGCAAAAGTAATGTCTTAATTCTGTCACATGGTACTTATCCTAAATGTTTTGAAACCAGGACCCCACCCCTCTCTTTTTCTGTTTGAAAGGCTGATTTAATCTGTACACTTAAACTCTTTTGGAGAAAATTATTTCGACCTTGAAAGTTAAGATTTTTTAAGGAATAAGGAATAAGGTATTGTATTTGCATTCTTTTTTTGGAATTCAAGTTGTGGTACAGCTTAGAATAATATTTTGTAACTCACTTTTACATTGAGGAAAAAGTTACTTCTCAAGAAGACCGTACTAAACTTTTACTTTTTCATCATTAATGGTACTTAACACAAGGGTTGCTTTTAGTATTCAGTTCTTAAACATAAAATGGCATAATTGGGATTTTCTTGGTAGCTGCAGAATGTTTTGTCACAACTTAAGTTTCCATAGATACTATTTTTGAAATTTATTTGGACTGATTTTTTCTTTGCATACCTAGAAAGTATGCAGATGATATAGTTGACTCAAGAAGTGTTGTATAGTGTTCTGTTTTAGTAACATTTGTGTTCCTGAAGGATGTTTGTAAAATACATTTGGGGTACACCACGGGAGTCTGATTTTGTAAAGAACTGTGAAGAAAGTTTGTAAAGTGTTCCATTCTTTGGTGACTTGAGTAATCAAGCTCCTATTTGTTAAAGTGAAGGTTGTTGATAATTTTCTCAAACTAGGAAAACAAAGAAAAATATTATTTCACTGCTTAGAATTTTAGGTATGAACTTTAATTGGTTTTCAAATTCTGTTCCTTGGATCCCTTATGAATTTTTGCTGGATGCCTTGAGACTTCCTTGATATCTCACCCTTAGAAACCAGGGCAGCTTTTATTTTTGTCTATTAAAAGTATTCTTCCTAAATACAAGAATTCCTTTGAAAAAAGAAATCATCTGTATTAAAATTTGTTTGAAAGCATCCAGTTTGTATTCATTAATTCAGATTAACTTCGTTCGACCCTTATATGCCTGGCCTTAGGGGTACCAAGATAAGTTAGAAATAATGTAGCTCAAGCTATAGTTGAAGCAGTAGTAACTTTACAGTAATAAATATTGATGGTTACAAGTACTAAGAAATGTGGAAAAGAGAACCTCTGTTTCTATCAGGGCCTCTCTGGGAAACCTTTATAGAAGAAGCATTTGAATTTGAATGTTTTGACTGCAAGTAGAACTTCGAAAGTAAGAGAGACTTAAAAGGTTTTTGTTTTGTTTTCTCTCTTTTGGAGATTGTCCACAATTCCTTAGATTTGCAGTCAGATAAAATAGGTTGTTAATATTTGGTTATGTCTGTATTTTACTCCTTAGGACTATTGGGGAAAAGTTATGCATAACTGTAATTTTTGGGTTAAAATAATGACTAGTGTGGTTCCATTTGGTTAGATTTTCAAGCTTTTCATCACGAAGAGTTAATGGAAAAATGAATTTTCATTTTCCTAGCCTCATATTAGATTTAGTCTATTTTATTATCCCTGACCAATATTTTATTGAGCACCTACGCACTAGAGTGATACAAGGAAATATAAAATGTTTGCTCCCTTAAAAGAGCTTACAGCTTTGGCGCGGAACTTTGGTGCTTGACGATTTAGGAGTAAATGCCAGTTAACACAGTAGAAGAGCCATATACAAAGTAGTACATAGTGATTTAAGAATCGGTGCAAAGAAATTTAGATAAAGGAGATACCCTTTTGAAGTTTCAGGATTGGGATAAGTGAGAAAAAAAGACATTAAGTTAATGACACTGTGGACCCAAAGCATAGGGAGGTGTGGATAAATTAAGGGGGTGGGGGTGGGGGTAGATATAAGGTAAAAACGTACGAACTCACTTCGTACATTGTAAGCCAAATTGAAGGATTTGGGGAAAAATATTAACACAAGGTTAATAGAAGGAGTAATGGGGAAATAAATTATCTCTGCATTCCTATCTTCGTTAACTATATTTGGCATTGTCAGACAGCCTTGGAGAACTGATTCTTTGCCTTCTAATAGGGTATACAGTTTGTTCATTTTCTTCCTATTCAGTATTGTGATACAGCATTTTATATTTATTTCTATACTTGCCTTTTTAGAACCAAGATAATATCTCTCTCTATTTGCTTCTTTATTTTTGTTTTGGTTGACTGTTAAAGGGAAGGAGAGACAGAGATCCAGATTTCTACTTTACTGTCTAAGTTTATAACTCTTGGAATGCTTGTTACAAAGGGTATCACATCAAATGGTCTCTTAAATTATTTTCTCAAGTTTGCGATCTTGAAATTGATGTTACTAATCTTGACTTTACCTCATTTCATTTCTGTGTTTTCACTTGTCTTGGTAATACTGTCACCTGAAACTCAAGTGTTAGCACCATCTGTTGCTGAGACTGATCAGTTTTTCTTTAAGAAACTTGACTCATTTCTCTTTTATTTCTTTTATCTAGTAGCCAGTCACCAAAGTCTTTGTCTTGAATGGCTCTTTTCAGTTCTGTGATAGTTCAGGTGCTTTCAAGCCTCTAGTGTTTGCCCATCTCTTAGGCATTGTGCCCCTCCAAATCCAATTTTGTATTTCACTTCTAATTTAGAATGGTTTATTATTGCTCACTACATCTAACTCCTATTTGCCCTTGAAGACCTTCCATAGACATATCTTCAGAAATAAGTAAGTTTCTGCTTTCTAACATGGCAACTGTACTCAGCCACTCCACACTAATCACATACCAGGAAAGACTTTAAAATCCAAATCCAGTCTCTCTTTCAGAGTTTACTCAGATCCTTAAATCTATTGCAGGAGTCTGCAGATTATAGTCTGTGAGCACAATCCAGTCTGCTGCTTATCTGTGTTTAATGGCTTCTTACATTTTGAAATGGTTGGGGAAACAGTTTTGAATAATATTTTGTAATATGTGAAAATTACATGGAATTCTAATTTCATTGTCTATAATGATCATTTGTGTAAATATTGTCTGTGGCTTCTAGTATTTATTGTTTGACCTTTCACAGAAAAAGCTTTCAAAGCCCTGACCTATTCTAATTTGTACTGATCTTTCATTTCTTTGAGTTCTACTACATTTATCAGTTCTATAGTGTATGGCATTGCCTATGTCGCCTCATCTATAGTACTTGTTAAAAATAGTGGGCAGTAGTTTTCAGCCTTTTTTAAAAAATCCATACCACCTTTTTAGTCTGTACCCTTTTTTGAGATTTTTATTTGACCACTTAATGTTCCCGTAAGTAAGAAAATTGTAGTTTGTTTTCCCTCCTGTGTAGCCTTACAATAATGAATGTCAAATTATGCCCTTCCCGTTGTGTCTCCATTTTCCAAAGTGAGAAGAAAGAACTTGGACCCTGGAAAGGAGTATATTCATAGCTCCCTGGCTTAGTCAGACCACCCTCCCTGACCACCCTATCTAAACTTCTGCCATAAAGTTAAGCAAATAGTAGCTAAGCACAGTATATATTTAATGGGTTGTTTACATAGGTTGATGTAAGTGAGGTGACCCTTGATTCTTCTGTTTTCACCACAGAAGAAAGAAATGGACTAGGAAGGGCTTAGAATAACTTTGATACGGTGTCCTCAGAGACAACATGTTACTAGAGGAAAGTGTGGATTAAAAATAGGATTGGCAGTAAATCTGTTTGGGAATAGTTTACACCATTATGTTATGCAGTGAAACTTTTTCAAACAATAAATACTTGAAATATCAAAAGATAAAAATGGGTAAAAAGCAGAATTACCTTTGCTGAGTAGAGTTTGGAGAGATCCCAGACTGCTGCATACTGAGACCCTTCTGGAAGTACCCTTCAGGCTTAATGTTTATAAACCCATTTTTTCTGTTAATGAGCAGACTAAAGGTCTTGGGGGAAGAACTGGACTTTTTATATTAGAATTTTCTGCACTGCAACACCTTATGGACCCATAACAGTATGTGATTTTTGTTAATTGTGACTATGAATGTGACTTCAAGATTTTCCAGGATCTGAGTTTGAAGATTGATTCATTTAGTCATCAAATACTTGATCTCCCATGTATGTCAGGTAGTGATCTGAGTGCTGGGAATATGGCTAAAAAATAAAAAATCTCCATCCTAGCACTTTATCCTGGATCCTACCAAGATATGCTTCCATGAAAACTAATTTATGGGAATATGACTTTAGCATTCCTTTCAACCTTAATGTTGTGTGCTTATGTGGTACAAACCTTAGTCAAAGAAAATATGGAATATGATTGACCCTCCTATAGGCATTAACATTGTTTACTTAACTCTCTTTTGTATGTTAAAATGCCGTTTTCGTTTCCTCTTCTAATTTTTATAGCATAAGTTTGTATTGAGATATACTTAAGAAAAGTATTAAGTCAGTATTATGCCATATTCATCTTTTAGTATACAGTTGATATTTTTACTCTCAAACTTTTCTAGGTAAGTTTATCTAAGACTGTGGAATATATGATCATCTTTGGGCTTGAATCTGTCTTCTGTCTTGAATATTTGTTTATTTAAGGGATATTTTCTTTATTTGACCTAAAAAAGATGGAGTAGGGCTTCCCTGGTGACTCAGTGGTGAAGAATCCTCCCTGGTCTGGGAAGATCCCACATGGTGCAGAGCAACTAAGCCCATGTGCCATTACTATTGAACCTGTGTCCTAGAGCCCAGGAGCTGTAACTACTAAAGCCTCCTGTGCCTTAGAGCCTGTGCTCCGCAACAAAAGAAGGCACTGTAACAAGAAGCCTGCACACAAAATTTGGAGGATTGCCCCCACTCTCTGTGACTAGAGAAACCTGTGAAGCATTGAAGACTCAGCTCAGCCAAAAATAAATATTTTTTTTAATTAAAAAAAAATGGAGAATGTAATTACAAAACTGCTTCTGTGGAATTAGGTCTTTGAAATGTACATTTAAAAAATGTTTTAAGTGTCAAAAATAAAAGTTAGGTGATCATTCTGACTGGATACAGGCATGCTTTGTTTTATTGTGCTTTGCAGGTGCTGAGGGTTTGCACATTGAAGGTTTCTGGCAGCCTTGTGTAGACCGAGTTGTAGATGCCATTTTCCCAACAGTGTTATTTTTTGATTAAGGCATGTACATATAGACATAATGGAAGCACAGTTAATAAACTACAATATAGGGTAAACTTTCATATGCATTGAGAAACCAAAAAATTTGTGTGACTCACTTTATCGTGTATTTGCTTTTTTGTGGTGTCTGCAACCAACCATGCAATATCTCCAAGGTATACCTGTACATTATTATAGATCATAGTTAAATGGCAACCCACTCCAGTATTCTTGCCTGGAGAATCCCAGGCATGGAGGGCCTGGTGGGCTGCTGTCTGTGGGGTCGCACAGAGTCGGACACGACTGAAATAACTTAGCAGCAGCAGCAGCAGTCTTTATTCTGATAGCTTAATTTTTGATAAAAATTTTGGAACCTTGAATATATGTATATTTTCTCCATAAATGATATCTTTTAGGTTAATAAATTATAGCACTTATTTAGTAAACCTAACATGATTTACTTTTTATTTTTTTTAACCAGAGAATTAAGAACATTTGATTTTATTAATTAGGCTTCATACATTCATTGAATAGCTACTATGTGGAAAGAACTGTTTGGGGCTCTTGGAATATGATGATGGAATGAACAGATTTGTGCATTTGTACATCTTTTTATTTTTTAATTTAATTTTATTTTTTCATTTATTTTTATTAGTTGGAGGCTAATTACAATATTGTAGTGGTTTTTGCCATACATTGACATGAATCAGCCATAGATTTACATGTGTTTCCCATCCTGAACCCCCCTCCCACCTCCCTCCCCATCCCATCCCTCTGGGTCATCCCAGTGCACCAGCCCCGAGCACTTGTCTCATGCATCCAGCCTGTGCTGGTGATCTGTTTCACACCTGATAATATATGTGTTTTGATGCTGTTCTCTCAGATCATCCCACCGTCTTTACATCTTTTTAAAACCTAGAGTGGGGAGGGTAGAGGGATAGAGTTAATGACAAATAATAAAGAAGTTGTGTAGTAAATTAGGATAAGCAAAGGGGAATTTGGAGATTGTTAGGGAAAGTAAGGGCGAAGGTAGGAACATGTTTAGCTTGTTCAGGGTTCTTCACTGTGACTGGAATAGAATGAGGAATGGGGAGAATAAAATGGGAATAGGTCAGAGAGTAAGATATGGTTAGAGAAGGTAGGTCTTGTTGTAAGCCATTGAAAAGACTTAGCTTTTACTTTTTTGGAGCCATGGGAGAGTTTTAACCTAAAGAAAGAGAGAGTCTGACTTACGTTTTAAAAGAAATAGTCTGACTGTTCTGTGAACAGACTGAGTAAGAGGAGCAGGAGTGGAAGCAGAGAAATTAGTTGAGAAGCCTTTGGAATAATGAAGAGCCAGAGATGTGAATGGAATGAGATCAGATTTATAGCAATAAAGGTAGTGAAAAGCAATGATTTCTGAATGTATTTTGAAGATGAGGCCAACAGGAATTTCCTGACAGCATATAGTAACTTGGAAGTGTGAAATATTTTTTAAAATATACTTTTTATTCATGAGTGCAATGGTTTTGTGAAAATTACAAAATTTAGTTTAAATCCAGAATTACTAAGAATCTTTCAGTTGACTAGATTCCTTATAGAACTTTAAAAAAGATTTTTTTTTTTTTGCGGAAAGCCACTTCATGTTATTAAAACTCCATTAAAAGATCATGTTGTGTTTGAATGACTTAAAACATTTCAAAACTTAGTTGTAGAGATAGCTTCATTTCAGCACAGTTGTCCAACTTAAAGATTATACATTGTCATTAATTTCTGTAGAGATACTTATTCTAAACATTTCCTTGAAAGTTTATAGGATAATCTTAAAAGGCAGGAGGAGAAATTACATTGCAGGTTATTACAAGTAGCACTAATGCTTAAGAAGGGTTTCCCTGGTGGCTCAGTGGTAAAGAACCTACCTGCCAATGCTAGAGACATGGTTGAATCCCTGGGTCGGAAAGATCTCCTGGAGAAGGAAGGAAATGGCTACCCACTCCAGTGTTCTTGCCTGGGAAATCCCATGGACAGAGGGGCTACACTGGGAGCTACTGGTGGGCTACAGTGCATGGGGTTGCAAAAGAGTTGAACACGACAACAGTGACAATGCTTAAGAAGGTAAAGATTGGTTATCAAGAGACTCAACCCTGTAACTTTGAGTAGGTCATTATTGCTTTTTATCTTGGTTTCTATATTTTTTTTTTACAAAGATTAAGTTATGTCAAAAATAGAAAAGATCAACATAGTCAAGTATTAGCCATTAAAAACACTTGAAAGGAGTTTTCAAATTTAATCTAACAGCCTGCCTATAGACATTGGCCATTAGCTTATTAGTGGGAAATTTTGAAAAGGCATTCTTTTTTTCACAGTACAGAAGAAAAAATACCTTGGTTAGTTAATGGAGTGCAATTTTGACTTGAATAGTGAGGGCCAGTGGATAAATTACATAAACTATCCAAGTGTCTGAAAGTAAATTTCCTTATAAACCTGTACAGAAAGTATAACTTTCTTCCTTGAGGTAGTTATGCCATACTCATTCAAATGACAAAATCTTTTCGAGGACACGATGACAATAGTTTTCTAGTCTAGGATTTCTCAAACTTTTTCAAAATCTGAAGATACTTTTAAAAAGCTTCTGAGTTAAGTAAACGTGTAAATCAGATAAAGAAGGCACTGCTATGGTGAAGAGTTGGAGAGAGCAACTATTTGTCTAGCATCCTTTCCTACCTCTAGATAAATGAATTTTCTCACCTGATAATCACTATATGGTGACTCATGACAAAAACTCTGGATCTGACTTCAAAATGCCAGCGGGTAGCCTGCCTGAGAACATTGTTAGTAGAAAGAGCGTGGATGTTCTTCACTGTGGTAGTTTACTGTGAATTTGGTCTGTAAACCACACATGTCACACAAGACTACCTTATTTTTAATTTGAACTTTAATATTTGTAAGTCAGAGACTGCCACTAATTAGGATGTGTCAGAGCCTTAGTACTGAAAATTTGTCAATACAATAGAGTTTTATTTCTCTATTAAATAAAAAGCCTTCCAGTTTTCAGTGACTGATAGAAGCATGACTTCATGCTTCCATTCACCTTACTTTTAAGGGCTTTTTCTTTCTGAAACTTTAAAAATTCATTTTGTGGTAGTGTTTTTGACTTTATGCTGGATAATTTTATATAGAAAAGTATCTCAGTCTTCTGAGGTTTATGCTCTAGGAGAGCATGAATGATTCTTTTAATGTGTTTGGATAAGTATTTGTAAAAAATATTAACCAAGATGTAACCATTATGATAAGAATTAGATTTATAGTTGAAAAATTTCCACAATACTCAGGTCCATATGACAAACTGTTACTTTTCTATTGAAAATTTTGTGTCTCTTAAACTGGAAAGCAGGGAACAGTCTTTTCACTGCTTTGAATTGCTCTTAATTTTCAGAATAGATGTTTGTCCACCAGAGTTAATCAAGAGCTCTGTGTAGTTCTGGTGTTTGTAGAATTCAATGTAAAAATTCTCCGAAATAATCACTGATTATATTTTCTTTTGGTATACATTTAAGAGGATATCATCTGCAATTTTTTTGCTTGTCTAGTAAGAAAGAAAGACAGACTTTGTATCCTGCTCTTTACAGGTTTTTTTTTTTAACCATTTGTTATGGAATCATTATGCTATTTTCACAAACTAATTTCGCTTTTTATTGCTCTTTATAACTGTTACCCAGTTAGTTCACTGTTTTCTTTTCAGTAAGTATCCATTAAGTAGCCCAATTGTTCTTTTCTGTAGTTAAAGAATGTTAAACTTGATGCTCAGTGCAAATATTCAGTTTGATCACATTAGGATTTAAAATTTTTTTTACTTGATAAAGAAATTTAATAGGATTGAGTGGGACTGCCCTAAATTCTTACACTGCTAGTTATTGTATGTACTGCTCTCAGATAAATACTGGTAAGTCCCCAGCCTGAACATGTCATTTTTTAATAAATCTTCAACAGCTTCCTTGATTCCAACAATCAAATCTTAAAAACAGAAAATATTTATTAAGCATTTTTTCTTTGCATTTAATATTAACAAAGAAAAACTTAGTTCTTAAATTTGTTTAGATAGGCAGCTTCATTTTATACATGGGGGAACCGTGTCTCAAAAGATTTAGGGTTTTACTGTTGTTGTAAACTAATAAATGTTAGGAATTTAATTTGAAGTCATTTCCATTTACTCATGATTTTCTACTACTTATTTTGGTCCTTCAACATTATATTACAAAAGTGAACCTAATAAATATTTTGCTTGAGTGTTTGGTGGCTGATACATTTAAAATTAGTATTTCATTGAGGTTGCTAGGATAAACTTAGAGAATACAAGAATAAATCTTGAGATTTTATTATAAAATATTGTATTAGAAATATTAGTCAAAATTTTAAATTGCAAGAATTAATTTCTTTTTACCATTAGTATAGCAGATGTAGACTATAATCTTAATAGATATTTACTTGCAATTTTGAGGGTATGGAGAAACCACATATTTGGGGCAGATAGTGGTTATTTCCTGAGCTTTAATTTTTTTTTCCCTCATGGTCTTGATGATTTTTTATTTTGTCTGGATTGAAGATATTTTTCATATATGTTGATGTACATGACTGGATATTTTCCTTGTGAAATTTGATATGGTAGAAATTATGTATTGCTTTTCATTCAACCTCAAAAGAATGTGAAGAGTCTCCAAATAAAACCATTATAAGAGACTGATTCATTGTTTCCACACAAATAACCTGAAATTAAATTACATGCAAGTCTTAAGGGTTATTTGTTGTTTTTATGTCAAATAATTCTAAAAGATTGTCTCAGATATATAATCTTAAAATTCTTGAGCTTTGTGCTACTCAAAATATGATCTGTGAGCTCTTTGTAAATACTCTGAGAGGAAATAAATGCAGGAATCAGGAACATTTAGAAACAGTTGGGCGGTAATTTTTTGTCTCTTGAATCTAATAAGAAATTGGGGCCTCCATTTTTTAAAAGATTTCATTCAGATTAAAAATTTCATTGTATTTTTAAAAATTGACTTGCAGATATGAAATAAACATTGGTCCTTAGTTTGAGAAGTGTTGATCCAGTTAATCACTGTAATGATTTGTATTAACTGTTCATTTTTTTCCATTTTCTTGTTTACGTATATGAATATACTTAATTGGTTTTGTATATAATATTTGATAGATTGCATAAGACTTTAAATTCTAAGATCTTGCTAAATTCACATGAAATTCCATTTTAGGGAATAAGTTTTGAGGAACCATGTAATAGAAAGCAGATAGTTTTTTTTAAGTTGTGAGAGAGTTGTTAAGGCAACTAGTTTGTTTTAGTTATCAAACATAGCCTCCAGTCAGAGAAGACAGGAAAATTGAGGGAAGGGAAGGACTAGAAACAAAATGCATATTTGGTTAATAGGGTTTTATTTTAAAGTTTGTAAGATCACATTAAAATTTGTATTTAGTTTTTTTAGTTGGTAGATTTGCCTTAAATTTTGGGGTCCTCTTGCACTTTTAATAGTAAATCATAAACTGTCTTTGGTGATTTTTTTAAAATACTGTGACACTGTTAACTTGTCTGGTGCTTTATTGTGAACATTAATGTGTATATAGTTCAGCATGTGTAATTCATGACTAAGATTTGTCCTATTTCTCTTTCTAGGAAGATGATCCGTATGATCTTGAAGACCTTTCTGCACAGAAATGAGGGAAATACAAAGAACCAAATGTAGTTCTGAAATGTATTTTGAGATGATTTTATTTTCAAAATGAGAAGTATATCTGGTTATCTTTATGAATGTAGAGACATGACAAGAGAGTTATGATGGCAAAAAACAAAGAGCCTCGCCCCCCGTCCTATACCATCAGTGTGGTTGGACTCTCTGGGACTGAAAAAGACAAGGGTAACTGTGGAGTTGGAAAGTCTTGTTTGTGCAATAGATTTGTACGCTCAAAAGCTGATGAGTATTATCCAGAACATACTTCCGTGCTTAGCACCATTGACTTCGGAGGACGAGTAGTAAACAATGATCATTTTTTGTACTGGGGTGACATAACGCAAAGTGGTGAAGATGGAGTAGAATGCAAAATTCATGTCATCGAACAAACTGAGTTCATTGATGACCAGACTTTCTTGCCTCATCGGAGTACGAATTTGCAACCATATATAAAGCGTGCAGCTGCCTCTAAATTGCAGTCAGCAGAAAAACTAATGTACATTTGCACTGATCAACTAGGCTTGGAGCAAGATTTCGAACAGAAGCAAATGCCTGAAGGGAAGCTCAATGTAGATGGATTTTTATTGTGCATTGACGTAAGTCAGGGATGCAATAGGAAGTTTGATGATCAACTTAAATTTGTGAATAACCTTTTTGTCCAACTATCAAAATCAAAAAAGCCTGTAATAATAGCAGCAACTAAATGTGATGAATGTGTGGATCATTATCTTAGAGAAGTTCAGGCCTTTGCTTCAAACAAAAAGAACCTCCTTGTAGTGGAAACATCAGCACGATTTAACGTCAACATTGAGACATGTTTCACTGCACTGGTACAAATGTTGGATAAAACTCGTGGCAAGCCTAAAATTATTCCCTATCTGGATGCTTATAAAACACAGAGACAACTTGTTGTCACAGCAACAGATAAGTTTGAAAAACTTGTGCAGACTGTGAGAGATTATCATGCAACTTGGAAAACTGTTAGTAACAAATTGAAAAATCATCCTGATTATGAAGAATACATCAACTTAGAGGGAACAAGAAAGGCTAGAAATACATTCTCAAAACACATAGAACAACTTAAACAGGAACATATAAGAAAAAGGAGAGAAGAATATATAAATACTTTACCAAGAGCTTTTAACACTCTTTTGCCAAATCTGGAAGAGATCGAACATTTGAATTGGTCAGAAGCTTTGAAGTTAATGGAAAAGAGAGCAGATTTTCAGTTATGTTTTGTGGTGCTAGAAAAAACACCTTGGGATGAAACTGACCATATAGACAAAATTAATGATAGACGGATCCCATTTGACCTCCTGAGCACTTTAGAAGCTGAAAAAGTCTATCAGAACCATGTACAGCATCTAATATCAGAGAAGAGGAGGGTAGAAATGAAGGAAAAATTCAAGAAGACTTTGGAAAAAATTCAGTTTATTTCACCTGGGCAACCATGGGAGGAAGTTATGTGCTTTGTAATGGAGGATGAAGCCTTCAAATACATCACTGAGGCTGATAGCAAAGAGGTGTATGGTAGGCATCAGCGAGAAATAGTCGAAAAAGCCAAAGAAGAGTTTCAGGAAATGCTTTTTGAACATTCTGAACTTTTTTATGATTTAGATCTTAATGCAACACCTAGTTCAGATAAAATGAGTGAAATTCATACAGTTTTGAGTGAAGAACCTAGATATAAAGCTTTACAGAAACTCGCACCAGATAGGGAGTCTCTTCTGCTTAAGCACATAGGGTTTGTTTATCATCCCACTAAAGAAACGTGTCTTAGTGGCCAAAACTGTACAGACATTAAAGTAGAGCAGCTACTTGCCAGTAGTCTTTTGCAGTTGGATCATGGTCGCTTACGGTTGTATCATGATAGCACCAATATAGATAAAGTTAACCTTTTCATTTTAGGGAAAGATGGCCTTGCCCAAGAACTAGCAAATGAGATAAGGACACAATCCACTGATGATGAGTATGCCTTAGATGGAAAAATTTATGAACTTGATCTTCGGCCTGTTGATGCCAAGTCGCCTTACTTTTTAAGTCAGTTAGGGACTGCTGCCTTTAAACCACATGGGTGCTTTTGTGTATTTAATTCCATTGAGTCACTGAATTTTATTGGGGAATTTATTGGAAAAATAAGAACTGAAGCTTCTCAGATCAGAAAAGATAAGTATATGGCCAACCTTCCATTTACATTAATTCTGGCTAATCAGAGAGATTCTATTAGTAAGAATCTACCAATTCTCAGGCACCAAGGGCAACAGTTGGCAAACAAGTTACAATGTCCTTTTGTAGATGTACCTGGTGGTACATATCCTCGTAAATTTAATGAAACCCAAATAAAGCAAGCTCTAAGAGGAGTATTAGAATCTGTTAAACATAATTTAGATGTGGTGAGCCCAGTTCCCACCAATAAGGATGTATCAGAAGCTGACTTGAGAATTGTCATGTGTGCCATGTGTGGTGATCCATTTAGTGTGGATCTTATTCTTTCACCCTTCCTTGATTCTCATGCTTGTAGTGCTGCCCAAGCTGGACAGAATAATTCCCTAATGCTTGATAAAATCATTGGTGAAAAAAGGAGGCGAATACAGATCACAATATTATCATACCATTCCTCAATTGGAGTCAGGAAAGATGAACTGGTTCATGGGTATATACTTGTGTATTCTGCCAAACGGAAAGCATCAATGGGAATGCTTCGAGCATTTCTCTCAGAGGTTCAGGACACCATCCCTGTACAACTGGTGGCAGTTACTGACAGTCAAGCAGACTTTTTTGAAAATGAGGCCATCAAGGAGTTAATGACTGAAGGAGAACACATTGCAACTGAGATCTCTGCTAAATTTACAGCATTGTATTCTTTATCTCAGTATCATCGGCAAACTGAGGTCTTTACACTGTTTTTCAGTGATGTTCTAGAGAAAAAAAATATGATAGAAAATTCCTATTTATCTGATAGTACAAGGGAATCAACCCATCAGAGTGAAGATGTTTTCCTGCCATCTCCCAGAGACTGTTTTCCTTACAACAATTACCCTGATTCAGATGATGATACAGAAGCACCACCTCCCTATAGTCCGATTGGGGATGATGTACAGCTGCTTCCAACACCTAGTGACCGATCCAGATATAGGTTAGATTTGGAAGGAAATGAATACCCTATTCACAGCACCCCGAATTGTCATGACCATGAACGCAACCATAAAGTGCCTCCACCTATTAAACCTAAACCAGTTGCACCGAAGACAAACGTGAAAAAATTGGATCCAAACCTTTTAAAAACAATTGAAGCTGGTATTGGTAAAAATCCAAGAAAACAGACTTCTCGGGTGCCTTTGGCACATCCTGAAGATATGGATCCTTCAGATAACTACTCAGAACCCATTGACACAATTTTCAAGCAGAAGGGCTATTCTGATGAGATATACGTTGTCCCAGATGACAGTCAGAATCGTGTTATTAAAATTAGAAACTCATTTGTAAATAACACCCAAGGAGATGAAGAAAATGGATTTTCTGATAGAACCTCGAAAAGTCATGGAGAACGGAGACCTTCAAAATACAAATATAAATCTAAAACCTTATTTAGTAAAGCCAAGTCATACTACAGAAGAACACATTCAGATGCAAGTGATGATGAGGCTTTCACGACTTCTAAAGCGAAAAGGAAAGGAAGACATCGTGGAAGTGAGGAAGACCCGCTGCTTTCTCCTGTTGAAACTTGGAAAGGTGGTATTGATAATCCTGCAATCACTTCAGACCAAGAGTTAGATGAGAAGAAGATGAAGAAGAAAACCCACAAAGTCAAAGAAGACAAAAAAGTAAGTTTAATGTATGGTTCATAATGTTTCCAAAGATGTTTGTTTTGACTTTTAAAAAATTATTTTTTAAGATAATGGATTTGACGTCAGTGAGAAGTTAGGCTGTCTGTCATTTAGTAAGTGTAATTGGCAGCTCTTTTTAATTTTCTGAATATTTTGTGAGGATTGATTATTTTTTGTTACTTTTATTTACTTGTGCTTTAACTTATTTATTTTGCAAAGAGTCAGACATGACTGGGCAACTGAACAGCAAAAAGCTTATTTGGGGTGGAAGTTTGATTTTGTGTTCTTCAGCATAAAAATTCTAGGTGAATATGTAGATTCTGTCTACAGAAACTTAGATATAAAATGCTTTTGTTCATTTTCTGTTTGTCTGTAAGCATCCTATTTGTCTGTCTTTCCCTTTTGACTTAGCAGTTTTGCAGCTTGATTTGTTGACGTAAATATATTAATTTGATATATTGGCATATTTGATATATTTTATTGCGCTTTGCTTTTTGCACTTCCCAGATACTGCGTTTTTTACAAATTGAAGGTTTGTGGCAATCCTGCAATGATCAAGGCTTCATAGCACCATTTTTCTAGTAGCATTTTCTTACTTCTTGCTTGCTTTTGTGTTGCATTTTGGTAATTCTCAAAATATTCCAAATTTTAAAATTATTATATTTGTTACAGTGGTCAGTGATTTTTGATGTTACTATTGCAAAAAGATTACAACTCACTGAAGGCTCAAATAGTGATTAACACATTTTAGCTACATTTTTTAATTGATGTATGTACATTGGTTTTTTAGGCAAAAGACTGTCGTACACTTAATAGCCCGCCATATAGTATACATGTAATTTTTACATGCACTGGGAAACCAGAGAATTTCTGTGATTCACTTTATTGCGATATTTGCTTTTAGGCAGTGGTCTGGAACTCAACCTGTATTATCTCCAAGACATGCCTATATAACATTGCTTTAAATTTTAGAGTCATTGTGTTATGATATTTGAACTTAAGAGAATTGGAAAACATGATATTTTGGAAGCTTTTAGATCTATAAGTGATTTTTTAATCCTTCATTATTTCACTTTAAACATAAATGTCACTTAAATGTTTGAACCTCTGTTCTTAAAAAGATAAACATAGGTTACAATGCAGCTTTATAAATATAGTTTTATGCTGCAATTATTCTTTAGAGCTTTGTATTATATATGTACAGTGAAGTGCCTTGGATGTCTCCAAGGCTAGCTATTTATATCATAGTTATCCGTGGTATTTTTTCCTTTAAACATTACAGAAAAGCTGGAGCATTTTGGTGCAGCTTTTGTTTGCCTGGAAATTATTTTCATTGTGTAAGGTGGACTTGAGTAAGTTGTCTTCTGTTTCATTTTAGTGAGCATTCACTAAAAACCTGCTATATATATGCTTAAGTCTGTACAAAAAGCTGTTGAAGGATATAAAAGAATTGAAGATGCGCATCCCTAAAAAAGCTTAAATGTTAGTTTGAAAGACAGTACCCTGTTTTTGGAACAGAGGTAGAAAAGTAACACTAGAACACTGTAGGGAAACATAGTGTAACAGTTAAGAGCACATGATCTAGAGCCAGACTGCTAGAATTTGAATCAGCTTACTAGCTGTGTAAATTCTGTATATGCCTTTCAAGGAAGATGGAGATAAACATATTTCCCTATGAGAAATATGTTCATAGTTATTTAAAATAGTGCTTGGCATGTGGTAAATTGATCAAATAAAAAAATATATACATTATTTTGTGATAATACTGTCAGATACATACATTAAGTGAATACAAGATGAGAGATCACCATAGGGGTATAGAGTTAGGTTCCTAAAACTTCATGAAAAAGGTAAATCACCAGCTTTGAATATTTTGATTGGTTTTTAGGAAGAAGAAAAGATACTTTAAGAGGGGTAAGTCATTTGTACCGAGGTGTAAAATTGTGTCTAGTCTAGTTAAGATACAGTAGGAAACTGTCCCAGTTGAGGGTATTGTGCAATATCATTGCCTTTATAGAGAGTTGATAATGGCCAGGGAGGCCTGGAGTGCTGCAGTCCATGGGGTCACCAAGAGTCCCACGCAACTGAGCAACTGAACTGAAACTTACAAGAGTCTGCTAAACTGAAGAGCTAGTTTAAATCCAAAAGCAGTTAGTTAAGCAGGGCCTAAGCAGTAAGAAAATTGTTTTGTACTTGAGATTCCGATTAGGGAGGAGATTGGCATCAGGTAGTCTAGCTAGGAGGCCGATGTACACATTCAGTTTTGAAGTGATGAGTACAGAGACCAAATGAGAAATCAACAAAACTAGAAGTTTTACTATTTGAAAAGACTAGAAACATAGACAAAAATCTGACAAGATCAGGTAAAAAGAGAAGGTGTAAACCCTGAGAATGAAAAGGGGACTATAATTACAGATAGCTTAATTACAGATAGATCAGATTAAGCAGAGGAGGCAATGGCACCCCACTCCAGTACTTTTGCCTGGAAAATCCCATGGACAGAGGAGCCTGCTGGGCTGCAGTCCGTGGGGTCACTAAGAGTTGGGCATGACTGAGTGACTTCACTTTCACTTTTCACTTTCATGCATTGGAGAAGGAATTGGCAGCCCACTCCAGTGTTCTTGCCTGGAGAGTCCCAGGGACAGGGGAGCCTGGTGGGCTGCCGTCTCTGGGGTCGCACAGAGTCGGACACGACTGAAGCGACTTAGCAGCAGCAGCAGCAGATTAATAAGATAGTAGAAAATACTGTCAACAATTTAGATCAATAAATTTGAAAGTTATGCAAAGTTGAAGTCTATGACAAAAAAGCTTAGAATAATCCTGTAACTGTTAAATAAGTTATGAAGTAGTAGTTACATCTTAGCACAAAAATACCAGGCCCAGGTAAAATTCTACAGGAGACTTTTTAAGGAACAGGTCATTCCAATGTTCTACAAATCCAGAAAATAGGAAGAGTAGGAGAATTCATGAAATTCATTCTCTGTGAAGTTATGTATTCTTAGTCCCAGAACCAGTCAATGATAATGTAAGAAAGGAAAATTATAGTCCCATTTTACTTAAGAGTGCACATGCAAAAATTGTAAAGTGCAGGTCTACAGACCCTTAACTGCAACTTTGAAATCCATAACCTCTGAAAATCAAAAATTTTTGTAGAATTCAGCAGCATGATCTGATTTACTGTTTTTGGGAAAATCCTACTTGAACTGGTGTGTGAGGCTACATATAATCATTGTCTTATCTAAAAAAATATCGATATAGTTCACTGCAGATATATTCATGTATTTGAACACAGGGTACTGACCCAAAGTTTGTTGGGGTTGTTATGTAATAGACATTTTTTGTATTGTACAGTATTGGTAATGACTGAAATTTTCTGAGTTCTAAAATACATCTTACCCCAAGAGTTTTAATTAAGGGATTATAGATGTATTTAAGGGCAAAAAAAAAAAAAAAATTCAACAATATATAAAAAGCACTTGATAAAATTTCATTCATTAGCTTCCTACTAATTTAGTGGAAAGCTACTAAATTATGAACAGGTGAGAGCTTACTTGAGAACAGGTATCTATAAATACACAAACAAGTGAAATCACTTTAAATAACATCCTCATGAGGGAAATGAATTCCCTTTTCACCCAGAAACAAGATAGAATGTTTAAAATATCACCACTTCCAGTCAATATTATATAGAGATGCTAGTTAAAGCAATAAGATAGGGAAAAGATAATAAAAGTGTGAGTATTGGAAAGAAACAAAACTTTTGTTAGTGGCTGATGGTATGATTGGCCTATGTGAACGCCAAGTAGGATCTCCAGGTAAATTATAATATTAATAAAAGAGCAAAGTTAGTTCCATATATCATCAATAATCAAGTCAGTTGCATCTCTATACATCAGCAATAAATAACTAGAAAAAATAATTTAGAGAAGACACCATTTACAAAAGCATAGTAGACTATCTAGTGCCTGGGAGTAATTGTAACATAATGTGCAAACCTCTGTGTTGAAAAGCATAAAACATTATTTTAAGACATTAAAGAGCATATAAATAAATGGGGAGCTGTTGCCTTCCTATCCATGAATGTGGCTTATCATAAAGAAGTTATTGTTCTTCAGACTACATCTCTAGATTGTGTTGTTTCACTAAAGTGTCAAAGATTTTTCAAGAAATTTTACACAGATTCTAATACAAATATGGAAGAGTAAATAGTAAATACAAATATTGAATAACTAGGACACTTCTGAAGAAGAAAGACAGAGGTGGAGTGGTGACATATCTGCTTATTCTGTCAACTTGTGTAGAACTTTAGTATTTAGCACAGTGTGGTTAAATAGAAACAGTCACATTGACCAGTAAAATAGAACAGAGAGCTCCCAAATATACAGACCTCAAACTCAGAACTGTCCTTCCAAGCCACCTAAGGCTGTTGAACACTTGAAATGTGGCTAATCTGAATTAGGAAAAACTGGTCTACAGGGTAAGTAAGGGCTTCCCTGAGACCTGTCATTTTGTTAGATCTGATAGATGAATAGAACTTAACCAGAGGAGTAGTTGGGTGGATGGAAGAATATTTAATCCTGAATGAAGAGAATGTGCATGTTCTTAAAGGAGATGTGATTAGTCAGTGTGACTAGTCAATGATCTAAAACAGTTGTTGACAAACTTTCTTTAAAGAGCAAACTAATAAGTATATGAGACTTTGAAGGTGTGAAACATCCTGTATTATAACTGCTCAGGTTTGCCATTGCAGTGCAAAAGCAGCCATGAACAACACGTAAGTGAATGAGTATGGCTGTTTTCAAAAAAACAGGCAACAGGGTAAATTGGTCTGCTAGGCCATAGTTGGCTGATACCTGATCTATGGGAGAGAATAGTAAAGGAGAGATTTGAGAGTGGCTACTGGACTCAGACCTTTTTAGCACTGTTGGACTTTTTGTTATTGAGCCTAAGAGTAAATTGAAATTAACAGAGTTAGTGAAGCTGAAATCACTTAGTTTCAGTGTGAAGTATGGGTTGAGTGATATGGAAGACCAGCAGGGATTTACATAAAGTAGCCTAAGTGAATCGTGATGAAAGATTTATCACGATTCACTTTATAATTTTATAAAGAGAATAATAAAGTGAATGAAACTGGAAAAAAAAAGAAAGATTTGAATAGTTGGAGTGGGAGGGAGAATGGTGGCAATGGATAGAATGGGGTGGATTTGGTGAATATATTGCGTATATGAGGGAAGGGTGAAGATGATGAATGAGACAGGAAAGATACCGCCTTGGTTTCTAGCTTGTGCAGCTTAATCAGTGATGATGCTGTTCCTTACATAGAGCATTGGAAATTTGCCAGGTTTGGAGTTGAGGGGTAGAAATTAGAGTTCAGTTGGAGGTATCAAGTAAGCATTTAGATATGCAGATCTTCCTAGAAGAGGTCTGAGTTGGAGATACATATTTAGGAGACAATGAAACAGAGATAGCAGTAGATGAAATGACATAGGGAGAATGAATACAGTTGTCTAACACAGCATTGAAGAGCTACCAATGTTGAATGGCCAGGTAGTAGAGATGATCCTTAAAGGTAGGGAGAGTAAACGTGGACCACATACCCTTTCTTAGCTGATTGCCTCACCTGTAAATTAAGAATTACAATATTTTCCTTGGGATTGTGATAGAAATTGGAACTATGTGTTTCAAATGCCTGACATGTAGCAGTACTCAATAAATGCTATTATAATGTGCTTCATGCCTGAAATATCCCAGTATACTCCAACTGTATTTCAGAATAGTCCTCTATTCCATTTGCTGGATTAGTTTCTTGACTCATTTTTAAATTAAATACTCCTAAGTTTTGCACGTAGGTGATTTCTGATCCTAAGTTCATGCACTTCTTTTCTTTTATTTTCTAAGAGAAAAGTTCATTCTTTTAACCTTTGTTCTTTGATTCCAGCATGGGAGCTATAGTCTAGGAATATTTTTTTAGGTTCCTTGACATCTGGAAAATCATAACATTTGGGTATTAGTGGCATTTAAAAGAGGCTCAAAGACCTGATTCTCCTAATGTAGGCTTTAATTATCATTTCTGCCAATCAGAGAAGGCTTTATGCTTAATTACCTTTTGTTCCATACCCCAAAAGGAGTTTAGTATTAGTTGTGGGAACAAAAGTTGTAAGATATTTCTTGATTTGGAAAGATTTGTAAGGATTATTTTCGTAAATCATGACCCGTTATACACATATATATTTCTGTGTAAAGGAAATTTTCTAAAGCAATACCTGCTTTATAAGTTATTTTGATTTTCTAGCCTATTATAGTGAAAAAATAGGTGCTGGTTGTGATCTGTTAAATTGATTTTGTAACTTAAAAGTGCTTGTAAAACAGTGCTTAAGAGAATGAACTAAATGAGAAAATTTGAGTTGTATTGATAAAATTGCCAGTTTTTAACACATGCATGCAATGAATTGAGGTGTACTTGTCTTTTCTTCAGTATCCATTTTGGTGCTATCTTCTTGATTCAGATAGTAAATAGTAGAATACTTGGTGAATTTTGTGGTGCATTAGAATAAGCTGGTATTCTAATGATTTTTCATTTTCAGCCTTTTTAAAGGTTGTTTTCCTGTCATTTCCAGGTCATGAATCTTTTCATCCACTTATTTTTATTAGCAACTACCAACTGGTATTTTACTCTCAGATGTTCCTTCCAATCCATATTATTTTCTTTGTATTTTATTGCTCCCTTCTTACTGAAACCCCTCTATCAGTATCTTAAAAGATTCTGCTGCTTTAACCATTGTACTAGGGGCTAAGAGCCTGTTAAAGAAAGAATACCAAAGTAGGTATGTTTTCTTAAAAAAAAAAAAGGAAGGGATATCTATATATTGAGTCAGAAGGTGTTAATTTATTATTAGTAAGTAATGGATTGATACCAAGCTATTACTATGGTAGATCCTTTAGAATAGTAAATCTTAAGTTTAGAATTATTAGACTTCTGACTTCTAGAACCTCAGTCTTTATTAAGTAAAATGCCCACTTTGAAAATACTGTCAAGCCAAACAGTGGTAACAAGAATTTTCTCTTGATCTAGAAATTGTTCATCCCAGATACAAAAGTAATGAAATATGTGATAATATGTCTGTGTTGAACTGCTGTTTGTCTATATCAGAATGTATAAGTTACAGGGTAAGTTGCATTTCTTTTTTTAATGCGTATCACTTTTTTAATGTAACCTTCTGACAGTTGCTTAAGTGACTGTCGGTGTTCACATCTGAGAGAAACTAGAGTCTTGAAAGAATTATATTTAAGGCTAACTAAAAATTGGATGCTTGTAAAACTTACTATAGAAAGAGGAGTACTTAGAGGTCAGATACAGATAATGTAGTTTGTACCTGTTTAATGAACAGGGTCATTTAACCAAGTCTTGAACTGCTTGACAGTTTCAGATTTTCTATTTTTTACCTATTTTTTTTTGAAATCTAAAGATTTCTGGGCAGTTGATACAGGGTGCCCATTGTATCTATTATTACCTTGCAGACACTTCCTTGTGGGAGAGAATAAGGGTCACTTTTGTAAAGGAAGTGTGTTCAGAAGAATGAGAAAACTGCTTTCCCAGATTCCTCAGTCAGCATCTTTTCCAGTTTCATTGCTGTGAGTTGGGTCCTGTCTCCATTTCTAACCAGTGAAGTCTACCCAGGAGAGTAGAATTATGCTGCTGAATGTTGACCTGAGCCTTTAGAGCTCTGGGTTGAGGTTGGCTTCCCCCAAATTAGGGTAATTTCTAAGGGATGAAAACCAGTGTCTACTGCAGGCTGGATTTATATCTTGTTTATAGTTGATCTCCATGTCCTCACACAATAGGTTGTACTATGATCAGTTGAAGTCAGTATGAATATATGACTTTTTCTTGTAGTAGTAATTAAACAACCGTTTATATATATATATATATATATATATATATATATATTTTAATAATTGCATTTATTTGACTCAAGGAAATTGTTATTTTATCCAATAAGCATCTTACTGAATGCCTGCTATGACAGAGGAACACTGTCCAAAGTTATGACTTGGTCGTGGGCTCTGCTCTCAGGAATTCAGTCTAGTAAATTTGGTTTTGTTGAATATTAAGCATTTTTAATATTTTCATCAAGGTTAGTAAAATTGGTATCTCTCATTTGGAAAGCATTTACTGAGGTGTCTTTAGTAACAGCTTCTATTGCTTTCATACTGGCTAATTGGCTAAATATGTTCTACCTCTGATTGATTAGTTCTAAAGTGTTTCAGGAATCTCTCATGAAGTTAAAATTAGTTTCTTTAGTAGCATTTCTGGTGCTGGTGACATCAATTAATGGTATGACATAAGTGTGAATATATAATATGAGTATTTCTGCCTGTATTTTACTGTTTGCTGTTTCTTTGGATTTGGTTTTTGCTGGGGTTTGACCAAGATCTATTACTCTTCAAATTCAGAATGAAATGTAATTCAGAATGGTTAGTTTTTAAAGTATATTTTGATTGACATATTCTAATAAGACTTACTTTAAATGATTCTGTCAGTGGTATGCTTGCTTTCTACTAATTTAAGAGCAAATGTTAATGTCTTCAGTGTGTTTCTCTATTCAAACTTTGTGTTTTTTCTTAACTTTCATAGTAGTATGTTAAATGTTTAGAAAACCTGGCATAGCACAAATTGTTGAAATTACTCTTAGTTCTGTAGCATTATAATTTTTAGAATATGTTTAATGAAATGAGCCTATTATACAAAGAGAAGTAAGTCAAAAAGAGTAACACTAATACAGTATATTAACATAGATATGGAACTTAGAAAGATGATAACGATGACCCTATATGCAAGACAGCAAAAGAGACACAGATGTAAAGAACAGACTTTTGAACTGTGTGAGAGAAGGCGAGGGTGGGATAATTTGAGAGAATAACATTGAAACATGTATATTACCACATGTGAAACAGGTGACCGGTGCAAGTCCGATGCATGAAGCAGGGCACTCAGAGCCGGTGCTCTGGGACAACCCAGAGGGGTGGGGTGGGGAGAGAGGTGGAGGGGGAGGTTCAGAATAGGGGGATACATGGACACCCATGGCTTGATTAATGTCGATGTACGGAAAACAAAACAAAACAAAACAAAAAACCACAATATTGTAAAGTAATTAGTCTCCAATTAAAATAAATTAATTTAAAAGAAACAAAATATATATCAAGGAGGCACTTAACTCCTATAACACAAAATACGTGTTCTTACTATAATTTTACATCAGTGGGCAGTTGTTACTCTTCCAAGACTTATGAGTCTGTAGGGTTATCAGATTTATGTGCTCCAAAATTTTATGTACTGCAAATTGTTCTGCTCATCCCTAGAAGAGGTATTTCTACAATAGGTATTATTTTATAATTTTTAGCTCTTAACTTTTTCTTGTCATCATAGTCAGTGTGTTGGAAGAGCCCTCAATAGGACTTAATCTGTGATTATGTAAAGAGACACCTCAGAGGAAGGACAACTGCTTTTTAAAAAGCAGTAATTTCTGATGTTTGCAGTTCTTAGAACAAAATATCAAGGGTATGACAAAAGTGGTCTTGAGGAAGTAACTGTCCAAATAAAAGGTACATTTTGCATGTGCATGTGTAATTGTTTTGAACTTTCTGGAAATTGTTCTTAGCCTTTGAGAATCTAAAGAAGGGTTTGGGAAAAAGAAAAAACGCACATTTGCAAAATTTTAGTGGCGTTTTAAAGGTTTCTTATGTACTTCCTAAAACTGTGGACTCTAGAACCTTTGTTGATGTAAGAGGCGAACACACTTGAAGTTTTCTTCATTCTTTACTGATGCTCTGATTGTTGGATTGGCAAATCACTAGAGTACCAGAAAGAACCTAACAGATGACATGGAAAGGAAAGGGAGAAGTAGTGGTTTTAAGAATAAAATGCTGGGTATAATATAAAACTTACTTTCCTTTGAATACACTTGAAAATAAATATTTAGGGAAGCTGGGAAGAAATCTACTCATCCTTTACTGGAATAGATTTTGCTAGATTCCTCTCCTGGTGGTGGTGTTCAGTCGCTAAGCTGTGTTCAGCTCTTTGTGACCCCGTGGTCTGCAGCACGCCAGGCTTCCTCATCCTTCACTATCTCCTGGAGTTTTGCTCAGATTCATGTCCATTGAGTCGATGATGTGACTCCACATTTAGTTGTTTTTTGTAATAAAGTTGTTAATGGCATTAATAAAATGCCTGCCAGGTGGATAATATATGTGGAAATGCTTTATAGGAAGATGTCATCTTAGAGATTAATCAGTGCGAGAACCACTTTGTCTGATGAGTATATACAAGAACCCAGACCACATTTTATTTGCCCTCAGTTGTTTTCTCTTCCCTCTTTTCACGTAGTGTTAGGTTAAAGGGTGTGAGAGAATATTCGCAATATCTCTCATTTGTAAAGTGTTTGGACTCTTAGCACTTAGCATTTCTTATAAGTAGATCTTCACAGAATACTGGCTCTCACTAAAGACTCCTTTCTTATATGGGTGTGTTATGCTATGGGCTTCCCTGGTAGCTCAGCTGGTAAAGAATCTGCCTGCAATATGGGAGACCCAGTTAGATTCCTGGGTCAGGAAGATCCCCTGGAGAAGGGATAGGCTTCCCACTCCAGTATTCTTGGGCTTCCCTGGTGGCTCAGCTGGTAAGAAATCCACCTGTAATGTGCGAGACCTGGGTTCAATCCGTGGGTTGGGAAGATACTCTGGAGAAGGAAACAGCTACCCACTCCAGTATTGCCTGAAGGATCCCATGGACAAAGGAGCCTGGCGGGCTACAGTCTATGGGGTTGCAAAGAATTGGACATGGCTGAGTGGTTAAGCACACACAGACATGCTATGGTATAATATTCTTCCAACATAACCACTTTATAGTAGTTTTACTGCTTTGTATTTTAATGTTTTATTTTTATTATTACCTTGTAAGCTTTTTGAGGGCTGTTATGATTATCATTCATCTTTGTGTACCCTACAGTACACAAAATTCAATCCTGAATTTTAAAAAAATCTCAGACTTTTCAGGGCTATATTTATAGCCATCTCCCAAATTTGAGTTCTCAGTCCTTGTTATTAGCCTAGCACAATCATTCTCAACCAGGGTCAGTTTTGACCTGCAGTGAGCATCTGGCAATGCCTGAAGACATTTTTGGCTGTCAGAACTAGGGTGGGGGTTTGCTACTGATAGCTGTTGGGTAGAGGTCAGGGATGCTGCTAAACACCCTGCAATTCAAAATGTCAATAATACTGAAGTTGAGAAACCCTGTCTAGCTGAATGGGTCTTTAAGGAAATTCCTGTGCATTCTAAAAGTCGATCATGCAAAGCATGTTTGTACCTGCTCGTTAGGAGAGGCAGGTTTTTCCTCACAGGTCATAGATGTTACTTCCCTATCCTCACCATGATTGGTTAAGAATGTATTTTCATGTAGGAGGTACTCTGGGTCTAAGCTACATGCTATCGCTATTTATTTTAGTTGGCTCATCTTTATTCTGCCATAAAACATGTTTCCATTTCATTGTCATGGTCTTAGTTGAGGTTATCATAACTTCCTACTTGGATTATTGCAGTGACCTTTTTAAGAAAAAATTTGATTCATTGTAGATGGACGTACCATTGTAAGAAATAATGCAGAAAGATTACATGTACCCTTTGCCCAGTTTCCCACAAAGGTTAACATCTTACAAAACTAGTACAATATCACAGACAGGATATTGACATTAACCCATAGGTCTTTAGAGTCTGCTAGGTTTGCTTGTATGTGGGTGTGGGTGTGGGTGTGTGTGTGTGTGTGTGTGTGTGTGTGTGTGTGTGTGTGTGTGTTCCTGTGAAGTTTTTCACTTGTGTAGCTTTGTGTGCCCTGTCCTGCACAATACCTAGCATTATGTTATGTAAATGATAAATGCTCAGTTCTTATATACTGTTGAAGATACATTGCCTTATTCCAAATGAATTTGCATAGAGTTGGCTGTTAATTCTTCTTGTAGTTTTATGATAATCATTATTTTGTATGAATCCTGATTTTATTAGGTTCAAATATTTAAGTTTATTTCACCTATATATAATGACTCCCATAGGAAAAAAAAATAGGTATAATGAAACTATTTGCATAACTGGTAAATAAACCAACAGTACTTTGTATGTTTATTAACAGAAACATTATATAGTGAATGCTTTCTCAGGTTCCTGTTTATCATTTTGTTTGCTTCTTTTAGTGTTCACTGAGCACCCATGTGGCAGATACTGTGCTAAGGGGTAGGTAATAAAAAGGAAAAGTGGACAATTTCTAGAAGTCCTACCAATTGGGCTTCTTATGCATTCACCATAGAGAGTAAGGGATGGACGAAGGAGCCTGGTAGGCTGCAGTCCATGGGGTTGCTACACGTCGGACACCACTGGGCAACTTCACTTTCACTTTTCACTTTCATGCACTGGAGAAGGAAATGGCAACCCACTCCAGTGTTCTTGCCTGGAGAATCCCAGGGATGGGGGAGCCTGGTGGGCTGCCGTCTATGGGGTCGCACAGAGTCGGACATGACTGAAGCAACTTAGCAGCAAAGAGTAAGGGAAAATCTAGGTTGATTATTAATTTATGGTATAAGCAACAGTATAAGCAATGGGTAGATTTAGATTTGCTGGGATAGTGAAGAAGACTAAGCTAAGGGTGAAAAGTTTCACATCAGAGAGAATCAGGACATCTGTTTTGTGCTTTTTATATTATGTTAAAATATCTGTGTTGACATCCCAGTGGAAGTATAAAGGTTAGATGTATGAATCTGATACTCAGAGGAAAAGTTTTCAGGATAGAAGAATATTGAAAGCCATGGATTTAGATAAATTTACATAAGGACAGAGAATGACTGGAGAAGGGAGAACTTAGAACTGACACTGGGTAAACCAGAAAGAGTTACAGAGATGAAACTGAAAAAGGAATTCTTGGGAAGAAGAGGGAAAACTAGTAAAGAGTCATGACATGGGAGCCAAGAGAGCAAGTGTTAAGGAAGAAGTGATCAATCAAGAAAGTTGCTAAGAGCTCAAGAGGAGTGAAAAGTTTCTTTTTGATTTGATGGTGTAGAGGTGTCTGATTTTAACAAGCAGTTCATTGGAACAGGAGAGAAAGCCAGATGGAAGTAGGTTGAAGGGTGAATGGGATGTGGAAAGGTAGAGATGATAAATGTAGATGACAACTTCAAGAAGTTATTCTATGAAGAGGAGCAAGAATTGGGACAGTAGAGCTCAATATGGATCAAAGGAGGGTTTTGTTTTTGTGTTCGTTTTTTAAAATGAGAGGTATTATATTTGTATATTCATAAGAATGACCCAGGAGAGGGATAGATGGATGAAATGTGAATTGAGGACGTTAGAAAGAGAGAGGGTAGGTAGTGCTTGTAGTTACATGAGTTTCTTTAATTGCACAACTTCTCAGTTTTTTAGCATGCTGTGTGGGACAGAGTATGTAAGGAGAGAAAGATTGGAAGCTACTGGGGAAAAATTTGATTTCCTATCTCTTTCCTTTTTGAAAACAGGATTACAATTTATGTATCGTAGACAGTTTTTTTCCATAGACATAATTTTTAAAATCTTGATTTTTTTTTTTCCGGTCACACAAGTAATCTTTATCTTCTCAGAAAGCATTTTCTTTACGAAAGGAAATGTACAAATTACAGTGAAAATTCTGTGTAACCTCACCCCAACCTTTTCTTTCTTTTTTTACCATCCTCTAAACTTAGAGGATTGTTGTCAATAGTTTAGTATTTGTTTTTTAATTTTTGCTATAATATTAACATAAATGATTTACTTTGGAATGAGATTATACTATTTATCCGGTTCCTGAACTTTAACATATATTAGTATATATAAATCTGTTGAAATCAACCTTCTTAATTCATCTTTGTTATCCGTTAATTTTGGTATGCTTGATCTGACAAGAACTAAAGGAGGTCATTTAAAATTTTCTGTTTCCTTAGAGGTACATATTTCTGCTGTAGTTGTTGCAACTTGATGGGTTGAATTCTGGATAATTGTCATTTGAGTCTCTTTTGTATGGTTCAAAGCTTTTTGCTTTGAAGACAGCAGCAGAGTTAACATTGCTCTTGTAGAAACAAAAATCATTCTTTTTTCCATCATTTTGTTTTCAACTTTTAGGAGTGTCTATTAAAATGGCATGTGGTTAGTCACGTTTAGTGTTTTTTTTTTTTTTTTTTTACCAAGTCTGAGAGTCTTTTATAGCTTACCTGATCTTATTCCATTTAGATATTAAAAGAATTTTTTTTTAATCTTCGTTTTTGGCTGCGCTGGGTCTTTGTTGCTGCATCGGCTTGTCTCAGGTTGCAGGTGGTGGGGCTACTCTCTAGTTGCGGAGCTCGGGTTTCTCACTGCGGTTGCTTCTCTTGTTGTTGAGCTTGGGCTCTGGGGCATGAGGCCTGCAGTGGTTGTGGCTCCATAGAGAACAGACAGTATTTGTGGTGCACAGGCCTAGTTGCTGCGAGTCGTGTGGGATCTTCCCGGTCCAGGGGTCGAACCTGTGTCTCCTGCCTTGGCAGATGGATTCTTTACCACTGAGTTACCAGGGAAATACCCATTTACATTTATTTTTATGTTTCAGTTTGCTTTTTTCTTATTTTCTATTTTTATTTTTCATCCCGCAAAAAAAAAAAGAAGAGAAAGGAGCTATTTGTTTGTTCGTGGCTTCTTTTTATCTTTAAGTTTATATTGAATCCCAACTTCAGTTTATCATCCTTAATCCTTCATAGTATTTCGTGATACCCTGTTGCATATTAACATAATTTTTTTATCTTTTACTCCCCTCCACCTTTTTTAGGATAGGTTGAAGCTTTTGGTTCTGGCCTACTAGTTGTGTAATTTTTACATTCTGTAGATTGACTCACAGAATTATAGATAATATTGTGTTCAGTAGCTGTACCACTGTAACTCAGAATTAGTTTTGTGTTTAAATGTTTATTTTTATGTTTTTCAAAGCACATATTTTCCAGATGTAAGTTCTTTATTACTGATGATGTTTCATTGTGGTTTAATTGAAGTATAGTTGATTTTGAATGTTTTATTAGTTTCACATGTACAGCACAGTGATTCAGTTATTATGTATGTGTGTATATATATATATTTTTTTCATATTCTTTTCTCTTGTAGCTTATTACAAAGTACTGAGTATAGTTCCCTGTGCTATGCAGTAGGTCCCTGTTGGTCACCTACTTCATTTATACTAATATATATATATTAATCCTAAACTCCTAATTTATCCCTGTGTCCCCTGCTCTCCACCCAAGGATGTTTCATTATGTGATTAGGATTTGTAAGAAGGCAGTTTGAGAGTGCTGTCATTTAAATATTAATTATTACATATTTGAGAGCTTTATAATTCCTTTTAGAGTTGCTTATTACCCACATTTGGATGACACACTAAAGAATCCTTGAAAAATCTTTTTCTCATGAACATTCCTGTAGAAGAGTTTTCTGAGTTTTTAGGTTTTTATGAGACCTTTGAGGCTAGCCTGATTATTTTTTCACCATTGTTGGTCATTGGTTTCTTCTACCTAAATGCGTTTTAAGATTTCTGAAGCTTACTGATTCTCCAGCATATCTGTAACTTGATGATTTATTCCTATTTTTTGTTTATCTTTCTTGGTGCATGGTGAGATTATTTGATCTACAAGGTAAATTCATTATTTCAGAAGAGACCTTGACTATATTTGTACTTTTTTCTTCTTTACGAACAGTATTCCAGGTCATTAAAGTATATTAATGAACAAAGCAGATAAAAATCCCTGCCCTTGTGTGGAGCTTAAATTGTAGCAGGCATACACCAAAATGATGATGATACATGAGGAAATCATATAGTGTTGTGGATAGGAAAAGCAGTGTAAGAAGGATTGGAAGTTCTGGGCAGAAGACAGGCCATCGATTACAGTTTTTAATAGTCAGTGTAGGCCTCATTGAGAAGGTAAAGGAAACAGACATTGCAGAAGTCCTAAAATTAGGAGCATGCGTTGCACGCTGAAAAAGCAAGCCATGTAGTTGGAGGAAAGGGAGTAAAATAAAGGAGAAAGTAGAGGAAAATAAGGTCAGAATAAAAAGAGGCAGAGTTCAGGCATGCAAGATTGTATGTGCCCTTAAAGGCCATTATTTGTGGAGTCATTATCCTGGTTGCTTTATTGAGAATGGTTTGTAGGGAATGATGGTAGAAGCAGGGAGGATTGATTAGGCAGTCAACACAATAAGATGGTTAAGATGTGGGTAATTGCTGTATCATACATTTGAAAGTAGGATGTGAGAAAACAAGAGGTATCAAAGATGACTCCAAGATTTTAGTCTGGCAACTGAAAGGATGGAATTGTCAGCAACTGAGATGTATATAGAAGACTAAAAATGGAGCACATTTTAAGGAAATAAATCATTAGGAGTTCAGTTTTGCACATGTTAGGAAATGTCTCAGACATTCAAGTGAAAATGTCAGGTAGAATGTTCCAAATGAGTCTAGAGATCAGGAGAAAGAGCTGAGCTAGAGGTATTGATTTGGGTTATCAGCATATGGGTGACATTACCAAGAGGCTGATTATAGATATTGAGAAAAAAAAGACAGGGACTAAGGCCTGGGGTGTTGCCAGTATTACAAGGTTGCCAAGAGGGACCAGCAAAGGAGACTAATAAGGGGAGAACAAGCGAGATAACAAAGGTAGTCTCCTGAAGTCTGTTCAAGAGAATAGCTGTTGAAAGGTTAAGAGGAGAGCTGAAAACTGACTATTGCAGAACAGTCATTTATAAAATTAATAAGAACAGATTTAGTGAAGTGATGAAAGTGGTTAATTTGAAGTGAAGTGAAAGTCACTCAGGTGTGTCCGACTCTTTGCGACCCCATGGACTGTAGCCTGCCAGAGTCCTCTGTCCATAGAATTCTCCAGGCCAGAATGCTGAAGTGGGTAGCTGTTCCCTTCTCCAGGGGATCTTCTCAACCCAGGGTCTCCCACGCTGCAGTCGGATTCTTTATCGTCTGAGCCACCAGGGATGCCCAACATTAATTTGAGAACATGTAAAAGGGAATGGAAAGAGAGTAATTGGAGACAGCTAGTATAGGTGATTTATGTGGAGTTTATTGTTGAGTTGCTCAGTCGTGTCTGGTTCTTTGTGACCCTATGGGCTGCAGCACACCAGGCTTCCCTGTCCTTCACCATCTCCCAAAGTTTGCTCAAACTCACGTGCATTGAGTTCATGAGGCCGTCCAACCATCTCATCCTCCATTACCCACTTCTCCTGCCCTCAAGCTTTCCCAGCATCAGGGTCTTTTCCGATGAGTTTGTTCTACAAAAAGGAATTAGCATTCTGGAGCAGTTGCTCGCAGGGAGAGGAAGATTAAGACTTTTTAAAATGAGAGCAAAAGTGGTTTTTGGTGTGTGTCAGAGAAATGATAGAGTAGACAAGAGGACTCTGATGATCTTTTCCACTTTATTCTGATATTTTCGATCATTGAGTGTTTTACTAAAGATGGTATTCATTTCTTTAATGGGTTTTTTCTTCACTTTGTTTTTACAAAAACCTTATCTCTGGGTGTCTCATTTCTTCTTTCATCTTTTATTTCAAGAATCCTATCTTAAAAACAATAGAGAAGTCCAAAATTTCTTGTTTCCTAGATTTATTCTTTGAAAACTGCCTCAACTGTTTTTTGCTACCAAAGTTTTTTCTTCAGTTGGTTGATTACCTATGAATTGAGGTATAGAGTTTTTTTCAGTGTTATTGATTATAGTATTTACTTCAGGATGTTGCTTAGTTTTTCTCCTTTGTTGTGTTGCTGATACTGCTGAAGGGGAAGAGCCAATTCTATGAAGAGCTATTTATATACTTTTTTTTGTTTACTTACTCTAATGATAGTTTTTAATATCTGCTGGACACTTAATTAGTAACATTGTTTATATTTGTGAAATGGAATGTTTGTTTTACTAGATATGCTTTCGGGGACATGAAATTTACCTAAGTGGCCAGAAAAAAAAACCATGGGTATTTGTATTTAAGCAGAAATCAAGACTTATATGAATGTAGTAATGAAACAAAAGTTGAATTATCATAAATCAGATTTGTTTTCCTACTAACACAGTTATTAAATTGAGGGCTGCCACTTCTGACTAATGGTTGGTCAAAAGCTGTAGATATAAATGATCAAATAACCATATGCCCCATGTTTTTTCTTGCATTTCAGAAAACCTTAATGGCAATAGAAGTTGTCACCATCTAGCCTTAGACAGTTTAATTTATGAAATAGATTTTATATTATATAAATTATTTTAAGTTGGTATAAATTTGAAGCTATAGATCAGCAACTCTTAACTAAGGGTTGTATATTAGAATTATGTAGTTTTTCAAAATTCACAGTTTAAAAGAACTCTCTGAAGCGATTTTTGTGCCTAAGAACTGACACTTTACAGAGCTTCCCTGGTGGCTCATTGGTGAAGACTCCGCATGACAATGCAGGAGACATGGGTTCGATCCCTGGTCTAGAAAGATCCCACATTCTGTGGAGCAGCTAATCCTATGCACTACAACTACTGAACCATGTGCCACAGCTACCGAAGCCTGGAGCTGCAGCACCCAGAGCCGGCACTCTGCCACAGGAGACGCCTCTGCCGTGAGAACTCCTTGCCCCACACTGGAGAGTAGTCCCCGTTCGCGGCAACTAGAGAAAAAGCTCTCAGCAACTAGAGAAAAAAACCAAATGCAGCCTAAACAAATAAATTAAAGAACTATCACTTAGAGACAAAAGTTAGAGACATTTTTATTCATCATGAAAGCTAATATAGGAGTGTCTAATTCAAAACTGTTTTCCTACACCGAATTTTCTTTTGTAGCAGTATAAATTAGTAGAAACATTGGTAAAGTCTCGTTAAGTTTTTTATGCTTCCCCCCCCCCACAGTGTGTGTGACCTGTAACTCGACTGTCAAGGTGGTTAAATGTTAGTAAATTATCCCTTTAGAGTTTGCCAGAAATTCCACGCTGTAAGCCACCTGGTCTTTCATTCCCTCATATTAGTGGTGTTGATTCTGCAGAATTGAGTAACTTGCCGTTGTGCCTTTATGGACCTTGGGAGATATCCCCTCAGCATAACCCAGAGAAATCTAACCCCAATTTTAGTAAAGTGTTCAGAATTTAGATTGGTTCCTAAAGAGTAGTGTGAAAAGCATATTTCTTAAGAGTTGATTGGAGCAGTTAGGACTAGCTCGCTTACTTTTCTTACAACTTTTTCCTTTAGGTGACATTGCAGATTAAGATCTTTTATTTCTGTTGCTGCTACCAAAGGCTAGTCATTGCTGTTATCATTAATCTGCTTAAATGTAGCCTTTTTTCAAAACTTGTATTATCATTCTAAACAAAAAAACACCCATCATTGCCTTAGTTTTTACTTTTCTAATCAAATGGTGCTTCTAGTAGTTTGTAGACTCGAAAACATCTTAATGCTCCTCCTAAGAAAGTTGACAACCCAGCCACTATATCCCTGCCTCAGCTCATTTCTGCTTTCTTGCACATTGTTTTGTTTTGGTGGTGGTGGTTAGTGGAAGGACCATTTAAGGAGTAGGAGGAATCCACACTATTTGACTTGATGGGCTCAGTCTTGAGCCAGGCCAAGTACTCTAGTGCTTTGATGGTGACATTCCAAACACCTAGTTCTGTGTGTAATCTGTATCACCAGAGTGATGATATATGAAGATTTAGAAGTTGGATTTCCTGAACTCTGGATGTTGCTAGGTAGAGCAGCCTCAAATTGAAATGAAAGAAAGGACTTAATTGACTGTTAGTGTTAGTTGCTCAGTTGTGTCTGACTCTGCAACCCCGTGGACCTTAGTCCACCAGGCTCCTCTGTCGGTGAAGTTCTCCAGCAAGAATACTGAAGTGGGTTGCTATTTCCTCCTCCAAGGGATGTTCCTGACCCAGGGATCAAACCTGGGTCTCCTGCATTGTAGTTGGATTCTTTACCATCTGAGCCACCAGGGAAATTGCATAACTCGAAACTTGAAAGAATATTGAAAGATCAGTTCGTACGAAGGAGAGACTCGTCTGGGAAGAATGAGGGCTGTTGCTTTAAGCATCCCTTTCTGCGCCACCCGTGGGCCCCCCCCCCCCCACATTTTTCTGATTAGAAATAGCATGTTTTTATCTGATTTGTAAGTCAGTTACAATACTTAATGACAAATATAAATACACCGTACTTAAGGAAGACTGACTCAGAATCTCCTTAAGGGTTGAATTTAAGGCAGTATTTCCTTAGTTTTTGAAATGTTCACTCCCTGGTTAAGAAGTTATTTTCTCCCAATGCAAGATTGAAATTAAACTTTGAAAATTCTTCTGTAACTTTTTACTATTGTGAAAATGTTTTGTTCATTGCTAATAAAAGTTACCTTTAAAAGTTACCTTTTTGGGTGCCTAGTAAAATGTTTCTAATAGACTGAATTAACATCTCATTTCCCACTGGGATGTTACTTTCTTTTATAAAAAATATCTTAATGTTTTAAGAAATATTCAGTAGATACTATGGAAGAAAATGGGGAAATAAGATGTAAATGATGGAACTAGACACTCATGGAGTTGCATAGCTTCATTATATAATCAGTAAGTAAAGCTATGTTATGCTTACTAATATAGCTATGCACAACAGTCTCACTTGGAACTTCCCAAAGACCAAATAACAAATGCAGCAATTAACATACCACACTCAAACTGTGAATTGTACAATGCTTACTCCTTGTTTCTTCTTTTCATTGGCATTGAAAAATGATCTTTTCTAATTTTCCTGCCTATCCAGTTTTCTATTATTTTCCAAAGAGAACAGTTTCTTCTGTTCAGCCATTATTTTGTCTGTTCACTTTCGTCTCTTTCTCTTAGTCAAATAGCAGAATTTATTTATTGAATCCCATATTGATGGACATTTAGGTTGGATGTAACTTTTAAATATTTCTTTTGATACAAATTGTGTATTTATATTGCTTGATACTAATGTTATTTTAAAGGGAATTAATTAAAATAGTTTTAACTTAAATATGTTTTCTTGTAGCAGAAAAAGAAAACTAAGAACTTCAATCCACCAACACGTAGAAATTGGGAAAGTAATTACTTTGGGATGCCCCTCCAGGATCTGGTTACAACTGAGAAGCCTATACCACTATTTGTTGAAAAATGTGTGGAATTCATTGAAGATACAGGTAGGATAGAAGTTACCATTGCAAGAGGTTTGATTTAAAATTTTGCTTTTGCTACAGCAGTAGTTTGTCAGATGTTCCTGATTGAAACTAAAATTTGAAAAAAGTATGTCATTCTCATTCAGATTAATTATCTTGTGTATTCTAGACATAACCATCTGATATTTGAAAGCAGTTTTTTTGTTAGCCAGTCATGCTTTTATTAGACTTCTTTTTATTAAATGGCAAAGTCAGATCCTAGAATGTTAAATTAATTCTGGAATTTAAAATAACTTAGTTATTAAATTATGCTACTATTTAAGGTAGTAGTTTGAATGTTTTCAAAATGTTTAAGTCTGATACTATTTTTTAACTCATTTTACACCTGAATTTTTTCTTTAAAAATTCACAGCAGTATTTATGAATGCACAAGAGGTACCTTGTTTATGATGTTATTATTTATTCAGGTGCACTGGCTTAATATGGTTTGCATGGTTTGTATTTGTTGTTGCATGGTTGTATTTGTAAGGCGTGTGTAGATAGCCTCACGGTTTTAAAAACAAGCCTGCTCCTATGTCTGTTTCATCCAATGAAGCTGTTACTGAGGGTTGGACTAGTCACAGTTGAGGAATAAAGGCAGAATATTATGTTTATGTGTCCTATCTAGAAAGCTCATTTTTACTTCAGTGTAAATGGTGAAATTATAGTAATTGATTTTTAAATGTTAAACTAACCTTAGATTCCTGGGATAAGTACACTTGGTCTGTGTGTTATTGCTGGACCCAGTTTGCTAAAATGTTAAAAATTTCTGCATTCTAACAATTTATAGTTTTCTAGCAGTGCCTTTATTTGGTTTTGGTATCAGGGTAAAGCTGGCGTCGTAGACTGAGTCTATTTTCTGGAAAAGATTGTATAGAATGGTAATAGTTCTTTATTAAATTTTGGTAGAATTAACCAGCAAAACTATCTGGACTTGGAATTTTGTGAGGAGGCGTTTAACTATAGATTAAATTTCTTTAATGAATATAGGACTGTACAGATTTTCAATTTATTCAGTAAGCATTAATTGTGTCTTTCAGGGAATTTGTCCTTTTCATTCAAGTTGCTTCAAGGTGGTTTATAAAATTCTGTATCATACTTTTGATGCCTCTTCTTTGTTTTTTGGCATTACTAATTTCTTTTTTCCCTCTTGTTAGAAGTTTATCCATTTTATTGTCTTTTCAAAGAACTAGCTTTTGATTTTATTGATTTTTTTTCTCTTTTGTCCATTTGTGAATTCAGTGAATTCTACTTCTTTCCTTCTTTTTGCTTTCATTTGAATTTTTTTTTTATAGTTTCTTAAAGTATAAACCTAGATTAATGATTTTGTCAAGTCTTTATACTGTTTAGCATTTAAAATTTTCCTGTAAATATTATTTTAGCTGTACACCACGGTCTTAATGCTGTTTCCATTTTCATTCAGTTCAGGATACTTTGTAATTTCCCTTTTGATGTTTTAATTTAACGCATTAATTAAGTTTTATTTCAAATGTTTTCCAGATAACTTTCTGTTATTCATTTATAGTTTAATTTTGTTGCAGTTGAAAACAGTTTGACTTCAGTGTAACTTTATTGGGACTTGTTATTTATAGCTCAGAATGTGGTCTGTTTTGAAGAATGTTCCCTGGGACCTTGAGCAAAATGTTTATTAAGCTATTGGATGAAGAATTCATCCAATGTTAGGTCAAGTTCTTTGAGAATATTGGTCAAGTCTTATCCGTCCTTACTGATTTTCTTGTTGACTTGTTTTTTTTAATTGAATACTATTAAAATCTTTAATCATAATTGATATTTGTATCTCCTTTCAGTTGTGTTAGTTTTTGCTTCATGTGTTTTGAAATTTGTTTAGTTTCACTTATATTTAGGATTATGTCTTTTTTTATGAAATAATATCTTTATGATGCAATCTCCTTGTTTTGAAGCCTACTTAATCTAAAATTAATGTAGCAAATTGCATTTTCTTTCTTTTTTTCTTTGTGGTATATCTTTTTTTATCCTTTTAATTATATCTTTTTATTTAATGGCATTTCTCATGGACTGAGTCTGACAATCCACTCTTTTAAGTGGAGTATTTATTAGATCACTGGCTTTTTATGTAATTAAATCTTCTGTCTTGTTTTTATTTATTTTTTGTCTCATGTGAACATTATTCGTTTTCTGTTTTTGCTTTCTTTTGGATTAACTGAAAACTTTTTACTCTATTTTAACTCCAGCATCCAGTTACTATGTTTATCTGTTAGGGTTATTTTAAGTGGTACTCTCAAATTTTAAATATATATCTTTAATCACAATTCATCTTTAGATGACATTACACCAGCATAATGTGTAGCTTAAGAACCTTGGAACAGTATACTTAACCCTCCTATCCCTTGTTCTATTGTACGCTTTAAATTTACAATATGTTTAAAGTATCGTCGTATATATTCATAATTTTTACTTTAAACAAGTAATTATCCTTATTTTTGAAAGATTTTCTTAGGTTATAATCCTCTTAGAAAACAGCTTTATTAAAATAAAATTCACATACTCTACAATCTACCCATTTAAATTGTACAGTCCCGTGGTGTATTTGTATGTTCACAGAGTTGTGCAGGCATCAGCACATTCAATTTTAGAGCATTTTCATCACTTCCAAAGTAAACCCCATCCATTAGGCAGTCAGTTCCCCATTCTCCATACTCCCTTAACTTTCTGGCTCTATGGATTTACCTATTCTGGTCTTTTGTGACTGTCTCTTTTGCTTTAACATAGTGTTTTATAGCATCCATGTTAGCATTTCTCAGTACTTCATTTTTTAAAATCATTTTAATTTATTTTTGGCCGTGCTGGGTCTTTGTTGCTGCGCGGACTACTCTCTAGATGCAGGGCATGGGCTTCTCATTGCAGTGGCTTGTCTTGTTGCCGAGCACTGGCTCTGGGGCACGCAGGCTTTAGTAGCTGCGGACATGGTTTTAGTAGTTGCAGCTCCCAGGCTCTAGAGCACAGGCTCAGTGGTTGTGGCGCATGGGCTAACTCAGCAGCATGTGGAATTTTCCCAGCTCAAGCCCTGAATTCATTTCTCCTGCATTGGCAGACAGATTCTACCACTGAGCCACCAGGGAATCCCCATTCATTTTTATTGTTGAATAATGTTCCATTGATGTGAACTTGTGTTGATTGACACTTTCTGACAACTCTGAATATTGCTGCAGTGAACACTTATGTACCAGTTTTTTGTGTGGACACGTTTTTCACTTCTTTTTAGTATACATACCTAGGAGCACAATTTCTAGATCATAGGGTATGTATGTCATGTCTGACTCTTTGCGACCTGTGGACTGTAGCCCACCAGGCTCCTCTGTCCATGGAATTCTCCAGGCAAGAATACTGGAGTGGGTTACCATTTCCTTCTCCAGGGCATCTTCCTGACCCAGGTATCTAACCCGGGTTTCCTGCATTGCAGGCAGATTCTTTACCATATGAGCCACTAAGGAAGCCCCTATGTTTAACCCTTTGAGGAATTTACGAGACTGTCTTCCAAAAAGTGACTGCACCATTTACATTCCCACCAGCAATATTCAAGAGTTCTAGTTTCTCCGTGTCTTTGCTAACATGTATTTTCTGATTTTTTTATTATAGCTATATTAGTGGGTGTGAAAGTCTTCTCATGTGGTTTTGATATGCATTTCCCTGATGACAAATGATGTTGAACATAATTTCAGTTGTTTATTGGCCATTTGTTTATCTTTGAAAAATATCCATTCAGATACTTTGCCATTTTTAAGTTGAGTTGTTTGTCTTAGTGTTGAGTTAAAGAATTCTTTATATACTCTGGATACAGTTCAGTTCAGTCCAGTCACTCACTTGTGTCCAACTCTTTGCGACCCCATGAACTGCAGCATGCCAGGCCTCCCAGTCCATCACCCAACTGCCAGAGTCCACCCAAACCCATGTCCATTGAGTCGGTGATGCCATCCAGCCATCTCATCCTCTGTCGTCCCCTTCTCCTCCTGCCCTCAATCTTTCCCAACATCAGGGTCTTTTCCAGTGAGTCAGCTCTTCTCATCAGGTGGCCAAAGGATTGGAGTTTCAGCTTCAGCATCAGTCCTTTCAATGAACACCCAGGACTGATCTTCAGGATGGACTGGTTGGATCTCCTTGCAGTCCAGGGGACTCTCAAGAGTCTTCTCCAGCACCATAGTTCAAAAGCATAAATTCTTCTGTGCTCGGCTTTCATTATAGTCCAACTTTCACATCCATACATGACCACTGTAAAAACCATAGCCTTGACTAGGTGGACCTTTGTTGGCAAAGTAATGTCTCTGCTTTTTAATATGCTGTCTAGGTTGGCCATAACTTTCCTTCCAAGGAGTAAGCGCGTATTAATTTCGTGGCTGCAGTCACCGTCTGCAGTGATACAAGTTGCTTTCAAATATGATTTACAGTTTTTTTCCCCCCAGATTCCTTGTTGGTATCATTTGAAGCATAAAAGTTGTAATATTTGATGAAATTAATTTTTTTTGGTCACTGTGTGCATGGTATCATATCTAGGAAAGCTTTGCCAAAACCAAGATTACAAAATTACATTCCTATATATTCTTCTAAGAGCTTTTTTAGTTTTACCTGTTACATTTAGGTCTGTGATTCATTTTGAGTTAATTTTTGTGTGTGGTACAAGAGGCATCCTAGCTTGATTCATTTGCTTGTACATATCCATTGTCCAAGCACCATTTATTGAATTATCTTGGGATTCTTTTTGAAAATCACTTGGCCATAAATGTGAGTAGTTCTTCCACTTATAGTCCATTGATCTATATGCCTGTCCATTTTTGTCAGTACCACTTTGTTTTCAATATTTTATCTCTGGGGTAATTGTTGAAACCAGGAAGTATAGTCTAAAGATTGCTCCTCGTCTTCTGCATGATATTTACCAAAAATCTGTTTTTCTTACCAGTATTCCTCTGTATATGATGTGTTACCCTCTCTCCCTCAATTCCCAACTGCTTTTAAGATTATTCTCTGGTTTTTACTGAATTTTTTTTTTTTTTTAACTAGCATATTAGTTTGTGTGTGTGTGTGTGTGTGTGTGTGTGTGTATTCTTTGGGATTTTCTATGTATATAAGGTCATATCCAATGTGAATAGGGATAGCTTTACTTCTTCTTTTGAAATTTGGTTGTCTTTTGTTTCTGTGTCTTGCTCTGGCTTGAACTTCCAGTGTAATATTGAATAGCTGTGGTGAAAGCAGGCATTGTTGGTATTCCTTACTTTAGAGGAAAGCTTGCTTTCTTTTACCATTATCATGTTAGCTCTGAATTTTTCATAAATGTTCTTTATCATGTTACAGAAGTTTCCTTCTGTATTAGTTTCCTGGAATTGCCAGAATGAACTCCCACAAACTGGGTTGCTTAAAACAATAGGAATGTATTTGCTGACAGCCTAAAGGCTGCAAATCTGAATCAAGATATCAGTTGGGTCATGCTCCCTCTGAGACTCTGGGTAGAATCCTTTCTTGCTTCTTTCTGGCTTCTGGTGATGTCTATCAATCCTTGATATTCCTTGGCTTACAATAATGTTACTCCATTCTGTCTTTGGAGTTCTGGCTGTATCTGCCTTCTTAGAAAGATGCTAGTTGTTGGGTTAAGGACTCACCCTACTCCAGTATGACCTCATCTTATCCTAGCTCATTGTAGTGGTCTTGTTTGCAAGTAAGGTCCCTTTCTAAGGCATGGGGGGTTATGACTTCAACATATCTTTTGGGGAGACTTAGTCAATCCATAAAACATTTTATTCCTAGTTTGTAAAGTATATTTTTTTGTGAAAGGGTGTTGGATATTGTGAAATGATTTTTCTGTGTCAATTGATATAATCATGTAGGGTTTATTCTTTCATTCAGTTAATGTGGTGAGTTGCATTATCTTTTTGTTGTGTTGAACCACATTTGCATTCCTGTGATAAATCCCACTGCCTCATGGTATGTAATCTTTTTAATGCTGTTGCATTCAGTTTGCTGTGTGTGCTCAGTTTCGTGTGACTCTTAGCCCACCAGGCTTGTCTGTCCAAGGAGTCTCCAGGCAAGAATACTGAAGCAGTTACCATTCCTCAATGTAGGGAATCTTCCCAACCCAGGGATCAAACTCGCATCTTTTGCATCTCCTGCATTTGCAGGCAGTTTCTTTACTACTGTGCCTGCACCTGGATAGCCCTTCAGTTTACTAGTGTTTTGCAGAAGTTTTTTGCATCTGTATTCCTAAAGAATATTGGTATATAGCTTTTGTTTCATTTGGAGTCTTTAGCTTTAGTATCCGGGTAATACCGACCTCATAGAATGAGCTAGGAAGTGTTTCTTCCTTTATCTTTTTATTCTTTAGAGTATTTTAATGCTAGCTTTCTCTGTTATTAAAGAGCTATCTTCAGAAACTTTTGAAGCATTTCTATGTTAAAGATTTTCTAAAATTTTTTCTAGATTTTAGTTTTTCAATTTGCTGTTTTGTTGCCATTGTATCTCCTGCTGCTTACAATTTTATTTTGCATTTCCAGTTTGCAACTTCAAATTTGTTGTGAGTCAGGAAAACATTTGGCAGAGTTAGTCTAAGTTGTGTTTTTGGTTAGGTTAAATAGAATCTGTGGGAAAACAGGGGGTATTCCTCCTATAAAGAAAACAGTGTATTTTAGTGCAGGGGTTTGTAACATCTTTTGGGCTATTCATAATTCCTTTTATTTGCATTTTTTCACTTATGATAGGTTAGGTGATGAGATGACCAAGTTCCAGATAAATGAGGAATTTCTCTCACTGTCCTAAAATTTATATTTACATGTAGATGTAGTTAATCTGAAATGCCCTCATTATTACAAATTGCAAAGTAAGATTACCACTAAAGCTTAGAGGTTATTTTTCTGCTCAGACTATGTTAGAAGCATGAGTGTCTCAGTGAGGCTTTTTAAATATTGGTCTGAAAATTATGTTGTTCCAACACACCAATGATAAATGAAATAATTGAGGTGAAATGAGTATAAATGAATCTGTTTTATTGCTAAAACAAAGGTCACTATAACTTTGTTTTTACTTATATTTCATCATTCCCACTTGCCTTTTTGAAGAACTTCTACTCATTTTCGTTAATCTAAATAACACTTTGTCACTGAATGTCATTGCCTTTTATCTTATGTGCTTCCTTGTCCTACCTATATATCAGTCCATTTTTATATTCACTCCTTTGCATATCTCATCAACCCCCACCCTGCTATTCTCTTGGCAAACCTCAACTTTGATTAAACTAACTCTCTGCCTACTCTGTGGTTGGACGAGAAAAGTAGATCATAACTGTAGAAAAACAAGCCATTCATTTCACGTTAAATATGTGACCACAAATCTGAAGTAATCGTCCCATATTTTATTTCTTCACATTTTGAAAGATTTTTGAACCTTCAGAAATGTTACGAGGATAATATTATGAAGCATCCATACACTTTCATCTAGATATACCAGTTTTGGGGGAGGAGGTTGCCACATTTCTCCCCAACCCTTTTTTTTTTTTTTGGCTAAACCATTTGAAAGTTACAGGTATCATATACTTCACTCTTGAAAATCTTAGCATGTATCCTAAGAACAAGAACATTTTCTCCACATAACCACAATATAAGTATGACCTTTGGAAAATAAAACATTGATAAAATCTTACAGAATCTTAAATATTTTGTTTATAAGCAGATTTCCATTATTATCCCAGTAATGCCCTCTTACAGCTTCTTTGTTCTTTCAGTTTAGGATGTTCTTTCAGTTTAGGATCCAGTCAAGGATCGTGCATTTGCATTTATTGTTATGCATGAAATATGTCTATCTTTCCTTAATCTAGAATAGTTCTCTAGCCTTACTTGTATTTTCTTGACACATTTTTTGAAAATTCTTAAGTTTTTTTCCCCAGAATGTTCCCAGATTTTGTCTGATTGCTGGTCAGATTCAAGTTAAACATTTTTGGCTGGAATTCTACACAGGGCTGATGTATCTTTCTTTGATGCATCACACTAAGAAACATATGATGTTATTTCCTAAAGGACTTTTTAGGTTGCTTTTTGAAATTCTAGACTTCTAATAACCTTAACAGTGTCAGATAATGCTTAAAGTTGTGATCATTGACATCTGACTTTAATGATTCAAGAGTGACTTGTTTATTCTTGATCTAGCCAAGGATTATAAATTAGCCCTTAAAGCGTATCATTAGATAATTTTAGTATACCTGTGCCTAGCAGAGATTCCTTAAGGATTTCTAGTATATTAATAAATTGCCTTTTGTGTTTTCTGGCCTTGAAACATATTTTTTTATCTGTTAGCAAGAACATTTTCTTCTTGAAGTAGCTGGTCATTGGGGTACAGCTAATGCTTTCTTTTTGTTTTTTTGAACACCACAGCCATTAGATCATAATCTCTAAGAGATTAGGGACCCCTAGCTCCTAAAACTGGGGGCACATATGATTGAATCTTTATTTAATAAATGTTTAAAAAATGAACCCTAGTTTCTTTTAATAACCCTATGTGTGTGTCCTTGTGCCAGTAGTAACACATAAGTGATATCTTTTTAAGTCTTTATTTTCCAAAATAGAATTAGCATTTATTATTTTTTCATACAACGAGTGCATGACCATTGCAAAAGATAGTGTGACTTTTATAATTTAAATTTATATCAGCTGAGTAATTTTTATTGTACTGAGCTGTTACATCATTAAAAATCCAGGCTTTACCTTGTGATAATGGTAGATGATGAAGGTGATACACAATGTGCAAAATGCTCTGGTTAATGCAGGAAAAAAAGGCTGTTCTTAGGAGAAAGCTATGTCAAATACTTGGTTTTTAAGTTAGATGGAAGCACATGGAATTGTCATTTTTGTGATTGACAACCAGGTGATTACACCTGTAGCTCTTTTGTTTTTTTAATGGTGAAATTCCTGCAGGAAAGTGAATGTTTGCAATCTGAAGAAACATGCTAGCTCTTCCTCTTTTTATCCCTATGGGGAAATAATTAGTAATGTATTCAGCTTTTACATTCAGTATTGGCAGTTATCCTTTTGTTTACATGTTTGCTTATATTTTTATTTTCTAGGAAAAATGTCTAGAAATGAAATTATTATGCCAACCTCAGTGATAGGAAGCATGCAGAGAGATGAAACCACCTACCATGAAACAAATGGAGTGGCATGTCAAAAATATTTCCTTTATATATCAAATGAGACAAAGTAATGACCCTGGCTTGCCCAGTGTCTTACCTTTAACAAATCAATTCACTTTTCAGAGTTTGTCTCCTTATCATTAACATAAGGACTCTTGTCACTTATTTTGAAAATGGAATGAAAACAAATATGTAATGTTTATGAATTTTTAAGCATTTTTTGTAAAGAAAGTAACGAAAGGTTGGAATACTGTTGTTGCATTTTCTCAGGTATTAAAGTGGCTAGAAAGTAGTGGTGTGTTTTAATACAGTGAATTCCGGTTGCAGTAATATTTCTTCCCCCCCCCCCCCCCAATATTTAAAATTTACTATTTTTGATTGGGGGGAAAAAGTACTGCCTCTAGCCTTATTAATTGTTGTAGTATTCTTGTCCCTGAAGTGTCACTTATTGCTAAAAGATTTCTTTCATTGATTTTACTTCGATCTTCATACATTTTGATATCTATTTCTATATGTTTATATCTTTTTTAGAAAAATTTTTTAGATTTATAGCAGAATCAAGAGAGGGATTTCCCATTTACCCCCTCTCACACGTGAAACTCTTCCCCAACCGCCATCACCAACACCACTCCTCCAAATGGTACATTTTTTGCCAAGGATAAACCTGTGCTGACACATGATAATCACCCAGAGTTCATAGTGTACATTAGTATTTACTCTTGGTGTTGTAAATTTTATTGCTTTGGACATATATATAATGACAACTCCATCATCACAGTAACATAAAGAGTGTTTTTACTGCCCTGAAAGTCTTCTGTGCTCTGCATATTCATCTCTCTCTACCTCCCCACCCCTGGCAACCACATACCTGTTTATTGTTTTACCTTTGCTACAGTGTATAGTTACAATAATCCAGTATGTGCCCTTTTCAGATTGGCTTCTTTCACTTAGTAATATTCATTTAAGTTTTCTCTATGTCTTTTCATGGGTTAATAACTCCATTCTTTCTTGACATTGAATAATATTCCATTGTCTGGATGTACCACCATTTAATTATCCGTTTACCTTCTGAAGAACAGCCTGGTATGCTTCCACATTTGGGCAGTTATGCTTTAAACATAGCTATAGGTATAAAATAAATGCTGTAAACACCGGTGTGCAGATTTTTGTGTAGACATTTTTCAATTCCTATGGGTAAATTAACAAAGAGCATTTATTGCTGGATGGTATGGTAGGAGTGGGCTTGCTCTGCGGCTCAGCAGTAAAGAATCTACTTACAATGCAGACATGCAGGTTCAGTACCTGGGTTGGGAATATCCCCTGGAGGAGGAAATGGCCACCCACTCCAGTATTATTGCCTTAAAAATCCTATGAATAACAACAACAACAAAAATCCTATGAACAGAGGAGCCTGGTGGGCTACAGCCCAGCGGGTTCAAAGAGTTGAACATAACTGAGTGACTGAGCACACATGGTAAGAGTACATTTAGGTTTCTTTGTCTGTCTTTTTGGCCTACCTTGAGGCTTGCAGGATCGTAGTTCCCCAAACCAGAGATTGAATCCAGGCTCCTGGCAGTGCAAGCTCAAAGAGTACATTTAGGTGTTTTTTTTTGTTTGTTTGTTTGTTTTTTTAGTTGGAGGCTAATTACTTCACAACATTGCAGTGGGTTTTGTCTTACATTGACATGAATCAGCCATGGAGTTACATGTATTCCCCATCCCGATCCCCCCTCCCACCTCCCTCTCCAGCCGATTCCTCTGGGTCTTCCCAGTGCACCAGGCACTTGTCTCATGCATCCCACCTGGGCTGGTGATCTGTTTCACTGTAGATAACATACATGCTGTTCTCTCGAAACATCCCACCCTCGCCTTCTCCCACAGAGTCCAAAGGTCTGTTCTGTACATCTGTGTCTCGTTTTCTGTTTTGCATATAGGGTTATCGTTACCATCTTTCTAAATTCCATATATATGTGTTAGTATGCTGTAATGATCTCTATCTTTCTGGCTTACTTCACTCTGTATAATGGGCTACAGTTTCATCCATCTCATTAGAACTGATTCAAATGAATTCTTTTTAACGGCTGAGTAATATTCCATGGTGTATATGTACCACAGATTCCTTATCCATTCTTCTGCTGATGGGCATCTAGGTTGCTTCCATGTCCTGCTGCGATGAACATTGGGGTGCACGTGTCTCTTTCAGATCTGGTTTCCTCAGTGTGTATGCCCAGAAGTGGGATTGCTGGGTCATATGGCAGTTCTATTTCCAGTTTTTTAAGAAATCTCCACACTGTTCTCCATAGTGGCTGTACTAGTTTGCATTCCCACCAACAGTGTAAGAGGGTTCCCTTTTCTCCACACCCTCTCCAGCATTTATTGCTTGTAGACTTTTGGATAGCAGCCATCCTGACTGGCATGTAATGGTACCTGACTGTAGTTTTGATTTGCATTTCTCTGATAATGAGTGATGTTGAGCATCTTTTCATGTGTTTGTTAGCCATCTGTATGTCTTTGTAGAAATGTCTGTTTAGTTCTTTGGCCCATTTTTTGATTGGGTCATTTATTTTTCTGGAATTGAGCTTCAGGAGTTGTTTGTATATTTTTGAGATTAATTCTTTGTCTGTTGCTTTGTTTGCTATTATTTTCCCCCAATCTGAGGGCTGTCTTTTCACTTTACTTATAGTTTCCTTTGTTGTGCAGAAGCTTTTAAGTTTCATTAGGTCCCATTTGTTTATTTTTGCTTTTATTTCCAATATTCTGGGAGGTACTTACAGGTCGTCTTCCAGAGCGTCTGTACCATTTTGCATTCCCACCAGTAGTAAATGAAAATTTCTGTTCTCCACATCCTTGTCAGCAGCTGGTGTTGTTAATGTTCTGGATTTTGGCATTCTAATAGTGATGTCTCATTGTTTTAACTTTTAATTCCCTAGTTACATATGATATGGAGCATCTTTTTATATTCATTTGCTGTCTCTATGTCTTCTTTGATAAGTATCTATTAAGGTCTTTGGCCCATTTTGCAGTGGAGTTGTTTTCTTATTACTGAGTTTTACATGTTCTTAGTATATTTTGGATAGCAGTCCTTATCAGATACGTGTTTTGTGAATATTTTCTCCCAATCTGTGACTTATCTTCTAATTCTCTTGATGTTGTCTTTCACAGAGCAATGACTTTTAATTTTAAGGAAGTCCACCTTATCAATATTTATATCACAGCTTGTGTATTTGAGCTTGTATCTAAAAAGGCATCAGCATACCCAAGGCCATCTAGGTTTTTTTTATGTTGTCTTCTAGGAATTTTATAGTTTTCCATTTTACATTTAAGTCAGTGATCCATTTTCAATTCATTTTCCTCAAGGGTAAAGGTCTGTGTCTAGACATTATTTTTGTGTATGAACATCCAGTTTCTCTAACACTATTTGTTGAGAATGTTTTCATTTTATTGTTCTTACTGCCTTTGCTCCTGTGCCAGAGATCAGTTGACTATTAATGGGTGTTTATTTCTGGACTGTCTATTCTGTTCCATTGATCTATTGGCTTGTTTTTTCCTCAGTACCATATTATCTCTCTTTTTTGAAAAAAATTTTTAAGGTTTATTTATTTATTTTTGATTGTGCTGGGTCTTTGTTGCTGCACACAGGCTTTCTCTGGTCACAGTGTGCAGGCTTCTCATTGCTTTGACTTCTCTTGTGGCAGAGCACAGGCTCTAGAGGCATGGGATTCGGTAGTTGTGGCATATGGGCTAAGTAGTTGCAGCTTATGGGCTCTAGAGCACTGGCTCAGTAGCTGTGGTACACAGGTTTAGTTGCCACACAGCTGTGGAATCTTCCCAAAGTAGAGATCCAATCTGTGTCCCCTGCATTGATAAGTGAATTCTTAGCCACTGGTCCACCTGAAAAGCCCTCATATCGTCTTGCTTGCTGTAGCTTTATAGTAAATCTTAAAGTCAAGTAGCATCAATCTTCCAACTTTTTTCCTGTAAATATTGTGTTGGCTATAAGTCTTATCCTCTCTCTATAAACTCTAGAATCAGTTTGTTGATAACCATAAAATAATTTCCTGGGAATTTGATTGGGTTGCTTTGAATCTGTAGATCAAGCTGAGAAGAATTGACACCCAAATGGTATTTGTCTTCCTATCCAAGAACATGATATATCTTTCCATTTACAGTTGATCTTTGAACAACATGAGTTTGAACTGTGTGTGTCCACTTACACATTTTTTCCATAGTAAATAATATCATACTAAACACAATCCATGTTTGGTTGAATCTGTGGATGTGGAGCAACAGTGGATACAGAGGACCAACTATAAGTTATACATGGACTAGCTCCTGCATTGCTCAAGGGTCAGTTGTATTTAGTCCTTTGCTTTCACTCATCAGTTTTGTAGTTTTTCTCATATAGATCTTGTATATATTTGTTAGATTTGTACTTAGGTATTTCTGCTTTTCATTCTATTTGTGTTCATGGGGTTCTTGGTCAAGAATACTGGAGAGGTTTGCCATTACCTCCTTCAGCCAGGAGGCTTATCGCTCCTTTACAAATAGCTGAGGAAAGAAGAGGAAAGCAAGGAAGAAAGGGAAGATACATCCAACTGAATGCAGAGTTTCAGAGAATAGCAAGAATAGATAAGAGTGCCTTCTTGAATGAACAGTGCAAAGAAGTTGCGGAAAACAATAGAATGGGAAAGACTAGAGATCTTTTCAAGAAAATTGTAGATATCAAGGAAACATTTCATACATCGATGGACATGATAAAGGACACAAACAGTAAAGACCTAGCAGAGGCAGAAGAGATTAAGAAGAGGTGGCAAGAACACACTGAAGAAATATACAAAAAATCTTAATGACCCAGATAATCACGATGGTATGGTCACTCACCTAGAGCCAGACATCCTGGAGTATGAAGTGCAGGTGGGCTTTAGGAAGCATTATTATAAACAAAGCTAGTGGAGGTGATAGAATTCCAGCTGAGCTATTTAAAATCCTAAGAAATAATGCTGTTAACGTGCTACACTCAATATGTTAGCAAATTTGGAAAACTCAGCATTGGCACAAGACTGGAAAAGGTCAGTTTTCATTTCAGTGCCAAAGAATTGTCAAGCTACCAGACAGTTGCATGCATTTTGCATGCTAGTATGGTTATGCTCAAAATCCTTCAAGCTAGGCTTCAAAAGTACATGAACCAAGAACTTCCAGATGTACCTGCTGGGTTTAGAAATGGCAGAGGAACCAGAGATCAAATTGTCAACATCTGCTGGATCATAGAAAAAGCAAGGGAATTCCAGAAAAACATCTATGTCTGCTTCATTGTCTACACTAAAAACTTTGTGTGCATCACAGCAAAGTGTGAAAAATTCTTAAAGAAATGGGAATTCCAGACCACCTTACCTGTCTCCTGAGAAACCTGTATACAGGTCAAGAAGTAACAGAACTTTACATGGAACAACTGACTGGTTCAAAATTGGGAAAGGGGTACAACAAGGCTGTATATTGTCACTCTGCCTATTTAACTATATGCAGAGTACATCATGCAAATGCTGGGCTGGATGAATTACATGCTGGGATGAAGATTGCTGGGAGAGATATCAGCAACCTCAAATATGCAGTCATTTCTCTAATGACAGAAAGTGAAGAGCAACTTCACTCTTGGTGAAGGTAAGAGTTGAAAAAACAGGCTTAAAACTCAACATTCAAAAAACTTAAGATCATGGTACCCAGTCCCATCACTTCATGGCAAATAGATGGGGGAAAAGTGAAAACATTAACAGATTGTATTTTCTTGGGCTCCAAAATCGTTATAGACAGTGACTGCAGCCATGAAATTAAGACACTTGCTCCTTCCATGGAAAGCTGCGAAAAACCTAGATAGCGTATTAAGGCAAAGACATTAATTTGCCAGCAAAGGTCCACATAGTCAAAGCTGTGGTTTTTCCAGTAGTCATGTACAGTTGTGAGAGTTGGACCGTAAAGAAAACTGAGCGCTGTAAAATTAATGCTTTCGAATTGTGGTCCTGGAGAAAGTCCCTTGGACAAGCACGGAAATCAAACCAGTCAATCCTAAAGGAAATCAACCCTGAATATTCACTGGAAGGACTGATGCTGAAGCCAAAGCTCCAATACTTTGGCCAGTTCATGTGACGAGCTGACTCATTGGAAAAGACTCTAATGCTGGGGAAAGACTGTGGACAGAAGAAGGGCAACAGAGTATGAGATGGTTGGATGGCATTGCAGACTCAATGGACGTGAGTTTGAGCAAACTCTGAGAGATAGTGAAAGACAGGGAAGCCTGGCATGCTGCGGTCCATGGGGTTCTTGGTTCACATGCTGTTTAAGCCTGACTTGAAGAATTTTGAGCATTACCTTGCTAGTATGTGAATTGAGCACAGTTGTGCAATAGTTTGAGCATTCTTTGGGATTGGAATGAAAACTGACCTGTTCCAGTCCTGTGGCCACTGCTGAGTTTTCCAAATTTGCGGGCATATTCAGTGCAGTGCTTTAATAGCATCATCTTTTAAAATTTGTATGTATTACTATTCTTCATTTTTAAAGTCACCATTCTCCTGGTTTTCTTTGGTTCTTTGTTCATGGCTTCCTATAGCTCTTTGTGCATTTTTAAAGGTTAAAGTCTTTGTCTAATAAGTGCAGTGACTGGGTTTGCCAATAGGCAGTTTCTGTTAATATTTTTTCCTAGATTGGACCATACTGGCTTTTCTTTCTATGCTTCTTAAATTTTTTGTTGAAAATAAGATATTTAAATATTTTAGCATAGTGAAACATAGGCAAGCCCTTGTGCTCTTTCTTCTGGGAGCCACCAGACAAGTTAAAATATACAACTATAGTTCTTTGCGAGCAAGATCTGTGTTCCTACCTCTGACACTTGAAGCCTAAACCCCGAGTGCAGTCTGCCATGGGCGGAGGATCCTGGTAGGCTACGGTCCATGGGGGTCACAAAGAGTCTGACATGACTGAGCGACTTTGCTTTCACTTTTAGTTGTTTTTATTGGGTAACCAAGCTCCAAAATTCATTTCTTCATCTCTTTTGCTGATGCCACCTCCCATGAAAACAATATGATTCATGGATTATCTACACAGCTTGCTTCTCCCTTACTGTTTGTCATGTGTTTTGTGACTTTAGTGAAACTCTTATTTTATATCTATTATCAACGCAAATAAAACTTAGACCCTTTTAGAACTTCAGATATCATGAATTCTGTGCAGTGTAAGCATTAGTTATCTTTCTAATGGAAGAAAAAAAGGTGATAGTACTTGGTTAAAACATATTTTAAGTTTAGTTTTGTAATATTGGTATAATTTCTAATGCCTGTATTACTTAGAGGCCCAGGATGGATACTTTGGATGGTTTAATTCACATCTAGATTATTAAGTTGCTATTGTTGCTTCTTTTTAAAAAATAAAAAATACATCACTCAGTTATCAGTGAATGGAAGGCAAGGTTTTTAGCATGGATGATTACACACGTTTCCTTTTTCATGTAGCAGATAAATGCTTGTCACTATGTCAGGTTAGTCTATCATTTTTATTATGTTTATTGATTGGTGTTTTACTATACAAATAAATATTTTCTTTCTCCATCAATTTGAGGTTGCTTTTCCTCATTATTGGATTCAAATTATGCACTTTATTTATAAATACCACTAAAGTATTATTGTATCTAAGTGCATCATATCTGTTGGTATTGTTGTTTAGTTGCCCAGTCATATCCGACTCTTTGTGACCCCATGAACTGTAGCACACCAGCCTTAGCTGTCCTTCATCATCCCTCCCAGAATTTGCTCAAACGCGTGTCCGTTGAGTCCAACCATCTCATCCTCTGTCGTCCCCTTGTCCTCCTGCCTTCAATCTTTCCCAGCATCAGAGTCTTTTCCAATGTCAGCTCTTTGCATCAGGTGGCCAAAGTATTAGAGCTTCAGCATCAGTCCTTCCAGTGAATATTCAGGGTTGATTTCCTTTAGGATTATCTGGTTTGATCTCTTTGCTCTCCCAGGGACTCTCAAGAGTCTTCTCCAGCACCACAGTTTGACAGAATAAATTCTTCAGCACTCGGCCTTTTTCATTGTCCAGCTCTTACATCCATGTATGACAACTGGAAAAACCATAGCTTTGAGTGTATGGACTTTTGTAGGCAAATAATGTCTCTGCTTTTTAATATGCTGTCCAGGTTTGTCATTGCTTTTCTTCCAAGGAGCAAGCATCTTTTAATTTCATGGCTGCAGTCACTGTCCACAGTGATTTTGGAGCCCACGAAAATAAAGTCTGTTACTGTTTCCACTTTTTCCTCATCTATTTGCTATGAAGTGATGGGACTGGGTGCTATGATCTTCGTGTTTTGAGTATTGAGTTGTTGGGATAGGATGTTATTTTGTCCCACAGTAAGTGATAATTTTGGTTATTTGGTGGTGTCTGCTGCTTTATTGAAGTTAAAACTTTGGATTTATTAACTTTGACCCATGAAACTCTTGTCCGTGGATTTTTGCTACCATTGTGTGTTTGTGCTCAGTCGCCCAGTTGTGTCCAACTCTTTGCAGTCCTGTGGACTACGCCTGCCAGGCTCCTCTCTCTGTCCGTGGGGTTTTCCGAGCAAGAATACTGGAGTGGGCTTCCATTTCCTTCTCTACGGGATCTTCCCTTACCTTTATGTTCATGAATTTCTCAATGTTGATGTGTTTCCTGCGTTGTGAGGTACATTTTTTTCCCCTTTCACATCTTCGTATGTAAAGATATTTGTGAAATTTATAAAACAAAATATTAATAAAATAATTTAACCTGATGAAAATTAGAAAGGATTAATATATTGTCCCATACAGGCACCTTGACATTGCTCCAGAAATAAGTTTGACAGAATCCACTCTTCTATTCTTTTTCTCGTCCTTGTGATCTGAAGAGTACAATGCCTTATCAAATTGAGTCTCTTTTAGAAGTTTCCCGTTGAACATAGAGAGAGGTCTTTGGCTGATGATACAAATCTTGGCTCTTCTGTTGTTGTCCCACAAATCCCTGCAGCTCATCTTTTGTGTGTGTCTAATTTCTTTATGTTCTTTAGACTGGATACTTTCTGTTGTTTGTCTTCAAGTTCACTTCTCATTTCTCTGTCATCATTTGTCTGTTGTTGATTACATTCAGTGAATTTGTTGTTTCTGTTACTGTATTTCTGGTTCTGAAATTTCCATTTTGTTGTTCCTTATATTTCTGTTTCTTTGCTGAAACTTTCTGTTAGGAAGTTTGTTTTAAGTGTGTTTATAATTGTTCACCAAAGTGTTTTATGATGCTCTGAAATCCTTATCAGATAATTCCACAACTGACAGCTTTGTGTTGGTGTCGGTTAATTGTCTTTTCTCATTCAGGTTGAGATTTTCTTGATTCTTGAAATGATGAATGATTTTCATTTTATTATGGTTTTATTCCAGATTTTGAATAGTATGCTGTGAAACTTTGAGTCTTATTTAAATCTGTTTTTAACAGGCCTCCTCTGACTGTCCTAGCAGGGGAGGAAGACTGCCTCCTTACTACAAAGTGAGGCTAGAAGATTGGACTCCCCACCCTGCTTGATCTCCAACAGCCTCTGTTGACCACTCTGGTGGAGAGGGGAGAGTACCTGTTACCTCAGGGTGGTAGTTAAAAACTTAAGACTTCAATCAGCCCTTGCTGACATCTTGAAAGGGAAAGGACACCTTTGTTACTGCTGGCTAAAGTAGAATTCTACTTGGTTGCCATTGTTGTGAATGAGGAGGAGTAGGTTCCCTGGTGTTTGGCTGGAGTAGGGCAGTAATTAAAAAATGATTTTGCTTGCTAGTCTACACCTTTCCCGTTCCTTTCACCAGAGAGAGCAGGCTTTTCTTGTTGGTTTTCTGAGTGGTGGTTTGTTGTTATTTTTATTTTTTTTTCCTGTGTTCATCAGGGTTTCTGGGTTGCAGGCTTCTCTGTTGCCTGGTTTCAGATATACAAGGCAAAAAGAAAACCCAGAGAACTCAGTCATGTTGTTTTTCAAGTTCTTACAGTTGCTGTTAATTCACTTTCTCTCAACCTTTCAGTGTCTTTTGATTTTTTTCAATATATCACAGTCAGGAAATTAGATGTATTTAGTAAAAGAAATGGGAAGAATGTTTCTTCTCATTCTTTGCAAGGAACTGAGTAGCCTAACTGGTTTAAAGTTAAAATAGTCCATTGTGAACTTACTTTAAATGAAATGTTCAAAATTATTTTATTCCTAAAAACATTTACAACCATATTTTGTAAGTCACTAAGTTGTACATAAGATTAAGTATATTCTTTGCTGTACCTATATATGCATGTACAAAAGTCTCTTTCTTTATTTTAGGATTATGTACTGAAGGACTCTACCGTGTTAGTGGGAACAAAACTGATCAAGACAATATTCAAAAGCAGTTTGATCAAGGTAAAAAGATAATTATATAAGACAAAATCATCATTTTGTGAGTTTCCTTATTGAAATTTCATATGAAAACCTCCTTATGATTATGTATTATGGGAGAAAGTTTGGAAGTATTATTAGGAGTATTTAATCAAACAGATACCAGAGTCAAGAAACAGGAGAGCTGTAAATCCATTACCAGAATTGGAAAAGCAGTAAATTGAATTATGATGCATCATCATCTTTGTGTATGCAGATTTACCTTTAGGTGCAGTTTGAAAGTGTTTTTTTTTCTTTCATGATATTGTGCCAACTGACTAATTAGGGATTTTTTAAAAAGCTGAATTTCCTATTAAATTAATAAATATTAAATTAATTTTATATTTTTATAAAATTTATAATTTATATTCCATATTAAATTAATTTTATGAGATCAAAGATATAAGTGAAAAAAATGAAAGCTGTATGTACTAGGGAGAAAAATGAGTGAATATTTTTATAATCTTGAAGTAGGGAGAGGCCTAAACTTAACATGAAACCATGAACAAGATGATAAACTGGACTGCCTAAAAATGTAAAAACTTCTGTATGGAACAGTGGATAAAACAAAATCAGGAGAAAAACTGTAAGCCTAGGGGGGCGATGGAATTCTTTGCTAGATTAAGCAATTCATTTCAGAAGAACCAACATACATATGAAAATATGCTCAACCTCTGTCAGTTATAAATAAATAAAAATTAAAAAGGTTGTATTTATTAGAATGGAAAAGATTATTGGTAGGGCATAGGCAAACAGGTATATTGTATATTGGTTACAGGTGCTTTAGATAGCTTTTGCTGGAGAAATTCCATTTGTAAATATTTATGTTACAAGTCTTTGTGTAAACCTACCAAGAAATTTATTGTATCATTGTTTGTATTTTGTTTTAAAAGTGGAGAGTCCACTCATGTTTACAAATAGAATACTAGATAACCATATAGAATAATAAAGATTATATGTGTTGAAATGGTAAAATTGTTGAGTGTTGGAGAAGGAGGTGTGTGTGCTTTGCTTTGAAAGAGTATTGTTAGTGTTTCACTTTTAAAAAGTATTTTGTTACAAGAACTGTTTAGACTTTATCAAATTTGTACAATTTTATTTCTAAGTAATAAAAGAAGAATAGTCAGTACACAGGGCCTCTTGATTTAGACTTTCTAGTTTACTGTTTTCTAGTTCTACCACTTACTGTGCTAAGTTGATTCAGTTGTGTCCAACTATTTGCGACGCTATAGTCTGCAGCCCACCAGGCTCCTCTGCCCATAAAATTTTCCAGGCAAGAATACTGCAGTGGGTTGCTGTGCCCTCCTTCAGATCTTTCCAACCCAAGGATCAAATCCACATTTCTTACATCTCCTGCATTGGCAGGCGGGTTCTTTACCACTAGCGCCACCTGGGAAGTCACTTACTGTCTTTGTGACCTCTGGAAGTTAATCTTTCTAAACAGCAACTTTTTCATAATTTATAATGGGAGTGATAAAACTTACCGAAGAATAATGAAATAATGCATATGATGAGTTTTCTGTGCCAGACACCATGTTAAATGTTCACTGGGTAGCTTATATTTCAAGGAATGTAGCCTGCCTAAGGAAGTGAACTTTAGTAAATAAAAGTTTTTAATCATAACATCTTTATAGTTTTTTAAATGAAATAAAATAAATCTTCAGTAGTAGAATATTATGTAAATTTTATGTCTGGGAGAATGTTTTATAGTCGTTGAAATTGTTTATGTGTAGGACAAAATGTAAATATTGGTGATTCTTGGTTAAGGGTATGTGTGAGTTCTTTGTATTTTTATATTATTATTGCAGAATTTCTACAAGCTTGAAATTGCAATGAAATGTTTCCTGCTCCCTCAAAAAATTTTTAACACTTGCTGGTGGAATTTTAATAACCTTGGATAATGCCTTAAAAATGAAATTCAATATAAAATACATATGTGATTCATCTTTTTTTTTTTTTTTCCAAATGAGCAGAAAAGGGATGAAAGGAAACATGCTAATTATAAACAGTGATTATCTCTTGATTATGGGGGTAATTTTTTCTTTATCATAAGTATTCATTGTATTTATAAAAGGAAAATAAGACTTTAAAATAGCAACTCAACCTTATAATACACCTTTACTGTGTTCTGTTCTTGTTTATTTAAAGTCAGAACTTCACTGATAAGTGTTTAAAGTGTTTTATATTAAAATTTTTAAAGTATAAGTTAAAAGGTTGAAGCTTGAATTTATATGTATGATTCCTATCTTCTGTGTCTCTGTTTCCTTATGACCTCTTTTAAATAGCTTACATTAAACAAAATGTTTTAAGAGAAGAGAGATGTTAAATAATATTGCCTGTATACTAATAAGCCTAATACGTTTTTTTTTTATTGTAACAGAAAATGCTCCTTGCTTGGTTTTCTCTTTCATTATCTGTAGTTTTATCAGGCAAACTTACATTAAAACAATGGGGGAGAGATGAATCTGCCTGTAAATAAAGGTGATCAATGAGAAGACTTAAATATCTTTGGGTCTTCAAGTACCCATTTAGCTTACTTCTACTAATAAATTTAAATTTATTATAATTTTTAATTTCAATTTTTGTCTTGTAGATCATAATATCAGTCTAGTATCAATGGAAGTAACAGTAAATGCTGTAGCTGGAGCTCTTAAAGCTTTCTTTGCAGATCTACCAGATCCTTTAATTCCATATTCTCTTCATCCAGAGCTACTGGAAGCAGCAAGTAAGTATAAGTCTCTCTCTCTCTCTTTTTTTTTTTTTTTGAGAAGGACGATGGTAGTGGGGTTTGTACATTGGTTGCAGTGTGTTAAAATAGGTCATTCAGTAGAATGTGTGGCAAATAAAAATTCAGCTTCTAGAACTGTTGATTAAAGTTCTTTCCCTTTAAATAGTTTTAGCTAGCCTCCTAGATGACTAGGTGCTCCTAGAAGTTAGATCATAGTGCTGGAAGTTTGAGGTTTGTGTTTTAATTCAAACTCAAAGGCATTGTAGGAAAAAGAAATTAATTCTTCAAATGAATGTATCTGTAACATACTTTAGTAAAATACAAGTTTTAAGTCAAAGAAATTAACTTTGGCCTCCTGTCTTAAGTCAGTTTTTGAGAGAGTTAGACAGGAAAATGAATACCTATTCAGTATTGATTCATACTTGGCATCATCATTCATCCAGATGTTTCTACTTAGCAGATACTCATTTGTTATCTGGAAAATGAGAAAAAGGGTCTGTTTGACTGTCAGGTAACCTAGTGCTTAATCCTTATTGTGTTCTCAGTATTTAGTTTCTAAATATTTCTCTTCAGTATGTCCTTCTGATTCTAAGTCTTCAGACTCTTTAGAGTGAAGTTACTTGCATGCAATTTTGATTGTTAGAGTTCTCAGTTAATTTTCTTTTAATTAAAATCTACTTCAATATATTGGCACACGATGTAGTTGCCTTATACACAGTCTCATATATAAACTAGGAAAATAGTCCATTTGATAGCTTAGATTTTCTTACTTTTTGACTGTAAAAATAGCATTAGAACTTTCCTAGTTAGGAAATTATTGAGGGCTGATTTAGAAGTAATATGTGGCAAATGAGAAATTTGTTCATACTTGATTTTTGGGCTTCCCTGGTGGCTCAGATGGTAAAGAATCTGCCTGCAATGTGGGAGATCTGAGTTTGATTCCTGGGTCAGGAAGATCCCCTAGAGAAGGGAATGGCTACCCATTCCAGTATTCCTGCCTGGGCATTCCCATGGACAGAGGAGCCTGGTAGGCTGCAGTTCACGGGGTTGCAGAGTCAGACACAGCTGAGTGACTAATACACAGTAAGTGATATTTCTACTACCTGCCATGAGTTGCTATGCGGATTGGACCCCTCCAGAGGAACCCACTGTTAGTTTGGAAGAAAGAAGTGAATGAGGAAGAGCAGCAGTAAGGGTGCTTTCTTCTGTCCTCCTATTTACAGCAGAACTGCCTTTCGGTTACCCTGATTCATAATTTGCATACATTTGAAAAGTAACTGATTGCTGTAGTAATTGTGAAAAAAGATGTTTGATAAGCTAAGTGAATTATAAATAAGTATATGGTGATGCTTTAAATCAGGTGCTGGCAAACTGACCTATAGGCCAAAAATTCAGCTTGCCATCAGTTTTCAGAAGGCTTGCAAGTAAGATTTTTTTTTACATTTTTAAATGGTTGAAAATGTTAAAAGAAAAAATTATATGATATGTTAAAATTATATGAAATTCAGATTTTTTTTTAAGTTCTATTGGAACAAAGCCACTCTTGTTGCATATTGTCTATGGCTGCTTTTGTACAACTGCAGAGTTGAATAGTTTCACCCACAAAGCCATTTTAAACATTTTAGTAAACATTTTAGTTTACTCTTTGTACCATGAATATTAAGAGCTTAACAGATTTATTAGTAATTAGTTGATTCTAAGTCAGTATCTAGTTAGATGTTGCCTCAAAAAATTACTAATACACCATTTCCCCATCCCCAAGTTACCTTTTCAGTTATTAGCTTTGTGAAGTCTTATTGTAATAAATGATGATCTATTTAGTAGCAGATTCTTTACATTTTCTTTGTTTTTGTTTACCTCTCCTAAAATATTTCATACACATTCTTGTTTTATAAAATAAGCATAGTAAGAAGCTTTATCAATATTTTTTAATGTCTGTGTTTCATGCAAATTCCTCACTACTTTTACAGAAATCCTGGATAAAACAGAACGTCTTCATGCACTGAAAGAAATTGTTAAGAAATTTCATCCTGTTAACTATGATGTATTCAGATATATAATAACACATCTAAACAGGTATTTTTATTTTTTGTTTTTGCAAGTAAAATGCACCACAGATTTCAACATGTGTTTCAACTAGACATGTGTTTCAACTAAACACACAGTTCAATTTTGAATCTCTAGATCATTTTTTCTTGGATTTGTAAAATAGGTTTTTCATTAACCTTTTTATAGAAAGATATATGACCCTTCTAGTATATGTAATGATTATATAAAAAGTAAGTGTGGTGAATACTTTTTTTGTCATTGCTGTTCTTTAACAGTTCTTTTCTATAGAATCTTAGAATTTTAGTTACAAAATGACACTTAGATAATTAACTGAATCAACCTGTTTGAAGTTGGAAAAATTGAGATTTAAAGAGAGAAATCATATGCTCAAGTGACATGTCTTACGATTAGAATCCAAATTTTATTAAGTAGTTTAATTCCCTCTTCTTTTGTATATCTTGCTTGTTTTGTTTGGATAGTCTTCATAGTGAAAGTCTATTAGAAACTTGAATTCATATTATCATCCTTCTTGACCGAAATGCATAACATTATCCAATAGCAAAAACCTTAAATAATGTAAAGCTTCAAGTTCATGCTTTTCTCTATAAAGAAACTCTTGCCAATATCATTCATTAAATGAAAGAAAATATTGATATTGTATAATGGAATAAACCTCAACACTTTGGAGTTAAATAGGTTTGGTTTTGAAACATTTTTAGTTTTGTGGCCTTGGACAAATTTTTTAACCCTTCCTAAGTCTTGATTTTCTTGACTGTATAAGAGTGAGAAGAATAACACAGAGTTGTTATTGAGACTGAGAGTCCACCCTTCACAATATTTTCTACTAACATTGAAATGAACTCATGTTTGGTTTTTTTAAGCTAATACTGTCAGTGTCTAAAACAAGTACATTTCAGTTTGTACCTCTTAAAAGAGATTATTAAAGTTTTGTTGTTATCAGAGTAGCATAAAATTATAAACATTTCTAGTAACTTCTCTGAGGTCTCCCTCTCTGAGAAAATACTAGCATACATAGCATTGCAGTACAGTTAGTGGAATTCCTCTTTTGAAAATTACCATACAGATGGTTCATGCTTTAACAGATGTGTACAGGGTACTATAAGAGACGTTATATAGTATGGAATGTTGGGATGGTATATGAACATATTATTTTATAGTTTGATTGAAGTGCTGAAATAAGAATTGAACTTCATTAAAAAATAATATGGAAAAGGGACAAAGGAAAGAGCATGTTAAAAGAATCATGTGCTGGTCCACCATCAGTGTTATGTTAGACACTTAACTAGTGTGTTTGGCTCCAGTGATACAACAGTTAGTGACAACAGGCACCTTTGATACATTGAGGAATAGCAAAGAAGCATACGTTGCTTGAGCAGAGTGAAGGAAAGGACACTACTACTCAGAGTGTAACCTATTGACTAGCTTTAGTCCTCAAAGTATTTTCACAAGGAGTTTGCTTTCAAGTATATCACTAATTTTCACTGTTGAGTTCAACTGACATTTACAGGGGTTGGAGTGGGGACCAAGTGTCAATGAAAAAAACATTGCATGATTGTTTCTCTGAATGGTATGGGCAGCCACTAGAAAGTAGAATAGAGAAATTGTATCATTAGATTTAAATTTTAAAAGAAACACTCAATTACTGACAATAGTGGGTTTACTCTTTGTGCCAGGTACTCTTATAAGTGCTGTACACACATCAGTAAATAAAATAGTCACACATTTCATGGAACTTACATTCTAGTGTAGGAAATAAATGATAAATATATGATGGGTGATTGACGAATTGCAAAAATTAATCCATAGAGTTGCTCTTTAAATACATTCTCTTTCACCTTTCATATTCAGTGAGTTACTGTGTCAGATTAGTTTTTTCTCCTAATTGTTTTTCCTTTTCATTCCTCTGCCACTGCTTTAGTTTTAATTTCATCATTTCTCATTTAGGGAACTCTAGTTTTTCATTGAGCGTTCTCTGCCAGTTTTTCTTTCTCCTTTGATCACAATGCCAGAGTGATTGTTCTGAAAACTCTTTCTGTAAAGATCACTTATATCCTGAAGAAAAAAATCCAAATTGTTTAACATTTAGTGGCCTAGTTCTAACTTATTCTGTTAAATTTCCTTTCCGTTTCCACCACGTTATTATTACAGTGCCACTGTATTAAACTAATAGCATTTAACAAAAAATATCAATTTGTGCCTGGATCCTTTTCACATCTTGACATGACTGCCTTAGTCTTTCTCAAAATTCGGTCCTCAAACCAGCAGCATCAGCAAAATCTGGGCACTCATTAGGAATGCAAATTATCAGACCCCACCCAAGACATAATTATCAATATTGTGTTTTAAAAGGCTTTCCAGGAGATTCTGATACACACTGAGAACCACTGGGAGTTGTTTTTTGTTTTTCTTTTTAATGTTGATTTACAATGTTTTGTTGGTTTCAGATGTTCAGCAAAGTGATTCAGTTACATACTTTCTCAGATTCTTTTCCATTATAGGTTATTATGGAATATCAAATATAGTTCCTGTACTATACAGTAGGGCCTTACTGTTTTTGTATTTTATATGTAGTAATGTGTATCTGTTAATTCCAAAGTCTTCATTTATTCCTCTCCTACCCTTCCCCTTTTGGTAACCATAGGTTTTCTATGTCTGTGAATCTGTTTCTGTTTTGAACAAATAAGTTCATTTGTATCATTTTATTTTTTAGATCCCACATATAAGTGATATTGTATGGTGTTTTTCTCTTTCTGACTTACTTTTCTTAGTATGTCTCTAGGTCCATTCATTAACTACAGATAGCATCATTTCATTCTTTTTTATTCCATTGTGTATATATATTTACCATATTTTTATCCTTTCATCTTTTGATGGACACTTAAGTTGCTTCCATGCCTTAGCTGTTGTAAATAATGCTGCTGTGAACATTGGGGTGGATATATCATTTCAGTTTAGAGTTTTCATCTTTTCTGGATGTATGCCCAGGAGTGGGATTGCTGTATCATATGGCAACTCTAATATTTTAAAAAAACCTCTATACTGTTCTCCATGGTAGCTGCACCAATTTACATTCCCACCAACAACAGTTTAGGAGGGTTCACTTTCCACCCTCCTTATCATTTATTACTTGTAGACTTTTTGATGATGGCCATTCTGAGTAGTGTGTGATGATATCTCAGTATAGTTTTAATTTGCATTTCTCTAATAATTAGTAATGTTGAGCGTGTTTTCATGTGCCTATTGGTCATCTGTGTGTCACTGGAGAAATGTCTATTTGGGTTTTCTGTCCATTTTTGATTGGGTTTGCTTTGTGGGTTTTTTTGATACTGAGTTGTCTGACCTGTTTGTGTATTTGAAATTAACTCCTTGTCGATGACACTGTTTGCAAATATTTTCTCCCATTCCATAGATTGACTTTTCACTTTGTTTATAGTTTCCTTTGCTATGCAAAAGCTTGTAAGCTTGATTAGGTCACATTTATTTTTGCTTTCATTTCTATTGCCTTGGGCAGCTGACCTGAGAAAGCTTTGCAATGATTTATGTCAGACAGTATGGCTTCCCAGGTGGCTCAGTGGTAAAGAATCTGCCTGCCAATGCAAAAGACACAGGTTTGAACCCTGAGTCAGGAAGATCCCCTGGAAAAGAAAATGGCAACCCACTCTAGTATTCTTGCCTGGGAAATCTCATGGGCAGAGGAGCCTGGTGGGCTACAGTCCATGGGGTCACAAAGGAGTCAGACAGAACTTAGTGACTAAACGACGATGTCAGTGTTTTGCAAATGTTCTCGTCTAGGAGTTTTATGGTTTCATGTCTTACATTTAAGTCCTATGCCGTTTTGACTTCTTTTTTTTTTTTTTTTGTATAATGTGAGAAAGTGTTCTGACTTCACTGATTTACATGTGGCTGTCCAGCTCTCCTACTTACTGAAGACACTGTCTTTTCTCCATTGTGTATTCTCCTTTGTTGAAGGTTAATTGTCCATAGATGTGTGGGTTCATTTCTGGGTCCTCTGTTCTGTTCCATTGATCCATGTGTCTGTTTTTATGCCAGTACCATGCTGTTTGATTATTTCAGCTTTCTAGTATTTGAGAACCACTGTTTTGACTGAAGTACTCTTCCTAGTGTTTTACTAGCACCCATTACCCTTTACTCAACTTAAACATTACCTCCCTTTTGTTTGTTTGTTTTGACTCAACGATTAGACTTGAGTTCATGTCTTTCCAATTTATGGGGATTTTCAGAATCTTTATTTGACAACCACATAGGCATACCTGACTGGGCCCCACTATACACTGTATTTTAAGAAAAGGTTGATTTTATTCTGAATATTCTTAGTCTCTTTGCAAAAGATAATGCCTTTTTACCACAGAACACATGTTTTTAGGGCATTTATTTTACCTCAGATGAACAATTCCTATGTTTGGGGATGTGGGTCCTTTGGTTTAAGTTTTAAACTTTTTGATATGCACAGTTAAGTATAAAATTTTCCTGCTACTTTGTGTTTTGAGCTATTTCTTTATGTGTGAAATGAGAGGGTTGGATAAAATATCTAAAACTTCCTCCCCATTTAATAATTTTGAGTTAAAATTCAAGATTTGCTTCTTCTTGATTTTTATATATGGTGGTAGTAATGCTTGCTCACATATTTGAAAGACTACGTGCAAATTAGTAATATATGGTCATTTGTAGATTATTTATTAAATTATAAGTGTTTTAAGGTAGAATGCGCTTCTGTGGACTGTTGTCATTGAAATTAAATTTGTGATGATGTGCAAGGTTAGTTAATAATTAAAAAGATTGCTTTTTTAGAATACTAGAAACTTAATTTTTTTTGAAAGTTAAAAAGTCTCCTGGTTGGAGATAGAATAATTTTTCTGGAAGTAAAAACCATCTTTGAATCTCATAAGGAATGGATTTTACTGCTGTCTTCTGTTATTAGAATGTAGTTGAACATGGAATGCACAAGAAGAAAATGTTTCAAATTTGAAGTTAAGATTAAAAAAAAATAATAAAACTAAATCATCAGAAATAATTTCCAGCTCCTGAATTCTTTCATTGTAATGAGTTTTGACTGGTTTCTAATTGTTCTTTTATATCATAATTTCAGGGTCAGTCAACATAATAAAGTCAACTTAATGACAGCAGACAACTTATCCATCTGTTTTTGGCCAACTTTAATGAGACCTGATTTTGAAAATCGAGAATTTCTGTCTACCACCAAGATCCATCAATCCGTTGTTGAAACATTCATCCAACAGTGTCAGTTTTTCTTTTACAATGGAGAAATTGTGGAAATTGCAAACACTGTGGCTCCACCACCACCTTCAAACCCAGGACAGTTGGTAGAACCAATGGTACCACTTCAGTTACCACCACCATTGCAACCTCAGCTGATACAACCACAGTTACAGACGGATCCTCTTGGTATTATATAAGTAAGGAGGATTGCAGACAGCCGGAAATTGGACAAAAGCAAACCTAGACATGCATGTTTCAGGGTTCAGTAGTATACTTCATGTTTCTTACAGATAATTCACATTCAAAATGATGAGACATTTCCTCTTTGAACTGTATGGTATTCCTTACTCATTTACATTACAAATCTAAGACCATGTGATAAGCATGACTGAGAGGTTTAATTTTTATAAACAAAAATAGCTATAAAATACAAAGCTGCTGTTGCATGCAACCTTATTGCAATCAGTATATCATTCCTGTGGCATTTTCTGTCACATTATATTGTGAATAAAATTTTTCTATAGAAATTTAATGATTTAAAAACACGTATATGAAACATTTAATGCTTTCCAGCCTGCTTTATGGCTGGTTTTGTTATTTGATGTGTTAATTTGAGCAACTTAATTTACTTTTAGCAGTCTGTGTAGATAACTAAAAGCCCAGTTAAGTATTTTATTATTTCAGGCTACTTAGGCCATGCTTGGGATGTTGTTTGAAAGAAAGAAAAATACATTTAACATATTTCTGCACCTTCATCTTCTAAGTAAACCTGTGGATGATTCGATGGGGGTAAATGAAAATATTTCTTGTACACACATACCAAGGACATGCTTGTGGCTAAAGTGAGTTGATAATGTTGTGCAAAGGATAGTTGTCACCAACTCATTTCTTTATAGTCCATAATGAAACCAACATCTTGTATACTGTTAATTCTGTAAACAGATGCATGTTCAAAAGATCTATTATGGTCTTGTAATCTTAATCTAATATATTTTAGATATTTTAATTTTTTCCCTCTTGGGAAATACATTTAGTATAGTGTAGAAAATACTTCATGACATTTTCATATAAGGTTATATAACTTTTCATACATAAACATGAAATTTGTTGTAGAAAATTCTTTAAACCAAACATTTTAATCTAGGACTTCAATTTAATCTGTCCCTTGATTCTATTTTTATGTGGCCCTTAAAAAACATATCCAAAAATCCATTGCTAATATAGCAATAAAAATACTTTGGGTACTGACAGCCTCTTTGGAGTATGTATATATAAAGTTGCAAACTTGTATTCATATTCTTTTCTGTGATATGTTGTACTAAAATCCAAAGTGGCTTTTGCACCATTTTGTAAAACAATTATTTTCCTTTGATGTTGGTACCAGATTTGCTGTAAATGACTGCTGCTTTGGAGGTTTAACATTGTTAGCAAAGTTACAACCAGAACACTAAATTACGGATAAAATTTTCAGAATTAAATGGCATAGGTAAATTTTGTTAGGATTTATGCAAAATTTGTTCATTATCAAACCACGCCCCTTTTTTTCCCCAGAAAGGAAAAAAAATGTGGTTTTTTGTTGCTAGGTTATATTTTGTGTAGTAAAGAAAAATTTCTTCAGTCCATGTTGTAATCTTCATACTGCGATTTTAAGGTTGTCTAATGTATACTATAGTAAATAGATGATTTTGAGATTCGAGGCTCCTAAGAGTTTGATTGGCTACATTTTTTCCTAAAATAAATACTGTCTTTCCCAACTGTTATGTCCTAGGTATTGTACTTCTGACTTTGACTTCAGAATCAAGATGTTGACATGAACCAGGCTGCTGTGGAAGTACATGTATATTATAAACTATCTTACTTGTGTTAGGCTCTTACCTGTTATTATCTTTTCTAAGAAAACAAAGTCCCTGTTATTCCTATTGCAAAGCACACAGGAATTAAGAAAGTACAGTAATTTTTAAAAAGAAAAATCTGGTAAATGTAGTATTCTTGTTCTATATTACTTATACCTATTGTCTATATAGCTTTAATTTATAGCTGTCAGTTTAACATCAGCATGTCTGGCAAAGAAAATTAAACTTTAAGAGTTTTATAAACTGTTTCTAGGTTGCTAAAGAATTTATTTTTCTACTATATATGGTATAGACAAAGCTCAAAACTATGTACAGGAAAAAAGCCTGACTATTTCTTTTGGAAGTAGGCTGAAAAGAGAATTTTCAGAACTGTTCATGTCTTCAGTTCATCCGGTCATAACTTTGCTATTGTAATATGTGAATCCCAGTTTATTTAAGCTATTCTCTTTTATACTGTGTTAATTTAACTTTCATGTACATTTAGTGCAACTTTTGTTATTAAAACTAGCATTTACTATTTTCCACATTTACTACCTTACACCTTCCCCAAAATTTATCTCCACTTTTCTGTGCGTTCTATAATTGATTTGAAAAGTTTCATAGCAGATCATTTAAAATTCTACTTTTGGTTCAGTTAACCAATAGGTTACAGTTAATTGATAATTAAAATACAGTTTTAAGCTCAGTCTGTTACACTGAATTGATTGCGTTTGTTTTTGCCAAGGGTTTAGATATGTTTTTTAATGTTAGAAAAGTAATTCTGCAAGCAAAATAATATAATGAAACTCTTTTCTGGTAAGTTACTGGAAGGTTTCACTGTTTTAGGGAACTGTCATATATGAAACTTCTTAAAGGATGAAAAGAATATTAGATAGTCTCGTAATTATGGGTAAATATTAAGGCATTATATTTTACAGTTTTAAATAAAATTCCATCTACACACATGTTGCCATCGTTTCATTTAAGCTTCAGTGCTTATTATAATATTGTACTTAACACTATCTAGATTAGCAGTATAAAGAAGCATAGTGGAACTGTCTAAATTTTCAGTAGATTTATGGGAAATCAAATTCTCTTCAACAGACACTTATGATATACAGTTAATTTTAGAACAAAATTCAAGGCAAAATATATTTTCATTTGAAATGGTATTTGCTAGTAGTGCTTTCTCCCTCTAATACTTACAATGTAAATAATGTAGGTACCAGCAATCTAACTTAGCCAAAAAGCAGCTTTTATTTTCCATACTGTATGTAAATAATGTAGACCTTTTTTTTTTTTTTTTTGAGGTACTGGAATTTAATTTCTTATATCTCTTAGATAGTAACAGAAGGGAACAGTTGGATTAAGAACTTAGGCCTTAGCTTACATGGTGATTTTTAGTTTTTTATACAGTAATAATTGTGATGCTATTTGTCAACTGGATATAAATATATATATAATTTTAAAAAGTCAAAGTGCTTTGTTTCTTTGTTTATAATGTAATTTTTTGTGCTTCACCAACAGGATGCTGCAGTAAATTAAATATCAGTGAAGCTTCTGTATAAAGAATGCTATGAATAAAACATTAAGAAGCTATGTAATTTTAAGTTATAGTTGCCTCTAATTTTACCATTTCATTGGTAAAAATAAACTTTTTTTTCATAAAATAGGAAAAATTTTTTTAAAATTATGTCAGTATGGTGACATAATTTACTTCAAGAAGTGTGCTTTTACTGTACCATGAGAGGAGATCCAAAATCTATTCTGGATGTATACCTACAGATGAAAATTTAATTTTAAAATGTTTGAAAAACAAGGTTACACAGGTTTCTTAAGACTCAGATGTTACCTAGGTCTGAATTTTTAGCTGTGGCTAGACATTATTTTGAGCTACTGGAAGTATTGGAAGCCTATTCTAGTTTATAACAGAGGTGCTGACATTGAAGAATATAATACTTTTGTTTTCTTCATGGTTCATGAATATTACAGTCAAAGTTTATGGGACTGTGTTACCATATTCTATGGATCTGGTGAGATCAGTGACCTGAATGATGATTGTATGTGTTTTATCTTAAGTTTAATCCTTTTAACTACCTTAACTCTTAGGCTGAACAATTCTGATTTACTTCAAAACTTTATATCACTTAAAAATTTTTTTATTGTGTCTGAACTCTTGAAATTCTCAGAAGCCTTTTCAGTTTATCAAGTGCCTGAAAAGTTTTCTAAGATTGAATAAGGGAAGGAACTACTCTTCAAATTGAATAAGGGAAGGAACTACTCTTCAACATTGACTTCTTATGGTAGGGTCTGTGTGTAGTTGAGAAGACTCTTCAAGCATTAATAACATCTTATCTCCAATGTCCAGTCACTAGAAGTGATCCAAGTACCATGATCTCTTAAGGTAAAGTCTACTGACTAATGAACTTTGGGGATATTCACTACTTAGTTGATCCTCCTCATTGTTCCTATGAGCATGATTCCATTTTTTCCCCCTTACAGTGTTAGTTTTATCTCTGTGCTGTTGGGATCGAGGAATTGGGAAGTTTTCATCTCTGGTGCAGGGCTGGGTGGAAAGGATCCACAGTTCTCACTTGTTTAAATCTTAAAGTATTTAACATTAATCTTTTATAGAAATCTTTCAGGATCTTAGCTTGATGTATTAAATTTTAAATCTTGAATCCATGGCTGATTGATGTCAATATATGACAAAAACCACTACATAACTGTAAAGTAATTAGCCTCCAACTATTAAAAATAAATGGAAAAAAATATATATATATAAAAATTTTTAATCTTGGAATTAATGCAGTGTTGGCAGTTCTGGTTTAGTTACTTTTACTCATTGTTGGAAGAGTGCCAAGACCTTCAGTAGAATGGACTTCTGCTGTAAGTAGAAGTCAGGGAATTTATAGTTTAGGAACAAACTGATACTTGTTTATTCTCACAGTATAGATTTTCTCTTCAGCTTTATTTGCCTTATAAAATTTATTCTGAACTATTTAATGATGGTTCTTGTTCTGATAGCTTGTCTGGTACTTTCCCTTGGTATTAAAACGTATTTTTTCAAATTTCTTTCTATTTTGTATTAAATCTTAATCCCAGTATAAGTGATGTTGGATTAGCAGTTGACATACTTACTAATTGCTTAGTAATTCATCCAAATTAGTTTTAGTTATGTATCAGTACTCACCAGGGCTTCCTAGGTGGCTTAGCGGTAGAGAATCTACCTTCTAATGCAGGAGCCCCAGGAGACGCATGTTTGATTCCTCGATGTGGAAAATCCCCTGAAGGGGGAAATGGTAACCCTCTCCAATATTCTTGCCAGGATAATCTCATGGACAGAGGAGTCTGGCAGGCTACAGTCCATAGTATCGGCAGAGTCGAACATGACTGAGCGACAGCACCAGCTCATTTTTTATGACCTTGAACTAAGTAGTCCTATTTAATATTTTTAAGTCCCTACCAGTTTTTAATACATAAACTGTGAACTTCCAGATGTTCAAGCTGGTTTTACAAAAGGCAGAGGAACCAGAGATCAAATTGCCAACATCCGCTGGATCATCGAAAAAGCAAAAGAGTTCTAGAAAAACATCTATTTCTGCTTTACTGACTCGCAGAACTTTTGACTGTGTGGATCACAAGAAACTGTGGAAAATTCTGAAAGAGATGGGAATACCAGACCACCTGACCTGCCTCTTGAGAAACCTGTATACAGGTCTTGACAACAACAGTTAGAACTGGACATGGAACAAGCACAGACTGGTTCCAAATAGGAAAAGGAGTACATTAAGGCTGTATATTGTCACCCTGCTTATTTAACTTATATGCAGAGTACATCATGAGAAACGCTGGGCTGGATGAAGCACAAGCTGGAATCAGGATTGCCGGGAGAAATATCAATAAATTCAGATATGCAAATGACACCACCCTTATGGTAGAAAGGAAAGAACTGAAGAGTCTCTTGATGAAGGTGAAAGAGCAGAGTGAAAAAGTTGGCTTAAACATTCAAAACACTTAAGATCATGGCATCCGGTCCCATCATTTCATGGCAAATTGATGGGGAAACAGTGGTTGACTTTATTTTTTTGGGCTTCAGAATCACTGCAGATGGTAATTGCAGCCATGAAATTAAAAAACGCTTACTCCTTGGAAGGAAAGTGATGATCAACCTAGACAGCATAGTAAAAAGCAGAGACATTACTTTGCCAACAAAGTTCTGTCTAGTCAAGGCTATGGTTTTTCCAGTAGTCGTGTATGAATGTGAGAGTTGGGCTATAAAACAAGCTGAGTGCCTTTGAACTTTGGTGTTGGAGAAGACTCTTGAGAGTCCCTTGGACTGCAAGGAGATCCAACCAGTTCATCCTAAAGGAGATCAGTCCTGGGTGTTCATTGGTAGGACTGATTGTAAAGCTGAAACTCCAGTCCTTTGGCCACCTGATGTGAAGAGCTGACTCATTTGAAAAGACTCTGATCCTGGGAAAGATTGAAGGCAGGAGCAGAAGGGGACGACAGAGGATGAGATGGTTGGATAGCATCACCGACTGAATGAACATGAGTTTGGGTAGGCTCTGGGAGTTGGTGATGGACAGGGAGGCCTGGTGTACTGCAGTTCATGGAGTTGCAAAGAGTCAGACATGACTGAGCGACTGAATGAACCTGTTTTTAAACTGTCTTACCAGTTTTAAATTTCAAACTCTTAATTTCTCTTACCTCTAGATTCTTGGTATTTCATTTTATCCATATAGATACCTTTGTAGGTGTTTAATGAAGCCAGCTTATATTTAATAACTTAAAATGATAGATAAAGTTAGAAGCAGTGTGCTCTTTCCCTACTATGGTTAATTATTTGTATAAAACAAATTGTTTCAAATGTGTAGGTGAAAAGGTGTTTTTAAAACTAGCTATCTGAGAGAACACAGTCTTAGATACTCTTTGAGATTTCTTGATATTTTATTTGCAAAAATTTGTTGGCACTCAAAAGTACAATTTTAGTTTATATAGAGAAACTATTATTAGCAATGTAATTTTTTTGAAAAATACAAACTGTTTGATCCAATTCTTCATTACAAAATGACTGTTGTAAGTTACATTAAAATCCACTTAAGAGCTTCCCAGGTGGCTTGGTGGTAAAGAATCTGCCTGCCAACGCAAGAGACACAGGTTTGATCCCTGGTGCAGGAAAATTCCACGTGCCGTGGAGCAACTGAGTCCCTGCAACACAGATACTGAACCTGTGCTCTAGAGCCTGGGAACTGCAACTACTGAGCCCGCACTTCCTAGAGCTCATGCTCTGCAACAAAAGAAGCCACTAGAATGAGAGGCCCACACCGCAACTAGGGAGTAACCCCCACTTGCCACAGCTAGAGCAAGCCTGCACACACCAGCAGAGACCCAGCACAGCCAATAGGTGAATTTAAAAAAATTTTTAAATCCACTTTGATAATTATTTTTATGGTATAGATCAGGGTGAGCAAACTTTCGGTTACAGGACAGACAGCAGATGTCTTTAGACTTTGTAAGTCATACAATCTCTGGCACCATTCAATTCTGTGGTGCAAAAATAACCAGAACAACACAGAATTAAATGAATGTGACTGCATTCTAATAAAACTATCAAGAGGCAGCAGACTGGATTTGGTCAACAGAGCTTAGACTGATCCTTGCCTTAGATGGTTAGTAAAATTAATCTTCCAAATTTTATTCATGTGGAATAATGTATGATAGAGTAACTCAGAATAATGTAGGTCAGAGTAAAATTTTACAAAGGATAATGACAGTTGCCCTCTATTCATACCACTTCCCTCCCCCCCCCCCAACTGAATCATCTCTTTTAGTTGTAAGTAATAAGTAAATGAGAACTGTGTGGAGTAGTTTTTTTTTGTTTGAAAGATCACAGTAGGTTAATAAAACATTGCATCTAGAATTTAGGAATGGTGATAAAATTTTAAATGTCACAAATGAATTGCTTTCACAGCTTTATTTCTGTTCTTAGTATTTTTGAGGGTAGTAATTTAATATGTAATCGTGACCATACAGTGTTTTAATAAGTTTTCATATAAGTTAGTGAAGTGATTAATATCTTTAAAGTGCTAACCAAAAATAAAATGTCCATAATGGATTAAGTGTGTGACCATCATTTAATGGGTGATCTCTTCAAATTGTTGATCTTTATTTCTGATATCTTTTTGGTTGTTTTATATAAGTGCTGTATGAGGGTTATATGACAAATCCTGATTGATTGGTTAAATTCAAACAAGTTCCTTCAGGTGAAACTAATCTTTCTCAAGTTTAAGAATGTGCTGGCTTTCAAGTGTTTTTCTATTTATAGCAGTGGTTTCCCTAAATCAAAATCACTTGTAGCTTTTTAAGAACCAAGGTATCCAAAAGCTACACAGCTATACGATCTTCTGAGGTGTGAGAGTAAGAGATTTATTCCCTGTCATGTGCCTTTATACTCCATGTAGGTAGGACAAAATAGGAGCACCCAAAGAAAAAATTTTGTATGGTAGGAGTTGACTATGTAGAAAAATCCTGGCATTCAAATTTAAACTCATAACCTTATATCATGTAGGCTTGATAGTAACTGAGCAGTTTTACAATCACACATTGTATTAAGCTAGTCAAAACTAAACTTTTTAATGGTAGAGATCTGGGCATGTTAGTAAGGAGAGTTTAAATGCTATTTCCTAGAATATTAAAGTGTTTATAGTTCCTTCTCTCCCATTTTGTGAATAAAGGGTTCAATCAGAGGCAGGGAGAAACTGATAATAAAGGCAATAGGGCAAAGATTTGGGGGAAAAGGACAGTAATTTGCATCAGTTCAGTTGCTCACTTGTGTCCAACTCTTTGCTATGCCATGGACTGCAGCCTGCCAGGCTTCCCTGTCCATCAGCAACTCCCTGAGCTTACTCAAACTCATGTCCATCGCATTGGTGCTGCCATCCAAACATCTCATCCTCTGTTGTCCCCTTCTCTTCCCGCCTTCAATCTTTCCCAGCATCAGGGTCTTTCCAATGAGTTGGTTCTTCGCATCAGGTGACCAAAGTATTGGAGTTTCAGCTTCAGTATCAGTCCTTCCAATGAACACCCAGGACTGATTTCCTTTAGGATGGACTGGTTGGATCTCCTTGCAGTCCAAAGGACTCTCGAGAGTCTTCTCCAACACCACAGTTCAAAACCATCATTTCTTTGGTGCTCAGTTTTCTTTACAGTCCCCAACTCTCACATCCACTCATGACCACTGGAAAAAACCATAGCTTTGAATAGACGGACCTCTGTTGGTAATGTCTCAGCTTTTTAGTATACAGTCTAGGTTGGTCATAGCTTTTCTTCCAAGGAGCAAGCATCTTTTAATTTCATGGCTGCAGTCACCATCTGGAACTCAAAAAAAAGTCTCACTGTTTCCACTGTTTCCTCATCTATCTGCCATGAAGTGACGGGACCAGATGCCATGATCTTAGTTTTCTGAATGTTGAGTTTTAAGCCAGCCTTTTCACTCTTTCTCACTTTCATCAAGAGACTCTTTAGTTCTTCTTCGCTTTCTGCCATAGGGTGGTGGTATCTGCTTATCTGAGGTTATTGATACTTCTCCTGGCAATCTTGATTCCAGTTTGTGCCTCATCCAGCCCTGCATTTCGCATGATGTACATTTAAGTAAAATGTAAGTAAAGTAAGTAAATATACTGCATATAAGTAAAGTAAAATATAAGTAAAATAAGTAAAATAAGCATGGTGACAATATACAGCCTTGACGTACTCCTTTCCCAATTTGGAACCAGTCTTTTTTCCCCTGTCCAGTTCTATGCTGCTGCTGCTTTTTTTTTTTTTTTTTTTAATTTTTTTTAATTTTTCAGGTCTATGCTTCTTGACCTGCATACACATTTCTCAAGAGGCAGGTCAGGTGGTCTGGTATTCCTATCTCTTGAAGAATTTTCCACAGTTTGTTGTGATCCACATAGTCAAAAGCTTTGGCATAGTCAATAAAGCAGAAGTAGATGTTTTTCTGGAACTCTGTTGCTTTTTTGATGATCCAGTGGATGTTGGTAATTTGATCTCTGATTCGTCTGCCTTTTCTAAATCCAGCTTGAACATCTGGAAGTTCTTCATTCACATACTGTTGAAGCCTGGCTTGGAGAATTTTGAGCATTACTTTGGTAGCATGTGAGATGAGTGCAATTGTGCGGTAGTTTGAGCGTTCTCTGGCATTGCCTTTCTTTGGGATTGGAATAAAAACTGACCTTTTCCAGTCCTGTGGCCACTGCTGAGTTTTCCAGATTTGCTGGCATATTGAGTGCAGCACTTTCACAGCATCATCTTTTAGGAATTGAAATAGCTCAACTGGAATTCCATCACCTCCATTAGCTTTGTTTGTAGTGATGCTTCTTAAGGTCCACTTGTCTTCACATTCCAGGATGTCTGGCTCTAGGGAGTGATCACACCATCGTGGTTATCTGGCTCATGAAGATCTTTTTTGTATATCACTGATAGCATGTATTAATAATATACATGTCATTGATTTAGCAAGTATGAGAGTACATTCCAATTAGGAAAGAGAATGAGAAACAGTTTACTTTTAAGTGAAGGAGACAATAACATTGATTTACAATTTTACCTCAGAACCATGTCAATTCTCTTAACATCTGTTATATTTTGAGGAGCTTAAAGTGTCTGGGCATCCCATGATCCATTACATTGATGTCACACTAACTACGCAGGTGGAGTCCTTGATGAGACAGTGCACTCCAGAGGAGAGAGAGAAGCCTTTTTAAGATCAGGGAGCTTTCACTTCAGTAGACTTTTTAGGGTCCCCCTCAGAGTAAGAGAAATTTGCTATTATATATCTTGCATCCCCTACTACAAATAAGGAAGTACAGCACCTGGTGGGCCTCTTCAGGCTCTGAATGGAACACATTCTACGCCAGAGTCTTTCAACCTTGGCACTACTGGCACTTTGGACCAGATAATTCTTTGTGGGGGGAGCTATGCTGTGCATTATAGGATGTTTAGCAGTATCCCTAGCCTCTACCCAAGTTGATCTGAATAGCACTACCCCTACTGTAGTCGTGAAAATAAAAACTGGCTCCAAACTTGGCCAAATGTCCCCTGGGGAGCACGATCACCCCTGGTTTGGAGCCCTTGTTCTGTATCTAGGAATCCTCCTGTCCCTTAAACCAAGTGACAGGGAAAGCTGCCAGATTTCAAGGTGGTCCAGAATAGAAGAGAGTCCAGAAAAAGGTAAAGCTTTGGTACAAGCAAGTATGCAATAGTATCCAGCAGACCCTCTGGTCTTAGAGGTGTCAATAGTGCAAATGTAGAGTTTGTTGAAAATCCTAAAGGGACAGACCCTTGGGGTTCTGAAACAAGATCATGCCATCTAGAATACTTTATGTTTTGAAACACAGCTCCTGACACATTCCTGGGCTCTTGTGGAGACAGAAGCATTTGACTGTGGACACCAAGTGCCCACGTCCTGTTTTGGGAGGATGGTGGGACAGTAGAGGAGATACTGGATCATCACATGACAGAGGAAGAAGAAACCTTAAAGAACCTCAACATTTCTTCCCTAAGGAATCTGAGTTCAGAGAGATGACTGCTTTGCCTAAAATCATTAACAGGTTAGTGGCAACCAAGCTGGGTGAATTCTAATCCAGGTTAGTGAGTGTCTCATTTCATAAATTGAAAATGATTGCATTCCCCTGTGGAATATTGTTCCACAATTCTTGGGTTGTTTAATACTGTGACTGTAGATTAAAGAGAATTTAGTGGACTGGTTTGATGTCTTTCTCTTACAGGATGCATTCTGAGTCCCCCAAAACTTACAAAACAAACTTGAACATTGGGAACTGCTTGGTATGTGTGTGATATGTGTGGGTTCTTGGGTTTTAGATCAACAAGAGGGAATCTCCTCCCTTACCCTTGCCCTATCATATAGTGGACAACAAACCTTTTTTGCCAGGTTACATGGAGCAGCAGCTTTCAATTCTCATTTTGATCAAGACCCAGAATAAAAATTACTTTGACAGGATGATTCATTTGTGTATTTGCACACATACACACCTACACATAGAACATAGATATGAAAGTTTCCCAAACAGAACTTGCCCTTACCATATATTAATGCTTTCAAATACTTTCTGTATTTTTTTTAGTGTTGATCATAACCAATTAATTATAGCTGCAATCCTCCCTTGCAGGTGATTTCTCTGCCCAGGAAGAGGTTAGGTCCCAAGGTTAAAAAAAACAAAACAACAGCAAAAAAAAACCCACAAATGTTGAGAGTTTTTAAATATAAGTTGATAAGAATAGGTACTCAAAGGTTAATTTGTCAAATATGAACTACTTATTGGAAGTCGTTTGTTTGGATGGAAATACATCTCCCATTGGGAGAACGTACCTCTTAAGGTATAAAGCAGGTCAGTCCACAACAGTTTCTTTCCCTAAATTATACACAGGAGTAGAATATCAGCTAGGCAGCATCTTGGGGTGGGTGGGCAGTCAGCCACTTCACTGATGCCCTTATACCTTCTACAGCCATTTCAAAAACAGGACATTCTCTTTTATAATACAGACCAAAAAAAAAAAAAAAAAATCTAACCAATCCCTTTGAACAGTGTGATAACCAAAAATGCAAAATTTCTTGAAATGGAATTTTTTTGCCCAAACATTTGGATTATTAAATATGTGATGTTTATAACTTCCAAATATTCTAGAAGCATTTTCACTGTGTATGAGTTATACCCACTTAAAAACATGTTATCTCCAACATTGAGTAGGAATCAGGAACAAGAACTACACAATAGAGCAGCTACAGACTCTACAATAAACACTTTCTATACAAACATGTTCTGTCCTGGACTTAGTAATTCTATGGACAATACTATTTTAATTTTCCAGATGAGGAAACTGAGATGCAGATATTTTAAACGTAATTTTTTCAAGATTATACAAGCTTCATGGTGAATTTGTACCCTGATTGTTGACTTCAAAGTACATGTTCCTTTTTTTTTTTTCTTAAGGCATTTGAAAATTTTTACAATTAATACTTTGGTTGCACTGGGTCTTCATTGTTGTATGTGGGTTTTCTCTAGATTCAGAGAGTGGGACTACTCTCTAGTTGAAGTGTGCAGACTTCTGTTGCGATGGCTTCTCTTGTTGTGGAGCACAGGCTCAATGTGCATGGGCTTCCGTAATTGGAGCACGCAGGCTCAGTAGTTACTGCTCATTGCTCTAGAGCTTGAGGTCAGTAGTTGTGGTGAACAGACTTAGTTACTCCATGGCATGTGGAACTTTCCCAGACCAGGGATCGAACCCATGTCCCCTGCATTGGCAGATGGATTCTTATCCACTCGACCACCAGGGAAGTCTAAAACTCATGTTCTTGCACAGTCTTATCTGCTTCTTACTAATTTGATAGGTTGACTGGGAAGAAGTGACTGTTCTTTTGACAGATGGTCCTTGAAGAAGTCCATAGTGCTATGAAGTCTTACTGCACCAGGAAGTGGCAAGTAAGCCTGCAAAGCTGAGGATGCTGCAGTTTTGATCAACTTGGAAAAAACTCCAAAGTCAATGCTGAAAACAAAGTCAACCTGAAACTTGAATTTCTGAGATTGAACATGGCAACATAAAGAAAACTAGGGAATTCCCTTGGCGGTCCAGCAGTTAGGACTCTTCCCTTTCATTGCTGTAGGCCTGGAAACTTTGATCCCTGGTCAGGGAACTAAGATCCTGCAAGCCACAGGACGTCACTAAATAAATAAATACAAATGAGGTCAGAATTCTGAAAAGATTAAAAAGAAAAAAGAATGAAAAGAAAATTAGCAATGGATTACAATAAAACTCAAAACATAATTTCATACCTTGTATCATCTTCTATGGGGTGTTTGGGGTTGCAATGAGTTGGACATGACTGAGCTATTGAACTGACTGACTAATCATCTTCTATTGTTGATAGGGTACTGATGTTTAGGCCTGTCCCACCCCACCCCCAAATGTAATTTGTCCTTCATTATATCATCAGAGGTTTAGCATCAGATATGAGAGTTCAGATAATCCTTCCTTTTCTGATCAAGAAGTATCCAAACAATCATCTAAAAGATCACCCCATTTTGGCGTGAGTCTGACATTTTTTAGTGAATATGCAATTTACACCATCCATAACCATATTAATCTGAAATGAATGAAGTATTTTTGCATGAAATTGTCTCATTCATCTAATCTTTCAAATCTATTGTCACAGGTTGTTTGTGTTTACTTTATTACCTTTTTTATTCCCTCTGTATCTATAATATCCCTTCCTCTACATTTTAAACAATGCTTCTTTATACCTCTTCTCTTTTTGTATTGATCAGTCTTACTAAAGTTTTTTAATTTTGTTAGTTTTTTTCCCCACAAAAAACAACTTTTGGGTTTATTGGTTCTTTCAAAAATAGGGTCTTTGTTTTTATTTCATTAAATTCCTCTTTTTATCTTTATCAATTCCTTCTACTTTCTTTGAGTTTATTGAGTTATTTTTCTAATTTCTCAGGTTGATTGCCTAGATCATTAATTTTGTTTTTTTTCATTTCTTCAATGTGCATTTAAAGCTCTAGGTTTCCCTATACATAGTACATTAGATATATTCTACAAATTTTGATATAGTATGTGTTTTTATCATTGTTTATTCTGAAATAGTTCCTAATGTATGTATTGTTAGAAGCATTTTTAATATTTTATATACAGAGGGTTTGTAGTTATTTTGTATAGTTTCTAATTTATTTGAATTTTAGAGATCATAGTCTTTTTAAAAATTTTATCTTGCTATAAAATATGAATTTTATTTCATCATAATCAAAGTCAACAAATTGCCTGTGATTTTTTTCAACCAAGAGAAAAGATTGGTGAAAAGCACTTTAGCTGGGAAAGCTCAAAATTGGGATTCTAGCTGGTGCAACTCACACATGGAAGAGTTGTAGAAATCATAGTCTTTCTGATAATAATTCTTTGAAATTACTTGAGATCTATTTTATGGAGAGTACATCATTAGTTTTCTTTCCATAGGCACTAATTTAGCTACTGTATAGCTAACGTATATCTCAATCATCATAAAATCAAGCCATGTAGCCACTACTCAGATCCAAAACACTGCCAACTCCCAGGAAACCTTTGCATGTTCCACACAACCCCACCTATGATAATTGCTTCCTTTTTTTCCTTTTCAAGGTAATTGTTGTTAGTATTTTTTTTTTGTCATCCTCACTTCAGTTCATTTCAGTCGTTCAGTCATGTCCGACTCTTTGCAACCCCATGGACTGCAGCACATCATGCCTCCCTGTCCATCACCAACTCCTGGAGTTTACTCAAACTCATGTCCATTGAGTCGGTGATGCCATACAGCCATCTCATCCCCTTCTCCTCCCTCCTTTGATCTTTCCCAGCATCAGGGTCTTTTCAAATGAGTCAGTTCTTCACATCAGGTGGCCAAAGTTTTGGAGTTTCAGCTTCAGCATCAGTCCTTCCAGTGAATATTCAGGACTGATTTCCTTTAGGATGGATTGATTGGATCTCGTCACTGTCCAAGGGACTCTCGAGAGTCTTCTCCAACACCACAGTTCAAAACCATCAATTCTTCAGTGCTCAGCTTTCTTTATAGTCCAACTCTCACATCCATACACGACTACTGGAAAAACCATAGCTTTGACTAGATGGAACTTTGTTGGCAAAATAATGTCTCTGCTGTCTAGGTTAGTCATAACTTTTCTTCCAAGGAGCAAGCCTCTTTTAATTTCATGGCAGCAGTCACCATCTGCAGTGATTTTAGAGCCCCCCAAAATAAAGTCTGTCACTGTTTCCATTGTTTCCCCATCTATTTGCCATGAAGTGATGGGATCGGATATCATGATCTTAGTTTCTGAATGTTGAGTTTTAAGCCAATTTTTTCACTTTCCTCTTTCACTTTCATCAAGAGACTCTTTAGTTCCTTTTTGGTTTCTGCCATAATGGTGGTATCATCTGAATATCTGAGGTTATTGATATTTCTCCCAGCAGTCTTGATTCCAGCTTGTGCTTCATCTAGTCTAACATTTCTCATGACGTACTCTGCATATAAGTTAAATAAGCAGGATGACAGTATATAGCCTTGACGTACTCCTTTCCCTTTTGGAACCAGTCTTTTTTTCCCCTGTCCAGTTCTAACTGTTGCTTCTTGACTTGCATACAATTTCTCAAGAGGCAAATCAGGTGGTCTGGTATTCCCATCTCTTGAAGAATTTTCCACAGTTTGTTGTGATCCACACAGTCAAAGGCTTTGGCATAGTCAATAAAACAGAAGTAGATGTTTTTCTGGAACTGTCTTGCTTTTTCGATGATCCAGTGGATGTTGGTAATTTGCTCTCTGGTTCCTTTGCCCTTTCCAAATCCAGTTTGAACATCTGGAAGTTCATCGTACACCTACTGTTGAAGCCTGGCTTGGAGAATTTTGAGCATTACTTTGGTAGCATGTGAGATGAGTGCAATTGTGCGGTAGTTTGAGCATTCTTTGGCATTGCCTTTCTTCGGGATTGGAATAAAAACTGACCTTTTCCAGTCCTGTGGCCACTGCTGAGTTTTTCAGATTTGCTGGCATATTGAGTGCAGCACTTTCACAGCATCATCTTTTAGGACTTGAGATAGCTCAAATGGAATTCCATCACCTCCACTAGGTTCCAACAAACTTTGTTTGTAGTGATGCTTCCTAAGACCCACTTGACTTCACATTCCAGGATGTCTGGCTCTAGGTGAGTGTGAGTGATCACACCATCGTAATTATCTGGATCATGAAGATTTTTTTTTGTACAGTTCTTCTGTGTATTCTTGCCACCTCTTCTTAATATCTTCTGTTTCTGTTAGGTTCATACCATTTCTGTCCTTTATTGTGCCCATCTTTGCATGAATGTTCCCTTGGTATCTCTGATTTTCTTGAAGAGATCTCTAGTCTTTCCCATTCTATTGTTTTCCTCTCTTTCTTTGTATTGATCACCAAGGAAGGCTTTCTTATCTCTCCTTGCTCTTCTTTGGAACTCTGCATTCAAGTGAATATATCTTTCCTTTTCTCCTTTGCCTTTTCTTTCTCTACGTTTCATAGCTGTTTGTAAGGCCTCCTCAGACAACCATTTTGCCATTTTGCATTTCTTTTTCTTGGGGATGGTCTTGATCACTGCCTCCTGTACAATGTCACGAATCTCTATCCATAGTTCTTCAGGCACTGTGTCTATCAGATCTAAAACTTTGAATCTATTTGTCACTTCCACTGTATAGTCATAAGGGATTTGATTTAGGTCATACCTGAATGGTCGAGTGGTTTGTCCTACTTTCTTCAATTTCAGTCTGAATTTGGCAATAAGGAGTTCATGATCTGAGCTACAGTCACCTCCTGGTCTTGTTTTTGCTGACTGTATAGAGCTTCTCCTTCTTTGGCTGCAAAGAATATAATCAATCTGATTTCAGTATTGACCATCGGGTGATGTCTATGTATAGAGCCTTCTCTTGTGTTGTTGGAAAAGGGTGTTTACTATGACCAGTGTGTTCTCTTGGCAAAACTCTGTTAACCTTTGCCCTGCCTCATTCTGTACTGCAAGGCCAAATTTGCCTGTTGCTCCAGCTATCTCTTGACTTCGTACTTTTGCATTCCAGTCCCCTATAATGAGAAGGACATCTTTTTTGCGTGTTAGTTCTAGAAGGTCTTTTAGGTCTTCATAGAACCATTCAACTTCAGCTTCTTCAGCATTACTGATTGGGGCATAGACTTGGATTACTGTGATATTGAATGGTTTGCCTTGGAAATGAACAGAGATCATTCTGTCATTTTTGAGATTGCATCCAAGTATTGCATTTCAGACTCTTGCTGACTATGATGGCAATTCCATTCCTTCTAAGGGATTCTTGCCCACAGTAGTAGATATAATGGTCATCTGAGTTAAATTCACCCATTCCAGTCCATTTTAGTTCACTGATTCCTAAAATGCCATCCTACAAGGGACGATTTCAGTTCTTCCATCAGGAATTGCAGTGAGAGACAGTCTTAATCACTGGGCCACCACGAACTTCCCTTCATGCTAATATTTTCATTTGTTTGCTTCAATTTGTTATTCTTGTGATCAGAATTCTTACAGTATTTTGACTCAAAAGTCTTTGGAATGTCTGAGGGCTTAGAGAGAAGGGGATTGGGAAATTCCTTACTGGATTGTCATTGAGAACTCTCATCTCTCCTGAAAGGGAGACTTGGGCTCATGCTGTGCCTTGAATAGTGTTATCACCTGGCCACCTGCCCCATCTCCAGTCTGCACTGTGCAGTGGGTGCTGCATTGGGCACTGCGTTTATTTACATCATTTCATCCTCAAAGCAGACTTGTGAGATAGAGAAAACTGAGGTTCTCTAAGGTCACAGAGCCAAAGGAAAAGATAAAGGAAAGAAAAGTTGCACTTAATTCATAAATATTCAAGACCATTAATTTATTCACATTTTCCCCGTAGTAAAATGCACAAGGCATGGCCCCATGTGACTGATTTGAATTTGCCTCTTTAAAGTATTTTTATAATTGCCATTTACTTTATATATGGAGATCTTGAAAAAAATAAATTTCCTTGGATTAAAGCATTTTGAATATATTTAGGGCTCACTAAAATTCTTATGACTGCTTAAAAATGTATCATGCATACATATAGTCAGCTGTACTGTAAATTGCAGCTAAAGGATGTTTAGTTGACAAAAGGTGGAATAGTTTGGCTTATTTATTCCTTGGGCTTCTCCTGTTTTTACTGGAAAACTCATCTAAACATGCATGTCACAAACTACTTTCAAGACAAAAGCAAAGCCTCAGATGAGTGGTGAAAACAGATAGCCCTATCTAACCTGGGAAGACAGTCTGCCTGAAGGGAAAGGCCATCAGTCTAAGTGAATGCTCCAAAAAGACACTTCTAAAAATAAAAGCAGCCTGTCTATAGGAAAAAGAAATAACATTAGACATTTTGACTGTGGTTTTATTTCATTAAATTGCTGAGTGTATGCTGAGTTACAAGAAGTAAAATTCAATATATAGTTTCCAAGTGCCTTCTCTGTTTAAGGCACTATGTGGTGGACTCTAGAGGACACAAAAATGAATGGTCTGCCATCCTCACTATTGAGGAGGTTATAATCAAAGGAGGGGTAAACAGCAAGATAACATTTTATAAGGAATGTGTGATAAGACCTATGAGAAAGAAACAGATGTGAAATGAACCAAACACTTATTTGAGTACCTTTCATAGGTCAGGCATGTTTCATACAGCATCTTATCTTTTAATCTTACAGTAATGAGGTTGGTACTGTTCCCAGTTCAAGGAACTGTGGGAAAGCACAACCAAAAAACTAACCCAGGATCATACAGGCTGAGATTCAAATCCAGATATGTCTCCCCCAAAGTTTGTATTCTTAACAACCCCGTGGGTTAAGAGCCGTGTGATAGATAGAAAAGAGGTCCTTGCTGACTGGCTGACCATGAGTCTCAGAATGCTTAGAAAGGAGTCAGAAGAATGAACCATTTTAGGGTGACTTCAGCCACCATTATGGATGCCCCCCAAGGATGATTTGGCATTATTTTCTTAGCCTAGAGTATAAAGTGGACTTCCCAGGTAGCTCAAATGATAAAGAATCTGCTTGCAATGTGGGAGACCTGAGTTCAATCCCTGGGTTGGGAAGATGCCCTGGGGAAGGACATGGCAACCCACTTCAGTATTCTTGCCTGGAGAATCCCCATGGACAGAGAAGCTTTGTGGGCTACAGTCCATGGGGTCGCAAAGAGTTGAACAAGACTGCACAACTAACTTTGCCTCTGCCATCAGCCTCAAACTCTGTTTTAAAAAGATAAAATGAACTGAGTTTTATTGTTCATGTGAGTACAAACACTGTGGATATATTTTCATGAAAAAGGAAGAAAACACTAGCATCATCATATAAATTGTAAGTGTCCATTTTCACTTATTACTATTTATATATGTGATCATTTTAATTCTTAATTATCTTTTTACTCAGGTAACTACTTAAACCCAGTTGTCCGTCTCTTCAGTTGCTTGCCTTCACTTGAATACCTGCCCCATGGTTTCTCAAGAGCTATCACCAGTGTTGTTATCATTATTTTGCAAGGTGAATGAATATAAATGTAGATTTTCATCATGTGTAGACTATGTTGACAATCAGAAAGATTTTTCTTCCATATGAATTGTGTAGCTGCGATGAAATGCTAGAAGATTAACCCAGAATGGACAATTCATCACTCTCTGGTTATTTTCAGTTCTACAAGTAAGCCACTGAGCAGACCACACTGCCCTTTGGCACAGTGTCTGTTTCTAAGCAGGTGACATTAAAGACGCTTGTCTCTGAAAATCATTCAGGAATTATTTTCCCTGAAGTGCTAATAGAGTTTGCTAATGAAAAAAAACACCATTTCTCAAAATGATATAAAGCATCATAGAAATGACAAGAAATTATTTTACCCATGTTTTAGCTTGCACAGGCCTACCTGACTTTGGGAAAGCTGGTTGTATGACAAGGGTTGATCTGCCATAGTGAAGACTACTGTAGTTTTAGCTTTTCATCAGTGGCAAAGAAAGCTAAAGGGACCAGTGGCTTGAATCTCTTTTCTGTTCCTCCACTGATGAGAATCAAAATAAACTTTAAGATATCAAAGGCAACAATACTACTGTTTGGTAACAGATTCTTCAGTTCAGTTCAGTCACTCAGTCGTGTCCGACTCTTTGTGACCCCATGGATCGCAGCATGCCAGTCCTCCCTGTCCGTCACCAACTCCTGGAGTCTACACAAACCCATGTCCATTGAGTCGGTGATGCCATCCAGCCATCTCATCCTCTGTCGTCCCCTTCTCCTCCTGCCCCCTATCTTTCCCAGCATCAGGATCTTTTCCAATGAGTCAACTCTTCGCATGAGGTGGCCAAAGGACTGGAGTTTCAGCTTCAACATCAGCCCTTCCAATGAACACCCAGGACTAATCTCCTTTAGGATGGACTGGTTGGATCTTCTTGCAGTCCAAGGGACTCTCAAGAGTCTTCTCCAACACCACAGTTCAAAAGCATCAATTCTTCAGCGCTCAGCTTTCTTAGACTGGTTTCAGATTCTTAGACTGGTGAAATCCTGTGGCTCAACTGCATGGCTCTAGAATAATTTCAATGAACTAGGCGCTATGAATTTAGAGTCAAACTTTTATTATACCATATGTGTTATATGAATCAAACTTGGTATGTATTAATAGTATGATTTTCTTGGGTCATTTGAAGCCAATAGGTTTTAAAAAATCCCAGTCAGTAGTATACCTTCTTGAATATTCAAGCCTTGAGAAGAAAGTATGAGTTTCCAGGGAAACTGAAGGATGATAGTGGATCTGTTACAGTCCATGTGCTCTTAATTTATGTGTGGTGATCTGATGAATTGTCAGTCTGTCATTTTAAAAAGAGTATGTGAGAAAATGTACGTAAATGTGTACCAGTGAAATCGGTCTTCATGTTTTGAAAGTGTGTTTTCTTCATAGAGTGAGAATGAAAGTATATGAGAATTGATCTTTGAAATACAAGGGAGCTAAATGTAATTTGACATGCAAATATGTGATTCACACATCCTGCCTCAGAAATAAGTGAAATGTGGCCAAATATTTCATTTTATTCATTGCATTTATCACCACCTGAAATCATCTCATTTATTTATTTGAATACTTTAAAAATCTCTGTCTTTCACACTCAGCTAAAACTCCATGGTCACTACCCTACCTCTGGTGTCTGCTATATGATAGGTATTTGATAAATGCTTTTTTTTTTTTTTTTAACTTATGTCTCTGCTGGGTATTTGTTGCTGTTTGTGGGCTTTCTCTAGTTGTGGTGATCGGGGGCTACACTTCATTGTGGTGTGTAGACTTCTCATTGTGGTGTGTAAACTTACTGCAGTTGCTTCTCTTGTTGCAGAGCATTGGCTCTAGGTGCGTGGGCTTCAGTAATTGGGGTATAGGGGCGCAGGAGTTGCTGCTCCTGGGCTCTAGTGCGTAGGCTTAGTAGTTGTGGCTTAAGGGTTTAGTTGCCCAAGGCATGTGGAATCTTCCTGGACCAGGGATTGAACCCAGGTCCCCTGCATTGGCAGGTAGATTCCTATCTACTGGACCACCAGGGACGACCGATAACTACTTATTAAATTAATTACTGTGTGTTGAGGGCTTCCCTAGTGTCTTGGTAAAGAATCCGCCTGCAATGTGGGAGACCTGGGTTTCATTCCTGAGTTGGGAAGATACCTTCGAGGAGGGCATGGCAACAGACTCCAGTATTCTTGCCTGGAGAATCCCCATGGACAGAGGAGCCTGAGGGGCTACTCTGTTCATGGGGTCACAAACAGCCAGACATGACTGAGTGACTAAGCACACACATTGTGTGTTGAAAGATATTCAGTGCACTACTTTAGAAATACATGTATCTATTTCTGAACTCAACTTGATGAAACCTCCACAAAGGCTATATCTACCAGCTTTAGTAAATGCCTTTTTATTAGATGGGATCAATATATGTTTAGTAAAGAGTATGGACAGAGTATAAAGTTCCAGGAACACTGGTTAAAAACAATGGTGGTTAAAAACCCATCAGCATTAGATTTTAGCAACAGCGAAGAGCGGAGTCATTTGAAAAGACTCTGATGCTGGGAACGATTGAGGGCAGGAGGAGAAGGGGACGACAGAGGATGAGATGGTTGGATGGCATCACTGACTCAATGGACATGGTTTTGGGTGAACTCCGGGAGTTGGTGACGGACAGGGAGGTCTGGCGTGCTGAGGTTCATGGGGTCGCAAAGAGTCAGACACGACCGAGCGACTGAACTGAACTGTTGTTCTCACTGCTTTCTGCTTTTTTATTGCAGTATAATTGATAATGGTGAGATGTACACATCTCGTATATAGTTGATATGTTTTGACAAATATATACACCCGTATAACCCACTGACTGAGATATATAGAACTTTACATCATTCCAGAAACTTTCTCTGTACCGTCTTTTAGTCCATTCACCATTGCTTCACTATTGCTTCTCCCCCCTAAGCTATGGCAGTTCTGAGTTCTGTTCCTATTAGGTTAGCTTTGCTTCTTTTTAAACCTTATATGAAAGAAATAATACAAAGGTACACTTTTATACAATACATCTGTAAAATTCATCCAGGTTGTTATGCATATCAGTGATGCAGTCCTTTTTATTGCTGAGTAGTATTCCACTGTATACTATGACTTATCCAATTTCCTGCTGATGGAAACCATTTGGATTGTTTCCACTTTGGAACTATTATGAGTAAAGCAGTTACAAACCTTCCTGTATGAATCTTTGTGTGCATACGTCTTAATTTCTCTGGACAAATATGTGAAAGCTTGTGTAAGTGTATGTGCAAATATATGTTTATCTTTATAAGAAACTGCCAAACTGTTCTTTGAAAGTTGTATCATTTTATACTCCCACCAACAATGTATGAGAGTTATTAGTTGATCCACATAATTGCCAATATTTAGTACTGTCAGTCTTTTATATTTTAGCCATTCTAATAGGTGTGGAATAGTATTCATTGTATATTAACTAACAATTCTCTAGTGATTAATGGTGTTAAGCATCTTTTTATTTGCTTATTCGTTGTTTGAATATCTTTCTGTGAAGTATCCAAGTACTCCAAGTCTATGGGGTCTCAAAGAGTTGGACACAACTGAGCAACTGAACTGAACTGATATTCTATGTATTGATTGCCCAAGAATTTAAAAATAGTTCATATTTTCCTGATTAAATCTGTATTAGGGTTTCTCTAATATTAGATAAAATTTTAGAATAAGAAGCAGCATTGATTTGGATTCTGAGGATCCTGAGTTTGAATGCTGGCTTACCCCTAACCCACTATTGTTACTCATATGAATTTACACAAGGCACACAATTCCTGTTAGCATCAGTTTCCTCAGCTGTAGAATGGGATAATAATTGCAGATATTAAATGCAATCTTATATGCCTACCAAGAAGTTGGTGCTTAATAACCATTACCCTCTCCTTTTCTATTTGTAATTCTTGAGTTGTCCCCTCAAGAAAAGAATACATATAAAGATGCACAAACTCTAGAAAGTAGATTTTTCTATATTAACCTATAAAGTGTTTCTCAAACTGGGATATAGAATCTCTTGGAGTCTTAAGACAGGTTCTCAGGGATCAGAGTTTTCTACTGGATTTTTAAAGAGAAATTATTTATATTTGGATGATTATCCTAAAATATTAAAATAAGCAGAGTCTGAAACTTCTGAATAAGTTGTCTTTTAGTTTACAACTAAGCATTGCCATAAAATGTCAATATAAATTTTCATTTACCTTTGAAATTTCATCTTTCTGAACTAAGGAACCGTCAATGTGTCAGTGCTGTTTGGTTGGCATGTCCTACTATCTATAATAAATGGTCACAATGGCCAGTGTCTGCCACTGTACTCATATTCTGTGAAGGCAAAATTTCTATTTCCCTAGTAATAATATACATATGAATAACATTTTCAATGCTTGTCTTTAGTTTCTTACTTTTTTAAAGAAATCAATACTTTGGTTTCTCATCAAGAAAATGATATGCCACTGAGTACTGTACTACTTTGTAGGGGCTAATGAGAAATGAACAGAGATAAACTGAATAATATAAATGATGTATTTACACCAAGAGAAATCCAAATGCTTTCAGGACAGTCTATACAAATAAAGATTAAATGGTAATTTGAATAATCTAAACTGAAAACAGAGTGGAAGCAATCATAATAAAGTCTGATTTATGATCAATTTTGAAATGATGTAAATGAGGCAGTTTCAGTATCTAATTGCTCCTGTGAAATGCTGCATTCTCAAGCCTCATTCATGGCAAGCATGGTATGAAGCCTGTTTGAAAAACCAGGAGGCTTATGATGCCTGTGTCAGACTTGTTTCTCTGTAGAACCTGTCTGCCTTGTTTTGGGGGTGAGAGGGTAATTTTGATTATACAGTCTCTCTGTTAATCCTTTCCTCTCTTGCCAACAATTGTTGAAATATTGTCCAAATGGAGTCCCAAGAAGATGTAAACAAAACACTGTGAGAAACCTAGTTCCTTCTTAGCTTTCAACTGTCTGACTATAATCTCAGGGCTGAAACTGGAAAAAAAAAAAAGTTAAAAAAATATTTAAGAGTTTAAAACTAACTCCATATAATCTTATCTTATTCTAAATTTCAGCAAAATTTGATTAGATGTATATTTAGTGCTAATTTCAATTCTACTGTTACACCAACTCCATGTTGAAATACAGCTTTATGGAGTCATCAATAAAGATTGCTTACTGCAGTGTTAACTAGGAGGCCTGATATCCTGAAACTACCCTATTTCATAGAGTCTCAGCTCCCATCTATTGTGCGCTGTGGCCACTTTTCAAAAATGCTAAAATATTTTTTAAAAATATGTTCCAGTATCTATAATTTGGTAGTAAACCAAGGTGCAGTTTTTTCAGAACATGCTTATGTGAATTGCATTCTCTGCATGAGTCAAAACACAGAAACAAGTTTAGTACATAACTAAATCTGAGGCTACATCTTTCCACTATCAAACCCATGAGTGTGTAGTTTCAGCCATACACATTATCTACTGCAATAAATTAATGTTGTTCATTTGAATTACATTGATTTGTAGTTGTGTATTTAATTTGTAACCAAATTTGCTTTGGTTTTAGACTATGTAACAGCTACAAGAATGAGTTTATACCCAGTTTTATGTTTATACATATTTAAATAACAATGTAATAGAAGTAATTACAGCAATACAGGGAATCTAGAGAGAATTTATTTCTTTAAAGGGGGTCATGTGTAAATCACCTGTGAGAAATTCTGCTCTAGTTCAAGCGTCATGACTTGAAAATCACACATTTTGCTATTTCTATGCATATCTGATAATTTAAAGCCATTATAAAAAATTTCCCCTGCAGGATTTGATCTCTAGTTAACTTTCAAATTTTTTTTCTGTCTGTAGTAAAACATTTTTCCTCTTTTCAGAATATGAAGGGCTTAAACATGGTCACCTAGAAGTGGAGCCTGAATGAAGTTTACAACTTGTAGAGACATCAAGTTCATGTGATTAGAACTCTGACCATCCTTCCAACTAGGAAGTGAAAGTGAAAGTCACTCAGTCGTGTCCGACTCTTTGTGATCCCATGGACAGTCCATGGAGTTCTCCAGGCCAGAATACTGGAGTAGGTAGCATTTCCCTTCTCGAGGGGATTTTCCCAACCCAGGGATCAAACCCAAGTGTCCCGGGTTGCAGGCAGGTTCTTCACCAGCTGAGCCCCAGGCTCCTCTGACCATGTATCCTTTAATAACCCGGCTGTACGGTTTCTAAATGAAGTAAGAACATGAGGGGCTTTGATGTATTTCTTTAAATCATAAAACTGAACATCAATTTACTATTTCTTAATAGCTTTGAAGTCAGAAATGCTTATTGAAAAGACAGGCCATTAGAAAAAAATGCATCAAAGCATATTTTATTTGTAATTGGACAATTTAACTCAACAGACTGTCATTTTTGCCTGATTTGGGGAGAGGTAAGAACGGTATATTTTATTACTTCTCAAAATCTGTGAACGAAAAGAATTACAACTATAAACACAGCGAAAGATAGGTTCAGCAATAATCCATGTAAGCTTTCTGTTCCTTTCTCTATTTTTGTCTCATTAATACCAGAAACTCTTACACGGGTTCACCCTATTTTCTTTCTGTACATCATTAAATTGGATACCAATTTTAAAACTTCTCAAAATTACTGATCTTTCACAGATTTTTACTTCAAAATATTGTGTTGTGGAATGGGTAGAACGACCATAGAAGGGAGAAAAAAGAAGCAAAATCCCACTTATTCTATAATATGCCATATGCCTTGTTAAGGGTGCCATTTTAACACAACGCAGGCAAGCTCATGCCCTTCACTTTAATTCGACATATGGAGGCTTTCACCTTTGGTTCTCAGTTCACAACGTGTCAGGCTGCGACTTGAGCAGTAGTTAAAATCAGGACGTTTAACCCTAGCATTCTAGTATGTCTTACAGGTAGATCTGTCCGGCATGTTTGTATCATAATAGGGTCAGGTTTAGCGTGTGGGGAAGTACGCGGAAGCTCAAGAATGATTCTCCAGTTCAGCTCTAATACTCTAATTCTTCTAACCGATCTCTCAGGCCAAACAGTTGCGCTTCAGCGAGTCCTTCAGTGTTCCCGCGGGTTGGAGGCCAGGCTACAAGGTGGCCTCGGGGAAAGACACCTGTGAGGGGCGTGTCCATCCGTCCTGGCTGCCCCTCCCATCTCACTGACTTCTGCGCAGAATGGATTCAGGCCGGATCCACCGGTGCTAACGCTAGAGGAGCCTGGGGCATCCTAGAGTGTGGTGCTGACCGTCATTATCTAAGTTGGTTTAGTTGTTGGGAGGAATCTCCCGGAGGGCTGGACGCTAGACTTATATCAACAAAGCCTCTGAAACTGACACAGGGCTACTATGTCACGGGTGAAATATTGGTGACACGTTCCACATTTTGCTGGGAGAACCCGAGCTCGATCCAAAATCCTAGTGACCCAGCATCCTAGTGGCCCAGCAAGGCAACCGATTCGCAAATTCTTAGGCTTGAGGGAGATGCCGCTTGTTCCAGGCAGGCCCCCAGGGCTGCCTCAGTCTTCGCCGCTGGGCAGCCCACTCCGCATCGCGGCGGCGTCTCGGACCGCGCGTGTCCAGCTTGCTAGCAGCTTCTCAAGCAAGCCTCGCTTGCCGCTCCCGGCATGCTCCGCGGAGCTGAGCGCCGCAGAGGACCCATCTTCCGACTTGGAGCCGGTGACAGGGCCCTTACCCAAGATGCTCCGGGCGCTCATTTGCATGTCTCAGCAAGAGGCGAACTCGACAAGTTTCGCGGTCTAGCATTTGGTATTCTGACTAGAATACCAAACATGAGAGCCTTGCGCGTGTATTCGAGGATCATATTTCCCTAAAAGTTTCAGAATCATCAAAAAGATGCACGGTTCAGGTCACCGTAAGTGAAAAGAGATAAGATGCTCCAAGCTTTATATATGCCGTGGACGTAGGCTGAGGCGTGCTCGCTTCGGCAGCACATATACTAAAATTGGAACGATACAGAGAAGATTAGCATGGCCCCTGCGCAAGGATGACACGCAAATTCGTGAAGCGTTCCATATTTTGTGCCATTCCCCACCTCCATACACTGTTTGCCGGATTAACACAAAAAACTGAAGTATTGAGAGGTAGTTTTAGAGGCATATCCCCGGTTTGCGCTTTCCGGCGTGCATCCCCAGAGGCCGAGGTCACCTGCAATTCTTTCCCACCGGGTGTTCTGCTCCACCCAGCGTCGATTCTAGCTCGACGGCTGCCTGGCATCCCCCCGGTCAACCTCTCTCATTTCTATTAAGCTACCTAGCTAAACTTGGTGTCTGCAGTCGAATGCTTGTTTTTATTGGTAAAAATACACTTTGAGTTTTGGGCGCTGAATTTTTATATTTCCCATCACAGAATCCACCCGGTTTAGGTAAAGCGGCATTTTGAGTGCACCTTAGAAGTCAGATAAAAACAGGCGTAGAAAACCCATCTCAGAAAGACTTAGGAACGGGTTTGCTGCTTCTAGCCAGTTTTTAATTGATTCTGAAGCTCCAGGATCCACCGACCAACATTGGTAACAGTCCCTGATTTTGTGTAGCTCACAGTCTGAGAGAAAAGTACGAATTCCAGTCAAAAACGACCAAAGTCACAAAGTAGGCCCGAGAAATGTGTACTACTGTTGCTTACTTTCTATAGCAGGGATCCATTAACTTAGCAATAATTCATTTATTTAATAATTTAGAAATGATTTGGTAAGGACTCACTGAGCATTTCATGTGTCAGGCAGCCTTTAGTGAAGTAAGAGCCAGACCCACCTGCGCATCTGCTTTGTGTTGTCGAGGGAGACAGATCAAAAGGCGATTTCAGAACTTTCAAGTTCTATTAAGGAAATGCAAGATATCATATCTCCAAGATAATGTAGAAACGACATCAGTTTAGTTCAGTCGTTCAGTCGTGTCCGACTCTTTGCGACCCCATGGACTGCAGCACGCCAGACCTCCCTGTGATCACCAACTCCTGGAGTTTACTCAAACTCATATTTGCACATAAATTTACAGATGTAACTCAGCTTAATTCTCATTTCATAGATTGCCCTGCACGAATATTTTTTATAACATATTTTATAGTGAAAAAACACAATTTCAGCATTGCGTGCCCAGGGCGTTTCCTTTGTGCTGGAGGCAATATCTGGACCGTGGGGAAAAAGAGCAAAGTACAGAACGCTTTACAAATTTGTGTGTCATCCTTCCGCAGAGGCCATGCTAATTTTCTTTGTATAGGTCACAATTTTAGCATACGTGCTGCCGAAACTAGCACAACGCAATGGTTCCCCCACAGCGTATATAAGGCACGGAGATCTTCGACTCTTTACCTTTATGGTGACCAAACTGCGCCTCCTCCCAGCGAACGCGGAACACTTAGGGAAATTTGAGTTCGCGCAGCCACTCACAAAGCTCGCACGTTTGGTGCTCTGACAAATAGACTGCTGTCGAGTTCACCTCTTGGTGGGACATGCAAATGAGCGCCCGGAGCATCTTGGGTAAGGGGTCCCATCGAGGGCCCCAGGGCCCCGGGTCCTGCTGCGGGAGCGCTCGGCGCGTGGAGCATGCTGGGAGCGGCGAGCGCGACAGCGGCCCTCAGAGCTGCGCGCTGCAGGAGCTCGCGGGGTAGCGGGACACGCGCCCTCTGTGAGGCGGACGCTCTTCGGAGTGGGCCGCCCGGCTGGTGCCTTACTTTAGAGCTGATAGTTTCCCACTTAAACTTTCTTTAATGAATACTTGGGAAAAAAAAGAAAAGTAACCACCCATTATCACACCTCGAAAAGTTAAGGTAATTCCTTAGCATCACCTAATACTCTACGTTCCAGTTTCCTTGGTGGTTTAAAAGATGCCTTACAAAGAAGGTTCTGTCCTCCCACGTTGTGTTCGCTTGCTGTGCTTCTTAGGTCTCATTAGTTTCCTAACATCCCATCTCCACTCTCCCCTCCCCCACCGCCGTTTCTCTTCATGATACTGGTTTGTTGAGCGAACCGGATACCATGAAACGTAACATTTCTTTCATTTGGCTCGTTTATCACTGATGATGTCGTTTAACTTGTTTCTCCATGTTTTTTGAAAATTTGTTGTTAGATAATAAAGCTGTAATTAGATCCTGGTATAATTTACTAAGCTTTAGAGGCGCACTGGTAGCACGTATCCTTTCCTATCGCATCTCGACAAAAGGCAGGTAATGTCTGGGTGAATCAGTTGGTTCAGGTGAGGTCACCAGTCCACACCCTCCATTATCACGTTTCCCATACATCTTTCACTTAATGATTTGAGAATACAGTGATGAACATTGCCCAAGTAGAGAGTCTGGCTGGCTGTTTGTCGGTTTGTTTTTAACCTTTGGCTCATGAGCTAATAAAGGATGTCAACCTAAGGTTCTTGGTACCCCAAGGAAGAAACTGAGAGAAAAAGACCAGGATGAGAAATGAGGAAAGAGTAGCATTGTCTTTTGAGTCTCTGGATCATTCAGTCCTCTCCATAGTTTGGTTACATGAGCTAATAAATTGCCTTTGTTTCTTAAGCTAGATTGCAGTCCTGTTTCTGTCTTCTCGCTACTAAGAGGCTCTTCTGGAGCCCTTCCGTGGGTCTGTAGGCCCCACTTCCCTCACACAGTCTTCTATCTTTTAGCTACAGTTTCTTGTCACCCACCCTTATTACTATTTGCATCTAGGCTGTTTCTTTTCTGGATATTTTCTGAATGTTGTTTTCTGTCAGGTTATACATTTATTAAAGACCTCATCCAGGAGAACAATTGTTAGAGGCATTCAGTTAACATCTTAGATTTCCTTCCTCTCTTCTCTCCTTTCTATTACACAGTTGTCTCCACCCACTCCCCCTTCCCTCAAACTCTTGTGTTCCCCTAGTCTTTTCCACCTGTATCTTTTTTTCCTCATCCTGTCCCTCCTCCATCTACGTGGACTACCTCACTAACTGAGCATGCTTACCCAGTTCACCTTATCCCTTTGTAATCACCCTCATGTTTTCACAATACACATTTGCAACATTGAAACAAACACTATTGACTTCTGCCAAACTAAGATATATATTAAGATCTCATGATTAGATTTTGACTAAAACAATTCTTGCTCTTATTATCCCCAGTTAAATATGTGTCTCTAATCACTTTCTTTGGCTGGCGCAGGGAGAGGGTGGGGTGGGGTGGGGGATAGCGTTCTTTAGCACATCTTTTGGAAGTTATATAGGAAACTTTTGAAGTAGGCTGCTTTTTAATTAGATAATCTTTTGTATCTTGGCACCCACTCCAGTATTCTTGCCTGGAAAATCTCATGGACAGAGGAGCATGGCGGGCTGCAGTCCATGGGTTCACAGAAGAGTTGGACACAACTAAGCGACTAAACAACAAGCATGAGCAGAAGAAGGGAGTTTCAATGGGCATTTTTAGCAAATTGACTTTAGGAAAGATTGATTTAGAGGTTTTTTTCTCAGCTTATCTGATTTACAAGAATAAAAAGTTTTTATTTTTATATTTTGGAACATTAGACTGTGTGACCAATAGATGCTGTCATAATGCTAACTATCTACATTATGGATGGAATAAAACAGTCATCTGTGTTTTCTTTGTGATATGTAAAACTGGTGCATCTTAGAATCAGTGGCATTATAGATCCAAAGAGATGAAAAATCTTATTTTCAGAGAAGGAAACTAAGTGTGAGTTAAGTGTTTAATGATTTCCATGGGCAGTCCTGGCAGTGGTCCTACCTATTTTCTGAGACCAAATTCATTTCTTTTTCCACTGGACTGCTTGTAGTATTACTAGGTCATACTCGCCTGCAATGCAGGAGACCAGATTTGTTCCCTGGGTGGGGGAGATCCCTGGAGAAGGAAATGCCTACCCATTCCAGTGTTCTTCCCTGGAGAATCCCATGGACAGAGGAGCCTAGCGGGCTACATTCCATGGGGTTGCAAAGAGTCGGAAGTGACTGAGTGACCAACACTTTCACTTCACTTTACTCTTTGCAATAACTTAGAAAAGAATAAAGACTTCAAGACTTATTTTACAGTCATATTTCTGAGTTCTTCTCATCTTACTGTAACAACTGGATAACACACACTGATAAGTGGAAAATCTACCTTTTTCTTTTTACTTGTAGAAAGGGAATATTCAGTGATATGATGCAATTGAAATGGACAAAACCTGCTAATCATTTCCTCTTTAGGAATTTTGCTCTAATTAAAAAGGAGCAGCTCAACTAAAATCCTCACATCCTCTTGAACAGGGAATAAATGAATCACAACCTCACTATCAGTGACCAGCTTTACCTGGTGTGAAATTGTTGAACTTCAGCTAAGGAACAGAGATTATAAACCTGGGCTGCAGTTTGTAGTCATCATGGGAGCTTTAAAAAATATCAGTGCCAGAGCCCTCCCCTGAAGGTTCTAATTTAATTGTTCTCCATTTCTCTGTTTCTCTCTACAAAGAATCTCATTGGAGTTCTCCTCCAGCCCCCTTCCTTTGCTGTTCTCTCTCTTTTATGGCTATTCCCCCTTACCTCACGTACCCAAAGACTCCTCAGAACAACCCCTAAATGCCCCACCTAGAAAGATCTCCAAGGATCTTTCAAAATTCACCAGGACTGGGTTTTATTTCTTCAGGGCTCTTCTGGCTAACCCCGTAAACGAAAATGTGGTAGAGCAGTGTTTCCCAAACTTCCCTAGTGATAGATTTTCAGAGAATTGGGCTGTGAGGATTTGGCTGTTCTAGTCAAAGGATGATGATGTTGTTCAGTTACTAAGTTGTGTCTTTTTGTGACCCCATGGAGTGCAATATACCAGGCTTCCCTGCCCTTCACTGTCTTGCAGAGTTTGCTGAAACTCATCTCCATTGAGTCGGTAATGCCATCCAACCATCTCATCCTCTGCTACCCTCTTCTGCTCCTGCCTTCAGTCTTTCCCAGCATCAGGGTCTTTTCCAATGAATCGGTTGTTCAAATCAGGTGGCGAAAGTATTGAAGCTTCAGCTTCAGCAGCAGTCCTTCCAGTGAATATTCAGGATTGATTTCCTTTAGCATTTACTCAAGAGTTCAAGGAACTCTTGAGAGTGTTTTCTAGCACCGCAGTTCGAAAGCATCAATTTTTCAGCCCTTGGCCTTCTTTATGGTCCAACTTTCACATCCATACATGACCACGGGAAAAACCACAGCTTTGACTATATGCCGACATTTGTCGGCCAAATAATGTCTCTGCTTTTTAGTATACAGTCTAGGTATGTCATAGCTTTCCTTCCAAGGATCAAATATCTTTCATTTCCATGGCTGCAGTCACTGTCCACAGTGCTTTAGGAGCCCAAGAAAATAAAATCTGTTACTGTTTCCAATTTTTCCCCTTCTATTTGCTGTGAAGTGATGGGACCAGATGCCATGATCTTAGTTTTTTTAATGTTGAGTTTTAAGCCTGCTTTTTTCACTCTCATCTTTTACCCTCCTCAAGAGGCTCTTTAGTTCCTCTTCACTTTCTGCCATTAGAGTGTTATCATCTGCATATCTGAGGTTGTTGATATTTCTCCTGGCAGTCTTGATTCCAACTTGTGATTCATCCAACCTGGCATTTTGCGTGATGTACTCTGCGTACAAGGTATGCAAAAGATGATACCCAGATGATTTATATGTGTGTTTTTTGGGGAGAGCTATGCTGGATCTTTGTTGCTGTGTGGGCTTTTCTCTACTTTTGGTGAACGGGGGTCCTCTATAGTTGCGGTGCTTGGGCTTCTCATTGCTATGGCTTCTGTTGTTGTGGGGCATGGACTCTCAGGTGAGCAGGCTTCAGTAGTTGTGGCACGTTGCCTCTAGAGCATAGGCTCAGTTGTTGTCGCGCCCTAGCTTCACTGCTCTGCAGGCATATGGGAACATCCCAGACCAGGGATGGAACCCTGAGTCTTCTGCATTGACAAGTGGATTCTTTACCACAGATCCACCAGGGAAGCCCTGTGTTTAAAGGCTACTTTTAGTGAAATAAGAAAGTCACTGTGGTAAGGCTGATGTGAGATATTTTTATGCACGGAGCCCTTTCACAGCAACTAGTTGCTTTACTTTGTAGTCGCGGATAACCTCATATTCTCCCCCTCATATTACTGGGGGGAGGGGAGGAAGGGGGGGGGGAAGGTGAAAGCCTGCACAAGAGACTTATCAGTGATGAGCTTCCTTAATTTCCAAAACACTGGCTCAAAACTCACCATTCAAAAAACTAGGATCATGGCATCTGGTCTTATCACTTCATGGCAAATAGATGGGGAAAAAGTGGAAACAGTGACACATTTTATTTTCTTGAGTTCCAAAATCACTGAGGATGGTGACTGCAGCACTGACATTTTTAATGATTAGTCACCGAAGGGCAACTACAAATTTACTTATATTCACACACATCCCTTTTTCTTCTGTTTTCATGAGAGAAGTGTCTCTTGTGTGGGAAAAATTTGTGCCCAGGTGGATAACTGCATCATCTAGAATCTAGACAGTCCCTCAGGCTTATCTGATTAGAGTTATATGATTCCAAATCTATGGAAACTGTCTTAAAACTGTAAATTGTAGAAAACTGATTGTTGTTGTTTAGTCCTTAAGTCATGTCTGACTCTTTGCAACCTCATGGACTGTAGCCTGTCAGGCTTCTCTGTCCATGGGATTTTCCAGGCAAGACTACAGGAGTGGGTTGCCATTTCCTTCTCTAAGATAGCTGACAGCAAAACAAAATAATTCTTGTTTATAGACATGCAAAATCTGTCCTGACTAGTAGAGATTCAGTTGACTTCTGTCTGCCACTGTGGAAGAAGCTTGTTTTGCTTCCATTTGCAGATTCATTTCAGCATTCCTTTACTCCATATAAATTTGTGATTTTTGGTTCCTCGTTTGAGCTGTTGCAATATCTACCTTGTTTCTTCATTGATCAATACATTCAATAAAATATTTAACACATGTTCATTTTATATCTGTATGAGAGGCATGATTTTTACTTTTTTTTTCAAATATACTTTAACATCTTGGAGATCTTCTACTGAGCTGCTAAATGGATTCACCTAACAAAACTAGGTGTAGTTTTCCCCAGAGAAATGCAACTCATGGGTTGCTTAAAGCTTAGACACATCTTTTGTTTTTTGGCTCTCAAAATGAGAGAGCCAAAATGAGAGAGGGAAATCCCATGGACAGAGAAGCCTGACAGGCTACAGTCCATGAGGTTGCAAAGAGTCAGACATAACTTAGGGACTAAACAACAACAATCAGTTTTCTACAATTTATAGTAACTTCGCTTTGCTCTCTGTTATTGTAATTTTAATATTGTTCTCTATTTGTGGTTTGTATTTGTTCTGCTTGCAGCAGTATCATTGCCCTCTCTTGGTAGCAATGATTGGGAATCTGGTGTTATGTCTAACTATAACATGTGAACGGATCGATGATTTGTAGAGATCGGGTCTCTGTTGGATGAGAGACAACAGAGAAACTAGTTTGTTACTCTTATTTGTTTGGTTATTCATTTATTTGGGCTTAAAACAATTAAGAATATTGTATTTCACCAAGGAGAACAGCTCTTTGCTATCTGAGCCAGTAAATTTTTTGTACTTCTGTGTTTACTCTTGACTCATGACTGGAATTAAACTCTGTGTTTGTATGTCTGTAATTCAAAAAAGTCTTTACATCTCATTTTATGGATGTATAACTTTTTTCCAAATCCGGATGGTGTTATAAGTTGATAAAAATTTCCTAAGTTAAAGAAGTCCCGTTCTGATTGGCTTTTGAGATAAATTGGTGCCTATTTAAATATAATATTCCTATAATTCTCAGAAAATAAGGAATGGGATTTAAAATGTGCTAGATTTTAAAAAGTAAAGGAATCAGCTCATTTTAAGAATTTAAGTTTGTATAATTTAGGTAAATCCTTGAAAACTATTTTAATGGTAAGATCCTTGAGGCAGTGTATTAGAGTGGGCTTCAGAACATTCGTGAACAGACATTTCTTTAGTGGAAAGAAGATCAGGCTCCTCTTCTGAGAGCAAAGGCAGAGGGAGTAAGGATGAGAGCAGATGCGGGTGAGCTTTCAGGGGTGTATATGGAGTGGGAAGATACAGGGAGATTGCTTGATGGAATTCAAGTCTGAAGGACTCTCTATTTAAGTATGTAGGAGGTGAGGGAGCCTGCTGAGAATGAAGGGGTAGCTCTGGACAGAAGGCCTGGGGAGGGTAGCAAAAATTTGGGAAATATTTCACAAAGTGGAGGAGTTATGCAACTGATGTACATGAAAAGATTTTTCTGGGTACCTAGGCAGAGTTGTTTTTAAAATTTTAGTAGTTACAGTTTATTTTAATGCAAAGGTTTTTAAAAATTTTAATAGTTTTGTTTTTAAATGTGTATTTGGAGAAAATAATTAGCACATCAAACCTAATATTTTATGGATATTACCTATAAAGCAAAAGTACTATTTAAAAATTAAGTTGCTTTGAAGAAAGGGATTAAGTTGCTATTAGCTCTGGTGCTACTTGGATACAGCAGAAATCCCAAAGGTGGTGCTCAAAAAATTTGGGAAACAGTTTGGCTTAAATAAGGTATCCAATAGGGCATTTGGGAGAAGAGGAGCACTGTGAGTGAAAAGATTGGTGAGTGATGGTGAGACCCAACCACCTGAAATCACAGCTTTTAGCAGTGGCTCAGACCATAATTCTTCACTGAGAAGCCCTCATGCCCTCATGGGGCTGTTGCCAGTAACTGCTGAAAAATAGAATTTGCCAGAATCAAGATAAGCAACATAAACTGGCAAGTAAAACAGTCCTTTTCTTTTTTTAAAAGAAACCAAATAACTATCCATCGTCTTTAATAAGAAGACTTCCAATACCAAAGATAAGTAAAATCAATCTTAAAATCCTTTAAATTGAATAAAATTAGCTATGTGAAAAACTTGAAAAAAAAAAAGAAGAAACCAACACAAATTTATTATTTTACAATTCTTTAGGTCAGAAGTCTGATATGGATCTCACTGAGCTAAAAATCTGTTGACAAGGCTGATTTCTTTTATGGAAGTTCTAGGGAAGAATCTGTTTCTTTACCTTTTCAGCTTCTAGAGGGCACCTGTGTTTTTGACCTTTGGCCCCATCCATCTTCAAAGCTGGTAATGCCATCTGAGTCCTTCTACTGCCATCTCTCTGATTCTCTCCTGCTACCTTCTTCTCCCAGTCCATTTTTGAATTCAGCAACTCCTCCCCCTCTTGTTGGGCTTCATGCCTCTGGGAGAGGAGAGGACAGCATATATAATTATGATAACTCATAGCACAGTTGTAAAGGTATGAGCTCTGCTTAGGAAACAGGTGAGAACTGCTAACCAGGAGAGCTAGAGAAGATAATTTTGAGGTGATATTTCACCAGGTGGGCAGGGTTGATGAAAAACCATAAAAGTTCAGAGGTGTGGAAGGGCATGATGAGTAGGGGTGTATGAGATGATCCAAAAGGCCTAACTCAGATGAACTCTTCCTAGTCTTGATGGCTGAATGTTCTTCTAGTCACTAGAGCAATGCATTTTTGCTCAAATTCTAAAACATCCCCTTTCAACAGTGATACCCTTTCTAGAAGGGCTAAGGCAAGAAACTGTTATCATTTCTTGGGTTTATTTTTAACTCAGTCTTGATGATGGATGTGGGTCCCGGGATAGAAAACAGCACTTCCCAAAAGAGCAGCCAAGTATCTGAAATCTGTGGTTGTCTGTGTGGAGTATTCAAGGGAATGTCCCAGAAAATCAGAGGCCACTGATGAATTAGGGAGGGAAAAGATCAATCCCCCAAAGGGGCTGACTCAGTGAGGACCATTCACATATTCATTCATTAAATACCTAATGAACGATGTGTCTCACTAATGTAGGAAATTCATTTATTGGTCCACCTAATCCTTTAGTTTCTAGGTCTAATAAATTTCAAGACTCATCAATAGAAAATGATGATGGTGATGTTTTTATTGAACCTGTATGGCCTCCCTAGCCTTCGGCAATAGTGGTAACTGGTCAGAGAACCATAACATTTATATCATCAAAAAATTAACAGCTACAATGAAATGATTCCAGAATTTTCCCATCCTCAGAAGCATTGGCTTCTCAGAAGGAAAGTGTGAGACAGTTGTCATTGGTCATGAAGAATACATGGAAACAAATCAAGGGCAAGAGAAAAATTCCTCCAGTTTTATTGAATGGAGACCCCCTGAGACTACAACTGGAGCCCATGCTGTGGATTTCTCCACTTGCAGTTTTTCAGGAAATAAAACCAAGACTGCAGTGTGTGTGTGCATGCTAAGTTGTTTCATTTGTGTCCAACTCTTTGACCCTGTGGACTGTAGTCTGACAGGCTTCTATGTCCATGGGATCCTGCAGGCAAGAATACTGGAGTGGGTTGCCATGCCCTCTTCCAGGGGATCTTCTGGACCCAAGGATCAAACCCAAGTCTCTTACATCCCCTGCATTGGCAGGTGGGCTTTTTACCACTCGCTCCACCTGGAAGCCCAAAGGACTGGAGAGTGCCCACAGGTCTCAAACCACCCTTGAAAGGGTAATTGAATCATGATGCAGTTGAAGGAACTGCTGAGCTACGAAGACCTTTTAATCCTGGTAGAATGAATATGGCAGGAGACTATTTAAGAATGAAGAGTCTGCAATTCATCATAATACTGATTTGGGGATCTCCCAGTCCACATCATTTCCCTGTAATTGCAAACAGCCAGGGGTGGATTCTTTATTACCAGTGGTCTTGCTTACTTAACAGATTTTCCACTCTTCTTCCAAATAGCAACCCACTAAACCAGTTAAAGGCTCTTATTCAAACTGCAAAAAACCTTTTCAGAAGGGATAGATTATTTTAATAATTTGGTTTAATAAAAACAGCTATATCTTCTCTGATTTATCAGCCTCATATATAATGCAAGTATACATTTATATTATATTTGGGTATGTTTTTTCTAAACTTATACAGGTTTACTGATCAAGTAAGTTAGCATTACTTCCATTTAATGCTTGCTTATGATAAATATAAATTTGTATTTGACCAAATTAACCCTTATTATGATGTACTTTATTTAATTAGTACAATAATTATGTTCTGTGCTATGTCAGCTTGGAGATAAATTTCCAAGATCTTGGTAAGTTAAATCTTAGATTGACATTAGATCAGGTTAATTAATGGAAAGTCATTAAATACCTAGATCATTTGTAAGTATAATGAAAAAATAAAGTATTAATTATTAAGCATATTTAAATTTTTTATACTTTAGGTTATTTTTATATACTACAGAAAACCTATGTCTTTGGTTTGTGTTAGTGAATATCTTCATTTCTACCGTTTTGAGAAGTGGTATATGGAATATTAGTGACTGTAGAAAGTTACGTTATGTGAATTCATGAACTCTGCTAGTCTGATTAAATGCTGGGGTGTGACAATTCACATTTTCCATGTGAAATGTTTTCTATGCAAGATAAAAGTTATTTTGGTTAAAAGTTAAAATTATTGTAAATGGTTGAGACTACTCTGAGAAGCAATAGTTTCAGAGAACTCTGTGTATGTGCTCCTGTGTTTCCAGGAAAAGATGAATTTTGTCCTAAATCGGCAGCATGAAGTTTTTCATAATATTATGCTGTTTTTCTTTTAATCTCTCTAGTGTCTGTAATGAGGTCTCCTCTTTTGTTCCTGATGTCGTTAATTTGTGTTTTATCTCTTATTGTCTTGATTTGTCTGGCTAGACATTTATTAATTTTGTTGTATTTTGCCAAAAACTCCCACCAGTTTTGGTTTAACATATTTTTCTATTTCTTGTTCACTTCTGTGTTGTTAATTTCTACTCTTTATTTCCTTCCTTCTATTTACTTAGCTTTAATTTATTCCTCTTTCTTTTGTTTCTTATAGAGGAAATTTGGATTGTTAGTTTTAGACCTTTCTTCTTTTCTAACAGAAGCATTTAAACCTGCCTCTAGACAATTTTACCTGCTGTAGCTGTACCCTACACATTTTTTAAATTAAAAAATATTTATTTAAGTATAGTTGATTTACAATGTTGTGTAAATTTCTGCTGTATAGCCAAATGACTGTTATACACATATATATTCTTTTTCATATTCTTTTCCATTATGGTTTAGCACAGGATACTGAGTATAGTTTCTTGTGCTATACAGTAGAGTCTTATTGTTTATCTATCCTATATATACTAGTTTGCATCTGCTAATCCCAAACTCCCAATCCTTCCCTCCCCACTCAGCTGCCTTTTGGCAACCATAAGCCTGTTCTCTGTGTCTGTGAGTCTCTTTCTGTTTCATTGTTGTTGTTCAGTTGCCAAGTCATGTCCAACTCGGAGATCCCATGGGCTACAACATCCTAGGCCTCCCCACCCCTCACCATCTCCTGGAGTTTGCCCAAGTTCATGTCCATTGAATCGGTGAAGCCATCCAACGATCTCATCCTCTGTTGCCTCCTTCTCCTTCTGCCCTCCCTCTTTCCCAGCATCAGGGCCTTTTCTAGTGAGTCAGCTGTTCGAATCAGGTGGCCAAAGTATTGGACCTTCAGCTTCAGCATCAGTCCTTCCAATGAGTATTCAGGGTTGATATCCTTTAGGATTAACTGGTTTGATCTCCTTATTGTCCAAGGGACTCTCAAGAGTCTTCTCCAGCACCACAGTTTGAAAGCATCAGTTCTGCCCTCAGCCTTCTTTATGGTCCAACTCTCACATCCATACATGACTAATGGAAAGACCATAGCCTTGGCTACATGGACCTTTGTTTGCAAAGTGATATCTTTGCTTTTTAATATACTGTCTAAGTTTGTCATAACTTTCCACCAAAAAGCAATAATCTTCTGATTTCATGACTGCAGTCACCATCTGCAGTGATTTTAGAGCCCAAGAAGAGGAAGTCTGTTACTGCTTTCACCTTTTCCCCTTCTATTTGCCATGAAGTCATGGAACTGGATTCCATGATCTTAGATTTTTTGATATTGAGTTTTAAGTCAGCTTTTTCACTCTCCTCTTTCACCCTCATCAAGAGGCTTTTTAGTTCCTCTTTGCTTTCTGCCATTAGAGTGCTATCATCTGCATATCTGAGGTTGTTGATATTTTTCCCAGCAATCTTAATGCCAGCCTAAAACTTATCCAGCTGGGCATTTCACATGATGTGCTCTGCATATAAGTTAAATATACAAGTTTCATAGGTATGTTCATTTGTGTTGTATTTTAGATTCCACATGTAAGTGATATCACATGGTATTTGTCTTTCTCTTTCTGACTTGCTTCACTTAGTCTGAAAATCTCTAGGTCCATCCATGTTGCTGCAAATGGCATTGCTTCATCCCTTTTCATGGCTGAGTAATATTCCAATGTATATATACACTAGCTGTTCTGTATCCATTCATCCATCAGTATAAATTTAGGTTGTTTCCACGTCTTGGCTATTGTAAATAGTTTTGCTGTGAACATAGGGGTGTATTTATATTTTCACATTATAGTTTTTCTGGGTAAATTCCCAGGAGTGGAATTTTTAAAAAACTATTTATTTACTTAGCTCTGCTGGGTATTAATTGTGGCATGCGGGATCTTCGACGTGCATTGCAGCATGTAGGATCTTTTAGTTGTGGCATGTGCACTCTTTAGTTACAGCACGTGGGATCTAGTTCCCTGACCAGGGATTGAACCCAGGCCCCCTGCATTGGGAGTGCCAAGTCTTAGCCACTGAAAGTCCCCCAGGAGTGGGTCTGCTAGATCAGAGACTTCCCTGGTGTCTCAGATGGTAAAGACTCTGCATGCAATGCTGGAGACCTGGGTTTGATTCCTGAGTCAGGAAGATCCCCTGGAGAAGGGGTTGGCTACCCACTCCAGTATTTTTGCCTGGAGAATTCCATGGAAAGAGGAACCTGGTGGGCTGCAGTCCATAGACTGTAGCACAAAAAGTTGGGACACAACTGAGTAACTAACACTTTTTTTCTTTTTTCATGGCAACTCTATTTTTAGTTTTTTGAGGAACCTCCATATTGTTTTCCATAATAGATGCACCAATTTGCATTCCCACCAACAATGTAAAAGGATTCCCTTTTCTCCACACTCCCTCCACAATTTATTTTTTGTAGACTTTTTAATGATTACCATTCTGATTGGTGTGAGGTGATACTTCATTTTAGTTTTGATTTGCATTTTTCTAATAATTAGCAATAACGAGCATCTTTTCATGTGCCTCTTGACCATCTGTATGTCTTCTTTGGAGAAGTATCTATTTAGGTCTTCTGCCCATTTTTTGATTGAGGTTTTTTTTTTTGTTGTTGTTATTGTGTTGTATGAGCTGCTGTATATTTTTGAAATTAAGCCCTATCAGTTGCATCATTTGTAAATATTTTCTTCCATTCTCTAGGTTGTCTTTTCATTTTGTTTATAATTTCCTTTGATGTGCAAAAGTGTTTAAGTTTGATTAGGTCCTATTTGTTTGTTTTTGCTTTTTAATAATTTTATTTATTTTTTATAACACCAAAAACATTTTTATTGGGGTATAGTCAGTTAACAATGGTGTGGTAGTTTCAGGTGAACAGTGAAGGGACTCATCCATACATATACATGTATCCATTCTCCACCAAACCCCACTCCCATCCAGGCTGGCACATAACATTGAGCAGAGTTCCATGTGCTATATGATAGGTTTCTGTTGGTTATCCATTTTAAAAACAGAGTGTGTACTTGACTTTCCCAAAGTCCTTAACTATCCGTTTCCCCTGGCAACCTTGAGTTCATTTTTCTAAGTCTGTGAATCTCTTCCTGTTTTGTAAGTAAGTTTATTTGTATCATTTCTTTTTAGATTCCACATATAGGGGATTTCATATGATATTTCTCCTTCTCTGTCTGACTTACTTCACTCAGTATGACACTCTCTAGGTTCATCCATGTTTCTGCAGATGGCCTTATTTCATTCTTTTATGGGCTTCCCTGGTGGCTCAGATGGTAAAGAATCTGTCTACAATGCAGGAGACCTGGGTTCAATCCCTGGGTTAGGAAGATCCCCTGGAGAAAGGAATGGCTCCAGTAGAATTGCCTGGAGAATTCCATAGACATAGGTGCCTGGCAGGCTACAGTTCTTTTACCACATCTTTATCTATTCCTCTGTTGATATACAGTTAGGTGGCTTCCATGTTTTGGCTATTGTAAACAGTGCTGCAGTGAACATTGGGGTGCATGCATCTTTTCTGGCCATGTTTTTTGCTGGATATATGGCCAGGAGTAGGATTGCAGAGTCATATGGTAGCTCTATTTTTAGCTTTTTAAGGAACCTCCATACTGTTCTCCATAGTGGTGTACCAACTTACATTCCCACCAACAGTGCAGGAGGGTTCTCTTCTCTCCACACTCTCTTCAGTATTTGTTGTTTGTGGATTTTTGGATGATAACCATTCTGACTGGTGTGAGGTAATATCTCATTGTAGTTTTGATTTGCATTTATCTAATTACTAATGATTTTGAACATATTTTCATGTGCCTGTTGACCATCTTACGTTCTCTAGAAGAATGCCTATTCAGGTCTTCTGCCCATTTTTTGAGTGGGTTGTTTTATTTTTGCTTTTATTTCTTTTGCTTTGTGGGACCTGAGAAAATATTGCTATGACTTACATCAGAGAATATTTTGCTTATATTTTATTTTAGGAGCTTGATGGTATCATGTATTATATATAAGTCTTTAAGTCATTTTCAGTTCTTTTTTTGTATCATCTGAAAGAGTGATCTAAAAAGTTCAAAGAATTGGACACGACTGAGCGACTGGACTGAACTGAACTGAGAGAATCATCTAACTTTATTGATTAGCAAGTGACTGTCCAGCTTTTCCAACATCACTGGCTGAAGAGACTGCCTTTTCCCTCTTGTATATTCTTGCCTGTTTTGCTATAGGTTAATTGTCCATAGATGTGTGGGTTTATTTCTGGGTTCTCTATTGTGTTCCATTGATCTATATGTCAGTTTGTGTCAGTTCCATGCTGTTTTGATTATTGTAGCTTTTTAGTACTCTCTTAAGTCTGAGAGGTTATGCCTCCTGCTTTGTTCTTTTCCCTTAGGATTGCTTTAGCAATTCTGGGTCTTTTATGGTTCCAAGTAAATTTTAGGATTATTTGTTCTAGTTCTGTGAAAAATACCATGTGTAATTTGATAGGAATTACATTAAATGTGTAGATTGCTTTGAGTAGTATGGTCATTTTAACAATACTAATTCTTCCAATTCAAGACCATGCTTACCACACATACTTTAATGTGATGTGTTTATATTTTCATTTAGTTCAAAATGTTTACTGTTTACCTTTCTTTCTTTGCTACATTAATCATTTAGATGTTTACTTTTACTAAACATGTGATTTAATAATCATGTGATTTCAATATTTTAAATTTATTGAGACTTGTTCTACAGTCCAGGATTTGATATGCCTCATGAATGTTCCTTGTGGCCAGAAAAAGACTGTGCAGTTGTTGCCTGGAATGTTCTATAAATGTTAATAGGTCAAGTTAGTTGACAATGTTGTTCAAATCATGTTTATTCATACTGATTTTTTGTACTTTCCCCATCAATTATTGAGTGATAGCTAGTGAAATCTCTAGGTATAATTTTGGAGTTTTCTATTTGGTCTTTCAGTTTCAACATTTTCTGCTTCATATTTTTTGAAGCAAATATTGTTTAGCTATATATGCATTTAGGATTGCCATGTCTTGAGGAATTGATTCTGTTATCATTATAAAATATTCCTGAACTATCACAGCTACTAAAATTAATCTTATGGATTTTTGATGGTTTATAAAAACATTTAAAATGGAAACACAACTTGTGTTTTGTGAAAGCCACATCCCCATTATCCTGCTTCGGTTTTTTCCATGGCAACTGTTGTGCATCACACAGTTTATTTGTTTTCTCTCTTCTTCTGCTAGAACAAAAGTTACAAAGAATAGGACTTCATTTGTTTTGTACACTGTTGTATCTCAACTACCTGTCACAAAGTCTGACCTCAGTGAATAACTTTCTGAATGAATTAATGATAAAAATGCTGTAGCAACTGTAAGAAGATAATATTTCCATGACTCTATCCCATTTACTCCATGGTAAGGTGGCCTCTGCTCACACAGGGGCTATTTCAGAAATGATTTCTATGCTTGTGTGCTCCCATGCTGCCCCTCAGCACAGTTAGGGCCACAAAACTGTGTTGCTTTGGGTCCTCAGGGTCTCAGAGAGATGTTAGTGAGATAGTTCTTTGTTTTAGTTTGTTCTTTGTAGCTCAGCTACCTCTACTATAGTTAAGATTTAGTCCTTAATCATTCCAGAGTGGTGAGAATCCCTGGATTATAGGGTGAGGAGGAGTTTGATTGTTATACCAAGACCCCAGCTGTATAAAGCATTTACATTTCACGTCTCCTTAGCCACACTGTGGTTTTACTTCCCCCACAAACTATTCCTTCTTGCAGGTGAAAGGTTTTGTTTTCCCAGGAAATTTAGGCTTCAAGTTCAGCAGGAAAACTGAGCCTGGCCTCATTGAAATATTTAATGATGTAAACTGCAGATAAAACATTTACCAATCAGCTGTTCCTTTCAGATTTACTTTTTTTTTTTAACATTAATTACCTAATTTTTAAATTATAATATTTATTTATTTGGCTGCATCAAGTCTTAGTTGCAGCATGTTGATCTTTAGTTGCGGCATGCGAACTCTTAGTTGCAGCACGTGGGATCTAGTTCCCCCACCAGGGATGGAACCTAGGCCCCCTGCATTGGGAGCACGGAGTCTTAGCCACTGGACCACCAGAGAAGTCCCTTAGATTTACTTCTGAAAAGAAAAGAAACCCATTTAAATTAATAATGTGTTTCATGTATCATGAAAAGATTTCTGAGCCTAATGGTCAGAGTTCAAATACCAGCTGCATTCCTAAGACATAACCCTTCCTGTGAAAGGGGAAAATAATAATATCTGCTCTGCTTGCCTGTGAGGAAGACTCTATGAGAAATGCGTGGGAAAGTGCCTTGTATGTTGCAAAGCTTTGCAGGTGTGTAAATTGCTGTTGTTACCCTGAGAAGCTTTTTCAGCTTTAAGGTTTGCAGTGACTGAATATTTTTGCTTATTAATTCCAGAAGAGCACTTGGGTATTTGGATCCAAGGCTTTCACTACATCCTGAACAGCATCTGCCTGCAACTCTTAAACTGAGAGGAATATGACCTGGTATCCTGTGGCTGTTACCTTGGAAACTAGGACCATTTAAAAAACACTGGAAAGGAAATAATATAACTGGGAGAAATAGTACACTTGGGGCGAATCACCCTTTTTCTTCCAGAGCTTAAAATATTAGACACCTGTTTAAACATTTCCTAATTGTTTGTTTGTTTTTAAACCCATAAGTTATTGTTACATACTTGATGAAAATGAAAGACATTAAGATCTTTTCTTACTTTGGACAAGTTAATACTTAAAAACTCTGCTAGTTGATCTACTTTGTACCTAATGTTAGCCTGTTGGTTTTTCTTATTGTCCAGGATGCTATCAGCAGGCTCAAGCCATATTCTTTGTCAGTCACAGAAGTCCCATTTTCTAGGACTTCAGAGGGGAAAAAAAAAAATCCAGATACCCAGTAGAACTTTGTCCACATACTCCCTCATCCTAGTGATAATGTATAATTCTGGTTCCTGCTAAGCTCATATGCTCCTTTCTTTGTGTATCCTTCACTGGCTACTCTTTGTCTGTGACACGTAACTGTTGAGACCCCACCTCTCCACCCTTAGCGTTAGTGCTTGGATCTCACTCTCCTCTTCAGTAACTTTGGGTAAGTTCAGCCAGTTGGAGTTTGGTCCACAGAGTGCACACATCCATCTCTGGTGGGGGTCACTCCAGTGCACTCAGTACCTCCCTCCTCTAAACTGACTTAATCCAGATTCCCAGGACTTAATCCAGATTCCCAGAATAGTGGTTCAGTGGGTCGGGAGTGAAAGTGAAAGTGAAGGTCACTCAGTCATGTCCGACTCTTTGGGACCCCATGGACTATAGAGTCCATGGAATTCTCCAGGCCAGAATCCTGGAGTGGGTAGCCTTTCCCTTCTCTAAGGGATCTTCCTGACCCAGGAATTGAACCCAGGTCTCCTGCATTGCTGGTGGATTGTTTACCAACTGAGCCATGAGGGAACCCCAGTGGGTTTGGAGAGGAGTCCTGAAAGTTGCATTTTAACAGGCACGGGGTTGGGGTGTGGTGGACGGGTGAGAGTGCAGGGGTGAGGGGGTGGGGGTATTCTAATGCAGGGCTCTAAGGGCTCCTGTTTGAGAATCACCATCACCATATTCACATGCTGTCCTGATTTTTATCCTTGTTCAGTTCAGTTCAGTCGCTCAGTCGTGTCCGACTCTTTGCGACCCCATGAATTGCAGCACGCCAGGCCTCCCTGTCCATCACCAACTCCCAGAGTCTACCCAAACCCATGTCCATTGAGTTGGTGATGCCATCCAACCATCTCATCCTCTGTCATCCCCTTCTCCTCCTGCCCTCAATCTTTCCCAGCATCAGGGTCTTTTCAAATGAGTCAGCTCTTCGCATCAGGCGGCCAAAGGATTGGAGTTTCAGCTTCAACATCAGTTCTCCCAAAGAACACCCAGGACTGATCTCCTTTAGGATGGACCGGTTGGCTATCCTTGCAGTCCAAGGGACTCTCAAGAGTCTTCTCCAACACCACAGTTCAAAAGCATCAATTCTTCCATGCTCAGCTTTCTTTATAGTCCAACTCTCACATCCATACATGGCCATTGGAAAAACCATAGCCTTGACCAGACGAACCTTTGTTGGCAAAGTAATGTCTCTGGTTTTTAATATGCTGTCTAGGTTGGTCATAACTTTCCTTCCAAGGAGTAAGCGTCTTTCAATTTCATGGCTGCAATCACCATCTGCAATGATTTTGGAGCCCAGAAAAATAAAGTCAGCCACCGTTTCCACTGTTTCCCCAAATATTTGCCATGAAGTGATGGGACCGGATGCCATGATCTTAGTTTTCTGAATGTTGAGCCTTAAGCCAACTTTTTTACTCTCCTCTTTCACTTTCATCAAGAGGCTCTTTAGTTCTTCTTCACTTTCTGCCATAAGGGTTTTATCCTTGATCTTTAATCTTAAATTTAATGAGTCTGAAATTCATCTCCATGAATTTAAAGAGGTTTCTCTTTACTGTCATCATGTCTGAACCAGTTCTGTAAATGTAATCAATGTAGTCTTTGTTCTTCCATCTTCCCTTCTTTTCTACTGCCTTCTTTTTTTTTTTTTTTTTTTCTTTTTTTTTTTTTCTCTCTCTCTTCCAGTTATTCCCAGTCTGGATTGGCTCCTCTTCCCCAGTCTTCATTCACAGTACATCTCATTCTTATGACTGCTCCTCTAAATCACCTCCCTCATCAGCTCACGCATGGACCATCCAGGTTTTCTAGCCTCTCTCTTTCTGCTCTAATCTTTCTTTGATGTTTTCACCATGTTATTCACCTATTTAAGAATACATAGTATTCTCTGTTTCCCATGTCAGAACTGAACTTCTCTCCCTAGCATTTTATGTTTTCCTCATTACTACTAAATTATATATTTTTATATATATTTTTCTTAACTTGTACCTCAGTCCATTATTTGGGCACAATTTCTTTATTCTTGCCTTTGAGTACAGAGTCTCAAAATATATTCATTGAAAACTTTTATGAACATACAGTTTATTTTTTAGAGATGAATTTTGTCATACTGACTAAATTATTATAAATTTCTTCTCATAGGTGAAGGCTAGAGAGGAAACCAAGTGGACTGGTGGAATGGATTAAATGAGAACATTACATTCCTCTATTTTATTGCAGAGTTTAATTTCATTTTGGTGGTTTCCTTAGATTAAATGAATTTCTCTTGTGTGGTGAACTTTAAACTTTTAGAGGGAGTAGATTGCCTCTTAATAGGTTGTCTATTAGTAAAATTTTCCTAAAGCTGTTTGGCCAAGATTTTAACTCAATATATAGTTTGTTTTGAACACTTTAAAAACTATTTTCTGTCCTGAGCACTTGTATATTTAGTTAAAATGAATCTATAAGACAAAGCTCTGACATGTTTTGAAAATTAGAAACAAGTACTCAGAAAATCAGGAGAGATAGCTGGTCACTATCACAAAAACACAGATTTTTGTTTGTTTGTTTTTCTTATTCCAGTCCTTTGATGTCTCTGGTAGCCATGGAGAAGCTCATGTTGGAAATGGTTTAAGTACTTGATAAATCCAAAAATGTTTCTTTTCAGGGTGCTTCTCATCAAGATTGACCACTGTCTACCATCTTGGGAAAAAAAACAAAACAGTGGTTTTCAACCTCTTTTTCCGACAGTATAACATCCTTGAGGGATCTCTCTCTGACAGTAACAGAAGTGTACTATGTTAGTTTTCAGGGGATCTCTCCTTTTCTGGTCTCTGGGTAATGTACTATTTGAAAAAGTTCTTCAAATGGTTTTGAAATCTCCACCCATTCTCCACTGGGAGTCACAGCTTTCAGATCTCCTAATTCCTCCTCCTTTAGTATAGCTAACATTTATTGGCTTGATTTACCTGTTTCTGAAACATGTGTGGTGAAATTTGCCTCTGAATATACGGTCCTGAAAAAATTTCATTGTAATCCTATCACTTTTGCTTTATATAATGAGGTGCTTACAAGTTCAAAATTGTTTCATCTTCTTAGGGTATTTTTTTTGGTGAAATGAGGTGAAGTTGCTCAGTTATGCCTGACTCTTTGCGATCCCGTGGATTTTAGCCTACTCGGCTCCTCTGTTCAATACTGAAGCACTACCTTTTGTATTGTCTGATATTAATATTGCTATGTATTTTTTCTTCTGGTTAATATTTGCTTGACATATCTTTATCCATTTCCTTGTTTTTAAACCTTTGGTGAGATTTTTAAAAACTGTGTTTTCTGGTAATTAGCATCATTTGAATCTTTAAAAACTGACTTGTTCTCATCCCATTTTTTAATAAATGGGTTTAACTTAGAGGTCTGCACTCTTTGCCTATAGAGGACTGGATAGTAAATTTTTTTCTGTCTGTGTGGTACGTATAGTCTCTGCTGAAGCTACTCAGAAATAGCCACTGACAATAAATAAATTGACTGACATAAATCCAGGGGCCCTAGCTTCCAGGATCTAATGCATGGTGATCTGAGGTAGAGCTGATGTAGTAATAATAGAAATAAAGTGCAGAATAGATGTAATGCACTTGAATCATCCTGAACCTCCCTGCCCTGGTCTGTGGAAAAATTATCTTCCATGAAGTCAGTCTCTGGTGCCAGAAAGGTTGGGGACCACTGCATAAATCAATATACAGGTCTAGATTTGGCCTGCCAGATGTAGTTTGCCAACCCTTGGACTTAAGTTAATCCATTTACATTTTTGTGATTGATAGTATACCTACATTATTTTTTTGCATTTTCTGTTTACCATCTGTAATACTTAGGGTAGTGCTAGCTGAGGTTAACAAATGAACCTGGAAACCTCAGTAGCTTAACATAATAGAAGTCTATATTTTGTTATGTAAAATCCAGTCAGTGGCATGGACAGTATGGTCTGCCCCACAGAGTCATTTAGAAACCCAGGTTCCTTCAATCTTGTGGCTCTGCCACTCCTAACATGTAAGTTCCAAGATTACCATGAAAAGGGAAAGACAGGGTAGAGAAGGCATGCCTGCTTCTTAACCACATCAGCCTAAAAGTTATTTACATCACTACAGCTCATTCCATGAGAACTAGTCAGATGGTCCTACCTAGAAGCAAGAGGGACCTGGGAAATGTAGTTCTTGGCCTGACAGCCACTTCCCAGCGTCAGTTCCTTACTGTGGGAGAGAATCACAGATCTTCGGCAGACATCTGGGTGCTTCTGCTGCAGCCACCCTTTTCCTTTGCTGCTTTTTTTTTTCTTTTCCTTTCTTTGCTTTCTGTGCGATTTTTAAAAAAATTTTCCTTTCAAAAAAAATTTTTTTTCCTTTCTTCCCTTTGTTGTTTGTAATATATATGATGCATTATTCTTATTTTAGTGGTTTTCCTTACAGTTTTAACATATATACTTGATTTTTAAAATTTTTATGTAGCCTGTGTTTATTCAGTATATCTCTTCTCTTTTGGATAAGAAAATAATTTCTTTGTTCCTCTCTTCCTGCTATACAGACTCTGCATATAGCTTTCTTCATAATGCTATCTAGGGTTTTATTTAAACTTTAAAAAAAAGTCACATAAAAATAGTTATTATTTTTATGGTTAAGAATTAAATATAGTATTATTATATATTTTTTTTATCAGTTTCTATATGAATCCTTCAGTCTTTTGTCTTTTCAGTGAGTCTCTCGGTAGTAAGCTCCCCTAGTCTATGGTAACTGAATAGCCCAGTATAGGAAGGTAAATAATTATATTCTCTCAGTTAGTGGAAGATATTACTCCCTTTTCTTTTGGCATTGATTGTTGCTGATGATATACCTATTTTCAGTCCAACTGTAATTCCTTCATAGGAATTTGCCTTTTTTTCTTTAGTAACTTTTACAATGTTCTGTAGTTTGATCACACAATATAGTTGTAAATTCATTTTCATCACCTTGCCTCTCAGAGTCAGTTTTCAAACTGTGGATTCATATTTTTTCAATTCTTGAAATTAACCCTGTGAATATTGCTTCTCTTCCTTTAATTCTTGGCTCTTGTGGAATTGGTTAGATGCATATGGAGATGACACCACCCTTATGGCAGAAAGTGAAGAAGAACTAAAGAGCCTCTTGATGAAAGTGAAAGAGGAGAGTGAAAAAGTTGGCTTAAAGGTCAACATTCAGAAAACTATGATCATGGCATCCAGTCCCATCACTTCATGGCAAATAGATGGGGAAACAGTGGAAACAGTGGCTGACTTTATTTTTCTGGGCTCCAAAATCACTGCAGATGGTGATTGCAGTCATGAAATTAAAAGACGCTTACTCCTTGGAAGGGAAGTTATGACCAACCTAGACAGCATATTAAAAACCAGAGACATTACTTTGCCAACAAAGGTCCATCTAGTCAAGGCTGTGGTTTTTCCAATGGTCATGTATGGATGTGAGAGTTGGACTATAAAGAAAGCTGAGCATGGAAGAATTGATGCTTTTGAACTGTGGTGTTGGAGAAGACTCTTGAGAGTCCCTTGGACTGCAAGGATAGCCAACCGGTCCATCCTAAAGGAGATCAGTCCTGGGTGTTCTTTGGGAGAACTGATGTTGAAGCTGAAACTCCAATCCTTTGGCCGCCTGATGCGAAGAGCTGACTCATTTGAAAAGACCCTGATGCTGGGAAAGATTGAGGGCAGGAGGAGAAGGGGATGACAGAGGATGAGATGGTTGGATGGCATCACCAACTCAATGGACATGGGTTTGGGTGGACTCTGGGAGATGGCGTGCTGCGGTTCATGGGGTCACAAAGAGTCGGACACGACTGAGTGACTGAAATGTACTGAACTGAATTTTGGAGCTTCTCAATGTATTCTCAATGAATCTTAGCTGCTCTTTAATACTTTTCCTTTCTTTCTTAGTGGTTTATTCTCAGTGCAATTTTTCAGTTTTCTAATCCTCTTTTGACTGTGTACAGATGAGAGGTGATCTCATCTAATTTTTTCAGTTTCTGTATTTTTCATTTTTTATATTTTTCCTCTACCTCTTCTAGTTTCATTTGTGCCTGTTTTTGTTTCAGGTATTTTTGTTTTTGTTTTTTTAAATTATAGTGGTTTTTGTCATACATTGGTATGAATCAGCCATGGATTTACATGTATTCCCCATCCTGATTCCCCCTCCCACCTCCCTCTCCACCCGATCCCTCTGGGTCTTTCCAGTGCACCAGGCCCAAGCACTTGCCTCAAGCATCCAACCTGGGCTGATGATCTGTTTCACCCTAGATAATATACATGTTTCGATGCTGTTCTCTCGGAACATCCCACCCTTGCCTTCTCCCACAGAGTCCAAAGGTCTGTTCTGTACATCTGTGTCTCTTTTTCTGTTTTGCATATGGGGATATCGTTACCATCTTTCTAAATTCCATATATATGTGTTAGTATACTATATTATACTATATGTATATATATATATATATATATATAGTATACTATATTGGTCTTTATCTTTCTGGCTTACTTCACTCTGTATAATGGGCTCCAGTTTCATCCATCTCATTAGAACTGATTCAAATGAATTCTTTTTAATGGCTGAGTAATATTCCATGGTGTATATGTACCACAACTTCCTTATCCATTCGTCTGCTGATGGACATCTAGGTTGCTTCCATGTCCTGTCTATTATAAACAGTGCTGCGATGAACATTGGGGTGCACGTGTCTCTTTCAGATCTGGTTTCCTCGGTGTGTATGCCCAGAAGTGGGATTGCTGGGTCATATGGTAGTTCTATTTCCAGTTTTTTAAGAAATCTCCACACTGCTCTCCCCAGCAGCTGTACTAGTATGCATTCCCACCAACAGTGTAAGAGGATTCCCTTTTCTCCACACCCTCTCCAGCATTTATTGCTTGTAGACTTTTGGATAGCAGCCATCCTGACTGGTGTGTAATGGTACCTCATTGTGGTTTTGATTTGCATTTCTCTGATAATGAGTGATGTTGAGCATCTTTTCATGTGTTTGTTAGCCATCTGTATGTCTTCTTTGGAGAAATGTCTGTTTAGTTCTTTGGCCCATTTTTTGATTGGGTCATTTATTTTTCTGGAATTGAGCTTCAGGAGTTGCTTGTATATTTTTGAGATTAATCCTTTGTGTGTTGCTTTGTTTGCTATTATTTTCTCCCAATCTGAGGGCTGTCTTTTCACCTTACTTATAGTTTCCTTTGTTTTGCAAAAGCTTTTAAGTTTCATTAGGTCCCATTTGTTTACTTTTGCTTTTATTTCCAATATTCTGGGAGGTGGGTCATAGAGGATCCTGCTGTGATTCATGTCGGAGAGTGTTTTGCCTATGTTCTCCTCTAGGAGTTTTATAGTTTCTGGTCTTACATTTAGATCTTTAATCCATTTTGAGTTTATTTTTGTGTATGGTGTTAGAAAGTGTCCTGGTTTCATTCTTTTACAAGTGGTTGACCAGTTTCCCCAGCACCATTTGTTAAAGAGGTTGTCTTTTTTCCATTGTATGTTCTTGCCTCCTTTGTCGAAGATAAGGTGTCCATAGGTTTATGGATTTATCTCTGGGCTTTCTATTCTGTTCCATTGATCTATATTTCTTTCTTTGTGTCAGTACCATACTGTCTTGATGACTGTGACTTTGTAGTATAGTCTGAAGTCTGGTAGGTTGATTCCTCCAGTTCCATTCTTCTTTCTCAAGATTACTTTGGCTATTCGAGGTTTTTTGTATTTCCATACAAATTGTGAAATTATTTGTTCTAGTTCTGTGAAAAATACTGTTGGTAGCTTGATAGGGATTGCACTGAATCTATAGATTGCTTTGGATAGTATAGCCATTTTGACGATATTGATTCTTCCAATCCATGAACACGGTAGATTTCTCCATCTCTTTGTGTCCTCTTTGATTTCTTTCATCAGTGTTTTATAGTTTTCTATGTATAGGTCTTTTGTTTCTTTAGGTAGATATACTCCTAAGTATTTTATTCTTTTTGTTGCAATGGTGAATGGTATTGTTTCCTTAATTTCTCTTTCTGTTTTCTCATTGTTAGTGTATGCAAGGGATTTCTGTGTGTTAATTTTATATCCTGCAACTTTATTATATTCGTTGATTAGCTCTAGTAATTTTCTGGTAGAGTCTTTAGGGTTTTCTATGTAGATGATCATGTCATCTGCAAACAGCGAGAGTTTCACTTCTTCTTTTCCTGTCTGGATTCCTTTTACTTCTTTTTCTGCTCTGATTGCTGTACCCAAAACTTCCAAAACTATGTTGAATAGTAGTGGTGAGAGTGGGTGCTCTTGTCTTGTTCCTGATTTCAGGGGAAATGTTTTCAATTTTTCAGCATTGAGGGTAATGCTTGCTGTGGGTTTGTCATATATAGCTTTTATTATGTTGAGGTATGTTCCTTCTCTTCCTGCTTTCTGGAGAGTTTTAATCATAAAAGGATGTTGAATTTTGTCAAAGGCTTTTTCTGCATCTATTGAGATAATCATATGGTTTTTATCTTTCAATTTGTTAATGTGGTGTATTACACTGATTGATTTGCGGATATTAAAGAATCCTTGCATTCCTGGGATAAAGCCCATTTGGTCATGATGTATGATTTTTTATTATGTTGTTGGATTCTGTTTGCTAGAATTTTGTTAAGGATTTTTGCATCTATGTTCATCAGTGATATTGGCCTGCAGTTTTCTTTTTTTGTGGCATCTTTGTCTGGTTTTGGAATTAGGGTGATGGTGGCCTCATAGAATGAGTTTGGAAGTTTACCTTCTTCTGCAGTTTTCTGGAAGAGTTTGAGTAAGATAGGTGTTAGCTCTTCTCTAAATTTTTGGTAGAATTCAGCTGTGAAGCCATCTGGTCCTGGGCTTTTGTTTCCTGGAAGATTTCTGATTACAATTTCAATCTCCTTGCTTGTGATGGGTCTGTTAAGATCTTCTATTTCTTTCTGGTTCAGTTTTGGAAAGTTATACTTTTCTAAGAATTTGTCCATTTCTTCCAAGTTTTGTCCATTTTATTGGCATAGAGCTGCTGGTAGTAGTCTCTTATGATCCTTTGTATTTTAGTGTTGTCTGTCGTGATCTCTCCATTTTCATTTCTAATTTTTTTAATTTGGTTCTTCTCCCTTTGTTTCTTAATGAGTCTTACTAACGATTTGTCAATTTTGTTTATTTTTTCAAAAAACCAGCTTTTAGCTTTGTTGATTTTTGCTGTGGTCTCTTTAGTTTCTTTTGCATTTATTTCTGCCCTAATTTTTAAGATTTCTTCCTTTCTAGTAACCCTGGGTTTCTTCATTTCTTCCTTCTCTAGTTGCTTTAGGTGTAGAGTTAGGTTATTTATTTGACTTTTCCCTGTTTGTTGAAGTAAGCCTGTAATGCTATGAACCTTTCCCTTAGCACTGCTTTTACAGTATCCCATAGGTTTTGGGTTGTTGTGTTTTCATTTTCATTCGTTTCTATGCATATTTTGATTTCTTTTTTTATTTCTTCTATGATTTGTTGGTTATTCAGAAGCGTGTTATTTGGCCTGCATTTGATTGAATTTTTAATTATTTTTTCCTGTAATTGAGATCTAATCTTAATGCATTGTGGTCAGAAAAGATGACTGGAATGATTTCAATTTTTTTGAATTTACCAAGGCTAGATTTATGGCCCAGGATGTGATCTGTTCTGGAGAAGGTTCCGTGTGCACTTGAGAAAAAGGTGAAGTTGATTGTTTTGGGGTGAAATGTCCTATAGATATCAATTAGGTCTAGCTGGCCCATTGTGTCATTTAAAGTTTGTGTTTCCTTGTTAATTTTCTGTTTAGTTGATCTATCCATAGTTGTGAGTGGGATATTAAAGTCTCCCACTATTATTGTGTTACTATTAATTTCCTCTTTCATTCTTGTTATCATTTGCCTTACATATTGTTGTGCTCCTATGTTGGGTGCATATATATTTATAATTGTTATAACTTCTTCTTGGATTGATCCTTTGATCATTATGTAATGTCCTTCTTTGTCTCTTTTCACAGCCTTTATTTGAAAGTCTGTTTTATCTGATATGAGTATTGTGACTCCTGCTTTCTTTTGGTCTCCGTTTGCGTGAAGTATTTTTTTCCAGCCCTTCACTTTTAGTCTGTATGTGTCCCTTGTTTTGAGGTGGGTCTCTTGCAGACAGCATATATAGGGGTCCTGTTTTTGTATCCATTCAGCCAGTCTTTGTCTTTTGGTTGGGGCATTCAACCCATTTACATTTAAGGTAATTATTGATAGGTGTGGTCCCATTGCCACTTACTTTGTTGTTTTGGGTTCACGTTTATACCACCTTTCTGTGTTTCCTGTCTAGAGAAGATCCTTTAGCATTTGTTGAAGAGCTGGTTTGGTGGTGCTCAATTCTCTCAGCTTTTGCTTGTATGTAAAGCTTTTGAATTCTTCTTCATATCTGAATGAGATCCTTGTTGGGTACAGTAATCTAGGTTGTAGGTTATTCTCTTTCATTACTTGAAGTATGTCCTGCCATTCCCTTCTGGCCTGAAGGGTTTCTATTGATACGTCAGCTGTTATCCTTATGGGAATCTCTTTGTGTGTTATTTGTTGTTGCTCCCTTGCTGCTTTTAATATTTGTTCTTTGTGTTTGATCTTTGTTAATTTGATTAATATGTGTCTTGGGGTGTTTCACCTTGGGTTTATCCTGTTTGAGACTCTCTGGGTTTCTTGGACCTGTGTAACTATTTCCTTCCCCATTTTAGGGAAGTTTTCAGCTATTATCTCCTCGAGTATTTTCTCATAGCCTTTCTTTTTGTCTTCTTCTTCTGGGACTCCTATGATTCGAATGTTGGGGCATTTCACATTGTCCCAGAAGTCCCTGAGGCTGTCCTCGTTTCTTTGGATTCTTTTTTCTTTTTTCCTCTCTGCTTCATTTATTTCCACCATTTTATCTTCAACCTCACTCATCCTATCTTCTGTCTCCATTATTCTACTGTTGGTTTCCTCCAGAGTGTTTTTGATCTCATTTATTGCATTATTCATTTTTAACTGACTCTTTTTTTTATTACTTTTAGGTCCTTATTGAACATTTCTTGCATCTTCTCAATCTTTGTCTCCAGGCTATTTATCTGTAACTCCATTTTGTTTTCAAGATTTTGGATTATTTTTATTATCATTATGCTAAATTCTTTTTCAGGTAGATTCCCTATTTTCTCCTCTTTTCTTTGACTTGGTGAGCATTTTTCATGTTCCTTTACCTGTTGGGTGTTTCTCTGCCTTTTCATCTTGTTTAGATTGCTGTGTCTAGAGTGGGCTTTCTGTATTCTGGTGGTCTGTGATTCCTTTTTATTGTGGAGGTTTCACCCAGTGGGTGGAGTTGGACAATTGGCTTGTCAAGGTTTCCTGGTTAGGGAAGCTTGCGTTGGTGTTCTGGTGCGTGGAACTGGATTTCTTCTCTCTGGAGTGCAATGGAGTGTCCAGTAATGAGTTTTGAGATGGGTCTATGTGTTAGGTGTGACTTTGGGCAGCCTGTATGTTGACGCTCAGGGCTATGTTCCTGCGTTGCTGGAGAATTTGCGTGGTATTTGTTCCAGAGCAAGTTCCAGAGCAAGAATTTGTCTTGCTCTGGAACTTATTGGCTCTTGGGTGGTGGTTGTTTACAGTGTAGGTATGGAGGGTTTTGGAAGGTCTCCTATTACTTAATGTTCCCTGTAGTCAGGAGTTTTCTGGTGTTCTCAGGTTTTGGGCTTAAGTCTCCTGCCTCTGGGTTTTAGTTTTATTCTTCCAGTACTCTCAAGACTCCTCCAAGTATACAACACTGATAATAAAACTTCTAGGTTAATGGTGAAAAGATTCTCCACCCTGAGGACACCCAGAGAGGTTCACAGAGTTACATGAAGAAGAGGAGAGGGAGGAGGGAGATAGAGATGAGCAGGAAGAGAAAAAGGGGGACTCAAGAGGAGAGAGATCTACGCAGTTCTGTGTTCCCTAAGTGTTCTCCGTAGCCCAGACACCCACAGAGATTCACAGAATTGGATTGGGAAGAGAAGGGAAAGGGAGGAAATAGAGGTGTTCTGAGGTAGAAAACGGAGAGTCAAAAGTGGGAGAGAGTAATCAACACACTCCTGAGTAAAAATGGGTACTGAATATTGGATTCTTAAATGTCCAAAATTTATATCAAACACTGAAAAACAAAGATTAAAAATCTAGAGTAGAGGTTAGACTCATACAATATTAAAAACAGAATCAAAAAGAGATAAAGTTTTAGAAATATATATGAAGTTCAGTTTAAAAATAGGGCTTCTCCTTTTTTTTTTTGCAAGGTTTTAGTGAAATGAAAATGAAAATTAAGGAGTAATAGAGGAGTAATAGAGCACTTTAAAAGAAAATAAGAGGAAAAAAAACAGAAAAAAATTTTTTTTCCTAATTAAAAAGAATAGTAAAATATATGAAAATGAAAATGAAAGTTAAGGAGTAATGGAGGAGTATTAGGAAATTTTAAAAGAAAAAGAGAAAAATAAAAAAAAAGAAAAGAAAAGCATTTTTTATTTAATTAAAATAAAAGTAAAATTATATCTAGGAACTTCTCTGGAGCTGTTGTGGTCAGTGTGGATTCAGTTCAGTTTCAGATAGCTCCTCGTTCCAGCTTACACTTCTCGATATCTATAGGCCCCTTCTGGTGTAGTCGATGTTATCTATAGGTATTTTAATCTGTTGCACTGGTCACTTCTGAAGTGGTTCCCTTTGTTTATTTGGCTTCTGTTTGCTGGTCTCTTCAGTGTCTAATTTCCGCCCTGACACAGGCGGGCAGAGGTGGTCTCTTGTTCAGGTTCGCTGGTTCAGTCGTGCTGCAGGGAGGGAGAGGCGCTGCAGACAAATGTCACTGGCCTGTGTGGGGAGCACTCGCAGTATTCTGGCCACACTGGGTTTGCCCCCGCTCACGGGTGTGTGCTCTCCCCGTCTACACTGCTCAGGCTCCCGGCTGCTCTATATGGAGCGGGCCCTGCTTTGCTTGTGGTTCCTCTTTTCGGGTATTCCACCAAAGCGCAGACTCAGTCGGGCTTGCATTTTGTGCCTTCCCCTGCCCGAGCAGCTCAGGCCGCCAGGAGCTTGACGGGCACACTCTCCCCGGTACGGTGCGCCTTCTCCCCTCCGCGGTCCCAGCCTCAGTTTCTGTGCGCGCCAGTCGGGTGCGTGCGCCTTGTGTCTGTTCTGGGGAGCTGGCCTCTAGCCGCGATCCTCCCAGTGGATGTTGATCATCCAGAATCTCAGGAAGTCTCTGGTTAGAAACTGGAGGCCTGTTGCAGTTTGTAGGGGTGCCATCTCTGGGGCTTTGCCCCTTTCCCCTCCCCGCTGCCTCCTTCCTCCAGCAGGTGATAGGCCAGTCCTCCGCCAGCTAGATTTTCTCTGTGATTGCTCAGTCCCTTTGTTCTGCGAATGGCCGGCTGTGTGTTCGGACTGGTTAATTTTCTCTCTCTCTCTTGCTATCCCACAGTTTAAGTTGCTATCTCAAGTTAGCTCCCTCTGATTGCCCTCAGGGCATTAGGGCCGGTCCTTACCCTAAGCAATGCCACCCACTCCTCTCCTTTCCACCCCCACTTGCTGGTGGCAGATGGGGGCGTCTGGGGTACTTTTCTGCTGGGAGTTGCTTTTAGGCATGTAATCTGTGGGTTTTATTTATTTTTCCTCCCAGTTAGGTTGCTCTCCGAGATGGAAAACTTCCCCCAGACCCGCCAGCGAGAGAGTTTTCTGGTGTTTGGAAACCTCCTCCACTACGACTCCCTTCCTGGGACATGTCTCCGTCCCCAGCTCTTTTGTCTCTCTTTTTATCTTTTATATTTTGTCCTACCTCCTTTCGAAGACGATGGACTGCCTTTCTGGGCACCTGATGTCTTCTGCTAGTGGTCAGAAGTTGTTTCGTGAAGTTTGCTCAGTGTTCAAATGTTCTTTTGATGAATTTGTAGGGGAGAAAGTGGTCTCCCTGTCCTATTCCTCCACCATCTTGGCTCCTCCCCCGTGTTTCAGGTTTTAAAAGAATGTTATTCCTTCGTTTGTCTCTGAGGTGCCTGAAAACACAGAAATGCTTTTTAGGTTAGTTTGTTATTTTCATTGCGTTTGTAATGTTAGCTGACTTTTGTTGGTTATCCTTTCTGCTTAAGATTCTCACATTCTCTTCAACATATCTGTCCCTGAATGGCTGTCTACTGCAGCCTCCCAGGACCCTTTTGCGGAGCGAGGAGTTCTCTGGTGGTGAGAGAGTGCTGCCCCGGCTGCTACTAATAGGTGGCAGGTCCATTCCTTGCATTCATGCACAGCCTTGCTCAGGTCGGCTCCATGCCAGGACTGTTCTAGTTTCTTCCTGGCCCTCTAGGTTTGCAGCTTCACAGGAGGCTTACCCTCAGACAGCACCTGCAGTAGCTCTCTTGTCCTGAGGGCAGGGGACATTGGTCCCTCCCTGATTTCCACCGTGAAGCTGGCTCAGAGCACCTGTCATATGTGGAGCGTCTCCAGTTTCCATGAATTCCCCCAGAGCTTCACGTAGTAGGTTCTAGGGAGATCATCATGCTGCTTTAGAGCCCACCTTTTTAATGTGTGTGTGTATGTTAGTCGCTTAGTTGTGTCCGACTCTTTGAGACCCCATGAACTGTAGCCCGCCAGGCTTCTCTGTCCATGGAATTCTCCAGGCAAGAATACTGGAGTGGATTGCTATTCCTTTCTCCAGGGGATCTTCCTGACCCAGGGATAGTACCCTGGTCTTCTGTATTGCAGGCAGATTCTTTATCATTTGAGTTACAGGGAAGTGCTAACCTTTTTAATACCTTCTTTTAAAGTTTATCTGTTGTTTTATGTTTGGAGCAGTGGTGAGGTGTGGTCCAATTCTTTTTTTAGGAACCAATCCACCCTGATTTGAGAGCTTTCTCCATTCCTTTTGATTTTTCCATTGGTGATAATACTGCATGGCCCATTTTTGTACCTCACATCACTGTTGAATCCCCACATGCACTCACAGCAAGCAGGGATTGTTCTTGATAATTTTTCTCAGAGACAGATGGTGGTGAGTGAGTCTGATGATAGGAGTGGGTTGGGTCTCAGTGGCTGTGTCAGAGTGAGGTTAGGACATGGCTGGCTTGACTGTAAGTTCTGGCAGGGCCACTGCGTTCCTGCTGCCCTTGTTCCTCCTAACACCTCTGCCCTCAGCTAGCCTGGTACAGATCGATGCCCCAACACGCAGAAGGGTGTAAGAAGACTGACCCAGACATGACACTTGGCCATCTTTTCTGACACTCTGGCTTAAACCTAGTAGTTTCTAACCCTTGAGCTATGGAATGGGACGGCTTTGTGTGGCTCTGTGTTTGGCACTGTTCCTGAGCACAAATCATGCCCACGTTTCACCCAAGCTCACAGAGCTGTATCTACTCAGAGTGAGGGAACGTCTTCTCATTTACACCAAGATGTAAGTTAGACTCTGATAGTCATATAAGGATGCATGTATAGTCTCTCTCTAGGTTTCTTATCAACACCTCAGATAAGATGGTCAGGCTATAAGACTCCTTCTTTGTCCCCCCTATAGACAGGGTGTTGCTGAACCCTATCCCGTTGATGCTTTCCTACGGGCGTATGGAGAAGGGAGGGTTAGGGCCTGGCACAAAGTTGTTGTGGCTCCTGTCAGGCAGAAGAAACTCCAGAACCTGGGCTTTTATTTCTTATTCCAGTGTAGAGCTGACAGGTGAGGTACCAGTTTCCTCTTTTATTTGGACTAGACCGTCCTCATTTTCTCTAGCTAGTGACACCCTCAGACTTCCAAAGAACCAGGGCAGTTCCTGACCTTTGCTTCCTCCAGGGGCCAGCTTTTGTGCACCGTGCCACTGACCCCCTGGGCCCGGATCTAATTCCTGTCTCTCCCTGCACCCCGCCCTTCCCTGCCCAAGTTGTGCAGTGGTTTCTAGCCATAAAGCGATTAGAAATTGGCACCAGCGAAGGAATAAAAGGAGTTGCTGGAAACCCAGCCCTTGATACAAGGGGAGTCATGGTAAACATCACTGCAGTGGTACTGAGGTATTAATATTAAGCAGTATTATAGTCTGACTCCTTTTCAAGGGACCCTTCTGTGCTAGTGCCTAAGATAGCACTGAAGCATGTGGTTTCCAGAACCAAAAGCACACTTCCTTTCACTTTTTTTTTTTGGTTTTTGCTTTTTTGTTTGCTTTTTTTGACTGGTCTTCAGTATTCTTGCTACTTTTTGCCAGAACTTGCTAGAGAAGTCCTTCAGGGAGGTTTAGGAGATGTCAGAAAGAAGAAGTTCATTTGTAATAGGAAGAAGAGCAGTAATTATGAAAAGCATAGAGGAAACCAGAGAAGGAAAATCAAGGAAAAGAGACTGGGAACAAGTCGAATCTGAGAGATTCATGTTGTGGTTGGTAGATTTGAGTTGAGCATCTGTTTCATAAGAAATGCCTTGTGCCAGTCACTGTCCCTGAACCCAGTTAGTAGGACAAGGAAACGGAATTCAGGGACCATGAGAAATCTGTCTTACAGTTAGGGTGTGGAAACATGGGAGTCAGCCTAGCAAAGCTAATGTTTAGAAGTACGGAGGCTTTTGATTCACTTCTCTTCTAGGAAGTGTTTTATTAGACTAGACAGAGTTTACCACTGTAGGGGTGAGAGAGCTGCATTGCTGTTTGGAGCAGGGCAGTTCTTACTGTGTCCCCTTGTGTGGGACACTATTTTCAGCTAGGCAATGAGAGCATTTAAAAGTCAATAGATGTCATCTGTGATTGTTATAAAGAAAATGCCTACCATGGACCCTTAAATATAGCAAAGCAGTGGTAGGTACAATTCCTAGAGAATTAAGTGGGCATGGGTTCCTACATCATAGAACTTATCAAATTTTCTGTAAAATAGAATCTCAGGTGGTTGTTTCCACTCAGACCAGAGGAATCAAATATAGAGATATGAATGCCACTGGTACCATGAGAGAGATGTAGCAATTAAACGTAAGAATCTATCCAGGGAGTAGAGAATGTGTTCCTATGATGGCAGCATTCAGAGGGCAGGAAGGGGAAGTTTGTAGGTAGAGTGTATACTGTAATGAGGTTGGAGCTTGCAACCCACCAGAAAAACCAGGTTTCTATGAGTGTGGCCATTTGGGATGCTGAGAAGGCAGAGACTGGGAGAACTTCCCCACATTATGTTCATGGTTTATTCTACTTCTGTTTCACTTTTCTATCTACTTATATTAACACATTCATCCCTTCTGTCCTACTGCTACCATTTTACCATGTCGTCACAGTAATCTTGCCTATCATCATCAAGAGAGCTTCGGCAGTGCTACCTTCTTTAAGGCATCTTTCTCACCCACTGGAAAAAAATAGAGTTCCTATAATGTGCTGCGGTTTGTGCAGTTTGCATGCATCATCTCATTTCATAGTCCCAGCAATTCCATGAAGTAGTTATAAAAGAACTTTCTGGAAATCTCCAAATGGAGTTTAAGATCCCTGGGTCTAACTATGTAAAGGGGTTTCCATCTTATAGGAACAGTGGGTATTGGTGAATTGTGACCACTATTTTTTGTTTTAACTTTTTATTTTGTATTGAGGTATAGCCAATTAATAATGTTGTGATAGTTTCAGGTGAACAGGGGAGGGACTCAGGCATACAGAAACCTGTATTCATTCTCTCCCAAACTCCCCTCCTATCCAGGCTGCCACATAATATTTATCATAATTCCATGTACTATACAGTAGGTCCTTGTTGGTTATCCATTTTGGTTATCCATAGCAGTGTGTACATGTCCATCCCAAACTCCCTAACTGTCCCTTTGTGACCACTAGTTTTTAGGGAAAAATGAGTAACACATGCTTTGTTTAGGCTCCTTTTAGTAAAGAAACATGATTGAGAGTCACATTTGAATCAATGAGAGTCAGTAGCAAGTCAAGGAATGTTGGTACCTTTCTAGGCAGGTATAATGAAATAATGTGCTTTGCAAAAGGAGGAGCAGAGGTTGAGATTGCTGTAGCATTGAATCCACTGAACAACATACACTGACTTAGGAGAGACCTGAACGACTGAGTAATTGATTTCTCAGTGATGGACCAGAGCTGGCCAATTTGAGCAAACTTGTTTATTGAAACTCTTATTTTCCAGCTAAAGACAGATGGACCATTTGATCTGAGATGTTTTGCTGTGCTCAGAAAGTGTTTAGCCAAGGCACAGACAGGCATTGTGTGTAGAGTCAGTTCATTTACCAGAAGTCACCCTGATGAAGTTATATAATCCAGAGCATTTGATTCAGAGAAAGACTGGGGCAGCAAAGGAGTGTAGAGATCCTAAAGCCTTCTGTTTAGGGTTGTCAGAAGACAACTAGTGGGATGTGGGAGTAGGAGATGGGGTTGAACATTTGATGCACTTCATGTAGGGCTGATGGGAGAAAGAAATTCTCTCTGATGAGTTGATTAGTCATGGATTCATAGAGCTTGAGCGATGGGTGGAACTTAAGCAAATAAGGCCCTCATTGTGCTGAGAAATTGAGTCTATGCAGCAAGGAATGAAAGAATGGGATTCAAATCCATATCTTCAGTCTCTATAATTTATTTTTTTAAGGTTTATTTAAAGTTCCTGATTCAGTCTGATGTGGCCAAATGAGTCTCTTGCTTCTTTTTATGAAGACAGAGAGTACAGATCTGCTATTATTTCCTTTTTAGCAGTAATGCCAGAATCTCATAAGTTTACACACCAAATAATAAACTTCCACTCATGGTCTGAAAGAAAGATGGAAAAAATTGCATAAAAATCCCAAACTTATTAATGGATCCAGTTCTTACTAACATTCCTTTCCCCTCCTACTTCTCTTTATTTTTATGATGGTTCTGGGCTTCCTGGAGTGAATGATGATTTATCTTGAACAAATGGAATTTGTTCTTGACTCCTGCTGGTGTAAATGCTGAGGTAAATAAATGGAAATAGAAGCCCCAGGAATAAATCAGACTACTTGCTTAAAAAGCAAGCATGTAATTCAGCCCTTTCTTTTTGGTAGATTAAAAAGAAGCCACAGGGTTGGAAGTCCATCTCCTTGTTCATATGTAGGCCCTAACTCAAGCTTTTTGTTTATTTATCCATTTGTAGAAATATAGGGTTTTCTTCCTCCTTTGCTTCTTTCTTTCCTTGTTGTCATTATCATTCATTCTTGTGAGAGGTCTCTGAAAATTAAGAAAAAAAGACTTTGTCAGCACAAAAATATATTGAAGTCATGCTGCGAAACATGGTGAATATTACCAAAGAAAGATGTGTTAGAAGTGGTGTTCCTCTGAAACACTGAAGGACCTAAAATAATTAAGACTCACAGGACACAGAGTCGCTGATTCACACTCCCCACCCCAGAGGTAGAGCCAGGACATATGAGAGAAAACAGGGATAGCAGATTTAAGGGCGACATGGGTGAAATGGTAAAACAGGAGACGAGAGAAGCAGGCCTCACCAAGTCCACCAAAGACAGGTCTGCAAGGATTGAGGAGTGACTGGTTGAAAAAATAAAGGGCCCCATGTGTATTTGTGATCATCTAATCCATGGAAAATATTCATTTTGGTGATAGACTATATACCCAAAGTAAAATATAATGCTGTCCAAACTGATACTCTTTTGCAAGTGAAAGGGGCCATTACTGATTATGGACATATGGTTGTAGACTGTACCTCTCCCCCTTCCAGATCTCATGGATGTAACTAAGAGATTAAACTTTCACTCAAAGCAGAGTTATGAAGCCCTGATGTGCCCGGCATTGCACTCAGCACTGAGGGTACAAAGCTGAGCTGTTGTTTCTGCAGCAGATGAGTAGTTCTCTCTGTGGCTGAGACTTTCATGACACTAAAGATCAAGGCAAAACCTTCACAGTCCAGTTAACCAATTATGATGCTTCTTAGTGGGGCTTGTGTATATGGCTCCCACCTGGTCTCCCCCACATGGTGGTGGCTGCACACCCTGAAGCATGATGAGTCAGAGTGGTGTGATTTTGTTCTGCCTCTGCCCTGCATATGCTGGTTTTAATCAAATGAACGCTTAATCCTGTAGCGAATCTTTTTACGCCCTTTGCCCTTTCCCATTCCATCTGTTACATGTCTCATTCTCTATCCTCCAAGTGGAATAAGCTGTTTTGTTTTTTTTTTTCAGACTTTTTTTTCTTTCTGTGTTTGATGTCTTTCAGAAATAGGCCTGGAGCCAAGAATTACAATCAAGCTGAAGTGGGTCTGACTGAGGATTTTCAGTATCCTGCGTTACTTTCTCTAATGCTCTGTTTCTCTTATCAGCAAAGCCTCCAGTTTTGATGACTTTTAATGCAGGGTACTGGGGAGCTCTGCAGTTGGCTTCACAGATCTTCCTGTTAGGACTGCAATTACTGTCTCCCCAGGGTGTAAAAGACCCTCAGGCACACAGGGATGGTGGCATCCACTTGAATCAGTAGGTCTGTGTCCCAGCCATGCTGCAGAGTCCAGATATCTGCTGGTGGATGGATCATAATCTTGTGTCAGTGGGCCTTTCTAATCCTTTTGATCTCTTTGCTATCTTACTGACTAAATCATTCATATACTTCAAAACCAGCTCTACTTGAAAATAGACTCCAGGGCCTCTGTCCTAGGAAGAGCAAAAGAGTATAGACAGATCTTCCTCAAGGAGCATATTTCTGTTTATTGTAGTTTCTCTCCTTGGCAAATATAATAACGTTTTATCCTGAAGGAATGAACAATATTTAAAAGGTATTGATGGTATGGCAGGTTCCAAATTTGGTTCTCTTTCCTCAAGCACAACCCCATACACCTGGGCTCTGTCTCTCATATTATTTAGGTTCTGTCTGTATGTTTCTCCCTTTTTTTTTTTTTTTGTTTGTTTCTCCCATTTTTAAGGTCCTGTGAAGGGAGATTTCTTGTCTCTAATCTTTCAAGCCCTTCTTCATCCTAGTCTACCCTATCCTAGTGCTAAATCCATTGTTTTCCATAGAGAAGGTGATTGATACATGTTTCCAAACTCAATACATATTTTTGGCCTGTAAATCAGTAATCTCCTTATTTGATACTTCCTTTGGACTGAAAGACTTACTGATAGTTCTCAGATAGAATACAGGGGTTAATGTCCTTTGAGTAATAAGGCCAGGCCAGAGATGTGAAAAATATGAAGGTCAGTCCATGTACTGTCCTTTGAAGGAGATTTTGCTGCCCCAGATATAGAATCTGCAGGCCTCTCAGTTCAGTTCCGTTCAGCCACTCAGTCGTGTCCAATTCTTTGCAACCCCATGAACTGCAGCACTCCAGGCCTCCCTGTCCATCACCAACTCCCAGAGTCCACCCAAAGCCATGTCCATTGAGTTGGTGATGCCATCCAACCATCTCATCCTCTGTCATCCCCTTCTCCTCCTGCCCTCAATCTTTCCCAGCATCAGGGTCTTTTCAAATGAGTCAGCTCTTCACATCAGGCGGCCAAAGGATTGGAGTTTCAGCTTCAACATCAGTCCTTCCAGTGAACACCCAGGACTGATCTCCTTTAGGATGAACTTGGTTGGATCTCCTTGCAGTCCAAGGGATTCTCAAGAGTCTTCTCCAACACCACAGTTCAAAAGCATCAATTCTTCCATGCTCAGCTTTGTTTATAGTCCAACTCTCACATCCATACATGACCACTGGAAAAACCATAGCTTTGACTAGTCAAACCTTTGTTGGCAAAGTAATGTCTCTGCTTTTTATTAAGCTGTCTAGGTTGGTTATAACTTTCCTTCCAAGGAGTAAGCATCTTTTAATTTCATGGCTGCAATCACCATCTGCAATGATTTTGGAGCCCCCCAAAAATAAAGTCAGCCACTGTTTCCCCATCTATTTGCCATGAAGTGATGGGACTGGATGCCATGATTTTAGTTTTTTGAATGTTGAGCTTTAAGCCAACATTTTTATTCACTCTCCTCTTTCACTTTCATCAAGAGACTCTTTAGTTCTTCTTCACTTTCTGCCATAAGGGTGTCATCTGCGTATGCGTATCTGAGGTTACTGATATTTCTCCCGGCAATCTTGATTCCAGCTTGTGCTTTCTCCAGCCCAGCGTTTCTCATGATGTACTCTGCATATAAGTTAAATAAGCAGGGTGACAATATACAACCTTGACGTACTCCTTTTCCTATTTGGAACCAGTTTGTTGTTCCATGTCCAGTTCTAACTGTTGCTTCTTGACCTGCATACAGATTTTTCAAGAGGCAGGTCAGGCGGTCTGGTATTCCCATTACTTGAAGAATTTTCCACAGGGCTATAGGAATGCAAATAAAACATGAGACTGATGCTGCATTCAGTCATTTGACTCTCCTGCTTACTGCTGTGGCTGACATACACTGACAAACTTATTTTGCAATAGATGGAAGGAAAGGTGTTTTAGACTAGGAATACAGCTAAGCTAAGACCCAGGACCTGCCGTAAAAGGAGCATCCAGAATCCTTGGTTGGATCCCAAACCAAATTAGGCTAGTATATGCCCCGCCTTGAATGAGGCAGAAATCAACCCAGCCTTAAAATCAAAAGGAATGAGATGCAGGACAAACGGCCACTTGGGTCTCTACATTCTGTTCCTGTTTTATTGTTTCAACTCAGATGTTGCATGCTCCCTATCCTGTTTGACTCTTTCATGTTGCTTCTTTCTATTAATAGTCATTTGGCTTCTGGTCAGCCAATGATAATTATGATTCATTACCACCTCTGGGTAAAACTGGTTGCCAGAAATTCTCCTTGTATTGTATTTGAGAACAATCCAAATTTTCTGCCTTATTTGAGGGGGGTGGGTTGTGGGTCAGGGTTGACCATTATGAAAAAATAATGAAAGTTTAAGGCATTAGGAATCTTCACATGAGTTTCCAAGTAGAGAAGTATGGAAAATGTAGTAACATTCTCTATTTTGAAAGTAGACCCCTTCTTGTTGAGGTCTGGGTGGTGAGAAATTCAAGATAGTATCTCCCATTTATGTAGTGATAGCCCTGAATTTGGAAGGTAGAGAGGTGCCATTCCAGACCAACCACATGTGGACATGTGGTGCATGCACAAATCCTGCCTCCAGACAGTCAGGAGGAGGGGGTTAATTTTTGGTCATTTGTCTGCCCAGAGGGGATGCCTTTTTGAAATTCTGTTAATCCTGAGCTTTCTAGTCAGTCATCTGCCTACCAAGAAGAAGGAAAACCATCACTAGGATTGTATCTCTGTTATAAAATCACATTCGAACTCAGCAGAGACATAGACCGTAGTCTGTTGATTCTAGGTGGGTGTTCTTTGCCTTGTTCCATCATGATGCTCTCAGAAACAATCCAGAAATGCTGTCTATTCAGTTTCTTCAGGGTGCCTCTTTTCTCTACCCCTTTCCTGAGTCCCAGTATTTAAAACCTAAAACTCCTGTCCAGCCCTGACCAACGCAGCACCACACATAATGCTGAATTTCAGGCTCCTTGGAATTCCTGGGGAACAATGCCAATTAGAGTGCCATAAGCAACAGCTGAAAAAGTCAATAGAACTTAGAGCTTTCTAACTTAGGCATTAACAGCCAGTGATGCTTCTTTGAAATGTGCAGCTTGGGAGAAGGCATGTGGGCCCTGAATTGGTAGAGAAGGGGTAAAATATTCTGGTAAAAGTGAGTGTAGACATCAACCAGTTGTGTCAGGAAAAGATAGTCCCTTAGCATGGCTTGAACTTAAGTTTGAGGAAGGGAACTACATTTCAGGAACTTGAATTTTTAAACTCAGCGTGCAAAGACACTTTTAAACTCAAGTGAACTTGCAATGAGATTGCAAGTTCCATAGGCATGGGTTATGTCTTACGAAATGTCTTTGCAATTGCCAAGATAGTATTTTACCCTTTGTGGACATTCCATAAATATTTATTTAATTGGATTGAGTTTTCTGAGGATAAGGAGGAAATTGATGGAAAGCCCTGATTTGGAGATTTTCCAGTCCCTATTCTCTGTATAATTCTGTGATGCTAGGAAGGTCAGGAGGTGAGAGAACAGCAGATTTGAAGGTCTGAAAGAGTTTTTCTGGGGCTGAAGCATGAAAAATGAAGGAACTCTGGTGAGAGATGAGGCTGGGGAGCTATGTGGAAACCTAGTTATACAGGATCTCTTCAGTTGGTTAAGGCACTTGGACTTCATCCTAAAAGCAGAACGGAGCTACAGGAGGATTTTTAGTGAAATGCATGGCATGCTTAGATAACATGTTAGAAAGATCACTGCATGCAACATCAAGAATGGATTAGAAGAGCTCACGTAGGGACAGGAGAACCAACTGGGAGACTTATGTCAACTCTGGGAAATAATGATTTTTACCTGACCTAGGTTAAAGGTCGAGAGTGGAGCAAAGTGGGTGGATTCAAGAGAGGATCATGGCGGTCCTTGACACTGATTGGATGTGAGGGACCTTGAGTGGGGAGGAACGAAGAGTGAAAGACGACTCCTAGGTCTCAGACATGGGCAATGATAGAAGAGAAGCAAGAGAATGATCAGCAAGAGAATGATCAGCAAGAGAAGAGAGAAAGAGAAACGGGTGCGAAGAGCTGTGGAGAGAGATGATGACGAGTCGTTTTTCTACAGGTTGAGACTGAGGTGCTTGTGGGACTTAACAGAGGGCTGGCAGTTTCACGGAATGGGTTTGAAGTTCTGAAGAGAGATATCAGTTGAAGTACAGGTTTGGGAATATGTGATGTCTCCATGGGCATAGGTGAGCTTATTCAGGGAAACACCGACATTTAGCTTGGCAGAGGGAGAGGGACACGTAAAGCAACCTAATTGTGAGTGCTCAGAGAGGTAGGTGGCAAACACAGAGAAGTGTGCAGAGGGGAAAAGAGGATATAAAGAAAGAGGGAATGGTCCAGCTTCCTTACCTCTAAGTCATCCAACCTCTAGTTTCCCAAATATTTCAAATTACTTTTGGCCGGTAAGCCCTAGATTAGAAAAAATGCATACTCTTGCCTAGAAAATCCCCTGGACGGAGGAGCCAGGTAGGCTGTAGTCCATGGGGTTGCTGAGTCGGACACGGCTGAGCGACTTCACTTTCACTTTTCACTTTCCTGCAGTGGAGAAGGAAACGGCAACCCACTCCAGTGTTCTTGCCTGGAGAATCCCAGGGATGGGGGAGCCTGGTGGGCTGCCATCTATGGGTTCGCACAGAGTCGGACACGACTGAAGCGACTTAGCAGCAGCAGCAGCAAGGTCATTGGTCTGTTTTATTTAAACATATCTAGGTTCTGCACCCTCTGAAGGCTTTGTCTAACGCTAAAGAGAGAAGAGAAGAAGTCTTCATCATACACTGTATGACCACACTAAAAGTTGCCAGCAGGGAAATTGACCTATAAGTACTCTGAACACATTAAAGTAAGTACATTTTTTAAAAAATGTTATGTCCCTTGGCTATGGTGTAATGTGATGATGGGTAGAAATGGGACTGAAGAGTGACAGGAATATTAATGGAAGGTAACACAGAGACCTTTGGCCTTAGAAAGAGCAATGGGCTATTTCTGTTGCTAGAGGGAAAGTTTGATGAGTAATGATCTTGATGTACATTTTAAACATTCTGACAGTGACATAATGGGTGCTGTTTTTACTCTTTGGACGGCAGATTCTCCTTTGCTGTACTCAGGTCCATTACCTAAAGTCTGTTTAAGGGCCACCTGAGGGCAATGGAAGCATCACAACACCTGTATTCCTGTTCTAGACAGTGGGTGCTGTAAAAGGCATGCTATAAGAGGCTGTAGGTGGGTGCTGTGACATAGGGCTTGCTTTCCCTGCAGAGAGAAGGGTGCCAATCCAAGGTCTCAAGAAGGCGTGCTTTCCTAAAACATCCCACTCCCCAGGTTGCTGATGATTCACATTTAGCTGCCCTTCCACCTCCACTCCCTTCCTAACAACACAAAATTTAAGTCAAGCTTGAACCCTGCTAAGAAAACAGATTTGCTCTTTTTTAGCCCTAGCAGCCCTCTCTTTTAAAAAGAGAGAGTATGTGGGAAGGCAGATCCTTATTTCCCTCCTCCTCAAGCTGTTGCAGGAATTTCAGACCTCTGCTTGCCAAATTGCTTTTATGGAGCTCAGATTTTTTTTTGGTGGGGTGAGGGAATACCTTCAGTGACTCCTCCTCTCCCCTCTCTGAGCCACAGTTTTGTCTTCCCTACAAAAGAGGCCTGGATTAGGGGATCTTAGAGGGCCCCCAGGCTAGCCTGTGACCCCGTCAGCTGGCCCCATCAGCAAAGAGCTTGTTGTCAGTGAGGACCTCTGCTGGTGAGCCAAACTGGCTGGAAAGGACTGTACTATATTTAGACAAAGCAAGTCACAGTATTCAGTTTGCAGAAAGGTTGCTGTTTGGAGTGAAAACACCACGGGAAGAAGCTTCTAAGTTGAAAATGTACCTACTCAGTGGGATGGGGGGGAAGACAAGGAACTCATGTTGCTCTAAGGGGTCTGGAAATCAGAATGGTTAAAGTTGGCCTGGCCCTGCCAGGGCTGGTCTTGATTCCTTGGCCTCCTCAATTTGGGTTCAGGTTTTCTTGTGAAGAGGCCCTCTGCTGAGAGAAGGCGTGGCAGGTAGATGAACCTAGCTCTGTCCCTTGGTTGTTTTGTGATCATGAGTTGTTGGACTCTCGCACCTTATTATCTGTTAAACAAGGATGCTTTACAGGCCTGTATGAGGCTTAAATGAACTCGCACACATTCAACAGCAGGACAGAGTCTGGTATGGGGGGCAGTTACCTCCTTCTGTCCCCAGTCCTCCTCTTTTTGTATATTTGCTCATGTTATTCTCCCCTCCTGGACCATCATTCCTGCTTCTCCAACGTTAACTTATTTTTCAGTGCTCAGCAGGATCCTCCCACCTGCGCCAGTTCTCCTGCTGCCCTCAGCACACAGTTCCTGACTTCACATTCTGGTAACTGCCTTCTTTCTTTATACTGTTTTGCTGATTTTGCCCAATTATACTGCTCCTCTCTGGAGGAAGATATTTGTCAAATGAAAGTCATCTTTCTGTAATATCTGGTAAGATGTTAGGGGCCTAAGCCATATTTGAATGAATGAATACAGAAAGAAAAAGTTAAAGGGAGAATGAGGGGGTAGTGTGTACTGTGGTTGAGGGTTGATGCTGGAGCTAGCTTGCCTGGGTTTGACACCTGGTGTTGCCAGTTAGGAACTGGCAGTTAATGCAACTTTAGGAGTTGTTAGCATCTCTCTGTCAGGGTTCCTTGGTGGTTCAGACGTTAAATCTGCCGGCAATACAGGAGACCAGGGTTCCATCCCCGGATAGGGAAGAACCCTTGGAGAAGGAAATGGAAACCCATTCCAGTATTCTTGCCTGGAGAATTACATGGCGAGAGGAGCCTGGTGGGCTACACAATCCATGGGGTCGCAAAGAGTTGGACACGTCTGAGCGACTAACTCTCTGTATCTCTGTGCCAGTTTTCTTCCTGCATAAATGTAGTGACAAATATAGTATTTCTCTCCTAGGGTTGTTGTAAAGGTTAAGGTTAGATTTGGAGAGTACTTCTATCAGTGCCTGGTACATGGTACTATGTAAGAGAACCCACCATTATTATTTTAAAGAACATGAGTTTAGGATTAGACAAACCTTAGTTCAAAGACTGCTCTACTGCCTACTAATTATCTGACCTTGGACAGAAGTTATCAATTTCTCTGTGTTCCAGTTTCCTTATCTGTAAAATAGGGATAATATACCTGCCTAATAAATTGTTGTGAAGACAGTTAAGAATCTAGAACACAGTATATACCTGAGAACTGGTGGCTTTTAGAAGCCTGCTTCAGTCTTCTAGGAGCAAGAGTTTTAAGTGTTTGAATGAAGAATCATTGCAGTGATCCAAGTCCCGCTTAGGAACATGAAAACCCGGGGCTTGTCCTGACTGGAAAGGATTGAGAGAAAAGTCAAAAGTGGGATTGTGAGTACCTTGTCAGAAGGGGTAGGAAAGGTACTCTGTGCTGGTTGATAAGCTGTCTCACCGAAATCCTGACCAAATTAGGTCGTTAGAAATACATTTGGAAGGAGCTGGAGACTTTTGCCTGAGTGAAATTCCAACACAGGTCCATGCATGTCACCTTGCTACATATCTTTGCTTATGTAAGGTGTTTCTCGTGTTTTGTCCTTATGTAGCCAGCTGTGTTACTGTCATTGTGATGCAGCAGGTGTGGGTGAGTGGAGATGCTCTGTCCTCTGCCAGCCAAGTGATCTATGATTCTTGTTTTCTGAGAAAGTGAAGTTTGCCAGTTCTCAGCTCATGTAACAGAGGGGTACCACTTGGCCTCTTCTTCCAAAGCTAACTTGGGATTCTGAAAGTCCTAATTTCTAGGGTTTAGTTGATTTTCACTTCCAAGATCTTATTTGGTGCTGAATGATGGTTTAGGGCTTAAGGGGGTCTATCCTTTACTGCTGGCCAGCAGTGAGAGGTTGACTGCTCTATTCTGTTCAGGGCAGAGAGAAATGAGTAGTTTCAGTCAGGGGCCCCACTAGATCCACTGGCCTTGAAGGGAGGTGTGGGAGAGGGAAAAAAAGCAAAGGAGAGGCAGGCAGGGAGACCTCACACTGCCTGCCCGCTTCTTCCCCCACATGACTTTGCTGTGTTTGCCCTGGGACTAAGGTTTTGAACCTCTCCTCCAGCACCATCTGGATCTAAGTTTAGACATTTCATGATTCAAGCTTCTCACATCCCTTTCTTCTCTACTGCTGCTTTGTTTGAATTTAATGCTAAATTCTGCAATGCAACAAATCCTTTGGTAAGGAGACATAACATATCTCTACCTCAGAATTACAGATTTGCTGTTTATTTGCTATATTATCTCACCATCTCATCCACCTCTTGTGGCTTCATTGTTAGCAGTGCCTTTGGTTTCAAATGTCAAGATAAAACTACCCACTTCCTTTTTTTCATTACCTCAAAGTTCTTTATGATTGCCTGTGCCTGCACACTCAGTCGTATCTGATTCTTTGCAACCCCACAGACTATAGCCTGCCAGGCTCCTCTGTCCATGGGATTTCCCAGGCAAGAATACTGTAGTGGGTTGCCATTTCCTCTTCCAGGGGATCTTTCCAACCCAGGGACTGAACCTGAGTCTCCTGCATCTCCCGCATTGGCAGGAGGATTTTTTTTTTTTTTTTTTTTAACCACTGCACCACCTGATTACAGTCTTATTTTTACTCTATTCAGGTGGGAGAACTCTTGATTAAGTTTATTTTGCAGAATAAAAAAATCAGATATGGGAAAGTTCAAAGAAAGCAGTGAATTACATTCAGGTAGGTGGGCCTGGATACCCCAGTTCAGTGGTACTCAATCTGGTCATACACCTGAGGAGTTTAAAAAGGTCCTCTGCTCAGGACTCACCCCAAGTCAATTAAGAATGACAGTCCACTGAGGAGGGGGCTAGGATAGTTAATCTTTTCAAGTGAACCTAATAAGTAGCCGTGGTTGTGATCTCTGCTGAATTTACTGAGAAAGCAAGAGTTTATTTTCACTGTTTGGATTAGGAAATCACAGGAATGACTGTGAAACAAATTGAAAATGTAGCAGATAATGTTAAAACTTGCTTTCTGCTATACCTTTTCAAACTAGTTAGCATTTCACACATTGAAGTTTTTTGTTAACTACAGGTTCAAGACTGTGTCTCTGGGTTTTTCATTTTAAAGGCTAAAACTTCAGGGTAGGGCCAGAAACACCCATTGTTTGTCAGGACCTTGAATCATGAGTATATTGGTATTTCCCACCTGTGTTCTGTCTTTTCCTTCTGATTGTGTTAACCTAAGTGATTTCCACTGAGGTTAAGCAGAGTCCCTCCGGGGGGCTCTTCAGTCACTTTTTCAGAGTGCACCTTTTTCAAATGTATTCTACCCCACATCACATCTCCCAGCCTCCTTATTCTGGCCTGCTCTCAATGGGAGTATATCTTTTGGGTATGTGAGAGTGCAAATTAAGTTGAGAGAACTTTCTTTGTTTTTTTTCCATTTATTTTTATTAGTTGGAGGCTAATTACTTTACTGAGAACTTTCTTAGAAGTTTCCTCATCACTCTGTTAAGTATGGTGTATTTATCTTTGTCTTTAGAGCTTTATGTGGCAATGTCAAGCTAGTTACTGCAGAAGACCTGGTACTGGAAATTCCTTGCATTTCATGTGAAAGTATGATGTACCTGTAGCTGGGATAGTGTCCTCTGTAGGGCTGGGGTTCAGAGCAAAAGGAAACTGTTCTCTGTAAGATTTGCTCTAAAATGGCACCTCTGACTGACTGAGTCCCTCTTGAACCACTTTAGGATTCTTCAAGTTTCTAGCTTGGTTGGATTGCTTTTGGAGCCAAAGAGAGTTCTAATCATTAGCATTAGTGAGTTGTTGCTTATTAGCATTTGTGTGGAGTACCCAAATCACTGCAACAAAGGATGTGAAACCCTAGCTGGTGGTGGGGGGAGGGTGAGCGGGATTGTTTCTTCTTGGATTAATACCAGAGTTACTTCCCTTGGTGCAGATCTATTCTTCCCTGTGTGGGAATGTTTAATGTTCATACTGTTAGGTGAGAGCCTTATTCAGAGAACTTAAAAAAAAAGAAAAAAAAATACACATTATCCTCAACTTATCTTAAAAAAATCTACAAACCCAAAAAAGAATACTTTCTTTGTACAGTGACTTGTTCAGAAATTTGAAAAGGACTTATGCTGCGTGAGAGAGCTTTTCCTGCAATGCAGGTCCACCAGTTATTCAAGCAAAGAGTTAACCTAGACCAGGGAAGCTTCTCTGGCAGCCTGCAAGCTTTGTGCAATAGCCAGGCTGGGGGTTGAGAGAGGCTGATATTCATTTGTTTGTGTTTGAAGCTTTCATTCCCAAAGCCTTAGACATCACATACCAGGAAAGATGATTGTGAAAAGCAGGGACAAGCTCAAGTGTTTCCCGGCTGTTCTGGTTGCCTTTGATACATCTGATGCTGCCTGACAGTGTTTGCCGCTTGGTTGTCTAAACAGAATTGTCTTCTCCTGTGATGAGTGAGAATTAATTATTCCCATTCAGCCGTCATAAAAAATACTCTGATGTGAGCTTGTGTACCTAAATGAGTCTTACAGTAAAACCTTTAGTTTGGAGATCTCCAAACTAAATCTCCAACCTAGATCTCCAGTCCTCCCATTTAATTGTACCATGTGTAAGCTTCACCTTGGAATTGTAGAGTTTGATGAGGTGTAACAGTGTTTGATTCTGAGAAACTGCAGCGGGTTTGTGCAGAGAGGCCCAGATAGGAATGTCTCCCAGGACCCTGAGAGCTCAGTCACTTCCTTTTCCTCCCTGATTACAACTTCCTTGGGCCTGGATATAGCAACAGCACCCCCTAGTGTGTGACAGGGTGAGAATGGGCTCCTGTTTAATGAAGTGAGGCGCTTGGGCTTCATTGAGTGAAGAGAGGAAGACAAGCATTTTGACCTTTATTGAAAGGATAGCTGGGCCTAAATCTGCAAGAGCAGCACAGCTTCTAAGTCTCGAGAGCTGAGAAAGGAAGATAGAGGCAGCAGGAGAATAGGGTTTTAGATTATTTTACAAGATGTGAAAGCTAAGGAGAACCTCAGGAGGGAATCTGTAGGTCTCTGGGAAAAGGTGCTAATGGCCTATGAACAGTTTGTTGTTCTTCCAAAGACTTCACACCTTGGTCACGTGCGTGCGTGCGTGGGGAGGAAGACGGATATGGCCTGGTCACAGAGACCTTTCATTGTTGACTGAGGCTGAGCCTGCAAAGGGGCCAAAGCATTTTTTCAAACACTTCAAGCAGTGGTTTAAAGGCTACTAAAGTGTAGACGACTTAGTTATTGCCTGACAGCAGAGTTTCGATTAAAGGAACTAGACTTAAGTATCAGAGGAAGCAAAAAGTGGGTAGAGATAGATTCTACAGAGGATGGAAGAGGGATGCTCCCTTCCTTCATTTTGTTTATCTTTCAAATATTTATTGTTGAGCTGGTATTCAGTGAGGATCCTGTTCTAAGTACTGGGAGTGAGTTCATACTAGGTGTGAATAAAAGGGAGTGCCTACCCTCATGGAGCTTATATTCTTTATAGTTGCCTGAGGGTCCCATAGCTCCATCCTCTGTGCTTACATTTTTAAGCATAGTCTGTTTACAGGCAGAATGTGATTTGAGGGCGTGGAAAGTACCTACTGTTCAAGATCGTGTCTGCTCCAACTGGTCTTTCCTGAACTTTCCAAACCAAAACCCCTTCAACAAAGATCTGTTTTCTGAGAGAAGTAATAACGAAGTCAGATGCTTTGGCCCCACACTTACTGTCTGGAGAAAATGAACCACCTGATAAGACCTGGAGGGATAGGGATAACTCTGGCACCAGCCAACTGTGGCCTGAGGAAGTTTATTTTTCACAGCCAGGGTTTCCTCATCTTTGGAAACAGCGGTATTAATTCCTCTGTCAGATCCTTTCTGGCTCTGACATTCTTTTTTGCATGGCAGGTAGCATCCTGGAAAGCACCGAGTGTGGTGCGTCTCTGGGAACACTGGGTACTTGTTTGGCAGTGGGGGCAGGACCAGATTAGACTCTGAAAGAAAAGGAGAGTGTGGAGAAGGAGCATGATTTGACAGTCAAATTTAGGCTATTTAAAAAATGTTTCTAGGGCATATATTCCTGCGACCATTTTCTGACTAGAAGTTGCCTAGAACAGAGGGTGGTATTATAGATATGTTTGTTGCAGATTTTTTTGGAAGCTCAATTACTGGCACTTTTGAGGACACTTAGTGAATTTTTTCAAAGATTATCTACAAAACTCATGGTCATAGATCTGACCTCTGAGCTGCAGCTGCTGCTGTAAAGAGCTTTGTGGTGAGGATTTTCTTGTCGTGTGGAGTGCTTTCTCTTTAACTCTCCTGTTCAGGATAGAAATGTCTGGTAGTCTTTGAATCCTAGAGAGCAAGTGACCTACTTACTTACTATTGTGTCTGAAATATTCAATTAGAGCATATTTTAGGAAATGCTTTTTTTTTTTTTAGCTCAGAACATGATTTTGCTTTTGTGAAAACACACTCCAGCAGAGACACAAGATTCGTTTTCTTGGCTGTTTTGAGCCACCGTGTCAGGAGTAACTTCGGATACTGTATGACTTCTCTCTTTGGAAAGAGGCAATATAAAATCTGTCGGCTTCTTTAGTAAAGACAGTTCATAACTGTACTTTTATAGGTGCATGTGATAAAGATTAATTAAACAGATGAACAAAAGCTTTCGATTTAGAATTTTAAAAATACACGAATTATTTGCTAGACTTTTCTAACGTCTCGAAGATGTTGCTCCTGGTCTTTGCAGTTTATGGGTCAAGCTTTCTTTACCTTGTGGCCTTTCCCTTTGCAGAGTTTCAGCCTTTCTGTGAAGTACTGCGTAAACAGGTTTCAGGATGAAGTGTGGGTGGGACTTTTTTCTTTGTGAAATTTCTTCTTTTAAGACTTTTAAAAGAAATCATACCCGGGACCAACCAAGAGGCACAAGCCTTGGGTGGCTTTGGAGTTTTCTATGTGTGTGTTCTGCCATCTGCTGGAAAAGGATGACCAAGCTGGGAAAGCTGACAGGCAGTGTGGAAGAGGGTGCGCACTCCTGCCCCCTCCATCCCTCTCCCAGGGCTGGGCAGAGTGTACAGCAGAGCTTGTAAGTTGCCAGGATGCACTCGGTTTTCTGTTGGATCCCCTTAACTTACACTTGGGGTTATCTCTCAGGGATTTCCCTACCAGTCTGCTAAGGTCGGGACCAAGCCACTTTCGGAGCCTGCATCACCAGATCTTCTGACCTCATTCTTTGGGTACACCGTATGTTCATTGGGATTGCCTTGAAGTACTTTTCACTGGTTTAAATTGGAAACAAAACACAACATTCAATCTGAGTAGGGAGCAGGGTGTGATGTTAGTATAAGAGGGCCAGCTGATCTGTTCAGGAAATGTCAACCCTTTTTCTCCGAGATCATAATCTCCCTCCTTTCTGGTATTAAAATGCCCTTTTACAAAATGACAGTAATAGATGAGAGTTATCATGTTAAGCATTTATTTGCAGGGCAAAAGTAAAAGTTAGCAACTGTGAGTCAATTACCCTAATTCTGTAAAAACATTTTCTTATGTCTGTGAGATCCCAAAGTCTGGGTTTGCTACTCCCTGTGGTTTCACCTTTTCCTTCATGTGACAACTACAGTAAAAAAGTAAGGTCAACAATCCTCAGCAGTAACTTCCATATTTTCCTGGCAAATCCTCCATGGATTTTTCTGTGCTGTGACCCACATAGAGACACAAAAATAATAGCGTGGTAGAATGAGGATAATGTCTCCTCACTAACTGGGTCGCTGCTTTATAGATGGATTTCGGTTTATAGTAAATGCTTGACCTTGTTTTGCACCCCTTTGGATCATTTTCTTCCTCTGGAGTTCTCCATGGAATGTGACCTTCCTGGCTGGATGTGTCTGTGAGACTCCCATGGGGAAAGACTTTGATTTTTGGCCGCCAAATCCTCAAGGCAACAGGGACAGGATGTGAAAGCCCAGCCTTCCTGTTTCTTCTTAAGATTTCTCAGAGACTTATAATCCTTTCAAAAGATTTTTAAATGGAAATATGACATTTTGATATCTATTCATTAAAAGATTCTAGTAACTGAAGTAATGAAACTGACCTTCTTCTTTATTAAGGGTTATACTTATAGAAACATATGATTTCCCCCCAGTATGTTTTAAAGCATTAATTCAAATAAAATTATGAAGATTAAAGAAAAAAATATAAGTAGAGCTGCTCTAATTAAGGCAGGTTTGGTATTTGGCTCTGTGGACCCTGAATTGAACATTGGTAGTGTGTAAAAATTGAATAGAAATTTATTTTTGAAGATTATTTAGCTGAGAGGGCAGATAGTTGAGATCTGAGTAGGTGGAGCCTGGGGAAGTAAGTTTGTACAGAAGCCAGAGCACGTGGTGTCTTCATTGGAAATAGATGTTCCCAGAGAATAAACTTTTTTGTATATTTATCTTTTGATAACAACTGCTTCTGAACGAGCAAGAACTTTCAAAATTGCAGGGTATGAGTTTCCTATGGACACACACAGAGGCTTGTGACCTAGAGGCCATGTGAAGAAGGTGGAACAATTCTCCCCAGTTACATTTTCATGGGCCAGATTGTTAGAAACATGTCCAAGAAGTGATTTCATAAAACTTTTGAAACTTGGCTGAAAACCCTGGCAGATCTGTATCATCTGGTAAATATTTAGGACTTTGTGTATATTATTTTCAAGGAAAGGAAATAAACTATAGAAAAAAATTTCTTCAGCAAAAACAAAACACTGCAGGACTATTAGCTTTTAAATTAGAATTCTTAAAAAAAAACAATTAGAATTCTTTTTTTCCAAGGGTGGGGGTAGGGGAGAGGGAAAGAGGTCTTTTGTTCTTTCTTTCTTTTTTTTTTTGAGGTCTTTTTTCTGATAGAATTAGGTCAATTTAAATTCTCTTTTCATTGAAAGTGACTGGATCAAGTTTACTATGATTTGCTTGTTAACTTAGCAACATCTGGACTATGATATCTTCATTTTTTATCACCTGGTAGTTTTTTGTTTTTATTTTTATTTAAAATTTTTTTCTTGCCTGAAAGAGCTTATGAGAATTCAACATTACCTGATCTCAAAATCTTAGTATATAGCTCAGATGCAGTTGAAAATGTGAATTTTCCTGTCTAGTAGGAGAATTAGAAAGCAGAAAGGTAGAGTTCAGGAAGAACACTCCCAAAAGGGAGCAATCAAACGTCAAGCCCATGTTCGTTTCCTCGGGACATAGCCTTCTGTTAATGATACCATCTTATATTTCTTTCCCAGTGGGGTTCACATCTGTCATGTCATTTGTCTTTCACGTGTCTGTTAAGGCAAATGGCTGTAACAATCATGCCCCTATTATCCAAACTAGGAAACAGAGTCATAGATGAGGAGTTACTTTCCTATCTCCCTTTCCCTCAATTCCTCGTTCTGTTGGTAATGAGGATAACACAGATGTCGATCACTTATATATGCCAAGCACTTTACATGTATTATCTCATTATTTCCTATGTTGTAGGTGTATTTTTATTTTCCAGATGAAGAAATAGTGGCTTATAAGAGATTAAAAAAAACAACAACAACAACTTTCAGAATTTATATAGCTAGCAAGTGGCAGAATGGGAAAATGACACAGAAACCATTACACCACACTGCCTTTCCTGTAATGTGCTACAGGGAAAGCGGCTTTCACAGGCCAGTAGAACCCAGCTGTCTATTTCCAGGCTTCTAGCCTGGTTACCCTCTTTTCATGTCCAGCATCCAGAAAATCAGTGAGTTGATTTAAACCTCCCAGGAAAGGGGTCTGGAGAGGCCACAGTGTCTAGCTTTCTAGCTGAGAGGTAGCTGTCACAGGTAGGCCTTCTCTCAGATGTCTTAAAACAGCATGACAAAGATGTAGTACATGAGTATACACTCTGTGTAATGGCGCATGAGACAGCAGCTCAATAATTGCCCAAGGCCTAAGCAGGCAAGCAGAAGGCCTCAAACTGAACGTGCCTACCCAGTGTGTAGGCAGGCGTCATCTCGTAGGTTTTATTCACATCCTGGCCTCTTCCCTTTTCTGTTGACTTGGGCAGAGTCTCAACATTTCCTTACAAAAGATCAAAACTAAGACTTCTTGGCCGCCCAAATCAGATCATCACTAAGGTTTGGCCATCTCTCAGAAAAGACAGGCTGGATTGGCCTGCACTTTCCTTCCTTGGCATTTCAGGAAATTCACACTCCACTGAAGGACCTTAAAACCAGCAACTGAAGGCTCAGATCATAAGAATGTCTTTGAGGGGGGAGGAGCCAAGATGGCAGAGGAATAGGACTGGGAGACCACTTTCTCCCTTACAAATTCATTGAAAGAACATTTGAATGCTGAGCAAACTTCACAAAACAACTTCTGACCACTAGCAGAAGGCATCAGGTGCCCAGAAAAGCAGCCCATCATATTCGAAAGGAGGTAGGACAAAATATAAAAGATAAAAAGAGAGACAAAAGAGCTAGGGATGAAGACCCATCCTGAGAAGGGAGTCATAATAGAGAAAGTTTCTAAACACCAGGAAACCCTCTCACTGGCGGGTCTGGGGGAAGTTTTCAAATCTCGGAGGGCAACCTAACTGGGAGGAAAAATAAATAAAACCCACAGATTACATGCCTAAAAGCAACTCCCAGCAGAAAAGTACCCCAGATGCCCACATCTGCCACCAGCAAGTGGGGTCGGAAAGGAGAGGAGTGGGTGGCATTGCTTAGGGTAAGGACCGGGCTTGAATGCCCTGAGGGCAATTGGAGGGAGCTAACTTGAGATAGCAACTTAAACTGTGGGATAGCGAGAGAGAGAAAATTAGCTGGTCCGAACACACTGCCGGCCATTTACAGAACAAAGGGACTGAGCAATTCCAGAGAAGAGCTAGCCAGTGGAGGACTGGCCCATCCCCCGCTGGAGGCAGGAGGAAGGGGGAAGGGGAAAGGGGGAAACTCGGCCCCAGAGACGGCACCCCTACCAAACTGCAAACAGGCCTCCAGTTTCTAACCAAAGACTTCCTGAGATTCTGGATGGTCGACATCGGCCAGGAGGGTCGCAGCTAGAGGCCGGCTCCCCAGAACAGACACAAGGCGCATGCACCCGACTGGCACACGTGGAAACTGAGGCTGGGGCCGCGAAGGGGAGAAGGCGCACCACACCCGGGGAGAGTGCGCCCGTTAAGCTCCTGGCTGCCTGAGCTGCTCGGGCCAGGGAAGGCACAAGACACAGGCCCAACCGAGTCTGTGCTTTTGTGGAGTACCTGAAAACTGGAACCGCACGCAACGCAGGACCCGCTCCACATAGAGCAGCTGGGAGCCTGAGCAGTGTAGACGGGGAGAGCACACACCCGTGAGCGGGGGCAAACCCAGTGTGGCCAGAACACTGCGAGTGCTCCCCACACAGGCCAGTGACATTTGTCTGCAGCGCCTCTCCCTCCCTGCAGCACGACTGAACCAGCGAACCTGAACAAGAGACCACCTCCGCCAGCCTGTGTCAGGGCGGAAATTAGACACTGAAGAGACCAGCAAACAGAAGCCAAATAAACAAAGGGAACCGCTTCAGAAGTGACCGGTGCAACAGATTAAAATCCCTGTAGATAGCAGTGACTACACTGGAAGGGCCCTATAGATATTGAGAAGTGGAAGCTGGAAGGAGGAGCTATCTGAAACTGAACCGAACCCACACTGACCGCAACAGCTCCAGAGAAATTCCGAGATAAATTTTTACTTTAAAAAAAAAAATTTTTTTTTCCTTATCTTTTCTTTTTTACTTTTTCTCTTTTATTTTCTTTTAAAATTCCCTATTACTCCCCCATTACTCCTTAACTTTCATTTTCATATATTTTTACTATTTTTTTTTAATTAGGAAAAAATTTTTTTCTTGTTTTTTTTTCTCTTATTTTCTTTTAAAGTCCTCTATTACTCCTCTATTACTCCTTAATTTTCATTTTCATTTCACTATAACCTTGCAGAAAAAAAAAGGAGAAGCCATATTTTTACGTCAAACTTCATATATATTTCTAAATTTTTTTGTGTTTTTGTTTTTAATATTGTATTTTTAAGAGTCTAACCTCTAGATTTCTAATCTTTGTTTTTCAGTATTTGATATAAATTTTGGACATTTAAGAATACAATATTCAGTACCCATTTTTACTCAGGAGTGTGTTGATTACTCTCTCCCACTTTTGACTCTCCGTTTTCTATCTCAGAACACCTCTATTTCCTCCCCCCCCCTCTTCCCAATCCAATTCTGTGAATCTCTGTGGGTGTCTGGGCTATGGAGAACACTTTGGGAACAGAGAACTGTGTAGATCTGTCTTTCTCCTCTTGAGTCCCCCTTTTTCTCCTCCTGCTCATCTCTATCTCCCTCCTCCCTCTTCTCTTCTTGTAACTCTGTGAACCTCTCTGGGTGTCCCTCATGGTGGAGAATCTTTTCACCATTAACCTAGAAGTTTTATTATCAGTACTGTATAGTTGGAAGAATAAAACTGAAACCCAGAGGCAGGAGACTTAAGCCCAAAACCTGAGAACACCAGAAACCTCCTGACTACAGGGAACATTAAGTAATAAGAGACCATCCAAAAGCCTCCATACCTACACTGACACCAACCACCACCCAAGAGCCAATAAGTTCCAGAGCAAGACATACCACGCAAATTCTCCAGCAATGCAGGAGCATAGCCCTGAGCGTCAACATACAGGCTGCCCAAAGTCACACCTAACACATAGACCCATCTCAAAACTCATTACTGGACACTCCATTGCACTCCAGAGAGAAGAAATCCAGTTCCACGCACCAGAACACCAACGCAAGCTTCCCTAACCAGGAAACCTTGACAAGCCAATTGTCCAAGCCCACCCACTGGGTGAAACCTCCACAATAAAAAGGAACCACAGACCACTAGAATACAGAAAGCCCACTCTAGACACAGCAATCTAAACAAGATGAAAAGGCAGAGAAATACCCAACAGGTAAAGGAACATGAAAAATGCTCACCAAGTCAAAGAAAAGAAGAGGAGATAGGGAATCTACCTGAAAAAGAATTTAGCATAATGATAATAAAAATGATCCAAAATCTTGAAAACAAAATGGAGTTACAGATAAATATCCTGGAGACAGAGATTGAGAAGATGCAAGAAATGTTTAATAAGTACCTGGAAGAAATAAAAAAGAGTCAATTAAAAATGAATAATACAATAAATGAGATCAAAAACACTCTGGAGGAAACCAACAGTAGAATAATGGAGACAGAAGATAGGATGAGTGAGGTTGAAGATAAAATGGTGGAAATAAATGAAGCAGAGAGGAAAAAAGAAAAAAGAATCCAAATAAATGAGGACAGCCTCAGGGACTTCTGGGACAATGTGAAATGCCCCAACATTCGAGTCATAGGAGTCCCAGAAGAAGAAGACAAAAAGAAAGGCCATGAGAAAATACTCGAGGAGATAATAGCTGAAAACTTCCCTAAAATGGGGAAGGAAATAGTTACACAGGTCCAAGAAACCCAGAGAGTCCCAAACAGGATAAACCCAAGGCAAAACACCCCAAGACACATATTAATCAAATTAACAAAGATCAAACACAAAGAATAAATATTAAAAGCAGCAAGGGAGCAACAACAAATAACACACAAAGAGATTCCCATAAGGATAACAGCTGACTTATCAATAGAAACCCTTCAGGCCAGAAGGGAATGGCAGGACATACTTCAAGTAATGAAAGAGAATAACCTACAACTTAGATTACTGTACCCAGCAAGGATCTCATCCAGATATGAAAGAGAATTCAAAAGCTTTATAGACAAGCAAAAGCTGAGTGAATTCAGCACCACCAAACCAGCTCTTCAGCAAATGCTAAAGGATCTTCTCTAGACAGGAAACACAGAAAGGTGGTATAAACGTGAACCCCAAACAACAAAGTAAATGGCAATGGGACCACACCTATCAATAATTACCTTAAATGTAAATGGGTTGAATGCCCCAACCAAAAGACAAAGACTGGCTGAATGGATACAAAAACAAGACCCCTATATATGCTGTCTGCAAGAGACCCACCTCAAAACAAGGGACACATACAGACTAAAAGTGAAGGGCTGGAAAAAAATACTTCACGCAAACGGAGACCAAAAGAAAGCAGGAGTCACAATACTCATATCAGATAAAACAGACTTTCAAATAAAGGCTGTGAAAAGAGACAAAGAAGGACACTACATAATGATCAAAGGATCAATCCAAGAAGAAGATATAACAATTATAAATATATATGCACCCAACATAGGAGCACAACAATATGTAAGGCAAATGATAACAAGAATGAAAGAGGAAATTAATAGTAACACAATAATAGTGGGAGACTTTAATATCCCACTCACAACTATGGATAGATCAACTAAACAGAAAATTAACAAGGAAACACAAACTTTAAATGACACAATGGGCCAGCTAGACCTAATTGATATCTATAGGACATTTCAACCCAAAATAATCAACTTCACCTTTTTCTCAAGTGCACACGGAACCTTCTCCAGAACAGATCATATCCTGGGCCATAAATCTAGCCTTGGTAAATTCAAAAAAATTGAAATCATTCCAGTCATCTTTTCTGACCACAGTGCATTAAGATTAGATGTCAATTACAGGAAAAAAAAATTATTAAAAATTCAATCATATGGAGGCTAAATAACACGCTTCTGAATAACCGAGAAATCACAGAAGACATCAAAATATGCATATAAACGAATGAAAATGAAAACACAACAACCCAAAACCTATGGGACACTGTAAAAGCAGTACTCAGGGGAAGGTTCGTAGGATTACAGGCTTACCTCAAGAAACAAGAAAAAAGTCAAATAAATAACCTAACTCTACACCTAAAGCAACTAGAGAAGGAAGAAATGAAAAACCCCAGGGTTAGTAGAAGGAAAGAAATCTTAAAAATTAGGGCAGAAATAAATGCAAAAGAAACTAGAGAGACCATAGTGAAAATCAACAAAGCTAAAAGCTGGTTTTTTGAAAAAATAAACAAAATTGACAAACCGTTAGCAAGACTCATTAAGAAACAAAGGGAGAAGAACCAAATTAACAAAATTAGAAATGAAAATGGAGAGGTCACGACAGACAACACTAAAATACAAAGGATCATAAGAGACTACTACCAGCAGCTCTATGCCAATAAAATGGACAACTTCGAAGAAATGGACAAATTCTTAGAAAAATATAACTTTCCAAAACTGAACCAGAAAGAAATAGAAGATCTTAACAGACCCATCACAAGCAAGGAAATTGAAATTGTAATCAGAAATCTTCCAGGAAACAAAAGCCCAAGACCAGATGGCTTCACAGCTGAATTCTACCAAAAATTTAGAGAAGAGCTAACACCTATCTTACTCAAACTCTTCCAGAAAACTGCAGAAGAAGGTAACTTCCAAACTCATTCTATGAGGCCACCATCACCCTAATTCCAAAACCAGACAAAGATGCCACAAAAAAAGAATATTACAGGCCAATATCACTGATGAACTTAGATGCAAAAATCCTTAGCAAAATTCTAGCAAACAGAATCCAACAACATATTAAAAAAATACACCATGACCAAGTGGGCTTTATCCCAGGAATGCAAGGATTCTTTAATATCCGCAAATCAATCAATGTAATACACCACATTAAGAAATTGAAAGATAAAAACCGTATGATTATCTCAATAGATGCAGAAAAAGCCTTTGACAAAATTCAACATCCATTTATGATTAAAACTCTCCAGAAAGCAGGAATAGAAGGAACGTACCTCAACATAATAAAAGCATTATATGACAAACCCACAGCAAGCATTACCCTCAGTGGTGAAAAATTGAAAGCATTTCCCCTGAAATCAGGAACTAGACAAGGGTGCCCACTCTTACCACTCTTACCACAACATAGTTTTGGACGTTTTTGGCCACAGCAATCAGAGCAGAAAAAGAAGTAAAAGGAATCCAGATAGGAAAAGAAGAAGTGAAACTCTCGCTGTTTGCAGATGACATAATCCTCTACATAGAAAACCCTAAAGACTCTTCCAGAAAATTACTAGAGCTAATCAACGAATATAGTAAAGTTGCAGGATATAAAATTAACACACAGAAATCCCTTGCATTCCTATACACTAACAATGAGAAAACAGAGAAATTGAGGAAACAATACCATTCACCATTGCAACAAAAAGAATAAAATACTTAGGAGTATATCTACCTAAAGAAACAAAAGACCTATACATATAAAACTATAAAACACTGATGAAAGAAATCAAAGAGGACACAAACAGATGGAGAAATCTACCGTGTTCATGGATTGGAAGAATCAATATCGTCAAAATGGCTATAGTACCCAAAGCAACCTATAGATTCAATGCAACCCCTATCAAGCTACCAACGGTATTTTTCACAGAACTAGAACAAATAATTTCACAATTTGTATGGAAATACAAAAAACCTCGAATAGCCAAAGTAATCTTGAGAAAGAAGAATGGAACTGGAGGAATCAACCTGCCTGACTTCCGACTATACTACAAAGTCACAGTCATCAAGACAGTATGGTACTGGCACAAAGACAGAAATACAGATCAATGGAACAGAATAGAAAGCCCAGATTAAATCCACGAACCTATGGACACCTTATCTTCGACAAAGGAGGCAAGAACATACAATGGAAAAAAGACAACCTCTTTAACAAATGGTGCTGGGGAAACTGGTCAACCACTTGTAAAAGAATGAAACCAGGACACTTTCTAACACCATACACAAAAATAAACTCAAAATGGATTAAAGATCTAAATGTAAGACCAGAAACTATAAAACTCCTAGAGGAGAACATAGGCAAAACACTCTCCGACATGAATCACAGCAGGATCCTCTATGACCCACCTCCCAGAATATTGGAAATAAAAGCAAAAGTAAACAAATGGGACCTAATGAAACTTAAAAGCTTTTGCACGACAAAGGAAACTATAAGCAAGGTAAAAAGACAGCCCTCAGATTGGGATAAAATCATAGCAAACGAAGCAACAGACAAAGGATTAATCTCGAAAATATACAAGCAACTCCTGAAGCTCAATTCCAGAAAAATAAATGACCCAATCAAAAAATGGGCCAAAGAACTAAACAGACATTTCTCCAAAGAAGACATACAGATGGCTAACAAACACATGAAAAGATGCTCAACATCACTCATTATCAGAGAAATGCAAATCAAAACCACAACGAGGTGCCATTACACGCCAGTCAGGATGGCTGCTATCCAAAAGTCTACAAGCAATAAATGCTGGAGAGGGTGTGGAGAAAAGGGAACCCTCTTACACTGTTGATGGGAATGCAAACTAGTACAGCCGCTATGGAGAACAGTGTGGAGATTTCTTGAAAAACTGGAATTAGAACTGCCATATGACCCAGCAATCACACTTCTGGGCACACACACTGAGGAAACCAGATCTGAAAGAGACACGTGCACCCCAATGTTCATCGCAGCACTGTTTATAATAGCCAGGACATGGAAGCAACCTAGATGCCCATCAGCAGACGAATGGATAAGGAATCTGTGGTACAAATACACCATGGAATATTACTCAGCCATGAAAAAAAAATCATTTTAATCAGTTCTAATGAGATGGATGAAACTGGAGCCCATTATACAGAGTGAAGTAAGCCAGAAGGATAAAGACCAATACAGTATACTAACGCATATATATGCAATTTAGAAAGATGGTAACCATAACCCTATATGCAAAACAAAAAAAGAGACACAGATGTACAGAACAGACCTTTGGACTCTGTGGGAGAAGGCGAGGGTGGAATGTTTTGAGAGAACAGCGTTGAAACATGTACATCATCTAGGGTGAAACAGATCATCACCCCAGGTTGGATGCATGAGACAAGTGCTCGGGCCTGGTGCACTGGGAAGACCCAGAGGGATCAGGTGGAGAGGGATGTGGGAGGGGGGATAGGGATGGGGAATATATGTAAATCCATGGCTGATTCGTGTCAATGTATGACAAAAACCACTACAATATTGTAAAGTAATTAGCCTCCAACTAATAATAATAAATGGAAAAAATAATAATAAAATAAAAATGTAATCAAGTAAAAAAAAAAAGAATGTCCTTGACTCACGAACTGAATGTACCTGATGCCTAGTAAACAGCAGCTCAGACACTATCCAGGTTCCCCAGCTTTTGATCTGTTATCTTTAGAAACCTAACCCTTCTCTTTCAGACCCAGGCCTGTACAAATGAAATTCTGTTTGGGTATAGAGTTTATTCTAAAACAATTTTTGGGACTACTGCTGTTTCTGAATCCTAATTGCCATCTTTGTTATGTTTGTGATGATGATGTTTCTAAAAGGAATAATTTTGTAGAGTATGTGTGTACATACTCTGGACCCTGCTTGTGCTGAATTCACTTTAAAGGAGTGTACCTCAAGTGCCTGACTGTACATGATGTGAGAAGAACAGACATCTGAGCATTCCATTTCTTCTTTCTTTCTGGGTTCTGTGAATGGGTGAGACTTTTCAATTTCTCCCATTCCTCAAAAATCCAAATATCTCAGCTACCTACCAAACAAAATATCACAAGTGCCTTAGTGATCAAAATATCACCCACCCTCAGAGGAGGGAGGGTGTGGTCACAATGCTGCTGTCTTGCTCCTAACACAGACAGCATTTGCTCAGTTTTTAATTCATTGCAGAAAAACAGACCTTTCATTTTAGCCTCTCTATGTTAAGAACATGATTACTGATATTACATTCATTACAGCAAAATCTGATTGTTTTAAATATCTGATCTCAGATGTTCATTATATTGCTGTATTTCTTCTTTTGCTTTCATAGAGGGAGGTAATGTCACTTATATCTGGCAGATGGGAAAGGGTCAAATAAGCTGAGACTCTTCAGCTAACTCAGCCCTGACCCTAGGTAGCAGGTGGTTCTTTTGCTGTCTCACTAAAACTAGGACTTATGCAGGAAATAGACCTTGAGGAACGCAGGTTTAAGTAACTTAGCTGTTTTTTAAGCAGCATGCATGTAAACCAGAGGTCTTTTCATGCTCTAAACATCTTATAAATTAGTAGTGGGACCAGATGTACAGGGGATCCCAAACATACAATTTCTTCACTGCAAACTTTGTCCAGTTATCAACTGTAGAAGTGCAGGTGGTCATGTCTTGCTTATATCTTAAATCTCAAACTGAAGAGAATGAGGGATTTCCTTTTATCAGGTTACATATGATATCAAAGAAAGCTGTACACTTTGGCAAAGCACATTGTCTTTGGGGAACAGGACCTCTAACCCAGAGCGAGAGAGTTGGGAGACACAAAGACCCCCAAGTGGGTCATTGAGAATGATGGTAAGTGGTGCCACTCTTGCTTCCATCTCTTGGTTCACAGACTCGTGAATTTTTCCTGTTGGGTCACAGTGCCATATCGATTCAATACTTATATGCCATCCTTGCAGGGAGTTGCTTCTGAACTATTTAAGCTATACCTTCAACCGGGCATATCAGTGCTCTATTTTGCCAGTGGCTTGGCTTCTCTGTGGTGTGGTGTGTGATGTGGCCAATATATTCCAAGGTCATGGGCCTGCTGCACATGTCTTTCGTTGTGCTGTAGGTTCCTGGCCATTTGTTGTGTTTTGTGACCTTCTATGTCTGTGGAATAGGCCCACCATGATCCCTGTATACTGGTGCTGCTTGAGACTGCAGATAGTAAAGGCAACCCCTGCCTCAGAATAGGCGTCTACTCCTGTAAGAATGAATCATTGGCCCTTGAGGAGTATAGTCAACTTGCTGCCAAGTAGTTGTTTTCCTCAAGGAATAGTGCTTAGGAGGATGTTCAGCTTTGATCTCTGAGGCTGGAAATTCAGAGATAGCGTTAGCTAGATTGGCCTTGGTAAGTGAGGATCACACTGTTGCACCCAAATGTAACCATCATCTCTGCCATTGTGGGTATGTGCCCATCTTGTTAGTTCAGGGTGGTTGATGGCAATGGCTGACTCATGTCAGTTGCGAGTCATTTTGCCTATTTAATCACTCAGTGCCTGTTCTGTGGTGTCACTGATGGCATTCAGTCAGTTCAGTTCAGTTCAGTTCAGTCGCTCAGTCGTGTCCGACTCTTTGCGACCCCATGATTCGCAGCACGCCAGGCCTCCCTGTCCATCACCAACTCCCGGAGCATTAACATGATACAAAAATCTTCACACTTAATTCTCTCAACTATATGTCCATTTACATGAATCTTTTTGACTCTGATCGTCTGGTATCTTTTCTTTTTAGGTTCCTGATCAGTTAGCTGACCTTCTAGCCTTGCCAGTCAGTTGAGTAATTTTGCTCTCCTGGCTTCTGTGCTGCCACCTGTGCACAATTTCTTTGGGCCCACCAACCCCATCACTATCAATAAGTCAAGCTTTGTGACTGCCTCTCTTACTATAGGCTCCAACTTACAGAGGAGAGCCACTACTGAAGTTCTTAGTGGTGCCAGTTCTCTCCTCACTAGAAATTCCTGATGGCCTTGGTAAATAAATGAAGCATCCTTTTAGCTCTCCTAAGAAATATACTCCTCTGGTGGGTCTTTGGAATTACATAAGGCACCCATTCCAGTATACCTGCTTCCCCCAACCTCTCTATCCCTTCTTTGGCTGTTTGCCGTGGTAACTCAAGAAGGTCCACTTTCTTTAGTATAGACCATAGTTTTCTCTGGGCTTCCCAGGTGGCTCAGTGGTAAAGAATCTACCTGCCAAGCAGGAGATGTGGGTTCGATCCCTGGGTCAGGAAGATTCCCTGAAAAAGGAAATGACAACCCACTCTAGTACTCTTGCCTGGGAAATCCCATGGACAGAAGAGTCTGGCAGGCTATAGTCCATAGGGTTACAAAGAGTTGGACATGACTTAGCAGCTAAACTACCATCACAATAGTTTTCTCTAGGCTTCTATGAATCTCCAGACAGCAAGTTTGCTCCTTCCCTGGGGTCCTTGCCAGGATGTTAGATCCCATGTCCCAAGAGAATGCCCTAAGTCAATTTACTCTTGCTTGCTGTTGTCTAGTTGCCAAGTTGTGTCTGATTCTGTGACCTCATGGACTGCAGTGCCAGGCTTTCCTGTCCCTTACCATCTCCCAGAGTTTGCCCAAGTTTATGTCCATTGAATTGGTGATATCATGCAACCGTTCTTGCTTACACAGTTTTGTACTCCTCCTCCCTTGATTAAGCACCATTAAAGTACAACCACAGTGGTCCTTCCCTGGACTGTCATGACATGCTAGTTCTTGAAGCTCTCTTTCTTCTTTTATCAGCCTTAGCATGTTACCACAGATTATCTTGAGCTATCATTCTGGCAGTCAAGGGACAAGTGGACCACTCCTGAAGGTGGCATGTACTTCTTGTGGCGGAGAGGCCTTTGTAGTGTCTTCCTTCACAGGGATGTGCTAGCTTCTCACCTGAAGTGATGGGTTCCCTCTGCAGACTTGCAGGGCTTAGGGGAGTATGTTGAGCCATACAATATTTGTTTTTCTCTTTCTGACTTACTTCACACTGTATAATAAGCTCTAGGTTCATCCACCTCATTAGAACTGACTCAAATACATTCCTTTTTATGGCTGAGTAATATTAAGTAGCACGTGCAGCTCAATACCAGGAAAACAAACAGTCCAATCAAAAAGTAGGCAGAAGACCTATACAGATATTTCTCTAAATGTCTAAAGAACACATTGTTATTGTTCAGTCACTAAGTTGTGTCCAATTCTTTGTGACCCATGAGCTGCATCATGCCAGTCTTCTTTGTCCTTCCCCATCTCCTTGAGTTTGCTCAAATTCATGTCCATTTGAGTCGGTCATGCCATCTCATCCTCTGTTGCCTCCTTTTCCTCATGCCCTCAATCTTTCACAGCATCAGAGTCTTTTCCAGTGAGTCGGCTCTTCACATCAGGTGGCCAAAGTACTGGATCTTTAGCTTCAGCATCAGTCTTTCCAGTGAACAGTCAGAGTTGATTTCCTTTAGAAGTGACTGGTTTGATCTCCTTGCTGTCCAGGATACTCTTAAGAGTCTTCTCCAGCACCATAATTCGAAAGCATCAATTCTTTGGCACTCAGCCTTCTTTGTGGTCCAACTCACATTTGTACATGACTACTGGAAAAACCATAGCTTTAACAATAAGGACCTTTGTCAGCAAATCAGCAAAGTGATGTCTCTGCTTTTTAATACACTCTCTGGATTTGTCATAGCTTTCCTTCCAAGGAGCAAGTGTCTTTTAATTTCTTGACTGCAGTCATCATCTGCAGTAATTTTGTAGCCCAGGAAAATAAAATGTTATTGTTTCCACTTTTCCTCCATCTGTTTGCCATGATGGGACCCGGTGTTATGATCTTAATATTTTGAATATTGAGTTTTAAGACAGCTTTTTCACTCTCCTCCTTCGTCCTCCTCAAAAGGCTCTTTAGTTCCTCTTTGCTTTCTGCCATTAAAGTGGTATCATCTGCATATCTGAGACTGTTGATATTTCTCCCAGCAATCTTGATTCCAGCTTGTGAGTGTTCTGGCCCGGCATTTTGCATCATGTACTCTGCATATAAGTTAAATAAGCAGGGTGACAGTATACAGGCTTGATGTGTTCCTTCCCAATTTTGAACCAGTCTGTTGTTCCATGTCCAGTTCTAACTGTTGCTTCTTGTCCTGCATACAGATTTCTCAGGAGGCAGGTCAGGTAGTCTGGTATTTTCATCTGTTGAGGGATTTTCCATAGTTTGTTGTGATACACATACAGATGGTTAATAAACACATGAACAGGTACTCAACATCACTCATTATTAGAGAAATGCAAATCAAAGCTACAATGAGATATCACCTTATACCAATCAGAATGGCTATCATCAAAACAATCTACAAGCAATAAGTGCTGGAGGGGGTGTAGAGAAAAGGAACCCTCTTGCATTGTTGGTGGGAATGTGAATTGATACAGCCTCTATGGAGAACAGTATGGAGATTCCTTAAAAAACTAGGAATAAAACTATTGTTTTGTATGACCCAACAATCCCATTACTGGGTGTATACCCTGAGGAAACCGTAATTGAAAAAGATAGATGTACCCCAGTGTTCATTGCAGCACTGTTTACAATAGCAAGGACATGGAAGCAACCTAGATTTCCATCAGTAGATGAATGGATAAAGAAGTTGTGGAACTGTCAACTTAAAAAAAATGCACAATGTGACACTTGCAAGTTAAGTTTTATTTGGGGCAATATGAGGACTGTAGCTCTGGAGATAGCTCTAAGAAACTGTTCCAAAGAGGTAGGGGGAAAGGAGAGTGTATATGGGATTTTGGTGAAGTAGGGAGTGCATGCTATTAAGCACATATTTTCCCAAAAGATTTCTACTTGTCTCATGAAACTTCTGCTAGTCATGAGAAACTGTCATTACCATGAAGGATTTTAGTGCTTTTCTATATATGAGGAGATACAAGAATTGGCCTAATGAAATCAGCTCCTGAAAATATTTAACTATCTGAAGACCTGTCCTGCCAGTTTCACCCTGAGTACAGAGTGCCTCATTTCTGTTCTCCATCCTGAACTCCTTCAGGGACTGTTGAGGGTCAGCAGCTGTGGCAGCACATGATTTGATATAATCCTTGTAGAGGCAGATGGCAAGCACTCGTGGCAAGTGCCAATTTGTGGTTGACAGTACATGTGTAAAATGGAATATTATTCACCCCCTTATCTTTCAAATGCCTGCATCTTACCAGCATGGGAATTCCCCTCCTCTGGATGTGTTCCCACATCACTGTCAGTAAAATCTTCAGCCACTGGCCTACCACCTTGTGCCAGGGACTGTCCATACCCCACAGACCCCTTGGGGTGTGCTCTTTACCAGATGAAGGGTAGATGATTCAGTCCAAAAATCTCATCTTACTGCTTGCTTTCTCAGCCCGACTCCTACTACCGATTGTGTCAGTTCACGTTCTCTGGATGTTGATGCCAAGATGGAATTAGAAGTGCGAGGGACTTATGGGGGAGACACCTGCGAAGGATAGAGAGGAGGAAGAGCCAGAGCAGAGGGGGAGCCTTTGGATGGCATTGTGAATCTGAAACCTGTGCAGGGAGGGAGGGAAGGAGGGAGGGAAGGCGGGTAAGAACCTGAGACTCCGCACAGCTTTGAGCAAATCTTAGTGGGTAGATAAGGAACCAGAGCCAAGGTTGCCCTGAGAGGCATCCTGCCCAGGCTGGAACAGTCCTGCTCTAGTGCCCCTGCTGCGCACAGCCGCTGGCTCAGAGCAGTCCAGGGAGTCTGTGGCCTTGGCCTGAGTGCTGTGAAAGCCTAGAGGCGCATCCGCTGGAGACGGGCAGCTCACCACACGCCATGCCCCTGAGGGCTGTCACCCCCACTTCCCTGTCTGTGGTCTTCCTTATCATCATGGCAGCATATCCCCTTCTTAGGCCAAAATCAAGGACTCATCCTTTATTCTTTTCTTTTTTTACATTCTCCACAATCTGTCAGGATAATCTATGGTCAGATTTTTGTATCTTATCTAGAATCTGACCACCTCTCATTACCTTCCCTGCTCTCATTGATATAAAGAGACACAGGGAGAAGATAGCTACCCACAAGCCAAAGAACGGCTGAAGCTACCAGAAGCTAAGAGAGAGGCCTGAAGCGCATCCTTGCCTAGACCCTTCAGAGGGAGCATGGCCCTGCCAGCACCTCAATCCCAGACTTCTGGCCTCCAACACTATAAGACAGTGAATTTCTGTTAGTTAAACCACCCAGCTTGTGGTTCTTTGTTTGTGGCAGCCCTAGTGTATGCATACAGATGTATGTACGCATACATCATCTCTCTTTTGGATTACTGCAAGGGCCTCCCCGTGAATCCGTTTCAGCCTCTTTCAACAGAGTAGTGAGAAGGATCTTGCTTAATATGTCAGATTATGTCACTCCTCAGTTCAAAAATCATGCAGAGGATTTCTGTTTTCAAGTAAAAGTCAAAGTCCTTACCCAGGCCCACATTCCATGTGCTTCCCCTTGTCCACTCTGCTCCAGGTGCCTGCCTTTAGTCTTCAGACAGGCCAGGCCTCTCCCACATAAAGGCCTTTGCTAAAGCTGTTTCCTTAGACAGACCCTCCCTCAAATGCCCAGGACTCATTCTCTCACTTATTTCAAGTCTTTGTTTAGTTGTCACCATCTTTGGGAAGCCGATCCTGACCACCTTGCTTAAAATTCATGATAACTCCCTCTGCGTGCTTGATTCTCTTTAACTGGCTCAATTTTGTTCTTTTTCTATAGCACTTATCACCTAACATAAGATATTGATTATTTGAATTATTTATTACCTGTCTCCTTCCATTAGAATGTAGGCTCTGAGGGATAGGAATTTTTGTTTGTATCCCAAGCAGTATAACAGTGCCTGCTTCATGGAAGATGCTTAATGTTTGCTGGATAAAGGAATGGGCTTTCCAGGATAGGAAACAGAATAAAATATTAAACCCTTATAGCCTGGTAGCACAACACATCCCTCCATGATTTAATATCTGGTTTGGATCTTATGCCCAGAACTGACCAATCTTCATTCAAGATGTTATCAAAAGCCTGTGTCAGGCGCAGGATCAAAAAGGTGTGATGTTTGGTCTCTGCCTTCAAGGACTCAGAATCTAGTGGTTGGAAGCAGGCAAATGTGTGTCAAGATTATCTTTTTGTCATCTTTCTCGTTTCTTTCTTTCTTTTTTTAATGTATAGTAGAAGTAAGGTAAGGGGCACTTGTGGGTGATGACAGCCAGGTATTTATCTTGTTGCATATAGTCTAAGCAGTCTTTCTTTGAGGGAGTGTTAAACTTTATTTCAGGTATCACAGTAGCATTAAAATCTTCCCTCTTATACCCCATGTCTAACAAAACAGTATAGATTTCCCTTAAAAAAGATGTCACTATCTGGAATATAGCGATTAACCTATTTAAAAATGCAGAGACATTTCTATTAATGAAAAATTATGATCGTTATGCAAGTTTCTGACTAATCCTAATTACTTCCAGCCAGTTTCATGAAAACTTGTAAGTAAAAAGTGCTTCTGGAAGCATTATGCAAAAAGATGCCTTAAACATGATTCATCTAAGTCTGGTGAATGCAGTGAAAGATAAAGCTAAATTAATAATATGTTCATAATCTTAGGTAAAAAATAGGTACTTCTAGTCCTATTCAAAAGTTTACCTCTCTGGCATATGTTTCACGATCTGTCAAAAGATAAAATATTTCAAAAGCATATGTTTGATTTTTATTTATTTTTTATTGAGGTATGGTTGATTTATAGTATTATGTTAGTTTTGTGTATATAACTAGTGATTCAAAATTTTAAAGAACTTTTTAGAAGCAAAATTTTGTAGAAGCTTTATTATTTTTTTTAATTTTATTTTCTTCTCAGAAGCTTTATGTTTTAATTGAATTAATTTTCCTGAAAGAAAATTTTCAGTAGTTCTTGATGTTTTGTCTTTGATGTGACTTAAAAATCTTGAGTGATGCCTCAAGTAAAAAGCAGTGTTTTTGTGTGCATGTCTGTTTTTCTGTTCATCATTTCCTCATTTATTCAGTGTTTGTTGAGCGACTACTCATTTTTGTAATCTAGACCAGTATATGATATACTCTCAATTTTATGGAGATAAAAGTTTTCAGATTTTCCTCAACTGGGAAGAAATATAAAGAATTGTCCACTTTGTATTCATTGCAGTGACTTTAAAGGACATAGTTTCTATACTTTCAGCTTAAAAGTCTTAGTCTATAAGTGGGGAAAAGCCTTGTGTATATTCAATATATAATTGAATGAGGAAAAGAGTAAACAATGTCAAAAGTTCAGAGTTTAAGGAAAACACCTATTATTTCCACCTCTAAGTGACAATTATTATTTGCTTTAAAATATCAGTTTCTCTATTTGTATTCATTTCTATTTTTTTCCCCAAAAGAATTGTTGCATTCTTCCTTAATTTGACATTTTCATTGATGATCTTTTGTTTTCTTCAAGATAATTTCTCAAAACATTTTCTTCATATGTATTTCCTTCTCTTATTTTGTGACATTTCCACATTTTTTTTTAAACTTGATTTTAGAAAGCTCTAGAAGCTCACCTTAAAATTCTTTGAGTAAATCAAGTTATTTTCAAACTATTCCCCTAGTCCCTTGCCTTTTTTTTTTTTCCTTCTTTGGACTTTTTCTTCAAAGACACTATCCTATTTTTACTTCTCTTTCTTCTGAAATATAGTTAACCTACTTCTTTTTTGAAATTTTCTGGGTCTCATTGATTTTCTGGATTTGTGAAGTCTTTTAATGGATTTGAGAGTTCTGTCCCATTCATATTATGAATGTAAGAAAGATATTCTTACTTTCTTCTCTCATATTTCTGGCTGTTTCCTTTATTTCAGTTCCATCTTGTTTTCCTTTCATCTTTTTGTCTTCTTCCTGGATGACTCAACCCCCTCCTCTCTAAATTTCATTGTGATTCCAAGACAAAATGTCAGATTTTTCCTTTTATTCTAAGATGATGGTCCCAATATCTCTTTCTCTCTTTGCCTCTGGTAGGTTCATTTTCACAAATGCCATTTTCTAGTTTTCCTTTAAGGGTAATTAAACAGTCACTTCTGTGATTTTCCATTTTTGTCTCCTCTTTTAGGGTCACCAGATGGCTTACTCCATATTCTCGTGTTAGATAGGCTCACTTATTTAAGTACATATTCAAAATTGTTGAAACTGAGTTGTCTTGAATTGTTTACTTTAGTTTCATTAATTAATCTGAATTAGAAAACTTACCTCCTTCTAGTTAAACTCAGTATCTTAGGCTTCCCCAAATGTTTAATTAAAATTTTTTTCCAGGTCTTTTTCCAACCTTTTATAACACATCAAGACATTACAGGGCAAACACAGCAAAGTCATGTGGTGATTTCTCTTCCATGAAGGGCTATTCCAGGTACAGATTCCTGTTTCAACTTTAATAAAAATTGTTCCAAATCACAAATACTACTTCCCGTCCTCTCTCCTTCTTTCTTTTGGTTAAATTCAGGAGTTGTCTGCTCATCCTGATACTGTTTGATTGAAAAACCAGTTCTTGGGAATAAAAGTTTTTATTCAACATAATGTTTCAGTTCATTTCAGTTTAGTCACTCAGTTGTGTCTGACTCCTTGTGACCCCATGGACTGCAGCACACCAGGCTTCCCTCTCCATCACCAACTCCTGGAGCTTACTCAAACTCATGTCCATCAAGTCAGTGATGCCACCCAACCATCTTATCCTCTGTCATCCCCTTCTCTTCCTGCCTTCAATCTTTCCCAGCATCAGGATCTTTTCCAATGCTTAGGTGTCAAATTATCTGTCAGAATATGACAAAAAAAATCTTGTTTCTTCTTCTCATGTTCTTTGTCTTTTATTTCTTTATAGAATTTATCCTTCAGTATGCTTTTTAATTCCTAAAAACTGACTTGAGAATCCCTCACTAAAAAGCATTCATCTTATTATTTTTTAAAGTGTGAATCAACTTGTTCTCTTTGCAAAAGGATCTTTTCTCCTCACTTTGAGTGCTAAAGTTTCAAAAAAAATTATTTCTCTGCACACTAAAAAGTCATCTCTAGAAATGGAAATGGAAACCATAATGAGATGACACTTCAAACCCACTGGCATGGCCTCTGGTGGTGGGGGTTGTGGGTGACACAAGAATGGATAATAGCTGCTTATGGGTATGGGGATTCTTTTGGGAATGATGAAATTGTTCTGAAACTGTGATGGTGGTTTTACATATCTGAATATACTAAAAACTATTGAATGTACCTTTTAAATGAGTGTATTATATGGTATATGAGGGGCTTCCTAGGTGGCGCAGTGGTGGAGAATCCACCTGCTAATGCAGGAGACGTGGATTTGATCCCTGTGAAAAATACGCCAGTATTCTTGCCTGGGAAGTTCCATGGATAGAGAAGCCTGGTGGGCTACAGTCCATGGGTTGCAAAGAGTTGGACATAATTGAGCATGTGCATGTGCGCACACACACACAGACACACACACACACACATACACACACACTCCCACATAATGTATGAATTATATCCCAGTAGAGTTATTAAAAGAAAAAAATTTTAAGCAATTTACTACTCAGTAATCAGTACCACTTTCTCATGAAATACTTACAATGAAAAATGTTCTTATGTCCTTTCACTTTGAATTTTTCTCTTTCTCTCAGAAGTCAGGCTCATTCCTCTGGTTAATAATTACATCTGATCTGATAGAATCTGTTGGCATTTTTGCTTCTTCCCTTATTAGCTAGAATACTTCCAGTTCAAAGAAAATTTTACCCTTGACAGCCACTGGGGCTCCCTAAGGAAAAGCAGGAAAGGTACTTGATTCTTTCCTTTTATTTGTCAGCTTTACAGATATGAAGTGGTTCCCTAGCATGCAAAGATGACCAGTGCTTTTTAGGATCATTATGAACTTAAGGATTTAAACACGTGTGGTACTGAAATACAAAGGATCATAAGAGACTACTACCAGCAGCTCTATGCCAATAAAATGGACAACTTGGATGAAATGGACAAATTCTTAGAAAAGTATAACTTTCCAAAACTGAACCAGGAAGAAATAGAAGATCTTAACAGAGCCATCACAAGCAAGGAAATCGAAACTGTAATCAGAAATCTTCCAGCAAACAAAAGCCCAGGACCAGATGGCTTCACAGCTGAATTCTACCAAAAATTTAGAGAAGAGCTAACACCTATCTTACTCAAACTCTTCCAGAAAATTGCAGAAGAAGGTAAACTTCCAAACTCATTCTATGAGGCCACCATCACCCTAATTCCAAAACCAGACAAAGATGCCACAAAAAAAGAAAACTACAGGCCAATATCACTGATGAACATAGATGCAAAAATCCTTAACAAAATTCTAGCAAACAGAATCCAACAACATATTAAAAAAATCATACACCATGACCAAGTGGGCTTTATCCCAGGAATGCAAGGATTCTTTAATATCCGCAAATCGATCAACGTAATACACCACATTAACAAATTGAAAGATAAAAAACATATGATTATCTCAATAGATGCAGAGAAAGCCTTTGACAAAATTCAACACTCATTTATGATTAAAACTCTCCAGAAAGCAGGAATAGAAGGAACATACCTCAACATAATAAAAGCTATATATGACAAACCCACAGCAAGCATCACCCTCAATGGTGAAAAATTGAAAGCATTTCCTCTGAAATCAGGAACAAGACAAGGATGCCCACTCTCACCACTACTATTCAACATAGTGTTGGAAGTTTTGGCCACAGCAATCAGAGCAGAAAAAGACATAAAAGGAATCCAGATAGGAAAAGAAGAAGTGAAACTCTCGCTGTTTGCAGATGACATGATCCTCTACATAGAAAACCCTAAAGACTCTACCAGAAAATTACTAGAGCTAATTAATGAATATAGTAAAGTTGCAGGATATAAAATTAACACACAGAAATCCCTTGCATTCCTATACACTAACAATGAAAAAACAGAAAGAGAAATTAAGGAAACAATACCATTCACCATTGCAACAAAAAGAATAAAATACTTAGGAGTATATCTACCTAAAGAAACAAAAGACCTATACATAGAAAACTATAAAACACTGATGAAAGAAATCAAAGAGGACACAAACAGATGGAGAAACATACCGTGTTCATGGATTGGAAGAATCAATATTGTCAAAATGGCTATTCTACCCAAAGCAATCTATAGATTCAATGCAATCCCTATCAAGCTACCAACGGTATTTTTCACAGAATTAGAACAAATAATTTCACAATTTGTATGGAAATACAAAAAACCTCGAATAGCCAAAGTAATCTTGAGAAAGAAGAATGGAACTGGAGGAATCAACCTGCCTGACTTCAGACTCTACTACAAAGCCACAGTCATCAAGACAGTATGGTACTGGCACAAAGACAGAAATATAGATCAATGGAACAGAATAGAAAGCCCAGAGATAAATCCACGAACCTATGGACAGCTTATCTTTGACAAAGGAGGCAAGGATATACAATGGAAAAAAGACAATCTCTTTAACAAGTGGTGCTGGGAAAACTGGTTAACCACTTGTAAAAGAATGAAACTAGAACACTTCCTAACACCATACACAAAAATAAACTCAAAATGGATTAAAGATCTAAATGTAAGACCAGAAACTATAAAACTCCTAGAGGAGAACATAGGCAAAACACTCTCCGACATAAATCACAGCAAGATCTTCTATGACCCACCTCCCAGAATATTGGAAATAAAAGCAAAAATAAACAAATGGGACTTAATGAAAATTAAAAGCTTTTGCACAACAAAGGAAACTATAAGTAAGGTGAAAAGACAGCCCTCAGATTGGGAGAAAATAATAACAAATGAGGAAACAGACAAAGGATTAATCTCAAAAATATACAAGCAACTCCTGAAGCTCAATTCCAGAAAAATAAACGACCCAATCAAAAAATGGGCCAAAGAACTAAACAGACATTTCTCCAAAGAAGACATACAGATGGCTAACAAACACATGAAAAGATGCTCAACATCACTCATCATCAGAGAAATGCAAATCAAAACCACAATGAGGTACCATTACACGCCAGTCAGGATGGCTGCTATCCAAAAGTCTACAAGCAATAAATGCTGGAGAGGGTGTGGAGAAAAGGGAACCCTCTTACACTGTTGGTGGGAATGCAAACTAGTACAGCCACTATGGAAAACAGTGTGGAGATTTCTTAAAAAACTGGAAATAGAACTGCCATATGACCCAGCAATACCACTTCTGGGCATACACACTGAGGAAACCAGATCTGAAAGAGACACGTGCATCCCAATGTTCATCGCAGCACTGTTTATAATAGCCAGGACATGGAAGCAACCTAGATGCCCATCAGCAGATGAATGGATAAGGAAGCTGTGGTACATATACACCATGGAATATTACTCAGCCGTTAAAAAGAATTCATTTGAATCAGTTCTAATGAGATGGATGAAACTGGAGCCCATTATACAGAGTGAAGTAAGTCAGAAAGATAAAGAACATTACAGTATACTAACACATATATACGGAATTTAGATAGATGGTGGCGATAACCCTATATGCAAAACAGAAAAAGAGACACAGAAATACAGAACAGACTTTTGAACTCTGGGGGAGAACGTGAGGGTGGGATGTTTTGAAAGAACAGCATGTATATTATCTATGGTGAAACGGACCACCAGCCCAGGTGGGATACATGAGTCAGGTGCTCGGGCCTGGTGCACTGGGAGGACCCTGAGGAGTCGGGTGGGGAGGGAGGTGGGAGGGGGGATCGGGATGGGGAATACATGTAACTATATGGCTGATTCATGTCAATGTATGACAAAACCCACTGAAATGTTGTAAAGTGATTGGCCTCCAACTAATAAAATAATATTAAAAAAAAAAAAAAATAAAAAAAAAATAAACACGTGTGGTATATTCTAATGCGTTGCCAGGTTATCCTTACGAGTGTCTAAATTTTCCCATATTTGCCCAGCAGGAGCATTCAAGTTGAGTCCTGGATATTCTGGATATAGCTCCAGTAATGTTTGATGACTTCTTTATTTTTTGGTGTAACAAATTGCTCTTGGCTCATCGTTTACATTTTCTGTTCCAGACATTAACCTACCATTTCTCCAAGAAGCCCTGAGGTATATTTTAGAGACCACTACCTGGATGCTATGGGTGCTAATTGCTTCTGGTTTGGCCATTACTTTTAGGTCTTTTCAGTAGACATATACAAGAAACACACACACACACACACACACACACACACAGTTGTAGCATGTGGGATCTGGTTTCCTGACTAGGTATCGAACCCAGGCCCCCTGCATTGAGAGTGCAGAGTCTTAGCCACTAGACCACTGGAAAAGTCCCAAGAAATATTTTTAACATAAAATAAATTATGAATTCATGCTGATACTTCTAATTAAGAAAGCAGGGTTTTTACTTAATTTCACTGATGTTAATCTGTGCCTTCCTTTTACATCAAAATCTCTGTTCTTAACACCAATATCATTACTCATTGTACTTTTCCCACACTAAACACCCAGTAGTCCAAGAGTTGCATTATTCATGCTACTCTAAAATTATGATGAATTGAAAATGATTGAAATGTTTGAATTTCTTTTTTGTAATGAGGGTGTATGCAAAAACAATGAATGAGCAGACACATTACTGTGTTTCAAAGTCACTTGTGATTTATTTCTGATGGTTATACCAGTAGACACACATTTAGGTTTTTCTCTTTTTTTTGGCTTTTTATTATTAAGGCTATTTTGTACTTCCTTTTATTAAAATATAATGTGTATACTGTAAAATTTGTCCCTTTTAATGTGTGGTTCTGTATGTTTTGACTAAAGCATAAAATCATGTACCCTGCCCTAAAACCAAGACATAGAACAGTTCCATCATCGCCTGAATTGCCCCACGCCCCTTTATGGTCAGCTCCCACTCCCGTTCCCAGCAGTTAGGAATCTGCTTTTTGTCTCTGTAGTTCTGCTTTTATTCAGAATGTCATATAAATGGAATCATATAGTATTGATACATAGCTTTTTGAGTTGGACTCAGCATAAAAGCATTGCTTTTTAAAATTTAATTTTGTTTTATAATGATATAAATTATTTACGTGATTCCATAGTCAAATCAACAAAAGTGTATGTAAAGAAATCTGTTTTTTTATCCCGTCTTCTTCACTTAAGCCTTTCCTCCCTCTATATATAGCCATTTTCTGTTTTGTGAGGTCTATCTGCATCTGTCTACCTATCTCATATTTCCCTCTACCTTCTCAGTTAACACGGTGTGCACACTTTGCTCAGGTAGGAAATTTTAGTTTAATTTCCAGGACTCAGATTTTAAAAGGGCTTAAGGATAATGATATTTGACTAATCTCTAGTTTTAAATTGGAATTGTACACTTGGTAAAAAGTACTGTGTCACTGTTCTTTCTTTCTTTCCTCTCTTTCTTACTCCCAAATATTACGAGTCAGGGCTGGTGATGCGTCTGCCCCTGTGGACACAGAGGTTGATGTTTGTGCTGCAGTTTAGGGTTGGCTATAATTTCCTCTGCCGTCAGTGTCAAAGCCTTGTGCACAAAGGGCCTTGTGCAAGCTTATGCAGCAAAGAGCAATAGTTACCACTGAGTATCTATTTGTGCCAAGCATGTTCAAGATCTGGGGGATAAGGCTGGAACAAGTCATTTTTTCCCGACCGTACGATCTTACAGTTCTTTGAAAAAGGAAGACACACACATTTCTTTCTGTGTAAGAAATGGGAGAATCTGGGGCTTCCTATTTCTTGCTGTGGTGGCCAAAACTTGCTACAAGAGTAGCCAGACGAGGCAGCCACCTTCCTTAAGGCCCTCTTTTCCTTCCCTCACTACCAGGCCTGATCTAGGGACTGAAATTTCCATATCTACAAAACTCATGCCATTATCTTCAGAAACTTTTGTTTAGATGTATAAGGAAGGGGCAGCATAGTGATATATTAGATCACTTTCCATTCTTGCCCAATATTTTAATAGTTTTCTAGAAGATGGAAAGGCCCCAAGGAGGATTAATAAGAAGGGAAGGGGAGGACAGCCAGGGGTCAGATTGTAATGAAGCTTAGGTTATGTAGTTAATGTACAGAATGGCAGATAAAATGATCTTGATAGGGTGGGAAGATGGGCCCAGTATCAGCAGGATGAGCTAATATATGGCTAAAAGTCAATTCTGAATTCTTTATTGCAGAGCTAACCATGCACACCTTGTCCAGGAGCTAGAGAAGCTGAGGGAAGGTCCAGGGGAAAGCAGAGCCAGCTTCAGGTCTAGCTGCTGCCTCATGTGAGCAAGTTGAGTGAGCAAATATAAGCAGCAACCTGTGAGAGCTTTGAAATGCTTGCTGCATCATTTTAGTCCAGCAGATCTCCCACAAGAATCATGCTTGTGTCTGATCCTCCTCAGAAATGCACAGAAAAGGGAATCCTGGAAAATGTGGTTCAGCTTACTTAAGTGGACACATTGAAGAAGTCACCACAGATGTGTACTATTATGATTCTGTGATGACAAGTAGCAGACTCGAATCAAGGTTAGCTAAGGACAAAATAACTTGCAAGATAACACAAATGACTCATGTAACCTTGAGTAAGAATGTAGCCAGGCCTCCGAAGCGCCTAGGATCAGGTGTGTCTCACCATAGGCCTATTTCCTCTGCCCCTTTGACCTTTTCAAGTACAAGCTGGTCAGCCTACAGGTTCTAAGCTACATCACAGTAACTGGATGAGGCATCTCATGAGGCTAGGTCAATGTTTCTCTGTCTTTCAATTCAGGTATTGGTAAATGGACTCTGATTGGTCCAGCTTAGACTTCATGCCTATTCTTGGTCCAGTCAGGGTGACAGAGTCACTCTATAAAAAGTAGTTTCAAGACCAAGACCCACTGCTGTGAGGGAAGCAGACAGTTAAAGAGGGATCACTCACTGAGTTTCTAGAATTTTCTTATCAGCTAGATTTGTTCTAAAATTTGTTCCTGAGCAAGGTGTGATTCCACAGGTGACACCTGAAGCTACCTGTTGTTTTGAGTAGTGCAGTGCATCTCTGTTTTCCCCCTTTCTTGTCTTTTCCTTTTGCCCCCTTGAGGCGCTCAGAGCTCTGATACCCCAGTCCCTCCAGGCCTAGGAAAGCAATTACTCTGACCCAGAATTGTATGCATTTTTAAAGAGAAATTGGAAAGGGCAATGTAGTATTTAACCTAAGGGAGTTAAGAGTAATACCTGGACCCCAAACAGCAACAAAAACCCAGCCAACCAACCAAACTCCAAAACCATTTTTAAGTAACTAACTACATATTTTGATTCTGAGTCAGACAAGCCTTGGATTTTGGATAAACCCAAAGGGCAAAACAAGATGTGGAGACTGGGCCATCAAGAGATCAGCATTGTCATTCGGTTTAGTCCAGATGGCAGCCCTGAAAAGGGTCCTAACATTGAGGCAAATACAAAGATACTATTGAATGTCATCACCATCAAATACTACTTGTTAAGCAATTCATTGTTTTGTCTTTACTGGAGGGTTGCATGGAATGATAAATAGCTAGAAATTATATGACCTCTGGTTGGAAACCACCTGAGGAGTAACAAAATAAATTCTGTTGCTCTCTGTGAATTATGGAAAGACTAGGATGAGAAAAACCAATTGCATTATCTGGACACTAATTCTTACTGATAATCCTTAGTCAAAATTGTATTGCCAATGTTTTCAGGCCTGTTTCTACAGGCTAGATATGCCTATCAAAGCATTACTCACATGGACAAGCTGTGAAGTAGATAGATTTTGCAGTCTGTGTCCTGTGCCTCCACACTGAACTCACTCAGTCATTCAACAAATATTAAGTACCTTCTATACTAGTCACGAAAACTCTCACTTAAAAATAAACCAATGAAACCTTAGATTTAGGTGGGATTTTAGTAGAGCATGAGACCCACTCTACCTGGGACTCTCTTCCAATGACATCAAGTGCTATACATTCAGAGGCAAGACTCTCCAGCAGTGATCATCTCTAAATGATGAAAAGCTTGTCCATATATTGTGATGAAACTTGCTTCATCTCTTTCTACCCACAGGTTCTAATCTGCCCCACGGAGAATGGTCTCATTCCCAATTACACATCCCAGCCTCATAAGGTTTGTAGACTTTCTTCAAGTCTCCTCTAAGGCAACATCCTCAGGGTTCTTTGCTGTTCTTGTGATGTCATGTGAACACTCTAGTTGCAAGTGTTCCTCTTTGAACATGATGCTCAGAACAGGACACAGCAAGTCAGAAGTACAGAGTTTCGTAGGAGTGTTACACTGGGCTAGTAACACACTCTGCATTTGGTTTAGTAATTATTTTGAACATATGGAGTTTAAAACTCCAGGGGGAAGCCAAAGCTCTCCTACTTTCTACTCCTGCCACTGGTTTCTTGAGTTCAGGTGTATTAGCATTATAGTCAGATAGGGGGTCTATTAATTTCTTATTGCTGCTTATTAGCAAATATTTGTTATCTTACAGTTCCTTGGGCCACATGTCCCACATTAGTCTTAGTTGGCTAAAATCAAGATGTAAGGCTTGATTTCATCAGGGCTTCTTTCCCTTCTTCAGGGACCTTCTTGGACTCTGGCCCCTTCCTCCATCAACACTCCCAACACTCCGTCAGTGGTGTTGCATGTCTGTGCCTTTATTCCGTAGTCACGTCTCGCTCCAGCTCTCTTCTTCTGCCTCTCCTTTTCATTTTTAAGAACTCTTGTGATTACTTTGGGCCCACCTGTATGAACCAGGATAATCTCTTTTGAGGATTAGCAATTTTAATTCTATCTGCAACCTAAATTCCCCTTTGCCATGTAACCCAGCATATTTATAGGTTCTGAGGATTAGGATATGGACACACTTGGAGGGCGTTATTCTGCCTACCTAAGGGCTACAGCAGCTCCGGAAACCATGTCCCTGTAAAACAACATCCAAAGACTGTGAGAAGGGTCATCTCTATTGCACATTCCCTTTTTAAAAAGAGGAGGAAGATTTCCTAAAACTTCTGTGTATCCAACAGATTTCCCTCCTCAGGTAACTGGCCTGAATTGTCACATGCCCTTTTCTAACCCAGTCATTGGGAAGGAAAAGAAATTCCATGATTGGCTTGCGCTACTCAAGATGCATCCCCTGGGGCTGAGGAGGGCCCAGCCTCCTAGGAGGGAGCAGGCCTGTGACAGCTGAATCAGATTGGGTTTCTGCTAACAAGAAAGAGATGGAAAATGGCTTTTGAGTATTCTTTATCCTATCATGTCACCATGTAATGGCTTTTAATTGTAACCTAGTTACCTGAAGGGGAGAGAGAAAGGAATGTTTTAAAGTTATTTCTGTGTTTTTCCTTCTATGTTAAAGAGATCAAAAAGATTTAAGATATTCAGAGAAAAACAAGAAAAGTATCAATATATTAAGTATGTAGGTGGGTATCAGTAAGGGTTCGTCAGATATATATATATATATATATATATATCCATCTTGTGATGTCTGTGTGAGCACTCAGTAGTGTCTGACTCTTTGCAACCCCATGAACTGCAGTCCACCAGGCTCTTCTGTCCATGGGATTTTCCAGGCAAAAATACTAGAGTGGGTTGCCATTTTCTCCTCCAGGGCATCTTCCTGACCCAGGGATTGAACCCACGTCTCCTGTCTTTTGCATTAGCAGGCACTTTCTTTACCACTGAGCCACTTGGGAATGTGATATATATCTGTAGGTCCCTCAGTTGTATAAGGTCTCATCCCTGTAACAAATCCCTCATGCGTGTATTTATATATAAATGTACATACGCAGACACACAGGGATTTACTGCAGGAGCGTGACTTTACGTAAATGTGGGAGCTGGTCGAGCAGTATGTATACGTCTGTCATCTTCCCATTTGATGTTGGAGCTTGTGGACACAGCAGACAGGGAAGGGAAGATGACTGTAAAGTGTCAAGTGCAAGAGAGCACGAGTGAACTCGGCCCCTTAGCACAAGTGGGATCCCACAAGGATGCACTGAACATTGGAATTCTGATCACCTCTGGTTTTTCTTTAACGTAAATTGAATATCACTTGCATTCCAGTATTTAATCTACTCAGGATTTGTCCTACTCCTGGCTTTTCTCCCCTACATTTGAACTTTTTCCCATTTAGGAAAACTGGCACATTTATACATTAATATAGATAATGTGCATTGATTAGAGGCCTATACTTTAACAAAAAATTATTTGCTTATTTTTTGGCTGTGCTGAGTCTTTGTTGCTGTGAGGACTTTTCTCTGGTTTCGGTGAGTGTGGGCCGCTCTCTAGTCGTGGTGCTCGGGCTTCTCACCGCGGTGGTTTCTCGTCCTGGAGCGTGGGCTGTAGGGCATGCGGGCTTGAGCTGTTGCGGCTCCGGAGCTCTAGAGCAGGCTCAGTAGTGGTGGTACACTGTGTTAATTGCTCCTCAGTGTGTGGCGTCTTCTGGCATCAGGGAGAACCTGCGTCTCCTGCGTTGGCAGCAGAGACTTGTACTTCAGGGCTTTGTTTTCTGGCCGCAGAAAGGGGAACAGGGAAGGGGCTACTTTAACATAGGTTATGTCAGGTGGCTCCCTTTGTCTTGCCTTTCCTTTGCTGTGCTTTTGAGTGATTTAGAAACAATCTCTCTGATACATCTGTTTCTCTTCAACAAAAGGAGCCATGTATTATCCTTTAGCAACCCTGGTTATAGTCCGTTTTTAGGTTTGGCATTGCTTTTTGGCCACTAGCTTGAAAGATTATAGTAAAGATATCAAAGCTCCTTCTCTATAAATTCTCCCTTTTAATATATTTATTTATTTGGCTACGGTGGATCTTAGCTGTGGAACACAGGCTCGAGAACGTGCAGGCTCAGTGGTTACGACACGTGGGGTTAGTTGCTCCAAGGCATGTGAGATTTTAGTTCCCCGACCAGGGATTGAACCCACGTCCCCTGCATTGTAAGGCAGATTCTTAACCACTGGACCACTAGGGAAATCCCTCAAAATTCTCTTGGTTGGTAAATGCCAGTTTCACTATATAAGACTAACTGGCTTAACTAGGAGTAATGGTGTCATAAGATAAATGTTAGTGCAAAGTGTTAAATTATGCTTTGTAACTTAAATGTTCTCATTTGTTTCCTAATAATAGTACCTTAGGAAGAATTTTGCATATATCATTCATGTTTGAATTAAAGGGAAGAGAGTCAAATTTATTGACTCCTCAGGATTTGCCTGGTACTTGCATGTGCTCTCATCTAATTCATACTACAGCTCTATGGGGAGTACCTCCATGTACAGTGAAGGAAGCCATGCCTTAGAGTGGTCATTTATTTGTCTCAAGTTTCTTGAATTGTAAATGGTGGAGCCAGGATTTGAACAGTTTTATATAATCCCAAAGTCCATTTTTGTTGCCGATTAATTAAAAAAATTAATACTGATCCTGGTAAGCTTAGGTTTCCTTAGTAAAGTTTGTTATTGATATACCATAAGAGAATACACTTGAATACGCTGATTTAAAATTAAATGAAACAGCAGGATGTCTGTGTGTGTATATACAGACACATATCCTACACATGCTCATACACTCATACACTTTCCTGTTAGGTAGAGGGATTAATCTGACTCTACATTAAGAATAATAATTCTGCATTAAAGGGGCATGGTGATAAAATGGTACTTTTCTTTCTTTTTTTTTTTTCTTTTTCCTTTTTAAAAAGGAATTACTTATAAGGTGTGTGTTTACATACATAAACTATTATCTTGGCATTTTATGCTAATATTGCCTAATGATGGCATTATTGCAACAAACGATGATTATCAGCAATCTCAGGTAATTTTTATTACAACTCCAGGGAGCTCTTAATCCTTTGTATCATATTTCAAATTTGAAAATGAAGAAAAGAACTGACTACCCAAATCGTGTCTTTGAAAACTAACCTGTTCACTCTTGGAAGTTTTCTTTGCTTCTTCTCCTCTTTGATTTTTCCTTCTGTTGTCTTCAATTTACACAGGGCTTTAATACAGTCAGTAGTCAATTTTGAATCACACTTAAAAAGATTTAGCTTGTAGATGGAAGAAATAAATGTTTAAGGCCACATGAATTCATATTGCTGGTTTTCAAACCTATTCATATTACTTTATTCTGTTTTCCTCTTATTCAAACACAAGCTCTCACTACAAAGACTGAAACATGCTTGCATGAAAATGGATGTGGCCATTTCTTCTTCCATTTTGACATTTGGCTCCAGTGATGTCTAAAACTTCCATGATGACCTCTGCTGGTCACACATGCCAATTTGGGACTGAATTCAGGCTAGTGTGTCTTGGGGAATGCGGTTCAACAGTGACCTGGGAAAGTGAGGATACGGACCTGCTTCATTGCTTATGGAGTGAGGGAAGTTGGGGAGACAGAAAGAGAGGGGTTTTATGTGAGGGAAAGAATTGTGACCCCAAGAAGCAGCAGTTTGAGGGTAACTCTCTTGGTTTCTCTTTTCCATCTGTTACATGCAAGGACAGTGGCACTGTTGACACCCCTATCCAGTGCTCAGGGCAGGGACATCTAGCATCTGTATGACAGAAGTATTTGTCAGGCTGGGGACCTTCCTCACTTTCACCCCTTCATGCCTGAGGACTGTGGTACTGAATATTAGACTCTTTCCTTATAGACCCTGTTCCATTTCTGGTTTCCAAACTACTCAGGACTGACTTTCTTCTAGAAATGTAAAGAGGTAAGATTTTTACTTTAAAATAAGTTAATATTGTACGATTGTGAATTATTTGCAAGATCAGATAATGAATGTAAAATTGTTCAAATGACTTGTCTGTTCACAGCTTTGTCTATTTTGGGTGACTTCTTTGCCAACTATTCCCAGAGCTACACTCCTAGATTTGGGAAACAGTTAATTTATCTAGGTAGGAACTTCTCTCGTTGGCATGTTTCATGGGTAAATCATTCAAACAATTCACCTTAAATTTGTTTTGGAAACTTATTTTATAATGAACAATAGCAACAAAAAGGCTACAACTTGGTAATGTCTATTAATATCTATTAAGATAAAAAATATATAGTGTAAGTTGGAATTCTAATAATCTGTATATCAGGAATTTATTCTGATAAAATACTGAAAAGTGATACTACTCAGTAAAAGATTGGCAAAATAAAAGCATAAACTTAAAATGGAACATTATTCAGCTGTTAAAGCGAATGAGATAGATACAGCAGTTGGAAAAAGGCAAGAGGCATAGAGTGTATAACATGATCAAATTTTCATCTTAAATATCTACATTTATGTGCAAGTAACAGGTATTTTTGTATGTCTATAAAAAAGCTAAATAAAAACACTAGATTGTTATCCTCTGGGAAGGTAGGTTTATGGGACACATTTTCTTTTTTTGTTTTGTACTTCAAAACTGTCTTAATTTTTAATAATTGTTGCATGTTCCTTTTGAAATAGAAAACATATTTTAAAAATCCCCTATTTCTTTCCTCTTTGCCCCATCACAAGTCAGGAGACACATCAGGGGAAGTATTGGGTCTGCGATCCTGAGGGATCTGGTGAATGAAGCCTTGGGCATCCCTGCTCAGTATGATACTTTGTCTCAAAAGTCTTAGCCTGACCAGACCATCAAGCCTAATTAAAAATGGAAAATTCATGGAAGGAGAGGCCTCCCTGCACACCCCAGGGGAGCTATTCTTTCCTGACTCCCTCTGGATCCTTCCAGTTCATTAGCTAAGAAGGAGTTAGAGGAGATGTCTCTGGCCACAGCTGCTGCCTTCTCAAGTGTCGCTCTGATCTGGTCGGCAAAACCCCTGGTGGAAAACAGCAGGCTCTGAGCAGTCTGCCAGCCCAGCCCGCTGGCTGCCTCGAAGCAGACCTGCTGGCTAGGCGGCCCTCCCTCCTTCTCCCCCCGCCCCTCCCTCTTTAAGCCATTGTGGTGCAGAGAATTGTTAGGAAATGGGAGCTGAGGGGCTTTATTCTTCTGGGCGAGCGTACGGGGGTGAGGCGCTCTCACTGCAGTGACTTCTCTTGTTGCAGAGCGTGGATTCTGGGTGCGCAGGCGTCTGCGGCGCCGCAAGCCTCTAGAGCGCAGGCTCAATTGTTGTGGCCCATGGGCTTAGTTGCTTCTCGGACCGGGGATTGAACCCGTATTTCCTGCATTGGCAGGTAGATTCTTCACCACTGAATCACCATGGAAGACCCTCTCCTAGTATATTTTTTGTTTTCATTATTTAATATGAAATCTTGCATATCTTTTTCTTTAACTTTCTTTTTCGGCCTCACTGTGTGGCATGTGGGATTTTAGTTTCCTGACCATGTATCAGACCTGCACCCCCTGCTATCCCCGCGTTGGAAGTGCAGAGTCTTAACCTCTGGACCACCAAGGAAGTTCCCACAGCTTGCATGTCTTGGTTGCTTAGATAATTTTACTGCTTTTCTTGTGTCACTGTAAAACAGAATATTTAAAAAACAGTATCTGTGTGTGTAGCTAATTCAAGTAGGGCAGTCTCTGTATTTAGGTAGAGGTGAATTACACTCATAATTTTTGTTTTCTTTCAAGTCCAGAAATCTGCTGCTTATGGCAGTGTAAAAGTTGCTCAGTCATGCCTGACTCTTTGCGGCCCCATGGACTATAGCCTTTTAGGCTCCTTTGTCCATGGAATTCTCCAGGCAAGAATACTGGAGTGGGTAGCTATTCCTTTCTCCAAGGGATCTTCCCAACCCAGGATTTGAACCCAGGTCTCCTGCATTGCAGGAGGATTCTTTACCACCTGAGCCACCAGGGAACCAAGTGGAATTCACTAATATATGTGTTCTTTCCTTCCTGGGCACAAAACTAGACCTCATATCTCAACATTTTGTGCAGCTAAGTGTGACCTTGCTAGAGTTTGGTCAGTGAGATTTGAGTGAAAGTGATGTATTCCTCCTCCAGGTCTGACCCATAAAAATCTCCTGTGGCCATGCCCCAATCTTCTCCATTTGACTGCCACATGGAGAGATTTATAGACTAAAGGAGCTCAGAATTACAAGATGGAGGAACCTGAGACCTGATGACTCTGTGGAGCAGCATCCCTCTAATGACCTACATTGGCCTGTGATATGAACAAGAAGTAAACTTTTAATGTTCTAAGCCACTGAGAGCCTATAGCAGTGTCTCTCTTAATACCTTATTTAAATGAGCTACTTTAAAATAGAGTTTGGAGGTGATTTCTGTCTCCTTTAACTCACTTTTGTGATGGGAAATACTACAGGGGTATCAATATTCTACATTGTTAGGTCTTCATTTATAGAAAGAGCTAGTTCATGGCATCAATAACTCTTTAAAGCAGACTTTTTTAAAAATAGCAATATCCTATGAAATATTTATGGGCAAGCCCACGGAGAATGTTTATACTAGCATGCTATTAGTTTCAGGGACAGAAAATTGACCTTCCATGTAGCAAGACTGATCACAAATTAAAATGCTCACTTTCTTCAATTGCAGTGTACTGGCTGGAGGTAAGGGAGTGTGGTTATTAGGTTATTCTAAGATGCCTTCCAGATACAGCGTTCTGATCCTCTATGTTTGCCTGTAACAGAAACTGTCTTTTATTAAAAGAAAAAAAAAAACTTATTGAATAGATTTGCATAGCTCACACAGTAACAGAAAATAAGATCTCACAAGTGCAGAAACCATGTTAGCTCCAGAGATCTTAGTTGGATTAGCTCATGGAAAGTCTCTTTAGGGGACCTCCATTTATCTTCTATCTTTAATTCCCTTGCCCAGTATTCCATTTTCTGGGGGAGAAGGTCAGATGTACATTGCTTACATGCCTACCTCTTGGCCAGGACAGGGTGTCGAGACTGAGAGATCCAGGAGTACTACAAGAAGGGTCAAAGGAGAGTGTACCCCAAAGAAAGGCAGGACTCTGAAATATCCCTTTAGAAACACAAAATGTGGTAGTAGAAAATATGGAAACAGAATTAGATGGCTGTCACTCTTTTTGTCTGATTGTGTCCTCTGAAGGGGCTGGATCCTTTTTGTAGTTTGATAAATATCTGAAAACATGATGCCAGATCAACACATAGAACTTCTACAACTCAAGGCATTATTTTTATAACTAAATGATTGAGTTACCAATCATTAGAATAGTAGTAGGCATTATCACCCAAAAGCCTAAAGTATTTTGCTTAATTTAGTTGCTTATGATATGAGTGAGACTCCTAGGATATATTATGAAGATATGAGGTATAATCATTATAAGCAGGTAGCATGGTGTGTAATGGCAGTTTTTAATTCTGTGTTTAAATTAGCAATGGTAACAGAGTTAGCTGGGAAATATCTTCAGATTGACAACAACTTTTAAAGTAATTACTTAATTTTAGTAAGAAGCAACGTTTGGGCTCATTAACATCAGAGGTCAAAGGACAGTGAGTAAATCATATGAAGCCTGGTTATTGATCCATAGAAGCACGTCTGTCTCCTTGTCTGGGTTACATGTGCTCTGTGAAATGCAGTTATATTCGTTTTTAAAAATTCTAGTTTGAAATAAAGTTAGACTTACAGGAGAATTGCAATGATAGTACAGACAGTTCCCATATACCCTTCACCTAGCTTCCTCTAATGTTAACATTTTATGTATCCATAGTTACAGTAATTGTTTGTGGTTAAGAATGAACACAGTCATTTAGACTTGAGAGAGACAGAATGATGCATTGAAAAGCATGTGATTTTGAATTCTATCAAACTTGAGTTCAGGTGCTATATCATACTTACTAGCTACTCAACAATGTCAGACAAGTTACTTGTCTGTAAAAATGGAGTGCCTTCTTTCTTATGGGGGTCCTGATGGATGTTAAACATTCTGTAAAAATGGAGTTATCTTATAAAGTTTTGGTGCATGGTGGATACTTTATAAACGTTCATTTCTTCCTCTCTATTCCCTCTCTCATCATACTTTTTATCTCTCTTCATACCTTCCTCCTCCTCTTTCTTTGTTCATATCACTGGATAATGTCAGTTTTTTCCTGGCTTTTGTTTTCTGCTTCTGTCTCTTTCCCCAACCACACTGCCCTTCCAGTCCTCCAGTTCTGGCATTTTCTGGTGTTGGGGGAGGAGATGGCCTTCTTGACCTTAGTATCACTCAACCTCTTGATGATTTAGACTTAACATTCATCAAGCTGAGTTTGAAGTACAAAATGTTTTCATTCACTAGAAAGGACATGGATAAATTATAAGGAAAAAAAAAATGAAACCAGGTATCGGTTGCAAAACGTATATGAATGTGTGTCTGTGTGCAGTGGAGTGTTATAGGTATGTAGGGGGCAATCAGACAACAATATAAACTCTGAAAAAACAACTCAAATCCCCACGTACTTTAACACTAGAAGGGATTCCTAGTATGTGAGGTTCAACACTCTGGATCCATAGAATCAATTTTAGCCAGGTGGGACTCAGGTCCTTGGGCTAATCTACTCATGTCATTTACTCTGATGAATGTCCACAGGGAAGGGAAACAGTACAATACTGGCACGACTTCATCTCTCAACCAAAAACTGCTTAAAACCAGATGCTTGGTAGCCATATGACAGATGCTCCACCCAGAGGAGGGGGCTCCCCTCAGGGATCCAGGCGAGGCGTGGGTGATTATGCTGCACGCCTGCTTTTAAACCTAATGGGCAGGCTGGGAGGGAGAGATGGAGCCCTGAACATCCTGGAGGTGACGCCCTGTGAGCCATAAGTGCTCCAAACAGGATTTAGTCTCAGCTCAGCAGCTGTCCCATGGCATCAGCCTTTTTTGCCATATGGGGGAGCCATATTTGGCACAGAATCGGGATCCTTAGGCTGATAGAAACCCCATTATCCATGTGAGAATGTGGGTCAGAGGCCTAATTTGCGAGTGAAGGAGAGAGAGGAGAATAGGTACTGTCAATCTCTAGTTTACTCTTTTTTTTAAAAAAATTTATTTTTTAATTTTAATTCCAGGGCTGTTGTCTCGGTCTCCAACCCACAATAAGAGAGAGGAGCAAGTACTACTTTGTCACCATCAGGGGCTATAATAAGGAAATAAAAACCAAAACAGTAACTGTGGTTGGGCTGGCAAGGAGTTTCATCAAAGGGAAATGGTTGCCCATGGTTTGTTTGTTCAGGAGTCTAGCAGGGGTCAGTGGAAGGATCACAAAGTGAAAAGCAGGAGCATTCGGTAAAGAAAATGGAAGCCAGATGTGAGGCAAGTAGCATTTCTGTAGCAGCTACTCCCTGGGATGTGTAATAGAGCAGGAAGCTTGGAGGCTGAGGTCTGGCAGTGTTCTTGCTTGTGGCGACTGTGGCGGAGACGCAGGACCAGGGGCGCCTTCTTTTCCTGAATGATGTGGAAGAGCGGCCAGAAGAAGGATGATCAGGGGCCCAATTTAAGGATTGAATCATTAGCAAAAAACATATTGAATATCTAAGCTTTGTGGAGGTGGCAGAAATACAATCATTTTTGACTAAGAGCTCAGTGTTAGAAAATATATGTAGTCTTTCAGAAGAAAAACACTAACATGTCATATCAGTACAACTATATGACCTAGTGGAAAAATGGTTGACAAGCAAGGAACCTGATTTATTGTCCAGGTTTTTTGCTGATTTGCATCAGTTTCTTTATGTATCAAAGGAATGATAATAATGGTTAACACCTCATTACGATTAGCCTTGTGCCAGGTATTGAGTTGGCCAAATAGTTCGTTCAGGCTTTTCTGGTATGTAAAGACCCTCATGAACTTTTTGGTTAACCCAATGCTTTCTATAGGGCTTCCCTGGTTGCTCAGTGGTAAAGAGCTACCAGGAAAGCTGGCAGCACAGGAAATGCAGGTTCAATCCCTGGGTCAGGAAGACCCCCTAGAGAAGGAAATGGCAACCCATTCCAATATTCTTGCTTGGGAAGTGCCATGGACAGAAGAACCTGGCAGGCTACACTCCATGGGGTTGCAAAAGAGTCAGACAGCATTTAGTGACTAAACAACAACAAATACTTTCTATACATATATAGAAACTGTTAACATCCTCTTCATTTTATCATGAAGGAGCTGTGACCCAAGTTAAATAACACAGCTAGTAATACAGAGCCACCATTTTGATCCTGTGTCTCCTGACTCCAGAGCCTGTATATACAACTCGCACATCATACTGTCCACTCTATTTACCCCACAGGGTTTGGCAGGGATATAATTAGATAACAAAAAGCAACAGAATAGTTCTGAGATGGCCGATAGAATGGAAAGAGCCTATACTTTGCAGCCTGGTAAAAGTGGATCTGAATCCTTTTATCACCTTGTGACTAGCCTCAGATTACTTAATCTTACAATTTTTGGTCTGTTATTCTAATTTGGAGTGGTAATATAGTGATTTATGTAAAGTGTTTTATTTGTAGTCGAAACTCCAAACCTGGCATTTATCATTGTTTGCTCCTACTTTTATATATTAGTCTTGAGGACCAGGAGTGTGTGTATATTTTTACATCCTGCTGTAGGTATAGTAGGCTTCCCTGGTAGCTCAGACAGTAAAGAAATTGCCCGCAGTGTGGGAGACCTGGATTTGATCCCTGGGCTGGGAAGATCCTCTGGAGAAGAAAATGGCCACCCACTCCAGTATTCTTGCCTGGAGCATTCCATGGACAGAGGAGCCTGGCAGGCTACAGTGCATGGGGTTACAAAGAGTTGGACATGACTGAGCGACTAACACTTTCACTTTAGTTGTAAAGGGGCTGGGAACAAAGTTGTCACTCAGCTATCAGTAACAAAGGCTAACATTTACTCAGGGCTTACTGTGGGCTAGGTGCCGTTCTAGCTTCTTTCTATATATTAACTCATGTTACCACCACAAGGTGAAGAAGTTATCCTTAGTGCCCTGATTTTGCAGATGAGGAAGTACCTTGTTTAGGGTCACACAGTTCGTAACTGACAGAGTTGGGATTTGAAACCAGGAAGGAGTCTGCTGTGCTATTAGTCATAGATTCGTAAGACTGTAGAGTGGGAGGAAGAGATAGAAGTTTTATAGTTCAACCTTGTGCCTTGCGGTGAGAATTACTTGCTTGATATTTCTGAGAGATGCTGATTCAGTCTCTACTTGTTTATCTTCAGTAAGAAGGTGCTCCACGGCCCAAGGAAGCAATCCTTCCAATTGTTGGGCAACTCTTTGTGAGTGCTTTCTAATGTTAAACTGAAACCAGCTTTACCTTCTCTTTCTCTGTTGATCTTCTGGTTTTTGAGTACCAGAACAAGGTTAGCTCACTCTTCAACATGACACCTCTTTGCTGTTTGAAAACCACCGTAGCCTCTTTTCCATGCCAGTAACTTCAGTTTCCCTCAGTGTTGACTCATGCTGTCTCTTTTTATGTGTGATAGAATAAAACATGACAATTATTGCCCATCAACAGTATGTTACTATTTTCTTAAGTAAAGATTACATTAGTTTTTCGCACAACCTTATCACACAATTTGCTCCTACTGGCTTTAGATAACTGTAACCTTCCGTTTATTAGTCTGTTCTGTCTGTCATAGCAAAATATCATAGATGAGGTAGCTTAAACAATAGACATTTACTAATATTTTCTCATGATTCTGGGGGCTAGAAGTTCAAGATCAAGGTTCTGGCTGATTTGGTTTCTGGTGAGAGCTCTTTTCCTGGCTTGTAGACACATACCTTCTCACTGTGTCTTCACATGGCCTTTTCTTGCTGCTTGTGTGTGGCAGAGAGACAGCTCAGTGTCTCTACCTCTTTTAGAAGTCCCATTGGATTAGGACCTGCCTTTGTGACCTCTTTTAACCTTAATTATCTCCTAACTCCAAATACAGTCATATTGGGAGAGGAGGAATTAGGGCTTCAACATACAGATTTGGGGGGACATGGTTCAATCCGAAGCATCCGATGACTGCAGGGTATAGCTGTGTGAAGACCTGTGACGGAGAACTGAAGGGAAGGGCTATGATCACTTAATCTTGGGCTGCAGAGTAGTGTGGGAAGAGTTAGAACTACCCTTCTGTCTTCAGGGGTTGCGCTCTCTGTCTCTATAATTCCACTGAGCCACTGAGGTTTCCTTTTCTTGGTTTTGAGCAATTGTGACATGACAAAGTGGTAACAGAAAGGGAGACAGCTGAAATCTGTTATTGCATCAATAACTCTGAACTTCGAGCCCAGGGATTTCCCACATATCTCATATTGGGCATTTTGCCCTCCTGCCGTAGGAAACAGATGCAGGGAGGGCAGGTTTTAGAACGGAGCCCTTAATCACAGGGCAAAGTGAGCTCTCTCAGGACCATCCTTGCTGGCAGGATGACTGTGGAGCCCTGCCAGAGAAATCTAAGCTGCCTTCCAGAGAAGCTTAAGGTGGGCAGATTGCTCCTGTGACCCAGCCTACTTCAGCCTATAAGACAGTGAGGACAGGGCAAGCAGGGCATATCTATTAGGATTCTTAAGTGTCTTACGTAAGATGGGAATGTATCATACACAGGCAGGCTGGGCTTCCAGTGTGGTTTGGTCCAGTGCTCACATATATCACCATGTTCAATCTCTAGGCTTGCTTCATTTGGGTGTCAGCTTTACTGGTTCACTTTGTGGTTTTATACACTCCCACTACCAATTCCAGGGGAAGACTAAACATACTTCCTTGGCTCTTACTGATTTATGTGCATTCTGGAAGTAATCAGTGTAGCCACAGGGATGGGATAGGTTGTTTTTTTAAAGCAATCAGGGACTCCCCTGTAGCTCAAGTTGAATTCAATTCCATGGAAACCACGTGACAGGAGAATGGTGGAGGGTGGTTTCCCAAAGGAAATTTTGGATCTTCTTTCCCAAAGGAAAAGAAACTTAAGAGGTAAAAACTTTGACTCTCTTGGAACTTTTAGAAATGGCTGTTGGGCAGAAACAACAGCTGTTTATTACAGAGCATTTCTGACATGGTCCCCAAAACAAATCTTCAGTCAGTTTTACTGGAATGTCCCTGAGAGTTGTAGAAAAGTGTCACTTTTTCTTCATACTCTTATGACAGCAACTTTATGTTTTTATATACTGGAGGATAGGGCTATAGTCCTCTCAGATTTTCTCCCATTTATTTCTGAGATTTCCCCCATGGTACTGTCATTCGTGCCCATCCATCTAAAAACAAATGCTTGTAGAGGGTCTACAGTGTGCTAGGGTGTGCGAAATTCTAGGGCTATTGTTGTAGCGAACAAGACAGAGATGGTTGATGGTCTTTTCATCAAGCCTGGCCATTGCCTTATGTGGTATAGGATCTCTAATCTCCCTCAGGCCATGGCTGCCCCCACTACACACTAGCCTTGCCCGATTCTTGCATACAAAGATCAGGATATTCTCTTAATTTTGGATAGCATGGCAGAGACTACTGTGTGCTCTCATATGGTAGGATGGCACTTGTTACAATTATCATGAACATATATATGTATATATTTAATATATTCCTGTCTAGACTGATCATAAAGGTAGTATCTGTGTCTATCATATTTGTCACTGTTTTCCTTTGCCTCGCACAGTTTACAAAACATATTAGGCCTTCAAATAACTTGAGGGATCTGCTAGACTGTCAGGTTTAATGAGACTATTTAAGATGAAGGAATAATGAAACAAACAGAAAATTATACAGAAAGTATCCTGAAACAGTTACTATTAGTAGGTATGTGTCTTGGTTGACTTGGGGGCTGCCATAACAAGATACCCTGTGTGTGTGCTCAGTTGTATCTGGCTCTTTGTGACCCCATGGACTGTAGGCTGCCAGGTTCCTCTGTCCACGGGATTTTCCGGGCAAGAATACTGGAGCACATTGTCAGTTCCTTCTCCAGGGGATCTTCCTGACCCAGGGATTGAATCCTTGTCTCCTATGTCGCCTGCATTGGCAGGTGGGTTCTTTACCACTGTGTTACCTGGGAAGCCCAGCAAGATACCATAGATTGGCTTAAAGAACACAAATTTGTTTTCTCACAGCTCTAGAGGCTGGGAAGTATGAGATCAAAGTGCCGAGCAATTCAGTTCCTGATGAGAGCTCTCTTCCTGACTTGTAGGTGGCTGTTTTTCTTGCTATGTGCTCACATGGAAGAAAGAAAAATGTGTGCAAGTGCACATAAGAGAGAGAGGGAAGGAGGGAGATGGAAGGAGTGAAGGAGAATGGAGAGGAAGAGAGACAGTGGGAGAGAGAGAGGGACACAGATATGGGGAGAGGGACAGCGCACATGTGCTCTCTGGTTTTTCTTCTTGTTGGATTAGGGTCCCACCTATATGACTTTATTTAACTTAAATTACCTCCTTATGGGCTCTGTCTCCAAATATAGTCACGCTGAGGGTTAAGGCTTCAACATAGGAACTTTGAGGGGTACAACTCAGTTTATAGCAGTTTTGTTACCTTCAAAGTTTTACATAGCTCCAGGTACCTTTCTAATGCCTACCTGCCTGGTTCTCTGGATGCTTCTATCTGGCAGAAGTCAGTTGACTACACACTGGAGTGCTGTACTTATAGGAATCTAAGTATACCTTTCCTAAGAACCTGGAAGAGAACAAGGTTCCTCTCCTCCCAGTCTAAGGGTGGCTTTCTTAGTCAAAGTCTCTATCTCATCCAAAGATTGGGAGTATCCACTCCCTTTAGATGAAGCTTGTCCTCAATCCATAGCTCCCTTCTGAAAAAAAAAAAAAAAAAAAAAGTCTCTAAAGACCACTCAAGCTCAACCTCAAATGAAAATCTTCTCTACCAAAAATAATACTTATATTTTAAATTTTAAGCAACTATATTTAGGTTATTTCACATTGTTCTTCAAGGAAAATTGATAGATGTAACCAAGGTATATTCAAATTTTTTTTTTTTTCCAAAACAAATGTTCTGTTCTCTCTGAAGGGAATTCAGGTTCCTGTATCTGGGCAAATAGAGTTGTTTTAATCACTTATATGGCAGCCTGCATCCACCACCTCCCTCCCTTCAGATTTTACCCATCAAGTTTGGAAAATCCTAGGAGTGGCCAGAACTCACATTATAGTACTTACATTGTCTGAATATGGTACTAAATCACATAGCACAATATTTTAGTCTCCCAAGGTAGACCTCTGTACCTCTGAACCTTGATGGCTGGAACAAAGGAAAACTATTCTAAAACTGCAAGAAAAGTGTTTTCTGTGTATGTAATGGGTGGAAGCAGGAATAATACATGGAGCATAGTTTTCCTTTGTTCCAAAAGTCTTCTAGGTCAAATAACTGTTACTAGAAAACCAATTCCTAGTTGCATGAAATAGCCTTGAATATTGGTAAAGTCAACCAAGTTGACACTGAACAATGAGGGGTTAGAGACACTGACACTACACAGTCAAAAATCTACTGCAGCTCCATACCTACGGTTTCATAGCAATGGATTTAATCAACTGTGGACATGCAGTACTAAACTGTGTATTTAGTAAAGGAATTCCGTGTAAGTGGGCCTGTGTAGTTCAAACCTATGTTGTTCAAGGATCCATTGTATTTCAGGCTGAGTGGGGTTTTCTTTAGTAACAGAAAATAATGTTTCTTGAAGGAAAGGACACATATTTGAAAGTGTTTTTCCCCCCCTTCTACTGTTATTCTCATTGATTCATTGGTCTAGAATTTCTCTGAAGAATACTTAACATAACTTGTAAGTGCTCTAAACTTCATTGAAGAAATCACCTAGACCTTTAACAGCTTAAAAACAAATAAGAATAAAATACATTTTCAAACAGTAAAATCTGGGTATTATCTTTTTGGTAATAATGTTAATAGTAAAGACAACATTTATATAGTGCTTTAGGGTTTACAAAACATTTGCTAGGTTACCATTAGGACTATTTAAGGACTGAACACTCTGCTCAAGCCTGAATTAGTAACTAAATCTCATCGTTCAAATAAATAGTGGGTATTTGTGGTGGGAATAGGGGCATAGCTTCATAACTTTGCTTATTCCTACCCTGAGTGTTGCCTCTGCTTCTGCTAGGTCACTCCATTCTCTCTACCCCAAGTCTTTCTAGAGCTTCTGCTGCCACTGGTACCAAAAAAGACTTGGGAATTTTTGCTACCAGTGAAGAAAGAACTGACTGTGAGGTAACAGTATTACTTGACTGAACACAGAACTGCTAATTCAGGTCCTTGTTCTGTATTCATCATGGCTCACCATCAATCACTTGGTGTATATTTGCAAGTACACACCCATTTGATGACACCAGATTCTGTATTTTCCTATTACCTAACTGAGGCCCATTGTTGGCAAATACTGAACTTGGCAAATTAGTAATCTAGAATCAGGAAATCCATTCCTGGGTGGGCCAAGGGAAATTTCAAGGCCTGTAAGCCCTAGCTGACTTTGGGGATGTGATGATGAAACAGAGATAGCAGATTTTAAACTGTGGACATTTTGCTGCAGTACCATCCCCAGAGTTACTGTCTATGTGCATCCTCTGCAGAGTAGGAGAGAACCCGAACTTTCTCTTCCTTGGGCTGTCTGCTCTGAGCAAAATGGTTTCTCCCCCTGGCATTCAGCCAAATGGATCCTTCTTTGTGAATTCTGATTTCCTATCATTGAGGAAAGAGGAAAGCTATGGACAGCTCATTAGGCCTGTACAGAAAAAGGCTCCTGACTTGTTTGTTCCCAAAGAACAGATTGTTGTCCTTCATTCTCACATGAATAAAAATACTATCCAGTAGTGGTGAGAGTCTTCCTAATACATCGTGTTTTAGTTCCTTTGAGTTTTGCATTAAGATATTTATTTCTTGGTGTGTTGTTATCTTGATGTATTATGTACTGAGCCTATATATGTGTATTTGGATATCTATAGTGTTAGTGTCTTCATATATATATATATTTGCTAACCAGAGATTATATTCCCCCCTTTGGAATTGCTCTTATTGGAAGGATGTTTCTTTATATATGGTTCATGGTCAAGCTTTGCCACTTTTACCTCTTTGTAAGTGTTTTCTTTTAAAATGTATACCATGTACATATTATTAAATAAACTTAAATAAACTTCTTCCTCCATGTTCCCCAAAGGAAGCCATGCATTAAAAACAAGTGTAAAAAGGACATGGAAGCAACCTAGATGCCCATCAGCAGATGAATGGATAAGGAAGCTGTGGTACATATACACTATGGAATATTACTCAGCCATTAAAAAGAATTCATATGAATCAGTTCTAATGAGGTGGATGAAACTGGAGCCCATTATACAGAGTGAAGTAAGCTAGAAAGATAAAGACCAATACAGTATACTAACGCATATATATGGAATTTAAAAAGATGGTAATGATAACCCTATAAGCAAAACAGAAAAAGAGACAAAGATGTACAGAACAGACTTTTAGACTCTGTAGGAGAAGGCGAGGGTGGGATGTTCTGAGAGAACAGCATTGAAACAAGTGTACTATCAAGGGTGAAACAGATCACCAGCCCAGGTTGGATGCATGAGACAAGTGCTCAGGGCTGGTGCACTGGGAAGACCCAGAGGGATGGGATGGAGAGGGAGGTGGGAGAGGGGAGCGGGATGGGGAACACATGTAAATCCATGGCTGATTCATGTCAATGTATGGCAAAAACTACTACAATATTGTAATTAGCCTCCAACTAATAAAAATAAATGGGGGAAAAGAAAAACAAGTGTAAAAAGGAGGAAATTGCAATGCATCTCTGCTTTGGGTTACTTTCTTAAGCAATAATTAAAATTTTCACCAGAGAAAGAAAACCTTACTTGTGAGGATGGATGGGGAAATTCATCTGGTGTTTTAAGTTTATTTTCTTGGCTTCATGGTGGTTGCTCTCCAAACCTCTTTGTCCTTTGACCCAAAGTAACTGGGACAGACTTGGGCCTCTCTTTCAGGTAGTTATCTGAGCCTTCCTGCTCATTGCCTGATACCTGAAAAATTAACTTTGAATCTGGAGGACTGGAGTCTTTTAAGATGTTGAGGTTTTGAGGGTCAGAGAAGAAAGTTCTAAGGAAGGCTTCAGTTTGAGAGCAGAAGGGCCTCAGATTTTTCTCCTTAAGTATTGAGTGAATTATGCTCACCACTGTTCAGAATTCTGCCAGTTTCTTTCTTTAGCATTTTCCCCATTTAACAGTGGCATAGAGATGCTGCATCTGATACAGATGACAACTTACAGGATTAGTATGATGCAGCCTGTATTTAACATCCATTAGCATTTGCGCTTCCTCAGCTTTCAAGGTTTGCTCAATTTCTTATTGACCCAGTGCCTATAAATCAGTGTTTATTTGCGTGGGAGACTTTATCTTCTTGATATGGGGATAGAAGATCCATAGTAGAAGAAGGCATAGGCTAGGATAGCATTGCAATTACTACTAGCATTATTATTGCTGGCTTTACTGTAATACTATTGCTCTGCTATTATTGTTGCTGCTTCCTGCTAAGAGTGGTCTGTTAGCTGATGCTGCTGTGGCTGATTTTGCTCCTACTAGTATTGTTTCTTCTGCTGCTGCTACTAGTCACTATTCACATATTCAGTTCTATGCCAAATGCTGTAGGGATTTTAAAAAATTCATTGTCAAAGCCTTCAAGATGTTTATAGTCTATGTAATACTAACCTGAGAAATAATGGCTGGAAAACAAGCATAATAATTACCATTTATTTAGCATTAATATATGCCAGGTACTTTATATAATCAGCTAGTTTAGTTATTTTGACTATTCTAAGAGATAGATCTTACTAGTAACTCTTTTCAACAGATGAGGGCATTATGTTTAGAGAGGGCAGCTTACTTGCCCAAGATCACATAGCTAACGAATGGCAGACCTGGAATTTAAACCTAGGTCTGCTGATCTCTAAAACCCTTGCCATTTTTACTGGACTGGCCTGTAGACTTTAAATACAGAAAGCACATTCCCTAATATTATCTCAGGGAATTTTACAATAGTCCTCAGAAATGGCAGGGCATACATCGTGACAAAAAAAATGAAACACAGAAAAGATAAATGACCCTCGGAGCTAGTTACCAGGACTGAGACTCAGTGCTACCAATTCCCAGCCCTGTCTTCTTCCCTCTGGAGCCACAGTGTGTTTTACTGAGCCTGAAAATTAGGCCAGGGGGACAAGAGTTCTAGCAATTATTGAGATTGTACTTCCTGTACTCTTGCCATTCCATGTACTTTGTGCAACCACACCCTTTGATTGGCAACACCATCTTTTTAAAAAAAAAATAATTACTTAAATTTGTTTTGGCTATGCTGGGTCCTTGTTGCTGTGTGAGGACTTCCTCTAGTTGTGGAGAGCAGTTGCAGTGATGGGCTTCCCATTGCAGTGCCCTCTCTTGCTGTGGAGCGCGGGCTCAGTAGTTGTGGGGCATGGGCTCATTGCCCTGCAGCATGTGGGATCTTTCCAGTCTAGGGATGGAACCCATGCCCCCTGAATTGGCAGGTGGATTCTTAACCACTGGACCTCCAGGGAAGCCTGAAAACATCATCTTTAAGCACGTTTGTTCCTTGCACAGCTTAGGCATGGAAATAGATGCCTGGGTCTTGCTGTTAAATTTTTCATTTCTTCCTGGTTCAGTGTTGGGAGATGGTATTTTTCTAAGAACTTGCCATTTCTTCTAAGATTGTCCAGTTTGTTGACCTATATGTGCTTGTAGTAATATCTTGTGATCCGTTGTATTTCTGTGGAGTCCATTGTAACTTCTCTTTTTTCACTTTTCATTTTATTGTTTTGAGCCCTCTCCCTTTTTTTCTTGATGCGTCTGGCTAAACATTTATCAGTTTTGTTTATCTCTTTAAAGAACAAGGTTTTAGTTTCATGTTTTGTCTTTTTGTTTATTTCTGCTCTGATCTTCATGATTTCTTTCTTGGTACTAACTTTGGGTTTTGTTTTTACTTCTTCCTCTGGTTGCTTTAGGTATAAGATTAGATTGCTTATTGGAAAGTTTTCTGAGATAAGATTGTATTGCTAAAACCTTCCCTCTTAGAACTGCTTTTGCTGCATCCCATAGGTTTTTGAATTGTCATGCTTTTGTTTTGTCTCTAGGTAATTTTTGATTTCCACTTTGATTTCTTCAGTGATCCATTGGTTATTTAATAGCTTATTTTTTTACTTCCTCAGTGGTTTTTTTTGTTTTAGTTTTTTTCTCATGTTGTTGATTATAATCTCGTAGTGTTGTGGTAGAAAAAAGATACTTGATATAATTTCAATTTTCTTAAATTTACTGAGACTTGCTTAGAATGCTCTATAAAGATCAATTAAGTCCATTTGGTTTAGTGTGTCGTTTAAGGTCTGTGTGTCCTTGATTTTCTGTCTGGTTGTTCTGTCCGATGATGAAAGCGGGGTGTTACAGACTCCTACATAATAGTAACACACTGTTACTGTGTTGCTGTCAATTTCTCCTCTTATGGCTGTTAGTATTTGCCTTCTATATTGAGGTGCTCCTATGTTGGGGGCATATATATTTACAATTGTTATGTCTTTTTCTTGGGTTGATCTCTTGATCATTATATAGTGTCCTTCATTGTCTCTTGACATAAACTTTATTTTAAAGTCTTTTTTTGTCTGATATGAGTACTGCTACTCCAGCTTTCTTTTAATTTCCGTTTGTGTGGAATACCTTTTTCATCCCTTCACTTTCATTCTATATGTGTCCCTAGATCTGAAGTAGGTTTCTTATAGACAACATATATATGGGCCTTGTTTTTGTATCCATTCAGTCATCCTATGTCTTTTGGTTGGGGCATTTAATTCATTTACATTTAAGGTAATTATCTACATGCATGCTCTTATTGCTATTTTGCTAGTTGTTTTGAATTTATTTTTGTAGATTTTTTTTCTTAAAGAATAAAATTAATATTTTGCCTTATATGAAAATAGGGTTTTTGACCAATAAACAGTGACAAAATACATCAGCAGGAAAATGGATAAGTGAATTTCAGACTTTTCACCTTTTACAGCAGTTAAAGTGAATGTCGTAGAGCTATTTCTATCTACCTGGCTAGATATAAAAAAATGTAATGTTGAGGAAAAAACCCCAATTTATGCAGGATCACTATGACATAAACTTTAAAACCAATGATATGATACTTCATAATGTATATTGATGCATCAATATCTAGTAAACTTATGGAAACATGCATAAGAATAATAAAAAGTGAGTTTGTAATAAAAAGATGCCTGGGCTGGTATGAATTGTTTAGATCTGGATATTGCTTTGATCACCAAGAATTTATTGAAAACTTACTATATGCCCACCAGATTGGTCAGGTTGTACCAACAGAGTTTTGTTAGGCCAGACTTTTGCAGTTGGTAGCTTATAAAATGTAAGAAGTCAGTTGGAAGCTCCTTAAGGCACAGTCTCCTCATCATGATCTGTACATGGCTAATTTATATTGTGGATTACCTGAGTGTGCATGATTTCTTTTTTCCACTGCTGACTGAATTCTGAACTGTTGCTGGGGAACCAATGTAGTCAAGGCAAGATGCCTGGAAAGGTCTGTTAATGACGGAGGGTCTGTGTTCCAGAGGTAAACAAACATTTTGGGGATTATATGTTGTGCCTTGGAGGGGAAGAGTATAGACTCTGTCCAAAATATACAAACAGCTCATGCAGCTCAATGAAAGGAAAACAAACGACTCAATCAAAAAATGGGCAGAAGACCTAAATGGTCATTTCTCTAAAGAATACATACATATGGCCAATAGGCACATGAAAAGATGCTCAACATTGCTAATTATTGGAGAAATTCAAATAAGAACTACAACGAGGTACCACTTTACACAGGTCAGAATGGCCATCATCAAAAAGTCTAAAAATAACAAATACTGGAGAGGGTGTGGAGAAAAGGGAACCTACATTGTTGATGGAAATGCAAACTGGTGTGGCCCCTATGGATAACAGTATAGAGATTCCTCAGAAAACAAAACAGAGTTGCTTTCTGACTCAGCAACCCTACTCTTGCGTATATATCCAGAGAACACTGTAATTTGAAGATACCTGCACCCCAGTGTTCAAACAGCACTATTTAAAAGAGCCAAGACACGGAAGCAACTTAAATGTCTATTGACAGATGAATGCATAAAGAAGATGTGATATATATACATAATGGGATACTGCTCAGCCATAAAAAGGAATGAAATAATGCCATCTACAGCAACATGGATAGAAGTTGAGATGATCATACTAAGTGAAATCAGTCAGACAGAGACAAATGCCTTATGATATCACTTATATGTGGAATCTAAAATGACACAAATGAACTTATTTATGAAATAGAAACTGACCCACAGACATAGAAAACAAACTCATGGTTACCAGAGGAGAAAGGGTTGGGAGAGGGATAAATTAGAAGTGTGGGATTAACAGATACACACCATGTAAGTAAAATAAATAAACAATAAAGCTTTAATGTATAGCAAAGGGAACTGTATTCAACATCCTGTAATAAACCATAATAGAAAAGAAATTGGAAAAGAATACACACACACATATATATATATGTACAACTGAATACTTTGTTGTCTACCAGACACTAACACAACGTTATGATCAACTATACTTCAATTAAAAAAGAAGAATGCAGGCTCTGTATCAGTCTACCCACCTGGATTCAAGTCTCTAGTATTCTGCCATTTATAGCAGCAAGATTTTGAGCAACTCCGGGCCCCTCTGTTTCTTATCTGCAAAATGACATTTAGTACCTTTCTCATAGGATTCTTTAATGGTTAAATGATTTCATACATACCCTAACTATGCCTGTCACATAGTTAGCTAATATTATATTGATTATTATAATTTTTCTCTCATTTACTCATCCTTTTTTCTTAAGTAACTCACATTGGACTAAAATATTTGAATCCTTTACTCTGTATACATTTTCTCTATATATGTCTCCTTAGTGATTTAAGCTGATATTGTATACTTAAAAGACAGCTTTTACATTAAAAAATAAGAAAACTATACCAACTTAGAGATTAACAGAAGAGCACATTTCTAGTAAGTCCAGATAAGGGTGTATTATGAAACTTTGTTAGAAGGATAGCCTTTAGAATATGCCTTTTCCTAGTTTAAATTCTAAGTAGCTCCGCATTCCCTCCACCCCCCAGACTGAGCCCTATTTAAGGCACATTCAAAATCCTTTCATTTTACTTCTCTCATCTTGCACACTCCCCCTCACCTTCTGTAAGTCAAGTGAACAAGGAGAGTGTGGATCAGTACAAACATGTCACCCTTAGTAGAAAAACTCAAAAGTTCCGGTTCTAGCTGCAGGAAGTGCAAAGTGATTCCTCATGTACATTAATTATATACTTGCACTTCACATAGTGCAACAAAGTTGCTCTCAATTATTCACATATGAATTATTTAGTTCAGTGATTCTCAATCCTGACTGATCATTAGAATAACCTGAGGGGCTTTGAAAATACATGTAACATCTCAAATATTATAGTAGATTTTTTTTTCCCTCTTCATTTAACAGCCCGCAGTGGGTGTTTTGGTTGAAGAGCAGTTTTCTACTTTTATTTCAGGGTGGTGCATCCTGGGCTCATAGAGGTTCCTGTTCCTCAGTTTTTCTCCTGGGTACCATCTGGTATAACCAGAACTTCCCTTCTTCATCAAAGTTTACCTCTTCTAAGCTCCATTTCTCCATAGAAATGGAGTCTGGCTAATTTGATTAATTAAACAGCCTCTTGATGAAAGTGAAAGAGGAGAGTGAAAAAGTTGGCTTAAAGCTCAACATTCAGAAAACTAAGATCATGGCATCTGGTCCGATTACCTCACGGGAAATAGATGGGGAAACAGTGGAAACAGTGTCAGACTTTATTTTTGGGGGATTCCAAAATCACTGCAGATGGTGATTGCAGTCATGAAATTAAAAGACGCTTACTCCTTGGAAGGAAAGTTATTACTTTGCCACCAAAGATCCGTCTAGTCAAGGCTATGGTTTTTCCAGTGGTCGTGTATGGATGAGAGAGTTGGACTGTGAAGAAAGCTGAGCGCCGAAAAATTGATGCTTTTGAATTGTGGTGTTGGAGAAGACTCTTGAGAGTCCCTTGGACTGCAAGAAGATCCAACCAGCCATCCTAAAGGAGATGAGTCCTGGGTGTTCATTGAAAGGACTGATGTTGAAGCTGAAACTCCAGTACTTTGGCCACCTCATGCAAAGAGTTGACTCATTGGAAAAGACCCTGATAATGGGAGGGATTGGGGGCAGGAGGAGAAGGGGATGACGGAGGATGAGATGGTTGGATGGCATCACTGACTCGATGGACATGAGTTTGGGTAAACTCCGAGAGTTGGTGATGGACAGGGAGGCCTGGCGTGCTGCGATTCATGGGGTCTCAAAGAGTTGGACATGACTGAGCAACTGAACTGAACTGAACTGAACTGAATAGTAATATTTTTACCTTTTATAATATTTTGTAGTTTGTTAGTATCAATGAAAATGTTAACTAACATCTGCTGAGTATCCAGGTTTCATGCTGGACTCTTCAGTTCTTCCTAGAATATGAGCTCCCAAAAGACAGAGCTTCTGGTGTGTTTGTTGACTGATGCATGTGAAGCACCTAGAATGGTGCTAATAAATATCTGTTGAAACAAATGAGTGGATAATCTTTATCATAACATTGAAAGGCAGAATTATTATCCTCATTTCCCAAAAGACACATATGAAGCTCAGATAAATGCTTTGCCCAATACAAACATCTAGGTGGGAACAGAGTCTGGAAGAATTCAGGTTTCAAAGCCTACATTCTTTCACAGCTTTCTCATCCTCCTAGCCCCATCCCTTTCCCCTTGCTTCTCCCTTTCTCCTTTCCCTTACTTCCCTCACTCTTTTGTCCCCATGTTTCATTCCTTTCTCCCCTTTCCCTCTTCCTCATTCTCCTGTCCTTATACTGACCTCTCTCCCTCTCACTTTCCCTCTTTTTCTTCTTTCTCATTTCCCCTTACCCACTTCCTCCATTTCCTCTTTCTCACAGCACTTACAGATGGGGCATTCACTTCCTAAACTTCCATAGCACTGTCAGGTGAGCAGAGCAGTTACGCCTCACTTTACAGGTGAGAATTCTAAGAGAGGTTAATTCCCTGCCCAATTTCCTATGGCTGTTAGTGGTGGGGCTTCAACCTATTTGTCTTCCCACTCATCTGCTCACTGCCTGTCCCAGAGCACTCACTGCCTTGTGGGTATCCGTGGCTGCGGAGAGCAGATGGTGACACTTCTCCTCCAGAACAGTCATTAGCTTCCAGCTGAGTGGAGTGGATTCTGAGGTAATTTAGGAAGCACTGCAGGTTTGTGAAGGGGAGCATGGGGCAGGTGGGACTTGGACTCTTCTCAGACCCCACCGTCTGCATGATGGTTACTCATAATGCTGTCTCTTGTGAAGAAGGAGACTCCAGAGCTGATTTCAAAGCCACCAAAACATGGGAATGCACCCAACATCAGAAGCAGTGACTCCAAAGGGTACCACTTTGGGACGGAGGGGTTATTTCCTTATTTTATTTTTTTAATTAAAAAAAAATTTTTTTTATTTCCTTATTTTAAATCATCACTTGGAGTCCCAGATAGACAAATGGTGCTCACTCATTTTTTACCATGGACCATCACCTTTTTCTTCAGTCTAGCTCATCTCTTGCACTATTCATGATACTCTGTAGCACACCACTAACTTTTTAGAACCTGATTGGCTCATTATTTAAGTGTTGATCAACTACAGCAGGTACTATCTACAGTTATGCCATACTTCTTGGGTGTTTTATGAGATGAAGCCAAGGACCAGCACACCAACTAAAACAAGTCCTGAAGTATCTTAATCTTATATCCATAAGGAAACACTTGGTTAAATTCCACACAAGGTCTGGATGTCTTTTTGTTGTTGTTGTTGATTCTTTCTCTCTCAATCCAGCAGCTTTATGAAGGTATAATTGACAAATAAAATTGTAATATATTTAATGTGTATAGTGTGATGATTGCTGTGCATATACATTATGAAATGATTGCCACAATCAAGTTAATTAACACATCTGTCTCATGTGATTGCTGTTTTCTGTTTGTTTGTTTTTTGGTTTCTTTGGTGAGGACGCATACATTCTACACTCTCAGCAGATTTCAAATATACAAAACAGAAGTATCAACTATAGTCACCATTCTGTTCATTACATCTTCAGAACTTACTCATCGTATAATTGAAAGTTTGTACCCTTTGACCTATATCTTCCTCAGGGCCCTGAAAACCACCATCCTATTCTCTTTCTATGAGTTTGACATTTTTTCCCCCCAGATTCCACATGATACCTACAGTATCTGTCTCTTTTTCAGGATATTACACTTAGCATGATGCCCTCCGGGCTCATCCATGTTGTTACAAATGGCAGAATTTCCTTCTTCTTTATGACCGTATATATTATACATACACACACACACACACATATGTATAAAATGGGAGATATAAATCCCATATAAAATGTGGGATTTCATATATAGATATCTTCCACAGATTATATTTGTCTTCTACATCTTCTTTATCCATTCATCTGTTCATGGGCACTTAGATTGTTTCTATATTTTGCCTATTGTGAGTAATGTTGCAATGAACATGGGAGGGCAAATATCTCTTCAAGATAGTGATTTCATTATCTTCAAATATATAATTAGAAGTAGGATTTATAGATCATATGGTAGTTCTATTTTTAATTTTTTGAAGAGCCTCCATACTGTTTTCCATATTGCAATACCAGTTTACATTCCCACCAACAGTGTATAAGGACTCTCTTTTCTCCACATCCTGAACAATATTTGTTGTCTTTTTGATAATAGACATATTAGCAGGTGTGGCTGTGGTTTTGATTTACATTTTCCTGACTAGTGATATTGGATATCTTATCATATACCTTTTGGCCATTTGTATGTCTTCTTTGGACAAATGTCTATTTAGATCCTTTGCACATTTTTAAATTGAATTATTATTATTATTATTTTTTTGGCTTTGAGTTGTAAGAGTTCCTTTAGTTTGGATATTAACCCTTTATTGGATGTATGATTTGCAAATATATTCTTTCTTGATTCTTTCCTTTGCTATGCAGAAACTTTTTAGTTTAATGTGTCTCATTTATTTATTTTTGTTTTTGTTGTCTGTGCTTTTGCTGTTGTATCCAAAAAATTATTGCCAAGACTAATATCAAAGAGATTTTCCCATAAATTTTCTTCTGAGAATCTTCTGGTTTCAGGTCTTTTCCTTTTCAGTTCATTTTGAGTTTATTTTTGTGTATGATATAAGATAAAGGCTCACTTTCATTCTTCTACATATAATTACCCAGTTTTCCCAACCCATTTATTGAAGAGGCCATCTTTTCCCATTTTGTGTTTTTGTGCCATTGTTGAAAGTTAGTCAACCATATATGCATGGGTTTATTTTGGGGTTCTCTATTCTGTTCCATTGATCTATGTGTTTATTTTTATGACAGTACCAGATTGTTTTGCTCACTTATATAACCTTGTATGATAGCTTGAAATCACTAAGTGTGATGCTTCAGCTTTGCTCTTCATACTCAAGGTTGCTTTACTTGTGGTCTTTTGTGACTCCATGCAAAATTTAGGATTGATTTTTCTATTTCTATAAAAGGTGCACTGGCATTTTGATAGGATGATAAACTGAATCTGAAAATTGCTTGCTGTAGTATGAACATTTTAACAGTATTTTTTATTTTAATCCACAAATATGGGCTGTCTTTTCATTTATGTGTGTCTTCTTTAATTTTTTTCATTAGTATTTCATAATTTTCAGTGTACCGATCTTGTACCTTCTTGGGTTAAATTACTACCAAGTATTATATTCTTTTTGATTCCATTGTAAATGGGGCTGTTTTCTCGATTTATCTTCTGTTGTAGGTTTATAGAAACACAGCTTAGTTTTGAGGAGCTGGAGTCTTAATCTGTTTGGGCTGCTATAACAGGAATACCATAGACTGGGTAGTTTATAAAAGACAGGCATTTATTTCTCACAGTTGTAGAGTCTGGAAAGTCCAAGATCGCGGGGCTGGAAGGTTCTGTGTCTAGTGAGAACCCGTTTTCTGGTTCACAGACAATGCCCCTTCACCTTGTCCTCATATTGTAAAAGGGGTCAAGGGAACTTTCGGGGTCTCTTTTCTAAGGGCACTAATCCCATTTATGCGCGATCCACCTTCATGACTTGGTCACCTCTCAAAAGTTCCATCTCACGATACTATTACCTTCGGGGTTAGGATGTCAGTGTATGTATTCTGGAAGGATACAAATATTCAGTCCATAGGACTGAGTAAGCGCTATAAACACAGAGATAGGTAAAGCAGTACTTTTATTATTTGATTTATTGTTTTGTTTGTTATCTCCATGTATTTATTATGGTATATGTTCTTTTTGTGATATGTATACTTATGAATATTTTAGGTGTACTTTAATGTTTGCGGCTGTGTAATCCTTTTCAAAAGAATTCCATGAAGCAATAATATTTTGTATTATAGTAAAATATTTTCACAGTAAATAGATTGATGGAATGTTTGGACCAGCAGTAAATTAGTACATCTAAAAGTAAAATGTTATCATTGACTAGAGTAGGAGGAAAATATTGGTATTATGTGCCAAAACTCATTCTCACCTATGTTTTTAAGTCTGTTTGTGTAGGTGTTTATATGCATATATATTTATGTCTGACTGTTGGCTTGGCAGTATTTAGTTGTATGTCTTGAGCTGACCAGAATTAAGTCTCTGAGTTTGACAAACTCATGTAAAGAAGCATTTACTAGGCAAGGTACACAACAAGTGTTTGCTACATAGCCTACTCTGCTCTGGTAGATTTGGTCTGCCCTGAAGATGCTTGAAGTTGTTTCCATGACAGAGATGCATCCAGTTAATGGAATATAAGGCAGGCCAGTGTAACAACTCAGTTAGAGGTAAAACAAATAAATGCTTATGATAGCTTGCAACACTTCGACTCTCATTTGTTTCATGACACCCTATCAAATGAAGATTACTTTACCAGTGATATGTGATTCTATTCTTTATATAGAGCTGATTATTGGATTATTCACTAAAAAATATGTTTGTACCCTGTAAAACAAAACTCTTTTATCAGAGCTGCTTGTGACTTTGATTTAGTGAAACTTTTACTGTATTATTTACTGGAATTTTACATATTAAGGTAAGATGTAATTTGTTTCTTCTCCACAGAAAAAAAGAATCACTTTTTCTAACTAAAGTTATCTTGGGAAACCCTATCTTTCAAGAATGTATTTTGCTTTTGCTGGGAGAAGAATGTATAAATGAGGGTTAGTTATTTTATTCATAATTTTTTTTCAGATAAGGGGAGGAATCTAGTCTAAAAGACTATGTGAGCTGAAAATGCTATGTTAATTGAAAGATTCAGTTGTAAATAACTTGAAACAGGTATTGTGATCACTGTTCCTTCTGTCTCTGATGACAAATAGAAAATGTTTGTTTTCTGGATTGCTTTATCATTTTTATTCAGATCTTCTTAGTAGCAAATTACTTTTTGTTATTTTGGTAGCAAAGGAAGGGAAAAAGATTTACACATATAAGCCTTAGTAAAATCTTATAACATTTCAAACTCTGGAGTGATAAAGAAAGCTGTTAGGAAATTTTTCCTTGGTTGGAATGTAAACAATATTACTTTAACAAAAAATAAATAAATAATTAAGAAGGACTTGATAGGGGGTTACTTATGCCTAGGAGTGTGCTAAAGGTTACGGGGAAATAAAAAGTCTCACAAGACATTGGTAATACCCTAAAGTGTTATCTACTTGAGTAGATAAGTTTCAGACCTATGAAAAAACTAAATATGAAAACAGGAAAGCCCCAGAAATACCAACACAGAGTTTAAACAACTCATAAACCCCTGCGTCGTATGTTGGTCCTGACATGTATAGGTATTTACCTATGTAACACAGCACAGCTGGGCTTCTGCCAGTTGGTTTTATGTCAGATGTTTATGTTTGGAGTTAAGTCTAGTGAAACAGAAAACCATATTAACTCTGAGGCTTGGCAAGAGAAGATCTTAAATTCAGAAGATGACAGGGAGATTTTTTAATAGGTTGGGGTCAGTTTCTTTTGCAAAAGTCACCCCACGGTTTGCTTCAGGCTCCAAATCTAGGTGTTCATTCAGGAGCTAATCCACCTTCCCTGGATTTTTGGATGCTTTTTGGCCTTTGCTGATGGAAGTTTTGCCTAGTAAAGAACAGAGGAATGGGGCTTAAGCTGACTGGGGTATGTGATCTCTGTCAAGTCCAGGAACGTCCAGGAGAAAAGATGGAGAGCGCCTTGCACCTTCCTGTGAGGAGGTCTTGCCAGCTCTGGCCCTGGCCCTAGCCTTTTGAGGGGTGTCATTATTGAGTCTCATGAACCACTCCAGAGCCCAAGCTTTTTGACTCCTTCTACATATGCTTCATGCTAATGGTGCCAATTTATGCCTTACACAGTTTCTTTAGTGATTGGATTGATTAAGCCTCTGTTTACTGTGACTGAAATCCCCAAACATACTTTCTGAAGCAGAAAAAGGGACTTTGGGCTCTTGGAAGTCAGAGTAGGGCTGGTTTCTGGCCCAAGCAATATCACCAGTACTGAGTTTCTTGTCTCTCAGCTCAGCTTTGCCCTCCCTCTGTTGGCTTTATTCTCAGGTAGGTTTTCCACTCATGACTGCAGAATGGACAAGCAGCTTCAGATTTGATATCCTTTTAAAACTAGGAGCCAATAGTTGTTTCCTTATAATATCTCATTGTATCTCATTGGCTTCAGTGGGGTCCCATATCATCTCTCAACTAATTTCTTTACCTCTGGGGGATGTAACGAGCTGATTGGCTTAAGACAGAGAGTGGCAGTGTTCTGCATTCCTCTGTTGGATTCTCACCCAAGGTATGTAATTTAGAATGTGGAAGAGGTGATTTCTGAGAGGAAATAATAAATCCAAACATCAAGTAACAACAATAACTGGGCTTATATATTAATATTATGGTTGCAAATTCTGATCACCCATGATTAATAATCTTCAGGGAGTAATATCTCCTTTGCATGGTTATCTGAAAAGTATAGAAGGGCTGCTGTGCATTTGACAACAGTAAGAGCCATAAATACTACTGTAATTTGGTTTCCAAGTTTTTGGCCTCCAGATGTTCTCAGAAAGTGTATAGTGTACTGATTAAAGCAGCTTCTATAGCCAGCATGTGTATATGGTCATGTAGGCCTGTTGTTAGAGTGCTTGAGTATTTGTATATTGTGTGAACAAAGGTCAGTTTTGCAGCCAGAATTAAAGAATTGGGCATTGTTGGTAAAAGACTAACTAAACCTTTTCTCCTTCTGCATAACACTGCCTAGAATGAAAATGACCCTTAGTTAGTAAGGATGGCTACCTGGAAATAGAGTTTTCTTAGGCTGGCTCTGACTGTTCTCCAAGAGGAAGTGCTTAGCCATTTTGCCCTGGTCCTGGCTCTGGCCTCTAGGAGGATCCCTTATCCATTACCTTCCCTGACTTCATCTGAAGTGAGTGATGAGGGTTAAGCCCTGTTTGGTAGCTGTGCAGACTCTGAGCCATTTCCTAACCATCTTATTCCAGAGTCTTGCTGGTCCTACAGACAAGAGCTAAAGAGCCTCCCCTGATTGGGCTGAGTGGGCTGTTAATGACAATATTGACAAGGTTCAATATTTCTATGATGGTTCTGGGTATAAACATTAGTGCATGCAGTTCTCAAAACAGCAGCACAGGCTGAGGATTTGGACGCAGTGAGAAAGGCCACTGGGCAGTTCAAGGTGAATTACTGTAGGCCTGTTCACATGGCAAGAAAATACTTCATGATTTGCTTCTGCTTTATGGGTTCACATTTTAAGCCAGTCCAGACCATTTTGGGGGCCAGTTATTCAGCCACTTCAGGTTGTTAAAAGTCTGACTTGGCCTCAGATTTGATGAGGCATTCATCTCTTCCCACCGAAGAAGTGACTTGCTTCTGGCAAAGCATATTCATCCTGAGAAGCCATATTCAAGTCTGGAACACCTGATGCTACCCTTTCCCTTTTCTCTCCCTTCTATAGAACCATGGATTTCAGCTAGGTAAAGGCTCATAATGTTGTTATAGACCCATGACTTTCACTCTCTTCCCCAGCTGAGTGTTTCATCAGAGATACCTTCAGAGGTCAGATCATAGGCAGATGAGGTAGGGTGGGCTCAAGAAGAGCTTACCAACTTTGACTCTGGACTTCTTCTCCCCTCTCAACCAGGGCAGCCCAGCTTTGGTCTATATCATTAGAAGAAAGGCTTCCACTACTAACAAAAACCTTGAAAATCATGGTTATTAGCTAAATCCATCATCTCTGCAGATGAAAAACTTGAGGACCAGAGAGGTTAATTGATTGACCTGATGTTACACAGATGCTCACTGGAGGAACTGGCATTAACACTTGGGTTTCCTGAATCCCAGATCAGTACTCTTTGCACTAGAGTAGCTGCCTGTTACTTCCCGTGGTGTGGCATGTGGTCTAAGATAAAGGGTGGGAGTCAGGCTCGGCCTATGACTGACAGCATGGATGACTTGGGCAGGCAGCTTCACGTCTTGTTCTTGGCCTCCCAATTCCTCATTAGGTGAAGCAAGAATAGTCTGGGCTTTCCATCAGGGAGGAAATGCTCTGTGCATGGCTGATGGTGCACCCTGCTAGGATCTTGGCACCTTTCAGACATTTTATCAGCCCCCATTTACCAAGCCTGAATTCCTTCTGCTGTTTCATCCCCCCCATCCCCAATCCTGTTGGTTAACAATGGCATTTAAAATCTCAAGTGGAGGGGGACAATGTAATTGTCTCATTAGACTTGGGGTTTTAGAATGTGGTTCTTCCCCAGAGTTGTGCAGATAGAGTGGATGTAGGTCAGCTTGATTCTCTCTCTATCTGTGGTCTGAGAATATTAAATATGCAAGAGATGGCTGCTTTTGCCCCTATCTCCTTCCCCCCAGTTCACATCACACAATGTTTGTTTCTGCTCAGGACTGGAAAGAAATGATTGCTTTAGATTTGCTTTTCTTTTCCTAACTGGAGAAATAACCTCACTGTGTCTTATATAAAAGTGGCTTTTCATGCAGTTTCAGCTTTTGTGGGGGGAGGGGTGTGAGTAATTTTCTCCTTTGTGTCTTATTGCCTCATAGAGAAGAAAACAGAACCCCAATGTTAGGAATGCCAATGATTTAGGAACTTTCTAGCAGGTTGCCATTTGTTCCAACTACCAGGTTTGGTCCCAGAAAAGACTCTCTTGCATTTTGGCTCTGAGTGGTAGGAGTTCTCTGCAGATCAAGGGAAGGGGCCCCAGAAGTTGAAGGTGAAGTTGTGTGGCCCCTAGATTCCAAACCTCCTTCCATGTGCCTATCCAATCTTCAAGTGAGAGCTGGGGCTAGTCTGTGTGAGAAGGTTCTATGGGTTGTTGTTCATCAGTAGAAATGATTAGGACAGACTTTATTGATAGGAGTTTGTCTGTGTTCTGTAGAACTAAAACCTATTTACTTCAGAATAACAGTCAGTTTCTCAGCTGTTTATATTCCATTTATATTTCTTTTTCTGTTCCTTGCTTTGTTCTTCTGGTCTTTGACAAGTGAGAAAAATTCTTTTTAGCAACTTTTTAAAAAGGTAATTAATTGTAATGCTGTCCAGAGAGGAAAAAGTAATCAAACTGCCTAACAGAGAAACATTGTCCATTTGAGTTTTTAATTTGTTTAGCACTAAATCTGATTCTTCCCACTCCCCTTCCTAAATGTGTAACAACGAAGTAAGAGATAATTCTTATTTTTTTCCAAAGTGACTTCAGGGAAATCCCTTTTAGACCTATGGATTTTAGTCCAATGAGGGATCCTCTTCCTTTGGTCTATATTTTGCATATCGTCTGTTTCTTACAGGGCTTCCGTATTGTCTCAGGCTCCACTGGAAATGCAGCAAGGATTCCTAGCACATCCCAGTTGCCATAGCAACAGCAGTCTTTCCCATAATGAGCTGCATCATCTGAACTGATGTCACAGCATCATGCAGCAGGTCAAACAAGGCATCTCCTAGTATTGCATCCTACAGATGTGCTGTAAACATCAAAAGAAGACGGTGGGAGCAGGAGATGGTGAGTGTTAAATGTCTCGGCCTTAATTGCTTGGCTGTTTTCTTGGTTAGCCGGTGTCTGCTAAGGCGGTGATGGGGGGATGTTGTCTGCTTAAAATGGACTAGGGAAAGAAGAGCTGTTTTACCTAAATCTGTTTTCAGGCTGCTGGGTTAAGACAAAGCCCTGTAAGAGTCATAGAGGAATAAAAATATGTGGAATTATTCTTGTTTCACCTCTGCTTGTTATTTTTAGTGTTCTCATGGAATTTTTCATAAACATAAGATGTTTTTCTATTGCAAAGCCCCAAATAGGCTCTAAATTGAGCAGTACACAGTATTTAAAGATTGTAAAGATATGTTTCTTTTTTATGGGGGAAGCTCATTGGTCCCCTATTTGCTCTTGTGATTTATGAAATATTAAGTGGTTTACAATATGAAATTCAGTATTTACCTCGTTTGGGTTTCAGTTTCTTCATGGCAAGGAATGAATGCTGAATAAGCATTTGACATAACCCTGATGTGAAAGGGGACCTCTTGCATGTTCAAGACAGAATTTATTAAAAACATAGAGACCTAAACAGAATGAAATTACTTAAGCCTTTTGATTTATATGCTAGTCCTTCAGTCTATGGCCTTCATACTTAGTTGAAAGACTGCCACGATATTTTTTCATCTCTCGCTAGTCTTCAAAATAGCTGGAGTTATTTGCAGGCTGACTTGTACCAAGTCTCCTCTCTGCGGCAGTTGCAGTGAAGGGTAACCCTGTAGAAAGCCTCTAGAAGTGACAGTGGTATTGCTTAACTTTAACCAGAATCTGGTAAGATGAATAAATAGCTGAATCCTCAGCGACTGTGGTGAATACAGATCTCTGGGCTTGGTCATAACCTCAACTCAATTCTGAAACTCTACGATAAACACATATGGTGCTTATTTAAACTCCTATCTCTGTCTTTAGGCCTCATCCTCACCATTATTATTATTTTTTTAAAATACATGACTTGGCATTGTCAGATAAGGAGCAGTGAGTTGCCTTTTGTTTTGGGAAATGGATTTCCCTGGTGCAGCTGATTGTTACTAAGGGAGAGAAAGGAGGAGGCACATGTCAGTTCAATTGATCAATATGTCCACTTGGAATCAGGGAGTGGTCTTTTGGCTCAGTGCTGCCAAGCTGATAGTTCTTATTTGAAAAGTCTTACAGAAATGAATGGCAACCCTTGAGTTCCTCTTCTTTTAGGCTGTTTATTGAGCCTGAAAGAGATGTTTCACAGGGAACAGGAAAAGCAATGCCTCTTGCCAGTTTGGAGTGATTTTTTTTTTTTTTTTTTTTGCACAGAGTCGAGCATATTGGTCCCATTATTAGGCACTAGCTAGAATGAAAGACCTTGGGTTTTAATTAGTTTGTTTATATATATCACACACAGGCTGCTCTTGGTTCTTTTAAGTTTATGTGCCTGACATGCAGCTCTATGGGATGGGAGAGGTCAGCTCAGTCTGGTTTTATCGCAAGCATTTAGGAGCATGGGTTGGTTGTTCATTGCCTGCTTTTTTGTGTTGTATAATGTGAGCAGAAAGCTCTGCTGGGACTTCTGGGTGTGAACACAGCTAAGTCAGAGGCTCTAGGGTAACAGGGAGGAGTGCTGGATGGTGGCGGGGGCGGGGAGGAGAGGGGAAGTGCATCTCATGGCTGGATTATGGGTCTAGAGAAAATCACTCAGTGGCCATTGAAATTCATTTGAAGTGTTTCTTCCAGGGAAAAGCAATGAAGAAAGACTTGTTTGATAACATAAATCGCTAGGAATAAAAGTAACCGAAGGCAGCATTTTAACGAGTTTCCTATTTGCTTAATGTTTGTTTCTTTTGTCTAACAGTGCTCTTAGCTGCTTCATCATGGGTGATTTGTACAATTACTGGAAGTCGCAGAAGCCAGATTCCTTAAGGGTAGTGTTAGAAACAGTGGAGTCATGCTTCGAGGGTGGGGAGTGCGCTGGTGGGTGTGGGCTGACGCAGTTATCTGGTGGAATATCCTTCTACTTTAGAGGTGCCTGTGATCTCTCCTCACCTCTGCACATATTCAAAATACAGTTGCAGCTCTCCAACTTCATGCTTTTGTGCTCTTTTTGCTCCAGGAGAACAAAGCCCTAATAATGGGAACTGTTATCCTGAGTGCTAAGTGTCTTTGCAGAGCCTGTGCTGCTCTCTGATTAGCTGTGTGTCTTAATTATTGGCTAAGGCTATTTCAGTTGTCTTAGTTTTAATATATCCCCAAGGGGTAGATGGGGTGTATGTGTGTGTACTGGGGAAGGGAGGGATTGCTCTATGGCTGCGTTTTGTGGCGTTTCATTGAAACTTTCTAGAATGTAGAGAATTTTCTTTCACAGTGATAAGAGAAAGATCATTATGATCATATTTATTGTGTGGCTAAGTTTAGACCATGGAAGCCTCATGAGAAACTAACCTCCTCTATGCTTTTGGTTATAGCTTTCTTCATTGAATTACAAAGTTACAAATAAGTTAATTCTTTGGATAATTAGGCCATGGTGGGGTGATAAAAATACAAATCATAATAACAACCAAGCTCTTATTTATTCAGTTTTTATTGTGTGGCACTGAACTAAACATTGACTATAATTTATTTGGCCTGTAGAATGACATTATGAAATAAAGAGTAACAATCTCATTTTATAGGATTAGATATTATTTATATTTTACAGGAATCAAGTCTTCGCCAGGTTACCAAATTTGACTAAGGTCATATAGTTAATAAGTGACTGGACCAGGATTCCAAATCAGTGTGCTTTGACTGTGATACCCACCTGCTTACCCACAGTCATCTGAGTTTTATGATATCTTAACTGTGTATATCATATGCGCAGTCACCTTTACTCTATCATACTCACCCCACCCTTCTCATTCTGATTGGAAAATCAGATTTCACTCATAGAATGAAATCTCATCTAAAACATTAAGATCAGTTTTACTACAGGGATGAGCATGAATCTTGGTCAGATCCTACTCTGACCCTAGAGATTAAAGCAATGCACAACGGATACTCAGACCTTTTGCCAGTACCCTTGCTTGACATACCTTTCTAGCAGGATCTGTGTATGGGAAATGCTACATTAATGAGTGTGGGCATGATGGAGCTGTACTGAAAGCAGATCTTACCTGAGTCAGTAATGATTCAAGTTTGTTGTACCTGTCTTATCAGCTGCATTATGTATTGCTCTGCTAACTTTAAGGCATTTAAATTCCCTGGTGTCTGCCAACACCAGACAAGGAATAGAGGAGTAAACTTCTCTTACAGCCAGGAAGGTGTACTTTGAATCCATCTCCTGGGTTAAGAAGTTAAAAGAGAGTTATTTTGCTGAATATTATCAGTGGCTGAATCTAAATGCTTCCTATTTCTGACAGAGTACAAGAATGACAGTCTTGTGCAACATCCTGGAAGCCTTGTGTTTGAGGAGAGCTGATACAGTCATCTCTGCATCATCTTGCCCATCCCCAGTTATCCACACCCAGTGTCATTATTGGGCTGTAAGGGCTGTTCTTTGTTTGACTGTGGGGCTAATGCACACACTGACAACACATTGATATTGATTCTGGTCTGGTGAATACTTAGAAATATTCCTCAGAGCTCATTATCTGTTTCTAGGTTCTGGGAAGAAGTTAATGTTTCTCCCATCCTGTCTCAAGGAGGCCCAAGCTCATGTCTGTGTGAGCTACAGGAATTAGAGGCTGATAGAAAGCAACAGAATTGCTGGGTACAGTGACTACAGGAATTAGGTTCTATTGGGGGAATAGAAAAGTCAGTGAAATTTAGGGAAATTGGTAATTCTGCCACGTCTCAATTTAAAAAAATCACAGAATCAGAGAATGATAGCTTGTTTTGATCCTGTGTATTCAATTCAATTTAACAACTTTTTATTGGGTATCTACTATGTGCCAGGCGATGTTGGAGAACATAGCAGTGGGACAAGATAGATGCAGATTTCTTCCCCACTACATTCTATCAGGGATGGGGATGGAGAGACCAAATAAAACAGGTAAATTTATGGTGGAATAATTTAGTCTTTTGATACTATAATACTATTTCTGTTTACTTATGTTTCAGAGATACACCAATTATCTGTGTACATATACATATATGGCCTACACATGGAGGTAAAATCACTGCATTGAAGGATAGCTTTGATTTTTTTCTTCTTGAATTTGGATTAGAATCTTGCTGGGTGTGACCATAGCCAATATGGCAATAAGCATTTTGTTGGTATTAAGCTGTTATGAAAAGTATAATTGTAATTGTTTTGCATGTCTATCTCAATTGATATAAACCTGATGTATGGAAACATGAAATGTATATGACAGATCAGTTTAAGGAGGTTTTTTCATTTTAATGAAAGATAGTTCTCATCTTTAAAAACTCTCTAGTGAGCCCTCTAAATGGCACACTCCAGCCAGCATGCTGGTGGAGGTATGTGCCAGTCACCTCTAGCCACAAGCAACCTGTTCATTCACCCTAGTATGCCTTACAAATATCACTTTAAATGGGAAGCATTTGTTAAACAGTTGTATTAACTAATGGTTCCAAATAGGAAAAGGAGTACGTCAAGGCTGTATATTGTCACCCTGCTTATTTAACTTATATGCAGAATACATTATGAGAAACGCTGGGCTAGATGAAGCACAAGCTGGAATCAAGATTGCCAGGAGAAATATCAATAACCTCAGACTTGCAGATGACACCACCCTTATGGCAGAAAGTGAAGAGGAACTAAAGAGTCTCTTGATGAAAGTGAAAGAGGAGAGTGAAAAAGTTGGCTTAAAGCTCAGCATTCAGAAAACTAAGATCATGGCATCTGGTCCCATCACTTCATGGGAAATAGATGGAGAAACAGTGGAAACAGTGTCAGACTTTATGTTTTGGGGCTCCAAAATCACTGCAGATAGTGGTGGCAGCCATGAAATTAAAAGACGCTTACTCCTTGGAAGGAAAGTTATGACCAACCTAGACAGCATGTTAAAAAGCAGAGACATTACTTTGCCAACAAAAGCTCGTCTAGTCAAGGCTATGGTTTTTCCAGTGGTCATGTATGGATGAGAGAGTTGAACTGTGAAGAAAGCTGAGCGCCAAAAAATTGATTCTTTTGAACTGTGGTGTTGGATAAGACTCTTGAGAGTCTCTTGGACTGCAAGGAGATCCAACAAGTTCATCCTAAAGGAGATCAGTCCTGGGTGTTCATTGGAAGGACTGATGCCGAAGCTGAAACTCCAATACTTTGGCCACCTCATGCGAACAGTTGACTCATTGGAAAAGACCTTGATGCTGGGAGGGGTTGGGGGCAGAAGGAGAAGGGGACGGCGGAGGATGAGATGACTGGACATCACCGACTCGATGGACATGTGTTTGAGTAAGCTCCGGGAGTTGGTGATGGACAGGGAGGCCTGGCGTGCTGCGATTCATGGGGTCGCAAAGAGTTGGACACGATCGAGCGACTGAACTGAATGTATGCAAAACTTTGATTGTATTTTTATAAATTTTCATGAAGTTTTTCATGTTCATGCATGTGTGAAGAATATCTAACTTGTGACTGTCACTTGCGGATTGACTGTTCCTCTTTGATGGCAGTCAGACACACCCAGCTCTATAGGTGGGCCATGGGTGGGAAGGCTTTTCCAGGGAGTGTCACTTTTTATAGGACTTTGGCTACAGCACCAAACTTTTATGTATTTTGGATTAGTAAGGCCTAAGATTTCTTCTCCACAAGCACACACCTATCAACAGCTGAATCCCCCAGTTGGTTTTAAGACTTGGTGAAAACAAGGGCTCCTTTGTTCCCCTTGTCAGGCACCAGCCATGTTTGTCTCAGTTCTTTCACTATAGGGCATACTCCAAACTCTTCCAGCCCTGCTACTTTGAGTCCCAAGGGGAAATAAGGAGAGAATGTAGGAGCTTTAGAATTAGGTCTCACGCTAGGTGATTCCTGAGTTTGTTTTATATAGCTACAGGACAGGCTTCAGAGGCAGGCAACCTGTGCTGCCCCGTGCTGAGAGGGCTCCACACTTGGTTTAGTACTCTAGTGTTGCCAGCTTGAAATTCTCAACAATTCTGGGGCAAGGGGTTCTGGATTTTTATTTTACACTAGACCTTGCAAATTACCTAGCCATCTGTATGGCCCCTTTGATATATAAAACTGACACACAATTCTGAGTTTTGTCCAAGAATTAGATGATGTGACTCACTTGGCAAGAGTTGACCGCCTTAGTTGGAGCATCATGGTCTCCCCCTGCTGTCCATTTACCCCCACTGCTGCTGCCTGAGCCCTTTTAGTTTGAAACTTCTATTCTGGAATAATTCAAATAGCAGTTGTAGAACTTTAAAAAACAGAAGAACCATTGTCAGATAACCCAGAGTAAAGACACCATGCATGGTAATTTAGAAGCATCCATGATAATTCAGCACCATACACCCGTAATTCAGTGCCATTTCTTTTATAGGCAGTAAGGGACATATTACATTATGCCTGAAGATATTTGATAGGTCAGGCTTATTTTTCGCCACTGCTGCTTTCAGGGGAGAAATCAAATGTTCTTTGCAAAGCAAGCTGATTAACCATCCTATTGGCTCATTGTTTGAATTAATTCTCCCACCCTTTGTTACTACTTGATTACTTTTTATCACCTGCTTTGTTTAACTCTCATTTAAATTACACAACATTTTTATGCTGGTTGAGTATTTGTTTAGCACTATTTTTCTATTCTCTCTTTCTAGGAGGCTGGGGGCCTATAATTTGAGATTATATTACTGTAGAAAGAGTTCACTTTTTCTAATTAAAAAGGTAATTACAGTCAATATTTATAATGAACTCTTTTTCAGCAAGGTAGTTCCACCCATGCTAGGGTTCATAAGTCCGGATCTGCCATTACTCTTTACAATAGTGAGATGGTGACAAACTCTTGGACCTTAGAAAAGGTGATGCATTCTCTCCTGTCATGTCACAGTGAGAAGATGCTGTACTAATTTGCAGATGAGCAGAGAAACATTAGAGAACTGACATGAATGATGGTACTTGATGCACTGGAAAAAGTTAATTTTTGTGTGTATGTGTGTTTGGCTGTGTGACAGTAAACAAGGATCTGACAAATCCATAAGCGGCTTTTGTCATGTCTTAGAGATGGAGTCTTCTCTAAGGATCAAGTTCCAAGGACTCACAGCCTTACTCCATACCCTATGTAACTATCCTAATGCCTACCACGTCCACCACTGTACAAACTCTAGAGCCAGCTGTTTCAGATAATTTCATCAGCAGTCAACAATCAACAAGTATGTCAAATGTCTACCATGTGCAAGCTCATGTGCTGAAGAAACACTTTCCAAATTAGGACAGCCAAAGGCAAGCACATGTATATTAGTTGGAGAGCTTGTCACAGTTTTAACACCATGCTGTCTGGGCTCTGCTTGTAGGCATTCTGATTCGTTCTTCTCTTGCTCTAGAGATACTCTGAGATGGGGCTTCAGGTGTAGCTTCAGATGGCAGCTGGGGCTGCCATCTCATCTTCTTTTCTCATTCAATTCCTTGATTTAAATGTGTTTTCTTCTTTAAAAAAATCATACTTAGACTTTACTTATTTTACTTTGGCGTATAGTTGATTAACAATGTTGTAATAGTTTCAGGTAGAGAGCAAAGGGACTCAGCCATATAAATGTGTCTTCTTAAACAACTCATTACTTTTTCTGGCCCACTCAAAGTCTGTTTCCCACATGCTGTCAGCTTTTTCAGTTCTTAGTGCTCATCCTTTCTTTATACCCCACCAGTCTCCTATCACTGTTCCTGTGGGATAGCTATCAACCCACCATCATCTCCCCACCAGCAGCCCCCCAGGCTCCCATCTTCCCTGCTACTGTTTATTCCCATTATATTAGCATAAAAATAGCCCATCTAAAACCAAATGACATTTCAGTTCCCCTTGTGAAGCAATCTGCTTACATTTAGCTTTAAATAGTTAATTGTGATATTCCACTCTATTTAACTTGTTTTTTGCCTTTGTGTGATTTAAAAGAGAATGTGTCTGGAATGCATATTAATCACTCTTGCAGGCAGTCTATGTGGGGCATTGACTAGAAATAACCAAAAGAGCAGGGCCTTAGGTAGTAGATGGCTATGTGCAAAGTGAAAACAGTTGTATGAACATGATTAAAAAATTGTGCATTTTCAGGTTTTTTTTGGTTGTTCAGCCACTAAGTTGTGTCAGACTCCTTGCGACCCATAATGAACTAATAAAAATGGGGAGAGGGGATGGTGAGAGGGTAGCCATTGGCAAGGTTCCAGTCTTGAGTAGGAGTGGCATGAATTTTCTAGAACACTGAGAATATGTGTCTCAGAAGAGCAGCTGCTCAAAGAGAAAGGACAGACCTGAAAATAAAGGTCAAAATAAAAACAACCACAAAATAGGCATGACTGCTTAGGTCAGTTCAGTTTAGTCACTCAGTCATGTCTGACTGTGCAACCCCATAGACTGCAGCACACCAGGCCTCCCTGTCCATCACCAACTCGTGGAGTTTACTCATACTCATGTCCATTGTGTCGGTGATGCCATCCAACCATCTCATCCTCTGTCGTCCCCTTCTCCTCCTGCCCTCAATCTTTCCCAGCATCAGGGTCTTTTCCAATGAGTCAGTTCTTCACATCAAGTGGCCAAAGTATTGGAGTTTCAGCTTCAGCATCAGTCCTCCCAATGAATATTCAGGACTAATTTCCTTTAGGATGGACTGGTTGGATCTCCTTGCAGTCCAAGGGACTCTCAAGAGTCTTCTCCAACACCATAGTTCAAAAGCATCAATTCTTCAGCACTTAGATTTCTTTATAGTCCAGCTCTTACATCCATACCTGGGTACTGGAAAAACCATAGCCTTGACTAGACGGACCTTTATTGGCAAAGAAATGTCTGTGCTTTTTAATACGCTGTCTAGATTGGTCATAGCTTTTCTTCCAAGGAGCAAGCATCTTTTAATTTCATGGCTGCAGTCACCATCTGCAGTGATTTTGGAGCCCCCCAAAAGAAAGTCTCTTACTTTCCATTGTTTCTCATCTCTTCGCCATGAAGTGATGGGACCAGATGCCATGATCTTAGTTTTCTGAATGTTAAGTTTTAAGCCAACTTTTTCACTCTCTTCTTTCACTTTCATCAAGAGGCTCTTTAATTCTTCTTTGCTTTCTGCCATAAGAGTGGTGTCATCTGCACATCTGAGGTTATTGATATTTCTCCTGGCAGTCTTGATTCCAGCTTCTAGTTCATCCAGCCCAGAGTTTCTCATGATGTACTCTGCATATAAGTTAAATAAGCAGGGTGACAGTATACAGCCTTGATGTACTTCTTTCCCGATTTGCAACCAGTCTATAGTTCCATGTCCAGTTCTAACTGTTGCTTCTTGACCTGCATACAGATATCTCAGAAGGCAGGTCAGGTGGTCTGGTATTCCCATCTCTTGAAGAATTTCCCACAGTTTGTTGTGATCCACACAGTCAAAGGCTTTCGCCTAGTCAGTAAAGCAGAAGTAGGTGTTTTACTGGATTTATGTTGCTTTTTTGATGCTCCAGTGGATGTTGGTAATTTGACCGCTGGTTCCTCTGCCTTTTCTAAATCCAGCTTGAACATCTGGAAGTTCATGGTTCATGAACTGTTGAAGCTTGGCTTGGAGAATTTTGAGCATTACTTTGCTAGTGTGTGAGATGAGTGCAATTGTGCGGTAGTTTGCGCATTCTTTGGCATTGCCTTTCTTTGGGATTGGAATGAAAACGGACCTTTTCCAGTCCTGTGGCCACTGCTGAGTTTTCCAAATTTGCTGGCATATTGAGTGAAGCACTTTCACAGCATCATCTTTCAGGATTTGAAATAGCTCAACTGGAATTCCATCACCTCCACTAGCTTTGTTCGTAGTGATGTTTCTAAGGCCCACTTGACTTTTCATTCCAGGATCTGGCTCTAGGTGAGTGATCACATCATCGTGATTATCTGGGTCATGAAGATCTTTTTTGTACAGTTCTTCTGTGTATTCTTGCCACCTCTTCTTAATATCTTCTGCTTCTGTTAGGCCCATACCATTTCTGTCCTTTATTGTGCCCGTCTTTACATGAAATGTTCCCTCTGTCTATCAGATCTAATCCCTTGAATGTATTTCTCACTTCCACTGTATAATCATGAGGGATTTGATTTAGGTCATACCTGGATGGTTCAGTGGTTTTCCCTACTTTCTGCAATTTAAGTCTGTTCAGAGAACTATAAGAATCAGATTAGTGAATTAAGATATTATGATTTTCACTAATTTAGTATTAAATAATTGATAACATGATTTTTAAACATTTGAATTTTGACTAAACTGAAAATGACTGTGCTAAGAGGCAGAGGCATGGGAAAGGTAGCATGACCAGCTTAAGAAGAGACATGTTTCACCATGTTATTTTTTACTTAGAATGTTTTTCCTTTTGGTCTTTGCTCTGATTAGTTATTATTAAGTTTATTTGTTGTGAAGGTGAATATATTTTGTTTTAACTTTAAAAATTATTCTTTAAGAAAATAACGAAAATCACGGTCTCTAGCATGATGTTTTTTTCTGGTTCTTATGTGCTAAATCTTAACATCATCCTTTTGTAAATACTGCATATACCTAGATACCCAATATAAAGTTGTAAAATGAGTTCTGTCAGCCAGTTTGAGGAATAAAAAAAAAAAAAATGCTCCTTTTCAAAGATACCCTACACCTTCAAATGGTGGTGGAAAGGCTACATTACCCAACTTAAAGTTAATTTTTTCCTAGCATATACCAAATGAGAGATTTCCATCCCAGATTTCAAAATTCTAAAATCTAACAACTTATTCACACGTATGTAGACTGATATTCTCTGTTCAGAAGATTAGTGGTTGGGAGGTGGGCAGGAGTGGGTGGTCATCGTATGGGAGCAATAGGCATGTTTCCCTTCTTGAGTCACTCTGTCTCATGACACTCCTAAACCTAAACAATAGACAAGAATAGAGCCTGACACAGTGGGTTTTGGAGCCAGGCATATTTACCTTTGAATCTTAGTTCCAACGTAAGATGACAAGATCAGTGATTTTGAGTTTCTTGGAGTGTCATTTTCCTTGTATATAAAATGAGGGGGTACCCACTCCAGTATTCTTGCCGGCAAAATCTCATAGACAGATCCTGGCTGACTACAGTTCATAGGGTCACAGAGTCGG